>NC_086332.1:85410305-86610305 GCF_032445375.1 Bacillus rossius redtenbacheri | reverse complement strand
GGACACAGGTACAAGGGCTGGTTTGGTGGTTGATGTTTTCGAGGGACAGTAAAGCATGTCGTTGCTTAAGAAACAACACCGCCTATGTGACAAAATGCCAGTTTTTCAGGGGAGCTTAATAACTTTATGCGCCATGCTGAAACTGAATGGTAGCCGAAGTTAAAAAAAAAAAAAAAACATAGCAGCACGTTCTGTTAGATTTTCGGTGAATTTACTTTGTGAGAAAATTGCTGAATGCTTACGTTTAAATGGAGTAACAATAAACTAACTAATTTAAGAAAAAAGTCACTTAGGTGGTGGTGCTTCTTAAGTGATGATATTAACTCACACGGTTTAAACCTGTATTTTGATCATTAAATGGTTTCTTATGAAAACTTTTTTAGGTTTGTTATTGAAATACATACTAATTTTATTTAAACACAGTACTTATTATGAATAAATTGAAATTTAAAAAGGCTGTAAAATGTCTCTCATTTCCAAAGGAAGCATAATCATGGATTGGTGCCAATTTTTTTACAACCCACTAGCAGAAAGTCAATTTTCAGAAACTTGTTGCAAGGGAAAAAGTGATCTTTTTGATATATATAATTTATTTTACTGGCCATATAGTCTTCTAACAAAAGGTATCATAGAAGGTCATGTTAAATGTATTTTTGCACGAAAATCTAAGTGTAAGCAAAAAGTGACAAATTTTAGCTAAAAGTATGCACGCAATATGATTTTCATAGGCTTTTAATGGAAACTTCAATATAACATTTTATAGAGATTTGTATAATTACATTTATTTAAAAATTTGAGTTTTCTCCCAAGTATAAAAATTACCATAGAAGGGCAAAAATAACATTTAATTATGAATAGGGCTGTACATGTCTGGTTTATTGGTTGGCATCAAAATCCTGACTGCGGAGAATTACATTTTCTTATTTTCTGTTTCAACATTTTTGACAATCAAAAATTAAAATGTAATAATTTTTGTAGCCTACCATTTTGCTTACATGCTTTGTTTATATTGTAGTTTACCTTATTTTACAAATGGCCAGATATGATAACATTTCAGTCAGCAATAAACAGACAGTACACCCACCCCTCAAAGTAACACCCTAATTCATTCCAGGAAAACGAAGAGCTAATCAAAACAGTGCTGTTCAAATACGGTTTTTCCGTAGGAGAGTATTTTAATCAAAATAATTTGTTTTCCAATCAGGTAAGTGTGCTGGCTGACAAACATTTTAATAAAGACTCTAATCCCGTTAAAATCAATTTACAGTCTAAATACATTTGAAGTACATTTAAATAAATGTTGGTACATATTCTTTTTGAGGTAAAAAATCTAAAATTAGATTCAAAAAATTCATGGAGAGCATTGTTTACATAATAGGGCTTGGGCATAACATAAGCTCTAACAACATTTCCGATTTAAAAAAAAATAATTGTATTAATATATGAGATGTATTTATATTTTTATAAGATTTAAAAATCATAAACTAAATGTTTTCTGTTAGAAAAATAATTACACCTGTTAACATAATTCCTGACTCTTTTGTTTATAAATTTGTTTCGGCCATTATTTGTCACAAGTGCATCTTAGTAGCGCGAGGTAAAATAGCCCTGGAAGCTTAGAGATTTTCTCTCCAGAGTCTTTGCTGACATACGGGAAAGCGTAATATAAACGTTTGCTGAACACTTGGGCCTTCGTCAGAGATAAATATGCAATTAAGTAGTGGTGTACCGATGCGGATACCGATGAATCGTAATCGGCGATTATGGGTACTTACCGATTAATCGTAATCGGCGATTATCTCAACGATTACTTTGCCGATTATTTACGTCCCGGCGTAATTAAGTAGGTTTTTACCGTGTAATATTTTGTTACACATTTTAGGATGAAATACGGTAATATTTGTATATATTACATAATTCATATAACTGCGTCATATCATAATTACAGATATTTCGTTAAGTTTAATAAATCTCATTGCCTCAAACAATAAAAAAATGCATTTTTCTTACATGTTTATTTACGTTTCGTCTTTTGTTTAGTGGCCTTGTACATTACGTATAGCCAGAGAAGTAAAATAGATGGCACGCAATCAAAATACCACAAGCAGTTGCAGTGGATTCTATGACAATCGATCTTTTCGAGTCGTAGTAGTGGTTCAAATTCGTGGTCCCGATACCTTCTAGTTTGTATCACTGCGTTTTACAAACTCGTTATGGGCGTCTTTGGTAACATTATCCGTTTGTTATTTGTATGTGACGTGAAAAGTGAAAAAGTATTTATAATTTTATATATTCAGTCAACATAAATAAAATCACATGTGCTAGAATTGGTTTTTAGTCATTTTTATATAATTATAGTGAGATGGCGAGTAGGGAGAAAATAAGTGAAGTGTGGAAACATTTTTTCTATAAACTCAAGTGAACAAAATATAGCAGCATGTTTACATTGTTAAACGGTAATTTCTTGATGCAACCTGATGTGATAGACGATAATAATGCTGGTTTTCCGCAACAAAAACTTACCCATTGTAAATTACAATAATTGTAATTATTATTAGACTGTAGTTCAAGTTGTTTACAATAACAAATATTTAAATAGAATTTAATTTAATTTCCCCTTTTAATGACTTAATTGTGTATTTTATATATTTTTATACTGTTATTATAACTGTATTCTCAATTTTACTTAATCTTGTTATTAAATTCACATGGGAATAAAAAATTTTGTGTGCATTATTACACTTAAAAAAATTTCTTCATTATAATCGGTAACTGAATCGGTATCTGCCGATTATTGCTCTCATAATCGGTAATCGAATCGGTAATCGGTAAAGTCATATCGGTGCACCACTACAATTAAGGAAATAAATAGCTTTTATGGAAAGAGCAAAATATTTTTTTATTGATTCGTCACATTAATTTGTTATGTTGTATTTAATTTAGCACGACTAATGCCTTCCTAAAAATATTTTTGTTATCCAAAATCGCGTATTCTGAAGCGCTGGTCTCCATAAATAGCAAGGCTAATTTACTTAATGTTTTCCAAAATGTGTAGGGAAATATTCTTCACGTAATATAAATGCATAGAATAACACTCAATGATAAATATGTCACACCATTTATCTTTATAAGCCTACCATCGAATACTTTATATGACAAATTCGACACTTTGTAACGGAAGATAGTTATCATCAGTCGGCTGGTTGACTTAACGTGCGGGCATGACCTTCAACTCACGTCGTGTACCTTTCTGCGAATTTTCCAAACCATCCTTTCCTGGCAATGAAAATTATATTACTGTCCGGATATTTATATTTTCATTTTTAAAAAATTAAAGTGTTTATTCGTGTATCACCACGTGGTTCACATCAATCCTGTCAAGCCTGTGATTTATTTTCATTGTACATTCATTTAACAACCTTTTCCATGTGAATCATATGTTCATTTCTGTTCCGGTATCTAATGTCAAATATATTCCCACTAGTACAACCAATAGTATCAGACTTATATAAACGTTTTATAGAGTCCTTATTTTGTATGATTGTGCGCACAGTTGATTTGCTTAAAACTAAAGTGCGACAAACATAAGTGTGGCCTTCATGACATTCTGCATGCCATAGTACTTCTAGTTTTGTCTCAAATGCTTGAACACGATGCATTATGCTCTCACTTGGAAGTCATGATTCCACTATAATTCCCACTGCAGGTGCTTGCGCACGTACAGTTATCAGCAGACGAATGGGCTGACGTTTCTTTGTGTTATGCGAGTTCCCTGCCACTGGTTAGACTGAAGTTCATCACGGCCTGGTCTGTAGCTGGGTGATAATGGTGCAGGCACGGAAGCATACGTGTGGTCCTTTGCACTCCATAGCCCCAACTGAACTTGCCATAGCTGATGTTTGTACAACAGCCGATAACGTAGTCAGACCTGCACGTGAATCTCTTCCCCCCCTTGTATGGATAACTGTATGCCACGGCACATCTGTTGTTTACAGAAGTTGAAACAGACTTTGTGCCGTCATACCCGACTTTTTTTATGCCTGCAGAGATTTCGCGCTAACTTAAATTTACAGATGTGCTATTCAAGACTGGGGCAATAAAGTTAACATTGCGCTAAATGAATTCGGGCAATCTGAAGACGTGCTAAGTGAGGGATTGGTATACTCCATAAGTGCTGTTGCCATTATACGTGCATGAAAATAAAAATTCACGTAAAAGTAAAAAGCGCTACTTCGAATCTATTACCGCGCTTCTTCAAATCATGCCATAATTTATTGGTATCATTACTTAAAAACTGCGCCATTCGAACAGTGTTACATCGAGGAGCGGGTTTCTGCCAATGTATAATGAGAGGACTGAAAGTTACCATATTAGTTTCAACTTTGTTTGCAACTTTTTTTCTGTCTCTTTTGAGGCACCTAAGGCGCATTGATAAAATATGAATATAAGAAACACTTTAATTGAATATACTCAGAATATTTTTTTTAAAACTTAAATTTCTTTTAATATTGTGCAAATGAAAATTACTTCTGATATATATATAATAAAAATTTTTTACTATATCTACACTACTATTATAAAAAGGAAGTGTTTGTATGCAAAGGGTAATCTCTGTACTACTGATCCAATCCTGACAATTCTTGATGGTGATGACCCTAACGAAAAGTGCAACAGGAGTGATTGTATGTGTTGGCTGCATGGGTCAAGGTCATCTATGTTGGTCACCAAGATCATGGTCATTCAAGATGGCTTCCGGGTCCCCACCTGCAGCGCGGTGTCCCCATATGCCCTATAATGCCCTACAGCCACATTATTTACACTGATTGCACGCAACTAGCGACCACAGGAAGAATAAATATTATAATTTGTTACTGTACAGCCAAGAACCCAAACAATTTTAAATGGAGCTGTTTAATTTTTTCACATATATTATCTCACGTGCTATGTGTGTACAAGTTTGCAGACGTCCATTTAATGGCACAGAAAATATACATACTGAAATTATTCCACTGTAATAATCTGTGATAATTTCACTTTAATAAATTTTTTTTTTAAATTTAATTGTAAGGCATAGCTCTTTCGAATACGAGCATAATCACTACACTCAACCTCTGGGTGAAGAATGCAGACAACAATTTTCTGAATCAAATTTTAACATTGGGAATATGTACCAGATTTTCAATATTCTAGCTATAAGCTACAATTATTGTTTCTATTCTTATTTACCTTAATTTTATGACAATACATGGTGCTATAAATAATCAGTCCTGGAGCCGCATCAACATATAAACTTTCACCACTCAATCATTAGAAGTTTTTCCAACATTAACTTTTTTTTTAACAAAATGTTATATTTTATTCCATTCTTTTAAACTCTCCATAGACATACTGATTATAAAAAAAAATTATTACACTTTCTCCATACATAATTAATATTGCAAAGAACCATAATTTTTCCTATGTGCTAAGCTAATAATCATGCAACACTAAATTATATTTTGCCCAAAAAAATATAATTTCTTCTGTAATTTTACAATGCAGGAATTAGATGCTCATAAATGTACTAATAAGCTCTGTAACATATCAGTTACACAAGCTTTTAAGAGTTCTGTAAGTAAGCTATTTGAATGAGAACACAGAAAACAACTCTTTAACAGTAGTGTGTGTCATTCTTTAAAGACTGTTCTTGTTCTTTGTAAAACTTGAGATAGAGTATTTGTGGAAGGTTACTTTTCATTCCAAAATCTGAAGTCATTAGAGAGTAAAAGTAAATTTAACTAGACTTTGCTGAATGTGCCATAACAGTACACATAATTTTTTTTTGTTTGTTTGTTTAAACTCTATTACTGGATAGATAAAACAAACACACACAGTGGAATATATGATGTGTTTAAAATTAAACTTTATGAAACCATCATAAATTAACTTTTTGGGGCTGCTGTATATATTTTATTCAAATTCAACTCAAACTTTTTTAAATAACCCCTTAAACTCTGCTTGACTTGAGAAATCTGTACTCATTTTAATTTGCAACCACTTTTGATCTGAAAAGTGCCTAGCTCAGATTACAAGTATTTATTATTTAGTGTTGAGAAAGCTTTATACTGAAATATCATTTTAGTCTGAGCTATTTTTATTGTAAAACTAACCGTTTAGCCAAAAAGTTAAAAAAAAAAAAAAAAAAAAAAAAAACCTTTTTTGTGACCTCTGACCTTGAATAAAATTTTTTGCACACATGGGATCAATGGGGACTTTTCAGGATTTCATTAGAGTGGTATCCCTTACGTGCTTGTAAATTTTCATCTTGTGAATTAATGCAAGGGTACTCCTATTTTTTGGGCTAACTTGACCGGGCTAATATTCATTCAGCCATTTCCTTTTGGCTGAATTGTTTAGTTTTTGCAGTGGTTTGTTCGCTTTAACAAAAGCGCAAACTGTGTCCTCAGCTACTGTACGCCTTAACTTTCTTACGAAGAGATACTTTTCTTCTAAAGTAACTTTACGCTTAGTTCCAGAACCCAATACCTGGCATCTATCTTTGTTTACTTTGTGGAATTCTCTAAATTTACTTTTTTTTTTTCACTCATCTAATTTTTTTTTGCACCTTTTTTTTCCCAATCTAAGCGAGCATGTTACAAAACTTGCACATCATAATGCCTTTTTCTTTATTGAAAACTTTAAACCATTTGTTTTCATACTCTCTTAACTTTTTCAAAAACACAACATTCTGCATTTTGTACGCTTTATTAACACACCGTGAAACGATTAACTCTGGAAATGATCAAAGAATGCTAAAGAGATACACATTACATCAACTTGTAAATGTTAAAGAACTTATTGTTGTCAGCTACGCACTTATCTGAATAAACTCGTAGAGTATTTCTGTACCACTAATTCAATGTTTGACATTTCATAATAGTAACTAACAAAGCCAACTACAATTTTTCGAGAATGGCTGAATTGCTGGCATTTATCGCTATTCTTTACTCTATAGGCATATCAGAAAAACAAGCAATCAAGATGGCTGTGCGCGCATTACTGCTTTGTATTGGAAACCATGGTTTATACATGTTTCAGAATAATTCAACTTTTTTTTGCAGAAAAAAGTTAATTTCACGTAAATATCGCTATTCCACGTTATTTCATAAAACATTGCAAATTTTGCCCATCACAGCAAATTTTGTTAAAACGAATTGCAGTATATTAACTTGTAATCACGACCAAGTAAGGTTATTATTTGTATTACGTATCATGTGCAAGTGAATTCTTAAAATTTCACAATTTCATCATTAACAAAATTTGAACACCCCTACCCATTGTGAAGCAACATGCTAATTTTCTGTCGACATTCCTGTGGCTACACACTTTGTGAAGAAAGTTGTGTATGGTTCTCTTTTAGGCCACAGTGTGGATGGTTTCCACGTGACTACAGACGCCGACTTCATTCCATTGGAGACGGGCACGACCGTGCAGTTTGGGGTGATGCCCCTCAACAAGATGGGGAAGGCTGCACCGGCACTTGCAAAGGCGTCCGCCGACTTCCGCCAGAACATGCTGTACGGCAGTCGTATCCGGAGAGAGCCTGGTACGAGTGCTGCTTGTCGTAGATTATATTTCTGTTTTCGTAAGACTTCCTAGTAAAATGTTATCTGTTAGATTGGCATTTATGCCTTGATTGTGCTCTCAGAAAAAAAAATTGCAAGGAAAATACTTTTTTTTTTAAGATAGAAAACATATATTTTGTGCCTGCATTGTTATATTAGTTGCATTTATGTAATTTTTACAAGCTAAAAATGGTCAAAATAGTTTAAATAGCCTTGTTTAGATAGTATCTCTGCAGTTCATTCAAAGGTAATGAGACTAATATGTTATGGTATCCGTTGTTTACTTCTTGTAGCTTAAATAGTGTGTAATAATATTCTACCCTTGCACTCAGATGGATGCTGGCACATATACTTGAACACACACAAACATTTATACTTAACTGTCAGTCTGCCACATACACATACCTATTCTTACACTTAACTTTCTCACAAATCTCTCTTACCTACACTTTTACCTTTACTCTTCACACTTGGTCATGCTAGCAGATTTTCTCTTCCCCCCCTCCCTCATTAATGTAGCCTTTTTTATTATTAGATATTCACTAGAGCCAGGCAGGATGGAAAATTTTAGTTTGGTAAAATTTTGGGAAGGAAAATAAATTCCAGTGGGAAACAGGACTCGATTGTTAATTATTTGAGGTAACAAATTTCAGAAATTTACTCACTCTTTTAAAGGAAAAATGTTATCTTTTTTATTGCTAGGCCCAAATCTTGTGGTTATACATTGATAGAAGCAAATATATTTGAAGGACTGCAAGATACCATGAAATAAGACTAACGTTATTTAATTTTATAACAAAAAGCCTAATTTTCCAAAATAGTGACTAAATTAGCTCATATTTACCTTTTTAATTAAAGTTATTCACTCATTTGAGTTATTTACAATGACCACATACATATTTGTCAATATTATAAACACAGTTACAACATATTTTCTCTCAATTCTGGCACTTTAATTTACATTTTTTGATGTTGCTTTCAAAGTGCAAGTTGCAACCTGTATAGTGTCATAGTCTCATAGATAAATGCAGCAAGTAAGCTACAAGTGAACATGGTGGTAGACAGATTGTAACTATAGATTTAAATATTGTTTCCATTACCGTCCTCACATTTTGTCTATAGCATGACAGTTACAGTGGTTTTTTTTTTGTTGATTTAGTCCATGGTTGTAGCGTTTTTTTGGTCATCACTGGTACACAGACAAAACTGTTTCTTATGTGTTTAATATCTCTAAAGTGGGTTTTCTATCACATGCATGTATTGAATTATGATAAAATTAATTTTTTTAATATATATATATATATATTTGTATTGGATTATATATATATATGGATTATATATATATATATATATATAATTATATATATATATATATATATAAAATGGTTTGCTAACAAGTTTCGCATGTGGACATGCATCATACTACTGTAATAAAATTGGGAAAGGATAAAAGTAATTTCCTGACTCACATTTTGTGTAAGAAACTTCCTTGGTTTTTTTGTGAAAAAGCAGGGATCCCATCCAGCTTTAATATTCACCCATATTTGTGCATAACTAATAATATTTTCATTATTTGAGATGGCAGAAGCCAATTCATGTCCCATGAAATTTGAATGCAGAATGATTGTGTGTAGGCTGGTGGTTCTGTGGCTCCTTCCTCTTTCCACCATCAGCTAGTCCCCACTCGGGGTACTAGGCCCTCCGCCCAGTGCTTTGACAGACTCTGCCGTAAAAAGTTACTGGGAAGTCGAATTAAGCGATTGCACACAACTTGCAATGTTGTATAAAATGTTTTTACAGTTATACCTCTATTTACCTTAAAGACATAATTATTTGGCACATTGTGTTTATTATTCAGCATGGCCAAGTATTAAGGAAATCAGGCACAACAGGTCTTTGTGACGTCAATGCCACTCGCAGTTCTTAGAAACAAAATTCGCAACGATGCCAGTCTTACCTTCTGTCTTTACCTAAATAGCCTTTTAAAACATAAATATTAAGTTGTAAACTAACAAAAAAAAATAATAATTTTGCAAAAATAAACCAAATTGAACGTCTGAAAACCGTTGCCAGTGCGCACTGGCCACAGTCTTGTGGGTCCCTGCGTGATGTGAAGCACTGCTTACTGCTGTGACGGCAGCCATAGTTCTCAGCTCCGTCGCATGGGGGAGGTCCGGTCCATCTCTTGGTAGTGATCTTAATACTGGTCTAGGAGGTCTCTTGTGCTGGGGTGGTTTTGTTGGGCCTTGAAGAATTTCCACCCCCACCCCCCTCTCCGCCGCCGCCACCACCACTTTCCCTCGTGCTGACCTGGAGGTGTGTGGCATCATTTTGTTGGTGGTGCTGGTGTTCCTGGGTCGGGGAGACATACTTCTGGATTCCCCTTGGCTCTGTCTTCCCTGGGGGACTGGATGTGACATCTAGACAGAGACTTGGAGGGGTGGGGGAGGCTCACCGTTCGTCCTGGGGCAATGTTCAACTTGGAAATGGAACTCCCATAGCTGCCAACTCTGAGAAATCCAAAATCTTGAGGATTTTTAATTTGGGAATTTTTGCTGTGGTTTTCGTGAAAATGCTTAAATATATCTAACAAAATAAGATAGTACATATAGGCACTAATGTGCATAAATGCATATTTCACGTCAATCACTTAAAACTGTTTCCAACAATCAGTAGGAACAAATGCAAACAACTTACCTACATTAGAAGATCATAAATGGAAACCTTCACAGTTCACACAAAATGTTATTTTAACTGGGTTACATTTGTAGTGACTCTGCTGCTAGCAGTGCTTGATTTGTGTGATTGTGTTTGAAATGTGTGACTATGAAGAATTTTACTTGTTTTTTTCCAGCCAAGACCTTGTTGGATCGACAGTTGAAACTGAAAGCGGCCCATAAGGACAGTCTTGTCAAACGAACTCACTAATGAGGCTACACAGCAACCGGTAGACTAACATTGTTGTAAAGGAAGTTATTTAGAAAATTCTAATTGAATTTATGGCTGAATCGGGCCTGTCAGAGTAGAGCATGACTGTGAGTTTAATTTTCACACAATGTGTTGTGTTCATGAAGATTTTTCTGTGTGTACAACCAGAAATTGTTTTGATACTTTACTTTACCACCGTTTTTACTTCATGGCCAAATCACAGGTTAAAATGTAAATTAATTTTTTCATAGTGCAGTTAATTAAAGTTTAAGTAAAGGTCAATGCAAACAACATAGGCTTAATCCTTGCAATAAGCCGCAAAAATTATTTACTGTTGGAAATGTGTTATTATTGTCATTTTGAAATAAACATTCAGAATTTTATATGTTGATGATAAGTTATTGAGGTTTTATTTGTTTGAAAGTCATCTGATTTGTATTCACACACCCTGATAGTGTAATTGATCATTTGCATTATGCTAGTTGTACCAAGTTGCTGAAAAGAGTTTACACACATTCGTGATCTCTTTTTTTAAAGAGGTTTTACATAGATCTAACGAAGCTACTTATTTATTAAGGTTTGGGTTCACCCACCCAATAGGATTATTACATTTTTGTAGCATAATTTTTTTATCTAGACTATTTCTACAAATGTTCCACTTTATAAGTATTGCATTTTGTATTTCATTGCAAATGTTTAATACCATATATATGCGATTTGTTATCTGCTTTTTATAAAAATTCAAGCAAAAAATCATAATTAAAATTATGGTCTGATTGTGTTATTTTCCATGATGAATTTACAGCCAACGTTTGAGTGTCAGAAAGTCGGCCAAAGTTTGTAAATGTTGGAGGTTTTGAATTATGAAACAAGGATATTGTTTTGAAATTGGAGCAACCCTGCATTAAAGAATACCATAAACACACAGAACATAGGAGATACAATTACCGTATTTACGCATATAGGTCGCCATCGCATATAGATTGCACCCATAATTTGAGGTCTTGAATTTGGTATTTAAGATTCCCCCCCATGTAGGTCGCACCGGTAATTTAATGACGCGAACGGCCGGCGCGCCGTGCACGAAAGAGTTAACGGGTACTGTAAAACTTCGCTACTACGAGAGCTGATAATGGCGTGATAAATTATTGTTGTAACAACAAGTACTCGTAATAACCGAATATAGAAAATTGAAGTCAAGTTAGATTCCTGATTTCTTAAAATGTCTTAATTGTAGACTATAACTCGAAAACAGTGCTTTGTATTGAAAAAAGGAACAGAATAAAAGTTGTAGTAAATTTAATTATGAATAAAAAAGGCCTGTTATGATTTATTTATATCTACAGCGGTTTTCGTTATGGGTTCCGATAAATACTCAAGCTAAGTGAATTCAAGTCACGCGAGTTCGGCTATGCTAGCCGGCTGGTTGTTATTTTCGTTCAAAACGTGGCGAAGGAACTTGTGTGGATCAGGTAGAAAACATTCGGCTATAAAGGAAAGATATAAGAACAATGCTATCCTGAAATGCTATGACATGTTTTTGGAGTAGATAATCACAGCGACAGACCGGCAGGATGCGCTCCCGCCCTTGCCGTCAGCGATGTTTATTTTGACAGCTCACGCAATTATATTTTCCACGTCCCTTAACAGCGTAAAAAAAATAAATAAATAAATAAACAACACACACACACACACACACACACATTGGAATGCAGATGGAAAAGTAACTATGTATGCAGTAAAATAAATATATTTACGGCCCTGCTAAATTTTTCTATTCAATAAAATTCGAGGTATTAGTGATTTTTCAGCAGAAACTGCTGTGTGACTAATAAACAAATTGTATCATAATAACTTAAACTTACAAAGTATTTATTAACGGTGAAGGACAGTCGTATAAGCCCATAAAAATATTTATTTTACCGAGAATGGACTATACAACCTAGCTTTTGTCACACGCGGTGTGGGAGGGGAGGAGGATGCTGACAGTTTCTCACGCAGAAGGTTGAAATAAGGGAGGGAATGTGTTGAAATGTTAGTTGGGAAAGGGTAGGAAGGTGTTTTTACATGTTTTGTGGCTCTGGGAGGGATGAGCCTTGAAGAATTAGCAGGGAATGGGAAAGGTAAGCGTCGTGTCACGTCACGTATGACGTCAAGCCGCCGCTACCGCCAGCCTGGCCGGACGAGTTTCTTATGCTCTCGCAGAAGCTACCACAGTGGCTTTTCGTGCGGGCGGGTAAGATAACATGACAGCTGAGACTGCTTTTCGTGCAATAGTGGACGCGCCGAGCTCGGCTAGACACTGCCACGTGGACAGTCTAGAGGGGTGGTATCTATTTTTAGCCGTCTTTTGTATGCCTGCCTGCTTACAGTACAGCTCTTGCCAAGATAAACGTGAACACATAGCGCCCAACAAAGTGTAACAGACTTGTTTTTCAGCCGATTTACTCAAATTTTCGACTTTCTCTGCTCAAATTTTTCACAGTTTCTCAAAAAAAAGGTCGTATAAACGGAATGGACGCATCAGGGGGGTCGCATCGGCGAGAATATACTGTATTGCAAAAAAAATTCCTCAAAAATTAAAAAAAAATTTTCTTCACATATAGGTCGCACTTCATTTTTCCCCCATCAAATCTGGTAAAATTGCCGCGACCTATATGCGAGTAAATACAGTATATACTTTTTAGTCAATATTTTAACTCTCAAAATAATATTTATTTACAGTATTGTCCGATGGTATTACATTTATTTAATATTGTTTTGAAGTAATTTTTATCTTAAAAAAAAAAGAGCTGATTGGAAGTGTTTAATACATTATTTACACAAAAAAACAGCACACATATACCGTATATACTCGTGTATAGCACGCCCTTTTTTCCCCTCAAGTAAAGGAAAAAAATAAGGATGCGCGCTATACACGGAAAAAAAAAAAATTGGGGGGGGAGGCGGGGAGGAGTGGAAGTCGTTAACTGCCGGGTGACGGGTGACGTTTCTGGCCAGCCCCCACACATAGCACAAGCAACAAGGCCTCTCTTTCACACACACACGCACACACACAACCTGGTCTCTCTCTCTCTCTCACACACACACACACACACACACACACACACACACACACACACACACACGTGTGCGCGCGCGCGCGCAAGCTCGCAGGTCTCTTGTTTATTTTTAGACCTCACCCTCTACAGCTAGTAAAATAAAAGAGAGAGAGAAAGAGAGAGAGAGAGAGAGAGAAAATGTTGACACCAGTCCCCCCCTTCCACTTCCTTCGCTTCGTCGCAGCTGCTACCGGTGAGTCATCTAGTCCGTGTCACATTCCTGCCTGCCTCCCTTCCTCCCGCCCACGTACCAGTTGTGACGATACAGCGCTTCATTATCTTCCGTCTACACAGCAGAGTTTAAGTATTTTCCTGACGCATCACCACACATCAATTTAAATAATGAGGTACCACAAAATGTTAGTAAAATTTATTTATGGGAAAAAAAATTTCAAATTTTTTTTTCTTTGGAATTTGTTGCAAAAATCGTGGTGCGCGCTATACACGAGGGCGCGCTATACACGAGTAAATACGGTATATATGTATATATTTTTTTGTAAAATGTGTATTGAAAAAGCATAGTACACAGCTTATTCAGAAAATGACATCACCACAAGGCAATGCTGCATAGCACAAGTTCCTTCAAGCTCCAAATTTGGTTAATCTGTTGTTGCTAGATCAGTGTTGCCAACAACGTATGGCTTGCAGGGTAATTGCTAAAAAAAAATATACTGTAATTTATCATTAGTAGGGGCAAAGTGAATTGCAATGAAAACACAATAACACATGTTGATACGCCATATAACTCCGACATGCTTGTTAATACACTATAAAGCACCTCAAGGCAAATTATATTGTGGAATTAAGGCGATTGGTGCACGGTAAAAAACCGTCACAGGCCCGAAAACAATGAATTTTGTATCATATGACCACTAAAGAGTCTAGATGCCTATGTGGGTGACCGTTACTATGTAGGGAGGTCAGGAGCTTAGTTCCAGCTCGTCAGTGGCGAGATGGCCTTCATATGGGAAGGGTGTCGCTGGTGGTCGCTCTGCGGCCTGCCATCTAGCGGTAACTAACAAAACCTCGAAGATTGTATCTCGCTCTCCCTCTAACACACAGCCGATAAGGTTCTATCGTGCCCGGAAGAGGGGAAGGTTTAGCAGGTTTCTCTTTAACTCATCCTTCGCCATGGGCAGGCGGAATGGATTATTTTTTTGTCAGTAACTGCGCACGTGGCTGAGAGCTAACCTCTCCACTCCCGCACATTTTCTCACTCAACTCGCTCGTTCTCTCACACTATTTCAATAAATCTTTTCAAATCTTCAACATCAATACTTTAAACCATTGCGCTTCCTACGGATTAATTATATTTCATGCACGTGCCCAAATTCAGCTGCAAAAAAAATAAAACGGGTAGTCAATTTTTTTCTTCAAAAACCTTCCGAAACACTGTGTGTTAAAAAACATTCTGAAAGCCCATTTTTCTAGATAAATGGAAATTCTAAATCACCTACGCCACAAGGAAACATTGTGCTTTAATATTATGTAAAGAAAACACCTCTTAGTTTTATAGTTATGTAAAGGTGGTGTGATATGTTTTAGATTTCGCACCATCTTATCCATGTAGAAGAGTTACCCGAAAAGCTAACAAGACTATTGCCATGGAAATGGAAATATGGTTAAGGAAATATTTTTCAAATGTTTGTAAACAGTAAACAACATATAAAAAATCTTATAACTGTAAAATTAAAATACAAACAACCCTATGGCAAATTTAATTTCAATATGAAAAAGTCTACAATAATGTTTACAAGAAACGAAATTGCAATAGTAATAACAAAAATATCGCAATTTTGTTACATTGTTAACATATATATTATTTTTAACAAAGGCAATAAAAATGACATACTCAATATTTGGAATACAGTAAATACCTTAAGCCCTACATAATTGCTGCGATATTCACAATAAATGCTTTTCTTAAATATAGTAATTAAAAAACATCGTAAATAAATTATGAACATACATATTATGGTGAAGGAAAGTGGACACTATCACACTGAAAAATCTTAGAGGGTAGTTTTCCTCATCTTATTTCTTTCTTTGTGTTTTGGTCTTGTTCGTTAAAATATTTCATGTTCAAATACTTGATACGCATATACGTTCTTGTCCTGACAAAACAGTATATAACTTCTTCTGGATATTTATTTTCAGTAGTTCCGCAAATAATTTTAGTCAGTGATTCAAAAATCCGCTCTTTTTTGCACAAATTGTTGCCATGAACATTATCAAAACACATTTCAGCGATCTTTATTAATTCAAAAAATTCATTAGTGGGACATTTTAAGTTACCCTTTGATTGTACATGTATCCAGCTATCGTCCTCCGAATTGAAATCCGTAGTGCCAAGGTCAGGATATTTATTTCTGAAACGGTGAGCTATATAGCCAGAAACATATTTCAGCCCTTCAAGAGAAATTTCGTCACTTGAAAGGGGCCTGGCCTCTAAATCTAAGTCTATTTCTTCCATGTCAGCAAGATCTATTTCATTTAAAGGTGATTTCTCTTGAAATGTCTTTGTAAAATACATTTCCTTGCACAAAAGTAGTTCTGTAATTTCATTTTGATAAGCACTGTCCTGTTCCATTTCATTTGACGAAAAATCATTTACCAAACACATTTCGTCTGTCTTCTCATCCGTCTTCTCATCCGTGTTTTTCCGTTCAGCAAAAACTGCTGCAGAATGTTTTCACAATATGTAGTTTATAATTCTGTATTTAAAGTAAATGGGCGACAGATGCTTATTTTGATGTCCCATACCTCTAATATACAGAGAGAGAAAAAACCACTCTAACACATCTTAGTTCAGTTTAACTGTTAACAAATACTGTATTTACTCGAATAATTGTCGCCATCGCTTAATCGTCGCACCTATTGTTTGAGGTAATGAATTTGGTATTTAAGATTCTCCTCATAATCGTCGCACCCTAATTTATTGACGGCGACTGAGGCGCGAGGCGCGAATGGAACAGCCGTAAACACAATGGAACAGCCTGCTTTCATGTGGCGTGTGGTGCGATCGGAACAGCCATAAACACAATGGAACAGCCTGCTTTCACGTGGCGTGTGGTGCGATCGGAACAGCCGTAAACACAATGGAACAGCCTGCTTTCACGTGGCGTGTGGCGCTTCTCATTGGTCCAACCTTGAGCGGCATGTCCTAATTGGCCTTGTGGGAGGAAGGAATGTGTGTGGAAGATAAGATGCTGCGATGCCATTGTTTATCTCGTTTGCATTGGAGTGGAAAGTACCGCTAATTGCAGAGTTTGAGAAAGTTCATTTTGAGAAAATATGGGTAAATACTATTCGTATACTGCCGCTTTCAAGTTGCGCGTAGTCACATTTGCAGAAGAGCACGGAAATCGGGCCACGGAAAGAGAATTTTCAGTAAGTGAAAAACATGTTCGTGACTGGCGAAAAAAAAAGACAATTTGAATAACACGTGACGATAGCTGCGACTAAGATGACGTTGACGTCCCGGCAAATGAATCTGATACATCAGAATTTAGTTCAGACAATGAATAGATAAACTAGGTTAGTGTTCAGACTGAATGTTTTTTTAAATGTATTTTGTTTATTGATTTTTTCGCAATGTCGTGTTTATACTATATTTTTATTTTGCCAAACTTCTTGTAACCAAAAGTTGTTTTGTTTATTTTGCACGTATTGTAAATAAATATTACGTATAGGTACCATGTACCTAGATATTAACTTCTTTAATTTAGCATTTTCACGGGATTTACAAAAAATTTTTACTTAAAATTTATTTTTTTTTCAATTTTTCCTCAATGGTCGCACCTCAATTTTTCTCCTTAAAATTTGGTAAAATTGCTGCGACGATTATGCAAGTAAATACGGTATTTAGGTTAACAGGTCCTATACATATTTCCATATGTTTTACTGGCTGAGTTATACTGGACATTAATTAAATTGATCGCTGATATTTATACTTTTAAACGAAATTTTGGATTTATCATTTTACGTAAACTCTAATGCGTTAAAAAGTGTAACGCAACACTACACACTGGTAGTGATGTCTAGTGCACTGCCCTATGCACATTAGTTAACAAAAAAATAAAATGAAATATTAATTACTGATAAATAATACCTTGATGTCATGATACAAGTGCTTAACAGATGCTTATCTGATATTTATCTAAATTAGAATACGAAATAGGAAGACAAAATAATTAACTGATTTTAAGACTGATTTATTACTTACACAGTACAGTGCATTTTGAAGACAAATGGGTCTTTAGAAGCGAAAATCGTACTCGATTAAAGGATGGTATGGTGTTTGGTATATTAAGGTTTCCCTCAAAGTAACGGTTTCACAATGCTTTTAAGATATTAGTTACATCCCAACATAAGTTTAAACATTTCTCTTAAGAGTGTGCTTCGTAGCATTAAAAGATGTGCCTTAATTATTTTGCAAATTTATCATTGTTATGGTGACGATGTCAGGGGTTTTCGTAATTTTTTTTAGAAATATAGTACTGTATTAGCAACTACGTTAAGAACTGTTATTTTATTCACACAGAGAAAAGAAATACAAAATGCTAAAATTTGGCGTTTGTCTTTTTATATACTATATAGGTTTGTTATTATATGTGTGTTGTAATATGTATAAAAATGTTAAATATATTCAACAATATTTGGTAATTATATATATTAAAAAACTTTTATGTACACGACTTGAAACTACGTGAAAGGTTTTCAGTCTATAAAGGCCTATTCTATGATTTTTTTAAATTATTAATTCTTATGCAAACAATTAATAAAATTGAAAGTTTCTTACATTGTCAGTATATGCATAGCATTACAGTTATTCCAAACAATTCTCTACCAGTGTTTACCTAAGGTTTGCATGTTACGTTGGTTCTTCTACTAATACACGTATATTACAAGAGGTTTGTAATGATTAAATGAGGTAAGTAAGAATTCGTTTTTATAAACGTTGTGTATGAAATTATAAATTTTGAGACGTATAATAACAAAAATAAGTGCGTTCCGAAGACATATGTCGGTAGTGTTACCCACTGAAACATTATTCCCACTTCAACTCTCTGTAAAAATAAAAGTATGGGGTTGAATGCGTCAAAAGGGGTATATAAATAAAATTTGAGGCTTCTTCCTTATTTCATACGCTGGTGTCCCCCACTTATAATTGCAAACAAAAATTTTTCCTCGATGTTGTAATTTACTCTGCGTATTCACAAAAATTTTTGGCAGTAAATAGGTATTTAATTTTTAAAAATGAAAGCATTCATGTTTCGAAAAAAATATTAAAGCGATGTGGGGAAAAATGTTTACAGATACTCCAGTTGATAGTTTCGGAGCTGTTGCGAGTTTAGTTTGGAGGATTTTTCGGCCGCGCGAGGCAAGTTTGGCTCGTTTTCGTTTGCTTCCAGCGTAGGAAGCAGCGAACAAACGCCGATACCCGGCTTCACCTCGCATCCTCTGCTGGCCTTCCCTTGTCCTCTCCAGATGTATTACTGTATATTAGCTCCATGAGCACGACCTTGACAGACCCTTCGTTTCTTCGGCCTCCTCTCTCGTCTTCCCTCTACACCCCATTCTTCCCCCTCCCCACCCGCAGGCTGCGGCCAGCCGGCCGGAGCTCCGCCGGACTACCTGGTTCCGACAAGCGCCGCCCTCAGCGCCACGTCGCGGGGACATTCTTCCCGGCGGCAAGAGTTTTACACGCAGCACTAGAACTGTCACTCCAGAGGGCGTGTTTTGAGTCGGATCGTATCAAAAACAAAAGGATATGAAAATATATACTTAACTCAATATGTAGTGTTCTGCCAATTATGTTTTCATTTTCATTTAAATTTATTCTTTAAATCGCTCCAGAAGTAGTCCAGCAGTGATCAATGGAAATTGTCAATATTAAACTGTAATTTTGACGATGAAAATTTTTTTTCTTACTTTTATAGGTGCAGAAACCTATTCGTACACTTGTTTCTTGAACTATACTTAAGTTTAACATAATTATGTGTTTTATAAATAATTCTGGCTTGAAATAAAAATAAATGCATTTAAAATGACATAACTCAGTAAAAAAAAGTTTATTAAAAATATCCTAGGTATATTATGTCTTAAAAAGAAGCATCAAAAATAAATATGCACAGTTAAATTAGTTTTGTCGTAATATTTTCCATGCACCAATCGCCTTAAGTAGCATTTAACATTAAAAAAATGAATCTTTTAATTTTTTTAATTCAAGGAATTCTTTTATTTACAGACCAAAAAATTATTCTATATTGCATGGATTAGAAAAAATAATTCAATCTGTTTTATTGTGAATCTATTATTGAATCAAATTTAATTTAAAAAAAAAATTACTGTAACCTTCCACCATATAAATGTTCCCCCTATTTTGGTAAAGTATTACAAAACAACTTTTATAAAACTAAAACCATAAAATCTTGCCTCTAATCATTATATATATATGTTCATTGTTTTGCATAACACCTTTTATTAATTTTTTTTTCCAATTGTGTAATAAGTTAAAAAAAAATCTGTTACAATTCTAAACTTTGAGGTCGTCTTACTTTTTAGAGGTTGTGTGCCATTGCAGAGATTATGGAATTTCTAAGACGATAATGCACAAGCAGAAAAATTAGAATCACCTGTTCTTGAGTTGGTACAAAACGCTTTAAATAAATTGAGAGAGATTTAATATCTCAGAAATACATTCTCAAAATAAATCTGAATTCTTTATCATCACCAATTTTAAGCTCGGATTAAAGCTCAGTATTTAATTTTACTTTAGTATATTTTAGCAGTGTAAGTTTAATTTATTTTATTCATAACTTAATTTTAACTATAGTAACTTGAAACACAGTTCTCATGTTGATTAAGGTGTTGAATGTTGGGGGAAAAAAACAAGTGTTTTTGTTAGTCACTGACTAATGGCACATTTTTAGGGGGTGGGGTGAGTGTATTATAATTGTGCATTGACAAATTTTTGATCAAGGATGATGAACATCTTGCACATGGTTTCTGAGTGTGTGTTTCTGCGAGAAAGATGTTGCAATAGTTACCGAATGTATGCTGTCGCAGTCATCTACGGTTGCTGATTAAACCTAAAATGAATTTAAATGCTCAGGAAATAGAAAATTGTGCTGCGGGAGAAAGTACATCGTTGCGGAAATTTGTACAAATGACTAGAGGTCAAAAATAAGATCATTTTATGAGTGATTGTTAAAATAAATTTTTTATTTAAAGATAAAAATTTGTTGCCTGTGAATTTTCAGCAATCTTCTAATCTATTTCAGTTGTTATAGTCTTTGTAACATAGTATTCATTTCGGTGATTCGTGGCCAATATGTTAATGAAGCTTAACTGCATTAATCATTAAACAAAACCTTTGCGGACGGTAATCATTGTACATTTGTGATACTTTTTCCCTCGCATCACAGTAAATATGTTTACATTCACAGTTAATCGATAAATAAAATATTTACTGCCTGATATCTTATGACATTTATTTACATAGAGATTTTTTACAGGAAATAATGATAGATTTCATAGTACTCATGTGGCAAGAATAAAGAGTACTGAAAAAAAAAACTGGCAGACATCAATACCAGTAATGAGAATGCAATTTGTTTTAAAAAAAAACTTGAAGAGATATTATAATTTTTAATAGTTGCATAAGTTCAGAATTAAAATTTAATAGAAACTCAAAATATGGCCGCCTTTTCTTCTATCAAAAGTTTAGTGTGAGGCTTATTCAGGTAAATATGATACATCACTCTTGTTTAAAATACACATGGATGATGGGAATAAAACTGTAACATGAAAACTACAGTAGAACCTCATTTTTACGTACCCGCGATATACGAATTCCCGCGATTAACGTATTTTTTTACATGCACTGTCAATTTCCCTATACTAATAATGCATTCTTTTCCCGCCTTGTGCAAAAGCATTTCCCACTGTTTAAGTAGAATTAGTGCTGTATTTAGTGGCAAACCATCGGAAAATTTAGAGAAAACAATAAATTCTCAAAATGAATAGCGTGAAGTTTAATTATTAAGCGTTACTGCATGAGTGTATGGTCACCACAGCTTCGTTCGCCATTGTAAACAACTTACTTTTTTTTTGTGCCATGTGCTATTGTACACCATACGGCCATGTACCAAACGTATGGTGACATAAACATGAAAATTAATAAGTACTTTTCTTAGCGTTCCCCTTTAATCTTAAATGTATTATGCATGAAAATAAAGGTGAAAACTCACATTTTAAATACACAAAAGAGGGGATTACTGTTCCATTATTAAAATACGTTTTAAGCAACATACGAGTTTCCTAAAAATATGGCGTCTTCGTGCATATTCGGCGATGTTCATTTTAACACATTAGAAACATTCTGAAAAGTCAAATGGCTGCAATGAATATCCAAACAATGCAATGCCAATTTAACTTCTATTCCTCAACGTAAACAATTCTATTGATGGTGGTAGCTATCGTTTTATAGTATTATTTCTCAAAAAAATCTGAAATTAATAAAACTTTAACACGTAATTAAATACAAAGTTCAAAAATCAATTGTGTTACAAAATTTCAGCACCAAGTGGCTATATCAAGATGCTTCAACATTCTCATTTCTTACACAAGAACAGCAAATTTCATGTTTAACTTTCGGCAATAATGAATAACGGCGATATTGGATATATTTATAATTATAATTATGTGAGATAGTTAAGTTCTAGTTAATATATAAAAACGTAACCGTCTCTGACATATTATTTAGTGCAGTATATATTTTCTTATTGTTTCCCATATAGTGAGATGATAAAAAAAATTTGAACATTTCCCTCAATTTGCGTTTTCCCGGTTTTTACATATTTTATTCCTGGTCCCTTGAAATATGTAAAAATGAGGTTCTACTGTAATCTCTTGTCATTGCCACTGTTAAGGTGGGACATCCGTACGTATTTTACATGGAGAAATCTTACGACTTTCGTGACTTCTAGCTCAAAGCTGGATTATCCTATTAAAACGGCTTTTTTTCCTATCAAAGACAAAGGTGGGGAAAATAAAGCTATTGTCGAATTTTTAATATTACACAATTAGAGAAATAATAAAAAAATATCAAACTTGTTAAATTTTCAAGTAGCGAAAATTCGATTTTCGATACCATAGCTTCATTGGAATTCAAATTAACTTTTTAAAATATATACGTGATTGCATGTGTTTAAGTAACCGTTTTGATACAAACAGGCACGTAAAATTTAACTTTTAGTTCCAGGTTTTATCGGAAGAGAGCGCATTCTAAAGATGCTTCCCCCACCACCGGCGAGCTCATTCTCCTCCTGCGCTCTGTGGGGGTAATAAATTGGCCGGTATGTTAAGTTCGCGTTCCTTCCGTTCCTGGAACCGCTCGAAGGGAAACTATACCTTCACCTTGTCACACCTTTACCTAGATTCGTGATTCACAAAGCGCCCGTTTCATTTTGATCATACAGAGTTTTCGTCAGCTATCCTATTCTGTGCTTTGTTTTTCAATACTGAGTGTGCGGGTAATGAAAATAGACGGAAAACAAAATGTCTGAATCTCTAAAAGGGAAGACCACAGTTTATAGTCGTTGGTCGACTAAAGGTACACGGCAATTAAAACTGTCGACAAAACGGAAAAAACGTAGGCCACATAAGAATTTACTGGATTCTTGCAAGAGACGAAGGTAAGCTATAATACGGTTACGTAAAATAAACGTGCAAGTATCAAGTTTTATAAGCGGCAAAAATGTACATAACGCTATTCCAATTTTTTCAGGTTGTCAGATGAAACAAACACAGCTCATGGTAGACCCAAATGTACAGCTGTGAAAACAAACGAACTCGTGGAAATCCGAACGACTTAGGCCTACGTTAATTCGTCTCAGTAATTAGACTACGGTTTTATATATTCAGTGGAAAAGTATTAAACATCCCTACTAATATTATAAATGTGAATGTAAGTTTGTTTGTTACGCTTTCACGCGAAAACTACTTAACCGATCATCATGAAACTTTGTACACATTTTTTGGAGGTATTAAAAGTAACATAGGATACTTTTTATTAAAAAAAACAATACTTTTTTCCTAAGAGCAAAAAAATTGATATTTGTATGTATTATCGTCTGACTGCGAGTTTGAGTAATTTGAATCATATTTAACGCCATCTGGTGTTTCAATAAGTAAATTAAATAATTCACCAATTTAATAATATAATACCGGCGGTCAATTTACTATTCAATTTTATTTTTCTGTCACCGCCAAGCATTACTTAAACTTTTTAAATTTTTGAGGTTAGGTGTCTATTTTCTTCGGTGATTGTTGTTTGGACATTGATGCTGGTTATATTTTACTTTCAAGAGAATTTTGTAATTTAGTGAAAATGATGTGGATCTAATTACTCAAGTTTTCCGGACTTGCAGAAAAATTTGAATAGTGATCGGTGGTTGTACGCAAGAGCAATATTGGCGCCAAAAAATTTATATCGTTAATAAAATCTACACTTATATTTTAAAAAAGGTGCAAGGCGAAATGGAGTATTTGTCAATAGATACAATCATGAATACAGAACAAAGCACTTAATATCCTTCGGAGTGTTTTAATTCACTTGAACTTTCGGGTGTACCCTCACATAAACTTCAAATGAAACTAAATGAAGGCCTACAAGTTACGCTTATACGAAATCTAGATGCTCCTCGACTATGTAATGGAACGAGGCTTCGGATCACACAATTGGGGCAGAATATTAATTTTTTTATTATTCTACGTTAATACTTTGAACTTTTTAAAATGTTACGATTAATTTTTTTTGTAATAGTGAAACATATTTCAATAAAGCATGTTTTCAGTTTTTTAAGCTAAATCGGATGTTAGAATTTTTAAATACGGATGATTCCAGTCACGCAATAAAAAAAATTACCATATTATTTTATTTTCTTTGCAATGATCTTTGATACTTAAGGACATAACACGAGCGAAGCCATGGGTAAAAGCTAGTCAAAAATACAGTTGTAAGGGTTATTTAAATTTTTCATAACGATTGCAATTTTTATACACGTGTCCACACTTTTAAGTATTATTTTTGCTACGTTTGCTTGTAAATAAAACCTTGAGCCTACTCTAGCTAATTCTTCTCATTTGTGTTACCGTTTAAGGCAGTTTTTTAAAGTTAACATAAGTTGCCATATTCTATTCCCATCATTACTATTTGATCGTTAACAAAACTTGGGCACCTAGTAATAAATGAAAAAAAATAACAATTAGAACGAAACATTTTATGAAAAGTGAAAAATGCAAGATACGTTTTCGTCTTATTATTTTTTTTACGTGAGGAACACGCATGCAGACTTTGTCCCCCTATTTAAGAAACATCCTGTATATAAATGCTTATATATATATATGTGCTTATATATATTTATGCTTATACGTGTCTCTTGGTGCAGTTAACATCTTACTACACATCAGCTATATCATTACTTCCTGTGTACTTCTCGTTGATTTACATGACATAAGCATTGCAGTATTATATCGCTGACTGTATACAAATTGTTCAAATTAGGAACTGCAAGTTTACAACGTGCCATTATTTTATTTTTTATTTAACTGTTTTCTGTACAGATATTATTGAAATGTTAATTTGCAACGTACAACTTTTTCTTTATATTTTTGGTCGTTTGTTCTTGTTATATTTATCGACAACTATAAATTTTTTGTAGGCTGCTATTGTTGGATACTACACGAAGAAGGTGCTCTTCATTGGGGTGAAAAACAAGTACTGCACGATTTGCGATCGCCGCAGAGAAGAAAGGTGCAACTGCTGCCGATCATGCTTGTAGTAGGAACTGGGGTGTTCACCAAACATCAACAAGCATGGAATTGGCTATTATTCTTAAAAGTTTTCTTGCAAGTGAGGAAATGTATTCGGTGAGATACGCTAAAATTGTTGCAGATGGAGACAGCAGTGTATATAAAAATATTCTAGACGCAATACTTTACAAATCATTGACTGTAGAAAAAATTGAGTGCTCGTGCCACCTTTTAAGGAATTATTGTAATAAATTGAGACATATTTCAGCAACAAGTGATGGAGGCCGTTATCCTATTTGTCTTAGGAAGAAAATTGGAAATTATATTTTGCGACTTCGAATGGCAGTGAAGAAGGCTGCATAATACAGGAATAAGACCATGACAAATGATATTGAGCTAAGCATTTCCGAGCTAAGAAAGGATATTTTGAATGGGCCAAATCATGTATTTGGGAGCCATAGAAACTGTGCAGAACGGGGGTATTTCTGTGATGCTGCAAAAACAGAAGAAAGCTCCAATATCAATGATTTGATAAGCACTGGACTGTTTGAAAAAGTTATGTTGGCAGCAAAACACCTTGCCAGGAATACTCGTAGTTTGCTATACTGTATTGACAACAATGCTGCTGAACAGTACAATTCTTTCATTTCCAAATACACTGGAGGGAAAAGAATCAACTTTTGTAGAGGAGTTACCAAACAAGATGTGCTGGAGCAGTAGTACAGCATAACACAGGAACAGCTCACTACACGATACACAAGCAAATGTATGGCAGAAGTCCTAAATTTTTCTGTAAAAACGACCAACTTAAAAGGAAACGGACAGATTTAAAGATACATTCAAGAAACATGCAGAAGAAATATCCAAAGTAGTCCAAGAAATGCTCAAAGAAGTTGTTTTCGGGTTTTTGTGACAAAGATAGTTTTAATGGACCAAATGCACAACGACCAGACATGGATGATCAAGAGTTTGAGAAAGAACTCTCTTTATTTCTTGATTCACTGAGAAGAAGTGATGAACAAAGAAAAAACTTAGAAAAAATTACAGTAAGTACTTCAAAGTGGGAGTGGAGTGTGGTTGCAAGAACGAAGAAAACTACTCACTGCTTCACATTTTGGGTCAGTTTGTAAACGCCGAAAAACAACGAAATGTGACTCGCTTGTGAAAAGTATTCTGTACGGAACATCTATACGGAATGAAGCAATCATGCATAGTCGAGAAAACGATAAAGTATCACTAGAAGATTTGCATAATTCTTTAGGAATATCTATTCGTCCATGTGGTCTGTTTGTGGACGAGCAACTGGAATTTTTGGGAGCCTCTCCAGACGGTATCATAGATTATGATGTTATAGTGGAAGTTAAATGCCAATTTTCTTCAGCAGACTTACATCGAGAAGATGCGATAGCTCAGGGAAAGATCAAATCATTTACGTGCCAAGATGGAAAAATTGTACTAAACAAAAACCATGATAATTTCTTTCAAGTGCAGGGACAGCTACACATTACAAAAAGAAATTATTGCATATACATTGTCTGGAATAGGAAGGGTATGTATTATCAAAGGATAAAAAGGGACGACAATTACTGACATAAAGAAATGAAGGATAAACTTGTTAAGTTTTACATGGATTGCCTATTACCAGAGATAATTGACCCTAGGGCCTAGATACACACGTTCTATGACAATAAGAAATCCTGATTACATACTGAATGCTGGGAAGCAGTGCCCAGCTATTTCAGGATCATCACAGGATCAGCAGAGAGTTAAGTAAAACAAAACAAAACAAAAAAACTATATTTGTGATTATGGTGAGATATATTTCATAGTGACAGGTTTTCATAAATAATGGTAATAATTTAAAAGTTTTATTTTTAGATGTGCATACTTTCTTACTGTTATATGTTTATACTAGCTAAACCCGGCCACGCTTTGCTGTGGCACAGTTTAATATTAATTCATTGTTTAATTTAATATTTTACTGTGCATGGCTGTGGAATGTAATAGAAGAAATAAAAATGTGTTTAGCTTAAATATTTTTATTGTAAAGCTAATGGAAGGACTACATTCCTTGTTTTCCCATTTTTTGCATAAACATATAGATCAGATGGTTTACCGACTCTGGAGCACCCGACATATAACTGTCCATGAGAGAAGCATTCATTTTCTAAATTCAAACCGCACACTTGCAAAGATTGTCCTTGTGCTTTATTGATGGTCATAGCGAACGCAAGGCGTATTGGAAATTGAAGTCGTTTGAACTCGAACGCCATATCTGTCGGAATAAGTGGCATTCGTGGAAGTAATACGTCTTCACCTTTATGAAGTCCAATCAAAATTGTTGCTTCAATAAGATTATCCATTAATTTTTTAACTACTAATCGTGTACCATTACATAATTTAGGCTGACAGATATTTCGAAGCAATATAATTGGCACACCAATTTTCAAATTCAAAATATGTGGTGGTAATCCTGGAACATCGAGTGAATTGAGAAATTCCGTTGGAAAGTTCACTGCTTCATTTTGGTGCACTACTGAATCAATAGATTTGTATGTCATTGTTTCACCTTCGATTCTGTTTATAATACTATTGTTCATATCGTGTACGTCAACATTTTTAGCCGCTAGAATGGCTCTTTCGCTCAACCATGCATGATTTTTGAATTTTGTTTCGATGTTTTGGAATACCTTGTCTACTAATTCCTCTTTTGAATCTACGATGTTGCATAAATCAGATGATAAGCTGATTTTTCCTGTTTCTGGATTTGTAGGTACAGTGCCGTTACCAACTTCAATTAATTGTCTTGAAAATATGACTGCTGTTGGATCGTTCTGAAGTTTAACTCGCATATTCGTGGTTAAATGCATTTTTTTTTACTGTGCTCCAAAAATTTGAATATTTTTTAATTTAAACGTATTTTTATCAATATAGTCGAAAGAATATACTTTCAAATTAAATAAAGTTTTTTATTCTTTCTTGAAATATATATATATACATATTTGTGTAAGTTATAGTCGTCAAGGCACAATGGTCGAGTAGCCTGATGTGCTTGAACTTCGACAATATGGTACAGCATCGTCGAGCGTGGTCACAACTAATTTGGGTGACCATGATATTTAGTTATAGAAACTTTTTTTTCCGACTTTTCCGGTGGATTTTCCCAAACTTTTATTTCATATAAACACTCTTCTGTTAAGATGCAATGTTCTGTAAAAATTTCAATCCAAACCATCGTATACTTTCCGAGTTTTGCGGCCAAATACATACGTAAGCTAAATTTTTATATATATAGATAGGTACACATACTTATCAATCAACTACTTTGTTACTTTTTTTTTTCAGAATCATTAAAATAAATTTACGAATGAAAACACTTTAAAAACTTTCTCTAGTGCTTACTCGCATTATATTTACCTATATGGTTCTTAATATTTGTGGAATATAATGAAATTGAATGCACATGATGAGGTGCATTATACTTAAATCATGTTTGTGATAATTGAATTATATGTTGTAAATGTGTGTTCAAATGAATGCAATGTGCAAACTGAATTAATTTATAGAGTACTCCAGTGTTTGTATTATTTGCTGTAAATATGTATTGAAACGATGACTAAATATACAAATTGAATTTATGCTCCAACAAATTAAGGTTTATGTAGATTATTTTTCTAATTTTTCGGGAAATACGTGTAATATTTAGAAAAAAAATAATAGTATAAACGAAAAATCATTAATTATTTAATATAACAGAATTTTGTAACTACGAGTTGCAATATTTTTTTAAGGCAATGATCTTCAAATATCACATTTTTTGGGGGTATTTCATAGCAGACGGTATTGAAAATTTATTGTTGGTCATGTTGTTCCCAATTAGTTTGACTAAATTTTCCTATTCTTTCATGAGATTAAACCGTGGTTTTAACTGATTATTGAATGAAAAATGTATGACGAATTCAAAATTTGTCAATTTGTCGATTAGCCTATATCATTTAGGCCTAACCCTACATTGACATAGTTACAGTTATCGACATTTAAAAATTTGCTACTATGGAAAATCCGATTTGAAAGAACACAGTAAAATGAAATTTACAATATAGGCTACTCTGTTTGCGTTTTAAAGTTTCCTCGAAAACTGTACAAGTGTAATATCTTCGCCTTGAATGTATTTGTATTGAGTTTATTACAGTGTTCCTTTACTTTCTTTGAGAACTGAACCCAATGAGGCGTTTCTGTCGAATTTTATTTAGGTTCATTGTCATTAAAAGTATAAGTTAAATTATTTTTGGTTTTAACACGACACCAACGAATCTTAAAATACAGAGTAGGAACTGATATATGCTGTGAGAATTTATGTTAACAATGATTTCGTTTCTGTCCACAAATTTGCAGGCAGGTGAGTTTTAATATGTACAATACCAAATAAAATATTTAGTTGCAACATTGAGATAGTTTTTTGTTACTTTTATTTGTTTGTCTGAAAATTTTTATATTATACGATATTATATTACATGATTAAATATTATAATTAGCTGAAACGAGCACTAATCATAACAATTAACAGCGTATAATTACACTGTTATTGTTATGTAAAGTTCTGTTTTGTATTATGAATGAAACGGTATTTTACCTATCTCAAACAGCTCGCTAAACCTCTGAAGAACTTGCCAAGCCTCATATCTACGCTCCTATGCTTGAGATACACTGCATTTGCAATCATGTTTACAATATGAGTGAACATTATTACTAACTTATTTATCGAATGGTTTGCAGTTCGTGATTCTTCAGATTCCATGTATAGGTCAAATATTTTGTTACCTACTGAAACGACTTAATTTGATATGTTTTGTCATGAAATACAATGACGAACACTAACATATTCTTACCGCACCAGAACTTAACTAACTTTTGAGAAGTAGGTTCCTGTCAAAGTACACACAATAGCCTACATATTTCCAACCAAATTGATAGGATATCTATGTGAGATTATTGGTAAAATAAATATGAAAATAGGTAGTTTGGTTAATTACATTTAATTGTATCTAATGGTCAATCACGTCTTTAAATCTGTATTCAGTTTCAGGGCGAGTACAGATCAAAGCCTGCCTACAACCTACCGCTATAGTACAACAGACGCGGCCGACAAGTACTCTTACGATACAGTACAAAAATGCCAGTTTACTACTCTGCCTACCACAATGCACGAAAAACAACTGGTTTTGTTGCTGATACAAATGCTTAAGTAATTATTGTTTAAGGTATTCACACAATTATTTCCTACAAGTTGGACATTAACTTCAGTTTACACATTCATTTTATCAATTTTATTTTATGTATATTAAATACTTTGCGATGATATCGGAGCAAATAAATAGTTGGTTAGGATGAGAGAGTTTTACGGCTCCTCAATAGTGAGGTCTCGACAGTCGATGAAGGCAGAGATTCTGTTATTAACTTACCTAATATTTTGCGCGTTGCATTGAAAATCATACTCTTTACTTATCACCCTAAACAAATAACGTTTGTCCGCACGAATATGAGCTGCAAAGAATGTTTTCAAGATAATTAATTAAATAAATAAAAATTGTTATCGATGTTAATTAAACATTTATTTCAAAACTGATACACATTTTGTGTACGATAAATGCTCACTGACAGTTTACCAGTAGTTTGCAAGTAAACGCTCCACGGTCAGCTTATTGACGCAGCGCTTTCAAGGTCACTGGCCTATGAACAAGGGATGACTCCGCGTCTCCGCCTGTTCAAGGGACAGAGGACAGAGGAAGAGCGAGTCCACGCCAAATACCACACGGCCTCCTTCAACCCCCCCCCCCCCCCCCCCCCCCCCCGCGCGCTGCGATAGAATAACCGGTTTGGGGTGGCAAACAGCGTCTTCGTCCACCACCCCCGGCGGCTAGTAGTGGGGGTAGCTAAGAGTTCGGGTTTTCCACTTCCCCTCGCACCCTGTTCCACAGACACTGCGACAGCTTGCTAACGTGTGCCCGGATGTCCCACCTTAAATGTCTCAGTTATAGCGTAGGATACAAGAGGACATATTTACCACTGCAAGACACAGTGAAATACATAATCACTGGTATCCATACTCAATGTAGGTTTTCATTACTCTGTTTAATTTAATATTCAAAGTAGAAAAAGTAAAATATTTTGGGCTTTATCAGTACAAATTTATCTCAAAAAAACTGTTTGTGGCATTGAACACAATATTAGGTACATACAGTTCAAATTGTACAAGAAAGTAGTGTTGAACTACCTGTAGTGCTTTATCAGTTCTAACTTGCCACCGTGCAGGGCACAAGTTGTCGGCAGGGACCAGCCAAATTCGCAAGTTCATTCGCCTGCAGTCCTCGTAAGTGCTCGAACCTATCATCATCTGCTCATTTTCAGTGGCTGTTGGATCTCGACTAATTTGCCTTTGATTCAGTACTACTTTTGTGGTTGGGGATTGTTATTGACACAGCACAAAAGTTTCTACCGGTCGAGTTTCGGCCCGTGGCAAAATGAATTTGCGAATGCTCGCGATCCCCAGCAGTGAAGACTAGGAGGCGTACGTCTCGCGGAATCTCATCTGCAGGTGCTGGTACGCGGTGTAGATGCTGCCGTGCTTGGAGTGGTGCTTGGTGGGGCTGGCCGGGGGCTGGGGCGGCTCCGCGGCCTGCTCTTCCAGCACGGGGCTGCTCAGGGGCGCGATGGGCGTGTCGTTGTCCGGGTGCACGAAGAACGCGATGCTGTGGCGACCCTTGCAGTAGGCAGCCTCGTTCTCTGGCACGATCACGCGGTGCCGCTGTGAACAGACCGTGCACCTTACATTACCTACTTCACCTTTCATTGAACATTTTTATAATGCCTGCTGCTTAATATCTACATCTACATTCAATATTACTTTCATACAAAGCTATTTTTAACATAGCATGTTCAATAAGACAAGTTGAAATCTACTTTTATTGATTTTCTGCCAACTTGACAGTGAGCAAATTTGGCTGTATAGAGTCATTCTTGTTACGGACAATAAATTTTCCTAAGAAGGTGATTTTAAAAGTGTTTGGATAAATATGGGTATCCTGAAATTTCAGTAACAGGATATAAGGCATGGCTGGGCAAACCGCAGAGAAGTTTCAGAATTCAGCTAGCTCTGTACCCACCAGCCGAATCACCAAGAAATCACTGCCAGCTCTAGTATGCCAGAAACTGTCTTTGGCCTCGGTCTTACTCCTTCCCACAACCAGTTAGTGCTACACAGATTTGTCAAAATTCGAAACCAATTTCTGTGCGAACCCTAATGTATAAGCAATCATCATCCTCTTGAGTTACAAGACATGTGCTCAACCTGTTTTGCAATAATTAAACGCGTTAAAAAGGAAAAATGTTTGTACACTACTGTACTGGCTATTGGCTGCGAGTGTATAATGTTAAGGAACTTGCAAACTAAACTATAATTTTATAGTGTGATCCATGGCAGTGTGCGGTCGTATCGCTCGGAGTCAAGTGATACCAATCTAAAAATTTTATATGCATCTCTGAATGGTAATTAAAACAATGTTTAGGTAATATACTTCTTATACATGCACACAGTGAGGAGAGTTCTATTCAAACAACTCTTTTACCTAGTTTTTGTATACTTTGAATGTGGTATTTGGGTGCATAACTTTAAAATTCTCTATTAGTAATTTGAATGTTTTTGATTGTAATTTGATTGTTGATATTCAATTTTGATTCTGTTGTCATTTATGCTTGAAATGTATGCATTCACAATTATTGTGAATATTTAAAAATCATTAAAAATTTTGTTCATGTTATTGTTACAGGAAAGGAATGTTGTACAACCAGGTTCATATGTTTAAAATTTGAAGGAAAGTTTAGTTTGTCCTCAAAAAACGATTTTTTAAAAAGTGAGCAAGTCTTTCAGTATTAGCAAGTGATGTGTATCATGGGCGTCGCAACCGGGGGGGGACACACGTTCCCCACAATAATAAAAGTCTTCAATTTCGTCCCCTCCAATAATATATTTAGTTTCGTAGTTATATTAAAAATATGATTTCTGTGATATAACCCATATGTTGCGCACAATGCATTTAGTCCAATCGTGGTAATTTGAGCACTTTTTAATTCAATCTTCGTGTAAAATCAAAATCAGGTCCGATACCGAGGAGAGATACTATAATAATAGTGAATATAATCACTTTATTACTTATGTTTGTGTACATGTGTGAAATATTCTTAATACTGCTGCGGCATTTAAGTGTAACATTCAGGTTTCTCCTGAAGTTTAAATTAATGATTTTGTGTGGATATAGCACCAGCAGATAATGTTAACTGTGTTTTTACAAATTTGTTCTCTAAAAATATTTTTTTTTTTTCAAAAAATATATTATATATTGCAATAAAAATTAATTAAAATATTTAGGAAAGAAAAATGCCTAAAAACCACCTTTTCACTTCTTCAAACTCCAAATTTTTCCGGGGGAGGACCCCTGGACCCCCCGCTTTTTTTTTTCCAGGGGATGGATATTCCTCAACAACTAAATCAATTTAAGTCCCCCCCCCCCCCTCCCCCCCAAAAAAAAATATATCCTTGCGACGCCCATGATATGTATACATATAACCTCAGAAACAAGCAAATCCATGTGTTCTAATTTTGCAAATAAATTTATATTACAAAAATATGACACAAAAGTTAATGTAGAATTCTTTACAATAATGCCACGTGTGATATATTTGGAAAATTTTAATTTAAAACATAACTATAATTCTGTTTAAAAAGATCGTACTATTGATTTCTCAAGGCTAGCAGAACAATAGGAGTATTGAACACGTCGCATGTAAATGCCACCACATTGAACATGTGACATTTACCCCTAGACCGGAATTATCATCGTCAGCCTTTTTGAAGTTATACTTTTTTAGGCACGTCAAAGGTGAATTTTAGTACACACCAGAAATGCAATGAAATGACGCATTACACAATGGAAATTTAACAGGTTGAAAGTCCAGTCCACATGCATGCAGAAACTGCTATAGCCACAAACCAAAGCCGTCAAGATGGCAGACCCATGCACCCGTGCATGTTTTGCGAACATCGGAGGATGTACTAAAAGTATTGGTGTGCCAAAGTAAACATTATGGTAGTGAAACTACATATTCAGGAATATATTTTGTAAACTTGAGTAGTCATAAACAGATATAATCATAACTTTAAAAATACCTATAATTTATTAAACAGGAAAATTTTGTTGGAATAAACATGTCATCAAATATATTTAACATAGTGTTGGTTCTCTAAAGCATTACTAACGCGGCCCTATCTTTTTTTTTTTCAGTTTTTTTTAGTATTTTTGAAACCAAAAGTTGCAGTCCAATCGATACATTAAAACAAAACTAACTTGAAACATTTTAAACACATATTATAATACTAAGTATATGCATGTATATTTGGTTTTGCTTAAAAGACAGAAATAAATCTGTAAGTACCTCCTAGAAACTAACCTTAACTTAATGAGCTGTTTCAACATTTAAGATTTAACGGTAAAAATTACTTAAGAAATTCTTTTATTCAAAATGACATTGACTATATGTAGCCTAACAATTTCTCGTGTCTCTACAGTAAGACGAACACTGCACTAAATCTACATTTCAATATTAACTAAGGATTGTCAAAAATGTAATGCATATTTTTTAAGTTCTCATTATTTCTTAATTATACCATAAACTATTAAGGCTAGTTGTACATTTAGTATAAAGTTTCATTTGGCACACCAATATGCTTAATACATCCCCCTGATGTTCACGAAAGTTAATTTGTAGGGATTAAAAATTAGGGTCCAACATCTTTTCAAGATTTCAGCACCATGTTTACACATTTCCATTCCAATCGACTTCAGTTCCATTCACTAAGACTAAATTACTCCTACCAAATGTATACAGAGAGGTAAAATGTTTTTATATATATATATATATATATATATATATATATATATATATATATATATATATATATATATATATATCCTTTGTGTTGCTATCTAAAATAAGATATAAAAACTAGCGGCATATGTACTAATGCCAAGTCGCTATAAACAGAAGCTAGGAGTGAGTGGTTTGAAGTGATAAGGCTTAAATTTAATAAATAAGTTTTTTTTAAGTAATTTTTTTTTAAGTTGCACAGGGCTGCATATGTTCATAAACCTGTATTTAACCGTACATGTGCAATTATAACAGTGTGTCATAAATTTAGTGCACTGTTCCTGAACATTATTTTTGGCTGGAATAGTTGTGTTTCTTACTAGTACCCACAGTATTTTTTTTAAAACTACTAATTGAAGTGTGTTGCAAGTTGTTTTCAAGTATTTAGTTATGCTAAATGCCATGTTTTATCATTTTAATTTCTTGTTGAAAGGACATTTTGTTTTAACACTTATTCAAAATGGTTGTACTAGGTACATACCATTTAACATGAAATTGCAGACCGAAACAGGGTAAACAATCAGTGACTCCAGTTATACCTATACGTAAGCAAGTTCGCTGATATCACTGCCACAAATCATGTGGTGATCTGAGTTCTCCTGAGCAAATTTGTGATGTTTTATTACATTTAAAATTAACAGATTGACCCCTGATGCTTAAAAATAATCAAAAATTTTAATGGAAAATATTTAGAAATCATCCTTGTTGTTTTAACAACTTTGATTAACTCTTGTTACATTAGTATTCAGTCATGCTGAGAAACTGGTAAATTTCTTCAGAAAATGTATTTCAAGCACAGAACAGAATATCTGCTAGTTAATAACTCATCTCCATTATGTGCAAAACAGTATCTTTCAGTACGAAACAGTAACTTACAGTAATAACATTCTGAAAGTTATGCTATAATACCAGGTTAATGGTAGTTTCCTATAAACAGTATTTTTTGTACATACTTCAACATTTACCCAAATTAAAGCATAATTTGCATGTGCATAGTCATGGCCAAGGATGAACTATGGTGGTTGAAAAATCTGTACAAGTTTGCAGGTAGGATCATTCAAGCCAAATTGGAATTAAAATCTGCACACAGACACCATCTGAGTCAGGATCAGCATGGATGAGATGCAAGATGAATGCCACTCAGCATATCTGCAGACCAACCTGAGAGAAAACCCCACCATTTCTGCCAGTGAGATACAGTAGCAGGGAAATATATTAGAACTAGCTCCAGTACCCAGCGTTGCCCGGGCTGAACACAGGGTGAAAGGGACCTTTTTCGAAATCAGATGTAGTTAGTAATTGTCTTCTTAATTTGAATGTAAGTGTGCAAAATAATTAAACCGACAAAGTTAAAAAGAAAAGTGGGGTAAAAACTACTGAATCTGCAAGCTGATATTTTTAATTTTTGTAAGGCAATTAGCTCAAAATGATATATATTTGTTCATACATTATACTCATAGTATTCTCTGCTCAAGTAATTCTAGTTGTTTAAAGAAATACAGTGGAACCAAGATTCCACCACATCACAATTCTCCTAAATCTTTTGGGAGTATTGAGTTGTCTGTGAGAATCAGTACAATCTCTTCTAAGGGAACCTGACTGTCCCTATACCAAACAGATGTGGCAAGACTTAGGTCTGAAAAGCTTTCACAGTGTTTAAAAATGAACTCACCAGAGCAGGGTACTTGTTGCGAGTCCACGTCGCCAAGAGCTCCCCGGCGTTGATGAGGATGGAGCCCGGCAGATGGCCAACCCGACCCCACTTGCCGCCTATCAGCACCTGCACACAGGACAGAGGTGCTTGTCTGGAACTGTACACAGGGACAAGATTATATGTTGAATTGCGATAGAAACTAAGTAACACTGTAAAGCATGCCAATACACCACATAACACCAAAATGCAAGTTAATACACCCAGTGGCGTAGCCAGGATTTGAGTATGGGGGGTGTTAAGAAGCATGCCCCCCCCCCCCCCCCCCCCGTATTAAAGCGGGGGTTCCGGGGGCCCTCCCCTGGGAAAATTTGGATTTTAGGGTGTAAAATAGTGCTATTTTAGCAGTTTTCGATACTTAAATTTAAATATTGTAATGGTAAAAATTTTATTAATTTTAATATGAAATTTGTTTGAGTGATGAATAAGAAATTAATTAAAGATTTGGTGCTAGGGGGGGGGGGGGGGGGGGTTGAACCCCTAAAACCCCCCCCTGGCTACGCCCCTGAATACACCATATATCACCGAAATGCAAGTTATATAATGGAATCAAGCAGCATTTAACAAAAACTTAATTCAAATTATTATAAAAGTAGTCTTTAAATGTTTGAAATCTACGCCCCTGAATACACCATATATCACCGAAATGCAAGTTATATAATGGAATCAAGCAGCATTTAACAAAAACTTAATTCAAATTATTATAAAAGTAGTCTTTAAATGTTTGAAATTCAAGTAATGTCATTATTTCCGGACAAAATATTGTATCAAAGTGCTCAGATCAGGAATATGAATTTAAATTTTTTTATTGCTTACTTTGAAACCAGTTTATTACAAATTTTTTTATCGTAAAAATGTAACCATACCACTATTTTGTGGAATATGAACTACAAAAAAAAAATTTATTAAAATAAAAACAATGACACCGAAGTATTTTGAATTAACAACGAAATTGGGCTAAATATAAAACCATAAAATATTGTCCCTAGCGATTGGGTGATGCTGCTAATTAGCCTAACTTAAAAAGATAATGGAACACATACAAGAAAATTTTAATGTTGACTAACCTGCAAATTACGAACAATTTTATTTCCATGCGTGTGCGTGCGTATGTGTGTGTGTGTGTGTGTGTGTGTGTGTGTAAGGGGCCCCAGTTTTCTCGATGGTTTGTCACCAGCAATTCACTACTTTGGTTTTGTGGACAAGGGACAAGGAATAGCATGAGACCAGTAAGATATATGGGATGTTTCCTTGTGCTCCTTTTCACCCCCAGTACACAGATTCATTGAAGCTTCAGGAGATTTACTGGTACGTCCTCCACTTGAGAAAAAACTGGTGCCCTCTTAGTTGGCAACCTGCAACACTTGTTGACCACCCTTTTATCTACTGCAGACAGTCCACTCCACAATGTGATTGAACCTGAGAGTAGGAACGACAGTTCAGTGTACTACTGGTACAACTATGTGTTTGAACTAATTAAACAATTTTGATGATATATATTCCATCAGTGGTTTCAGCAAACAAATGAAACAATGAGAGTGAAATCACAATTGACCTGGTTGTTAAAAGAAAGTTTATGCTAAAATGTATTTATACAAGTCTTCAAAGAAAGACAGTATAGAAAAATGCAATATAGGAATTGAAAAATAAAAATTTAGATCCTGACAGTACCTACATAGTATGCAAAAACTATATTTTTTATTACACACAATTTGTGGTTTTCAAAATGAAAGTTATATTATAAATAATTAGAGATGGTGATTTATCGCACTTAAAATAATGACATTTAGCATTTTGAATTTGAAATTTAGCATTTTGTAGCATTTTTAAAAACACGATTTAGCCAATTCTCTAATTTTACATTACTGAAGAGAAGTATATTTTTAAAAAAGAAACCGTTGCTTGCCGTTTTAGCGACTTTTTTCCTTCAACCGACTTCTTGGTGAATCTTTTTTTTGCAGTCTGATGTCCCTCAGATTTAATGTGCTTTTCAAGTACATCTTTTTTTTTTCACTCCAGATGGCGATTACATAAATTGCGCATTAAAATATTTGTATCACTTTCGTAGAACTGTTCACTTTTGTATTCATTTATGCGATCGCGAATGGAAATGTCGTTTCGTCCCATTTTTACCTCGAGAAATAACGGTACACAACACATTCACGAGTATGCACGTATTTGTAAACAAACCACCTTCCACAGACTACACAAGAACACAGCTTTCACGTGAAACACAGCCAGAAAATGGGACTTACAATTGTTAGCGCGGGGAAGCAGAGATGTTGCAATATGGTGACCTAAAAATTTGTACTCTGCAAGATGACGGACAATCTTTCAGCTAGTTGTTCTTTGCTTTGTTTACAATCGCGAGGCACGGATGGCCATTCTTCATTCGTTATTTACGAACAATAGTTGTGAATGACGTGACAATAAGATACTTGTGCTGAATACGCCATAAAATGATGGTTTCTTTTGATACTGAACTGAAACGAAATACAATCAGTAAATAAATTGTGTAGAGTGAAGACGAATCTACGTTTTTTACCTTGATTTCGCATTTATCTCGGAATAGTATATATTTAGCATTTTATAGTGGAAAAAGTATAATTTAGCATATTTTCGCATCTATTTAGCAAAAACGAAAAAACACCATCCCTATAAATAATGAATTTAATGTGTAATTGAAACATTTTATTTCAATAGTAAGTTTGTGAAACTGTAAACTTACTGAAGAACATTAATGTTTTACAGTTACTCTACCACAATTAGCGATGAGCCACCAGTTTAGTGATCCGTGTAGGCCAGCACTGCAGGAGAACAGGTTTAAGTACACATGTTTACAAACGTGGAAAGTGTACGGTCACACGGCAGTTGGTATAAAGTGTGTTCAACTCCAAAAGCGACTGTCTACTGTCATCGAATGAATGTGTTGTGGATCCTATTTATTTGAGCAAGTGTACTTCTGTTTAGGCCTGTGCGAATAGTGTTTTTTTGATGCGAAGCGAATATCAAAATGAATACTAAAAATATTCGCGAAGTCGAATCGAATTGCGAATATATTTCTTGACAAGGCAATATTACACTTAAATTATGAAATACTGGATTAATAGGTAATAGTAAGGCTTTGATTCAAAGTTTTATCTGTATTATATTTTTAATAGTAACAAAGCAAAGTAATAAGCAAAAAATTGAATTCTAAAAATTACAATGAATAAAGCAAAACCTCTTTTTATGCAGTTACATTAGAACTACAAGTGTGCTTTGTTTTTTTAGGCAATTAAGTAAAAAAAAAATGAACTATCTAAAGATTTGTTATTATTGTTAAACATATCAAATGTCATTGTTAAACATATCAAATGTCATTGTTAAACATATCAAATGTCATATTTAATTTGCCTTCAAAAACACCAAATGTTCAACATGTTGAGGGAGAAGGCATTCAATTCTACTGGTAACAACACTACCTGCCACTGAAAACAGTCGTTCAGAACTCACTTGAGTGGCAGGAATCCCTAAATATTTTGCAGCTACAACAGACAAGTTTGGATATTTTTTATTTCCTTGATTTCTCCACCAACCCAGTAGATCGTCACTTCTTGAGAGACGCGGTTCACTGAGATAACTTCTTATTTCATCTTCTTTCTGGTTAGTGGCTGGTTGGTTGAGCAGTGAGTCAAGTGCAGCCCACAAAATAGATTTTTCTTCACTAGATTTTACAATCACCTTTTCATTTGCTTCTTTTGGTAAAATTTTTAATTCAGTACTGAGAATACTTTCTGCCTCAACATCAGACATCAGCACGCCCTTAAATCTAGGGTCTACTAGCATTGCAATGCAACTGACTTGCTCCTTCTTGAAATTTGGAAATCTTGACTTCAAGTTTTTGCACAATGCTTTGGCAAACAAAATACCATCTTTCTGCTGTTGTGCATGGCTCTCTAGGTTGGATGTTAGACAGTGGAGAATAGGTATTATCATTGATGTGGTTGGACAACTTTTGCCACTCATTTCTTCTGTTGCTTCAGCTAATGGTTGCAGCACCTCAACAATACTTTCTGCTTGTTTCCATTCTGATGATGACATTTCTGTACTACCACTGTTGGCATGTTCTGCAACCAAGGCAGCTTTTATTTGTAACAGCCGCTTTAACATGAGAAATTCAGAGCTCCTTGTGTCTACATTTTGTATTACCTCAAGCTGAGGCATATTTAGTTGTGCCTGGACTTTGTGTAGTCGTTTTCTAGCCGAACTACTCCTGTAGTGAGCAACAATACCTCTAGCCTTGCTCAGTAGAGTTTTCACACCGGGACAATTCTTTTTACTGTCTTCAATGGCTATTTGGAGGGTGTGGGCAAAGCAATATCGTGAACTTTCATGAAACAGTGAAGAGAAAGCCAGCTTAAAATTGGCTGCATTGTCTGTAATGGAAAATATGGGAACAGTACATGTTTCAGTACATATTCCCCACTCTGACAAATGAGACTTGATCGTTGTGCTGATATTAACACTCGTGTGGGACTCTTGCAAATGAAATGTAGGTAAAATCTGGTTGCAGGTAATGACACGTCAGGCTGACATAACTGTCAGTGGACCGAGATGTCCAACTATCTGATGTCAGAGACAGAGCTGATATTATAGGCAAATCATTCGAAAACTGGGACTTAAGCATTTCTTTGGTTTCATTGTACAAAGCTGGTATGTAGTGTTCTGAAAACGTTGTTCTGGAGGGCACTTGGTAAGTGGGTGCTATGTACTTGTTGCCAAGTAACTCCCTGAAACCTTTGCCTTCAACAAAGTCATAAGGCAGCATCTCAGAAGACAACATTTTTGCAATTTGTTCAGTGATGCTTTGTTCAGCAGGGTCACCTGGTTGCATTTTTTTGTGTTTGTTAACAAAATCGGAAATTTTTGGTTGTGTTAGGCCTACTTGAAGATTTTTTGATGTTTGAGACATATCTGAATTTTTGCATTCCTGTAACTTCGCATACAGCATCTTGTGTTTGTTTTGCAAATGGTTTTGCAGTGTAGTATAGTACCTAAAAAAAATATTAAATAACCATTTTCAGAAGTTTTGAACAAAGCTATTTAGTATGAAAATTTTAAGGTAATTTCTTAGAGTAGGTGCTTTCTGGAATAATTATAATTCTGCAAATATTTTTGAGTTCTACTAGGCCCAAAAAATTATATTAAGTATTTTTAATGTTGCTTACCTAACCTAACCTAACCAACTGTTCACAATCCATATCCTTATGTAGAAGAGATGTCGTTCTGAACTACTGTGCCAGGTTTAACGAGGAATGGCCTCAGACTGTGTGTAACCTGCAGTCACACCGACCTCCAGACCGCCCTCGCAGTCCTGCGTGAGGAGGCTGAACGTGCCGTAGTCGGCGTGCTCTCCGCAGCGCATCACGCCGGGCTTGGGCGGCGCCGTGAAGGGCGGGTAGTCCAGCAGCCGCATGCACGACTCGTTGCCTGGCTTCCACATACTGCTGTGGTTGCTCAGGAAGAAGTCCGGCGACAGTTCTGCAACCAACGTCAAGCTGTTAGTTCCTGGCGAGCATCGCCTGCAAGTGCACACATTCTGCTGTCTCGACTTGCAGCCAAGCATTGACCACTTAAAATACATGCACGTATGGTTACTAGCCTGAAGGGCTGGTTTGATTCTACCATGGATTGTAATCAATCTGCATTGATTCGAGCCCAAGAAGCAGTGGAAAGGACGAAACCAACCAACAGCTATATAAAAAAAACAATACACACACAAATAGGAAATGATACCAAGAAGGCATACTAAGTCAGTACGTAAAATATTAAGAGTTCTTAAATGGTGAAAATAAAAAAAAGAAGTAATTATTACAAAGATAAGCAATTGTTATTCTAAAATAAATATGTATATATAAATTTCAGAAGCTCCCAGTTTATGCATTACACTTGTAACAAGACATTACCAAATACGTTTCTTAGCTTACTGTCTTCTTCCATGCCTATATGCCATACAGAAATGCAGTATGTTATATTTTTAAATTGCTAGTTACAAAAGTGTTTAGATTAGCACGAATGCAATATAAGTGGTATATGTAAATTTTCTATTGAACCGTGTATACCACAATTTACTATGCAGCAGTGGTTGAGTGGCTACTGAATGGTAATGGGATAAAGCTAACATTAACATGACCTCAGTTTCCGGGATTGTGTGCATGTGTGTATGTATGTATATATATGTATGTATGTATATATATATGTATGTATATATATGTGTGTATATGTGCATATGTGTGTATATGTGCATATGTGTGTGTGTGCGCGCACATGCATGCATGGATGCATGCACATGTTAGTAATTTCTTTAAATTAGTAGGAGCCAGTAAACAAAAGTCAACAAAATTATTTAAGATCTTAGAGATGCATGTGATAAGATTTTATTTCATTGTTATATCATTGTGCAAGTGTTGTAATTTAAAATCTTCTATATTTTAATGCAAAATTATTACTTTGCAAAATTACTATGTTGCTTGACTTGGCATAAATATATATTTATTAACTTGGCTCAATTACCATTTGTATTGAGGTTACTTTCAGTAGCACCATTTTATATTATTTTTAATTAATTTATAACAAAACTGTGTTTTATATTCAAATTTAGTTCAAATAAATAAGTCAATTGAAGGACTGGGTTCAGTATATCTCTTCACCTCTTTAGCACATGGTGGAAAAAAATCCTATTTTGATTGCAATACAAGTGTTTGAGTATTTAGTTGTATCATAACTGTACTATATGGCAGATGCAGGTAACAAATTTCCCGAAGACAAAGCGAAAAAAAACAAAAAAAAAAAAGGAGTATTTTTTTTTTCCAGGACAGTGGGAAAATTTTGAAAAATTCTTAAATTCATCGTAACATTATAATAAACAATGGTGGTAACATTAGGCAACTTAAGATAGGCGAGACGCAAAGAATTGGCCTGTCAGATTCTTTCTGAATGTTTATTTACGAAAAAGGTATGAATGGGGGAAGAAAGTAAATATGAGAACTGTACAATTTTAATGATAAGAGAGTCTTTCCTACAGAAGTATCATGTTACTGTCTTTCTTAGTATCAATTTTACTAGTAATCAGGAGAAGAAAAAAACATGCAAAAACATGTGGTCTCCCCCAAGCACGTGCTCCTCACATGCAAATGCATGTGCACATGCATCCACACCAGGGGCGCAACAACAGGGGGGGATCAAGGGTATTTTGCCCCCCCTCTGAAACCTTGAAGTGGGGGCAAACGGGGGCAAAGAAAGTGCTGTGTAATCAATTTTTAGATAATAAAACTGCTTAAATAGCACCATTTTCCTCCTTGAAATACAAATTTTCCCAGGGGAGGACCCCTGGACCCCCCACTTCAATAGGGGAGGGATCGATGATTCTTTATAAAAAGGTATATTGCCCCCCCCCCCCCCCCTGGAAATTTAGTGTTGCGCACCTGATCGACACACATATATGTGCACGCACACCACACACATATGTGCATGCACACAGAAATATGCATACACAGAAATGTGCGCGCGCACACACACACTACACACAACACATACACAACACATACACAACACACGACATGTACACAACACACTACACATACACTACACATAAACTACACACACTATAAACAGACTACACTACCATAACTAAACACCTGGGAAGCAGCATTTTCTAGTAACAATTTTCACATCTGACTTGTACATGATAAAAAAACTTAATCCCCCTGCATCCACTTGTCTTGTTTTCCCCAAGCAGATAGTTTATGCGAGAGCCGAGAGCTAGAAACAGAGATAAGGAAACTTGAAATTATGAGTGGAGTAGTCATACTTTATGGGCTGGCGAAATTAGTCAGAGTAGACTCACTCTTATGAGTTGTAATTTGTGACTGTACAGTGAGTGCACACAGAATTGCTTCGCAGTTTGCTGGAAATAAATATCTGGCATTACTTAAGTGGTGTGTGTAGTGTATTTCATTGTTATATATTAAAAGTTAAAAGTATTATATTTTAACTCTGGATACCTATATTTCTTCTTTAGGAGCGGACCAGTAATCTAGACCTAGTAAATACCTGTTTATTACTTCAGAAGTCGTAATATCTAGTGCATATTTTAACCTTCTGGGGGAAGGGAGACGTACCTCAGTGCCCCCCCCCCCCCCAACTCTAAAGCTGCCACTGTTATTATTTACAGATAGTTCAAAAGCGGTCACACATCAAGAAACCATTCAAGTTAAAAGATGATGGAGGAAAAAGCACGGCAATTTGTACATACTGTAGAATTAAGTACAGCTTTCCTAATGCCACACGTATGACATACTACATTGTAAACATATGTATGTAAAGTCTCTTTGAAATTAAGAAACTGTTTTTTGGTTAAGAAGAGCAACACGGAAAGTGACAATGAAGCAGAAACTCCCTTATGTTTACATGAGCAGAATGAGCACTCATTTCAGCAATCTAATTAATTAGTATCTGTGACTGCAAAAGTAAGTACACTACTAGATGTAAAAGTATCCTCATTCTATGGTAATTGTGTTAGTTACTAAATTTAAAAAAAAAAATACTTTATTCATTTTTATAAATGCCAATCACTATTTTTATTTTCTTCAGGATACTGAATTGAGTACAAAATAAGCAGAGTATGCAAAAACAGAATCAAAATATCCATCAAATTCATCATCAGAAACAAACCATAAAAATCTACATTGAGAACTTTAACAACAACCCTGCCTCACACATCCACTCTCTCGTGTGTTGATTCTCACATTACTGGAACAGTCATGTGAGACTCAAACCACGTATTAATGTATGTAAAAATAGCTTACCACAAAAAGGTTCATTATCACAAAAAAAAAACCGTAAAGCAGGTTTAAGATTCTTTCTGGACAGAATTACACCAGATGAAATAAAACCATTAGATGAGAATATAGCACAAGCTATTTATGCATACTGTGCCCCATTGTCATTGTCATTGTTATAAAGTGTTTACTGGGATGAAGAAATGGAAAATTTATAGCCTTCTTATAAAAAACCTTCAACTCATGCTTTAAATATAATCCATATGCAAGAGTAAAGATTAATACAGATGAAATCATTTTAAATACACATTGTCTTGGTCTGATGACTAATGGTTGAACTAATATTTGTAGTGAGGGTGTTGTAAACGTCATCATTACAACACCTTCCCAATTATCTTTAAGAGCATTCAGCCTGGAGTGAAATGGAAAACTGGTGAATTCATTAGCAGTAAAATTGTGAAGGTGCTTGAAGAAATAGAAAATTGAAAATTTATATTGCTAGCAACAGATTAATCCCAGAGCCATGCACCTAGCATGGCAACTTATCATGGACAAATATCCTCACATGAGTTGTGTCAGCTGTGCATCTCATGGTCTTAACTTACTGTTTAAGGCCATAATAGAGCTCCATACAATGAAGACCCTTTAAAGGAAATTGAAGTATATAGTTGTCTATTTCAAAAACACGCATGTGATTCATGCCTTTATTGAAAAGAAATAAGTGAGGAGCAGTGGTAATTTGTTTTCAGAGCACCCTTGCAAACAAAGCTGCTCTACAACAAGCAGCTATCATTTATGACCTTTATAATATAAAACAATATGTTGTGCAGTCATAAATAATAACATATCTGGACACAGATAACAAGTCTGTCATAACAAAGTCTGAATCAGATAGTGCTTTACTGTCAGTAGTACCACACCTTTTATCTAGTGTAGAGTCCTAGTAACTAACTGGTGGTTCAAGTAATTCAGTAGTTAAACCTTTTAAATATATATGTCCACTGATAGCATGGTTGGAATGATGATCTGATGACGAGTCTGAGGACACATGGTTGGAGATCTGGTATCTGTGGCAAGTTCTTTGCTATGCTTACCTGGCCTTTGTTATTTGTTACTAAGAATGTTCCTCTGATGTTAATATGTGATCTGATCAGCCATATGCAAGAAGTATCTCTTTGTTTTACAATGAAGAGAATATTTCAACATTATGTATTAAAAAATATTTCAGTGGCATAAATTTAAATAACCCCAGTATTAACATCTGTTTTAACATCTTCAACAACCAAACTTCAAGAAGCCAAATCACAAATTTCTTACGGACACGTAAAGAATTTATTATGCAGCCCATACAGTGTGCTGCTAACTTGCAGTACAAATAAATTGGGTCAAATGATGAGAGAGAGTTATGACATTTGATTATATAACAATTATCATAGCATCTATGACTGGATGTTACATATGTTTTGTAGAATGGTGCCAAGTATAGGACTTATTCAGGATTTTGGAGCACAAAAACAATATGCAAAACTGCACAATATATATCATATAGTGGCATGGATAATACACCACACAGCCCTTATTCCACTTAGCAGCATGCCTGATGAACTTGCCACCATTATCAGTACCATGCGAAAGAAACTGGTCACAGTTTGGGGCGATTCACACAAAACCAGTATTTGCCACACAGCAGAAAAAGTGCATATATTTGTAGCAATAAGAAGCAGCCTCCATTTGAATAAAGTCAGTAGAAAATGGGGACAAAAAATGGAAAAATGGAACAAGAAGCAAGTGATATAGATGCGGTGAGCCCGACTGTAAGGCGGAGGTGAGCGCGACTGTAAGACGGAGGTGAGCCCGACTGTAAGGGGGAGGTGAGCCCGACTGTAAGGGGGAGGTGAGCCCGACTGTAAGGGGGAGGTGAGCCCGACTGTAAGGGGGAGGTGAGCCCGACTGTAAGGCGGAGGTGAGCCCGACTGTAAGGCGGAGGTGAGCCCGACTGTAAGGGGGAGGTGAGCCCGACTGTAAGGCGGAGGTGAGCCCGACTGTAAGGGGGAGGTGAGCGTGACTGTAAGGGGGAGGTGAGCCCGACTGTAAGGGGGAGGTGAGCCCGACTGTAAGGCGGAGGTGAGCCCGACTGTAAGGCGGAGGTGAGCCCGACTGTAAGGCGGAGGTGAGCCCGACTGTAAGGGGGAGGTGAGCGCGACTGTAAGGGGGAGGTGAGCGCGACTGTAAGGGGGAGGTGAGCGCGACTGTAAGGGGGAGGTGAGCCCGACTGTAAGGCGGAGGTGAGCCCGACTGTAAGGCGGAGGTGAGCCCGACTGTAAGGCGGAGGTGAGCCCGACTGTAAGGCGGAGGTGAGCCCGACTGTAAGGGGGAGGTGAGCCCGACTGTAAGGGGGAGGTGAGCCCGACTGTAAGGGGGAGGTGAGCGCGACTGTAAGGGGGAGGTGAGCCCGACTGTAAGGGGGAGGTGAGCCCGACTGTAAGGGGGAGGTGAGCCCGACTGTAAGGCGGAGGTGAGCCCGACTGTAAGGCGGAGGTGAGCCCGACTGTAAGGGGGAGGTGAGCCCGACTGTAAGGCGGAGGTGAGCCCGACTGTAAGGGGGAGGTGAGCCCGACTGTAAGGGGGAGGTGAGCCCGACTGTAAGGCGGAGGTGAGCCCGACTGTAAGGCGGAGGTGAGCCCGACTGTAAGGGGGAGGTGAGCCCGACTGTAAGGGGGAGGTGAGCCCGACTGTAAGGGGGAGGTGAGCCCGACTGTAAGGCGGAGGTGAGCCCGACTGTAAGGGGGAGGTGAGCCCGACTGTAAGGGGGAGGTGAGCCCGACTGTAAGGGGGAGGTGAGCCCGACTGTAAGGCGGAGGTGAGCCCGACTGTAAGGGGGAGGTGAGCCCGACTGTAAGGCGGAGGTGAGCCCGACTGTAAGGGGGAGGTGAGCCCGACTGTAAGGGGGACGTGAGCCCGACTGTAAGGCGGAGGTGAGCCCGACTGTAAGGGGGAGGTGAGCTCGACTGTAAGGCGGAGGTGAGCTCGACTGTAAGGCGGAGGTGAGCCCGACTGTAAGGGGGAGGTGAGCCCGACTGTAAGGGGGAGGTGAGCCCGACTGTAAGGGGGAGGTGAGCCCGACTGTAAGGGGGAGGTGAGCCCGACTGTAAGGGGGACGTGAGCCCGACTGTAAGGCGGAGGTGAGCCCGACTGTAAGGCGGAGGTGAGCCCGACTGTAAGGGGGAGGTGAGCCCGACTGTAAGGGGGAGGTGAGCCCGACTGTAAGGGGGAGGTGAGCCCGACTGTAAGGGGGAGGTGAGCCCGACTGTGAGGCAGAGGTAAGCCCGACTGTAAGGGGGTGGTGAGCCCGACTGTAAGGGGAGGTGAGCAGGGAACACTGACCGAGGGCCACGGCCAGGGCGCGCAGCAGCAGCAGCGCCAGGCGGCGGAAGTCCTGCGCCAGCGACGTGACGGCCGCCTGGAAGCCGGGCACCTCCGCGTCCGGCAGCTGTCCGTCCAGACGCACCACATTAAAGGTGTGTCGCACCTCCTGCAGATCCTTGTCCTCCGAGAACCTGTCGAAACCACCGCATCACCGCAACTTGGACGTGCAAATAGCAAACATTTAAATATTCTGGTTGCACATGTGCTGTTTACATGCAAATTTATCATGAGAACTGCGCTTAACATAACAGATATTTAACGACATAATTATTTAATCAGATGCAAATTCAAAAACTTTTAAAGGAGTGGCTGAAGAGGGCAGGGAGAAAGCTTGTATTTAGAAAGGAATGTTTTCCCAAGTATTTCTCTGAAAACTTTAATTTTGTCCAGGGTAAGTTGCGAGGCCATTTTGGCTTAAGAGTCTGAAATACTATACTTGTTTCCTTATCGCTAATTTTGTCAATTAAGTGTCATTAAGTTACCAACTATCACGCAAGGCTTGTTTTGTAAGCTTTAACAGTTGTACAGCTACTTTGGTATTTTCACATTTATTGAAAGACAAACATTGATTTTTTTTTAAATGCAAGCATCTGTCTTTCCTCCAAAACCACACATTTAAACACAAATAATGACATGAAATATATATTTACTTGGAGTAGTACGAAATACGTAGGGCATACGGATGCAATGTATTTATTATGGGACTACGGCTTGGTGGCTTAATCAACTGTGGCTTACCAATCGTCAGGAATCGACCATGTTCGGGCGTGTCCATCGTCCATTAACTATGATCGGAACCTCGGCTACCATCGTGGTGACGTCACATCCACCATCTTAAAATTAGCCATTTTGAAAATCTGTAATTATCCAAAATTATCGCTTATTAAAATAATCATTGATTCGATTGATTTCTGTCCTTGGTTCTATCCGTGACTGATGCAAAACAGTTAATTTCAGGTAAAAATAATAATTATTCAACCAAATATGACGAGAAATCATAATAACTGCTTAAATTCCTCATCCACCAGATGCCAGTAAACTACAGATGCCATCAAGGAAATTCGTAATGATTAACAAAGAAATTCAGGACAACTTCCCAAAATCATCAAAAACTAAGCTTTTTTAAAGAAATAATTGATTCGATTGATTTTTGTCCTTGGTTCGATTCGTGATTAATGCAAAAAAAAGTTAATTTCGCATAAAAAATTATTTAAAAAAATGAAGAAAAATCCTATAAACAGCTTAAATTCCTCATCCACCAGCTTTCAGTAAGTTACCCATGCCATCTTAGCTGGCATCTTGGAAATGAGTAATTATTAATCTAGAAATTCGAGAAAAATTCCAAAATCATAGAAAAAAATCATTTGTTAAATGACGTTATCCGTTATCTGACGTGGCTGGCCATAGACAGGAGGTGTCTGACCATTAACTACTGGATGTGCCTGGCCACTGAATAGACTTGCCTGGCCACCCACAGATCGTGTCAGCCTAAACATAGACAGGAAGTACCTAAACACCAACTGGACGTGTCTAGCCAGAAAACTGAATGTGGCTGACCACTAAATACGTGCCTTAGTACTACTGAATAGACATGCCTGGCCATCAACTGAATGTACCTGGCCGCCGATTACATGCCTGGCTAATAAATAGACATGCCTAGCTATGAAATGACGTGTCGTGCCACCTACTGGACTTACGTTCCTGGCCAGTGAATAGATGAGCCTGGACACCGAATGGACGTACCTTACCACCATCTTGATGTCTCTAGCCAACATCTGGTTGTGCCTTGTCGCTGACTGGACATGCATAGCTGATAACTGAACATTTCGGCCACAAACTGAATGTGCCTGGCCGCCGATTACGTGCCTGGCTACTGAATATACATGCCTAGCTACCAACTGGACGTGGCTGGTTAATCGAATGTCACATGGAGATGTCCTGAAAACACATGTCGAGGAATGCAAAGGACTCTCTTAGCCTTCTAAGAAGCCTTCGGAAATCGAGAAAAACTAATAATTTCCTTCTTTGTAGTGGTAGAAATTATGTAATAAATTTTTTTACTTTGTTATTTTTCTTGCACTTGTCACTTTTGTGGTAATTTTAATTAAGTTTTTTTGTTGTTGCTACAAGTAAGGATTAAAACAAGAGTTTATCGATGGTATAAATCATTATTTTAACAAACTGAAACTTATTTTTTTTATGATTTTTGGAATTTTTCTCGAATATCTAGAGTAATAATTACGTATTTCCAAGATGGCGGCCCAGAAGACATCGGTAGCTTACTGACATCTGGTGGGTGAAGAATTTAAGCAGTTTTTAGGATTTTTCGTCACAGTTTAATTGGATATATATACACACACACACCTGAAATTAATTTTTTGCATCAGTGAATGATTGAACCAAAGACAGGAATCAATAATTATTATAACAAGCTATTTATTTGTGGATTGTCGTAATCTTTTCCGAATTTCTAGCTAAAAAATTACAGATTTTCAAAATTGCAGATTCCAAGAAGGCGGATGTGACGTCACCACGATGGCAGCCGAGGTCCGGATCATAGTCAACGAGCGACGGTCACGCCCGAACCCAGACCCCTCCCAAACACACTTAGTTTTAATTTAGGTTAGGGAAAAAAAATTGCCCCAACATGTCCAATTCCTGACGATTGGTAAGCCACAACTGAGTAAGCCACCAAGCCGCAGTCCCATAAGAAATATATGGCACCAGTATGCCCTATTTCCTACTACTACTTGAGTTCATTACAATGAAATGCCACAAGCGGTGATTTTTAGTCATATAATAATCTTTTGAGCTCAAATAATTTAAACTTATAGTTCTAAAAGACGAGAAGATATAAAAAAAATTAAACTCTAAAAGTTAAATTGCTATAAAAATTCAAAAAATTATCAACTTTAGGATTATATAAGTGTTAAGAAGTAAGGTAATGAAATAAACCTATTAAAACTACTGTTCACTATTACGGGAACTAATCCAGCCATTTGTTAAGGTGAGCTTGCTGTATCACATGAGAATGTAGGTATAGCAGTTCGTGTTTAAGCACGTATCTGTTAACAATTATATTGTTACATGTGGGAAATAATGTTATAAAATGATAGCCCAGTTAAATAAGTACAGTTGTATTTATAAGATACGATTTGCAATATTAATTAAATTACAATACTTAAAATGACTGTCTCGAAAATTAATCACTCATTTAGACTGGTATTCCACAATACAATACAAAAAAGTGTTTAGGGTTGAATATGCTACACCTGTACTCTAACCATATTCATAGTAAACCATAGGACACGGCCAGTCCCTTATTTTCAGGGAACGAAATTTGGTGTAATATCCGTGACCTATCTGTTGCCCGAATTGCGCGCCTCCGCAGAGCTCACTTTTCGTTGATATCGTCCAGATGGCGGACCCGCATCTGACGCCAGTAACTCGTATATATTAAATTTCGTAAATATCAGTGGTTGTACCAAATGTATTGTTCTGCCAAATGAAATTTGATGGTAGCGAAAATATTCTGGAATTAATTTTGCACACTTTAAAACCATAACAAGAAATAATCGCAACTTCAAAAGTACTTGAGAAAATTCGTGTGATGGTGCTGCTATCTGTAGAATTTTTTCAATAAATGTTCTATCGACGGTTGCCAAGCGTTCGCTAGAATGCATTGAAACCAGTTTCTAGCCTCGCGCAGAGCACTGTTTATGAAAACGGTTGCCGATTTGATTCCGTACTGGGATTCGGTTGGATACGTTCTGGAATACGGCCCGCGAGTTAGGTTATGGTTGTGTCCCCACAAAACAGTGCTTATTCGCTACCTTACTCGAACGTCTTGGAATGCCGCCCTTAGTTCACAGTTTACTCTCCCCACTCGGCTCAACAGAGGTTCTCCCTATGCTCGTCTCTTACTGCTCTACTAACTCGTCCGTCGCACACAGCACAGACCCGCATGTTTCGCTCCCCGATGCAGCAGTCTCCGCACACGAAGCCCGGCGCTCATCGTCCTCTTTTGCTCACCAAGGGGCCACTCGCCCTCTTCACTTCACTTCTTCGAGGCAGGCATCGCCGTTTTTATACCTCTCAGCCCCCTTCTGGAATGGTCTCACACCCCTTCGAAGTGCTGCGTCATCAGGGTCAACTTGACACTCGAAGATTCCAGAACAATGGCATCCTACTTATGCCACTCCACGAGGCGGAGCTCTGGGAACGTGCCGAACCCTCCAGAGACGCATATGGTTCTCCGGTTTCAATGAGAAAGCACTGGGAAAAGGGTAGGGGGTAGTGAGGCACCATTGCTAATCGAAATAAGTGTGCAATGCTAATGAACCGCAAACACCCCCCCCCCCTTGCGAGTTAACGAGCCAAATGGTTGACTAGCCAGGCCACTAGCCTGCCTCATGGCCTCGCTTCTGGTATACTCGTAACTCTGCCCTCTCCTTAAACTTGTTCGTCCCGAACAAGTAGCAATTTGCTGCTGTTCCCCATGCTGTGATGCCATCCTGACAATCATACTGAATATGGCCCACTTCTTGACAGATGTAACATTGCAACTGTCCTCCAACTCTTCAGGTTCTTAGGTCTGCTTTAAAATCTTTTTGCACTTGTTGCCATGACCACTCCTTTTTCACCAGACAGTCCCTCTGGGTACATTCCCGTTACAGACACCTAAACAGAATATGCCCTAGTCCCTCGTAGGCGAAGAACCGAGAGCAAATTCCTTCTCTTCGAACCTGCAGATTTTCCTCATTTTTAACTTCATCTCATCGTTGTCCTTTCTTTGGTTTCCTCCCACGATTCGGGCAGTCGCGCTGAACATACCCCCATTCTCGACTTGTGACTATTCCACAGCTTTCTTAATGCCCCGAGGATATTTCCTTCATTAGTACTGGAACTGACATTCACATAGTGGTAAGGTTCTATCACAGTTCGTCTCGCCCTGATGCTCACATTTCTTGAAGCAAAGTAGGCAATTTCAATTTCCAGGTAATGAATTAAAAGCTTCACAGATATTTTTGTGGCAGGCCAAATGAAGGGTTCGTTGAATCTCTGCATCATTGAGTCCGTCTATACATGCACTGGTGGCTAGCTGCTGTCTGAACTCTGCAGGAGACTCTGGGTAGGCGAAGTGCACGAGTCTCTCGATGTCAGCCTCGAACTCCAGAAAGGTTTCCAAGGATCGATCTTGGGGTGTCTTCAAAGCAGTCTTGTACAATCGTCCATGTGTCAGTCGCCACACCTCACCTCAAGAGCTTCTAATAACACAACGTAGTCCAGGTCCGGAACTGGTACGGTCTGCAGTAGTTCAAAAAGAGGGGGAAGGGGGGTTGACTTCGCAAGGCCGAGACAAGTGCTGTACCTTTCTCTTCCTCACTACCACCATTTACTTCTGCAGCTGCATTGAAATGTCACTTGTACACCATCCACGAAGTTTAACCATCGAAGGCGGCCGGCTTGAATTTCAAATAATGGAATCAATATAGCTACATCAACATGTGTTAAATAGTTATATGACTTTTATAACAAAAATCTACAGTATTAAAATATAAATTAAGAAATGATCTTATTTATTTAAAAAAATCTCAAAATGATGTTAAAATATGTAATGATAAAAAAATATATGCGATATTTGTTTGAAGGAAACACAAGCTGAAGTTTACGATCCTTTAGTACATCCTTTATTCACTCAAAAATACACATTAAAATCGTTATAATCTCAATCATATTTATCTAATTTTTTTCTCGTATAAATTTTTAAGTAATTCATGTGGTATTGTTTTCGTCAAATAAGATGACACAATTGTGAAGCTATTTTGCTGTCTGCTGAACTTCGAGTAAGAAGTTAAACGACAATCGGGCGTGTTAAGTTAAGCTCTGGGTATCTATCTTAAACTCAAGTCACTAGTTTCTTTTTCTATTCTAACTAGTTGGTGAAATTCCCTGAACAAACAACGTACAATTAGGAGTTTATATGTTGTTTGTAGGTGTAGTCAGTACAGCTTTCTATAATAATAATTATACCAATAGTTAAATTTACAAAATTTAGACAATCATGCGTGAAGAACTATTCATTAAGCATGGGCTGCACACTGAAATATTTCTGCAGTTATGGTTCATAAATAATTTTTATTCTTGGCCAGATAATTAGAAAGACTATACTGCTATATATTTAAAAAAAAATGCAGTATTTGTAATATTACATGTTTGTTTTGTTTGGAATAGCGTTTAATAGTGTAATTGAATGGATTGCATTTACTTTATGTTTTAGGATTCATAAGGTGAAATTTAAAATTACCTTGTGTGTTATTTAAATAAAGCTTCGACTTTATTATTTTCAATATAGTATTAATCGTTAAAACACGTCATGTGCTGAGAAACAAACAAGTTTTCAAAAATGTAGTCTTAAACTAATACATATAGAAGAATCGTGGTCAAGATAGTTACACATCTCCCACTAACTGTCAAAAGTGAAAAGTAAGAGGCTGGATATAAGACCGTATGAAAACATTCACACATAGCCAAACACTTCACCATTCAACAGAACTGCCGAAACTCAGAACTGCCGCAACTCAGAACTGCCGCAACTTAGAAAAAATGCCGCAACCCAGAACTAACACAACCCATAACTGCCACAACCAGGAAATGTCACAACCCACAAATGACACAACCCAGAACTATCACAACTTAGAAGCAACAACTTAGAACTGTCATATCTTCGAAATACACAATGCCGAACCACATAACTCGGAAACATTATAACTTGAAAACACTCAACTTAGATTTGTCGTAACTTAGAAACCTACTACACTGAATCTCAAAACTTGTAATCATCGCAACTTAGAGAATAATAACTTAGAATCACACAACTTAGAAGAATACACATTGAAGCACACAACGTATAACTGTCACAATGTAGAATCACATTACTTAGAAGCAACTAATGCCGAACCACATAACTTAGAATCATCAGAACTTAGAAACATGAACTTCGAAAATTCTACAATATATTTTTCTATGTTAAGACAGCACCTCTATTTTCATAATAATTAATAAAATTGGAACTGGAATCCATAGTCAAAATAAAGTTTTAAATATTTATGGTAACGTTTATAGGCTTAAAAAAAACATTTTTGCTGAGGGTAATCCCTATATTTGTAATATCATCATAAACTTGCATACTATAATAATTTAAGAATTATTTGTACTCTATTGATTTTTTTTATAAAATCTATAATTAACACCTTAAATTAACATAGTGGAATTTTTATTTACTGTAGGTGTTCTTTGAAAAAGTAGCAATAAATTTCTGAAAATTAATGGGATTTTGTTCCTCTAACTTTATCAGATAGTTGTGTTAAATGGCATTACAATTTTTTTAGAATTTTTTCTGTAGTTTACAGTTTTTTTAATAGTTATTTTAACTACATTAAAAATACTGTAAATTTGTTTAAATTGTTGGTTAGATAAGCTACTTAAATGCCGTAAAATTATTTAAATGGTTGGTAAGGTTAGGTTAGGTTTGCTAGGAAACGTGGAAATACGTGTACAGTAAACGGTTAGGTTATGTTAGTGTTATTTAGAATACTTAAATGTGCTCTTCGAAGTTCTAAAACAAGTTTCTTCTTCTTATTATTCCAGAAGAGCACCTACTCAAGGGGATTACCAACTAATTTATGATTAATATCATACTCCATTTTCGAAAGCTGAGGTGTCCCGTGTCCATAAGTTATATAGGTAGAAGATGTGAAATAGATTCAATTTTTTAACCAATAAAATTAAGTATTGCCGAAAATTTTCAAGCATGAATAAGTTTTTCACAATGTTGGAGTAATATAAAAAATATATATATGCATGATTTAGAGTACTAGAGCAGCTATTTCAGAATTCAGAGAAAAGCCATTTATAAATCACCCATTAAAGCATACTTAAATTTTAATTATGCACTTATGTTTATAGCTCATGCAGTTTCTTCTACAGTATAAATCAGCGGGAAAAAACATATACATTATCAAATATTAGTAAAATGGATACCTACTGCATTAAGTAGTACATTGCAAATCCTGCACACGCCATAAAAACACTCACGATGAAAAAATAAAAGACTGTTGCAAATAATATGTTATAAAGCAAGAAACCAATTCTGCAATAACTAAAACGACTTGACAATCACAAATAAAAAAATAAAATATCCACGAAACAACTCTATCCAATAGTAGAAAATTCACACAAACAACCAAAACCTTACGCCTAACAAATCTGTCGAAAGACCATCAAAGGTGAACATGAACATCAACATGAACTAACGACCACACGATTTTAGAATATAAATAAACAAAATATCAAGAGCAACCATTCCCAGAGAGACAGATTAGTAACTAACAGCTCCTGAAGCCAGCAAGACAGACTGCGACCCTCCAACACAGGGGTCAGCTCCAACACTTTCTCAGGTAGACAAAGCTATAAAAAAACTATGATGGATGAAACCAATCAGCTCTTAGTAATTGCATATGTCGGGTAAAAGACTAGGGAAAATGACTGGTGGAGGAACACACCCTTTCGATGCCCCTGTGATTTAATCTCATGTTACAATTATATTCTAAGTTCAGAATAAAATGTTACAAGGTTTAAGGATTCCTTTTAGTATGCAGACATTCAGACATGCAGTTGGCAAAAAAACTTACCAACCACCTGCCTCCCATTTATTATTTTTTCTATTATCAACCTTGATGATCCTGTCAACCTGCAGGAATTTTATATTGATTGAAAAGATTAGTGCAAGATTAGTTTATATCCATTTAGGGTTTAATGAATAAAATATGTACAGAGTTCATCTACAGATATCAATAGTGCAAGTGTGATGCTACTACACATAAATGAACAATTACAAAACTGATACACTACTTGTTACAACAATAAACTATTCATATCATGTTACACACTATTTTTTTCTTTAATAATTTTATATTACATGTGATGTAAGTTACAATTATAAATAATTATCTATACAAGTAAACACAATATAAAAATTTACTTGAAATGTCTATAAATAAGTTGTATTCAGCAACACATGAAATTTCTCAACAGTTTGCTTGTCGGGAATAAATGGAACACCTTCAGTGATACCAATCTTCACTCACCGAGCAAAGATGAGAGAGGTCCTTGGTTTGACTCTTGGACAAGGCAGGAGTTACATTTGGCACGACGCTGATGCTGTCGGCGTTCAGGTTCACATTGTTCTCAATCGTTGAAGACTTTTGTGGCAGTGAATCAGAGCTGATCTGGAAGTTTCCAGAGATGATCTGGATGCAGTCCGGGTTCACCCGCACACAATCTGGATCCACCACGACACATGCCGGTGACGAGTGAATGGCTTGATTAGCTGAGGATGCACGATGATAAACTTGATTAATCACTGCAGGGAGTGGTGTATCACTTCACTCACTCACACACACACACACTCTCTCTCTCACACACACACACACATACACAGTGCAATTATAATCTGAACAGCCAAAAACCTCCAAAGGCATTTTTTTTTGTTTGGGGATTCAGAATTTTTATATTGTGGAAAAAATTAGTTAATTCTAAATAATTTTTCAAAATTCCTTGCAACCAGTTTGGATATTGTAACTGCTTGTGCCCAACATTACAGATGGATATCTGTTGTTGGGGTAAAAGGCTGCCATTTCTGCTTCACGAATTTTACATTTACCTTATACCAACATGGTTCAAAACACACTTAAGCTTTTTTTTATAGTTCATGATCTTAACTTATTATCCACTTACAAAAAATAGAGCACTTCTCACAACAGATAATTATTATGTTTGTTAAAATGTATTATTATTCAAACTGTTATAGACACCCTGTGTTAAGCAATTGAACAGTTAACATTTCTTAATATATTCGTGAACGTGCTAGAGAACAGAGATTGCTTTTACATGGTGTAGAATCTATCACACAATCATTTACAGACTAGAGCATTAATATTTCGTTTCTGTTCACCATTCGAAATAAAGGGTTTCTTCGGGTGGAATGCAAGATATATTGAATTTCTCTATAGTGAAAGGAAACCTTGTGCGCTTATGCAGAGAGTAATCACGCAATCCTCGTTCATACAGTAAAATGCAACGAATTAAAAGTTTTATATGAATCTTTTGAATTCAAATTTAAGCTAAAATTTACATTTTCATGACGTGTATAAATGCATGACATTATTGTGAATGTAGCCAGTGTGTTTCATAGGAGCATACTTTGTAACCGATGCAATATAGAATTGCATGTGTAGACACGGACTTCTCTTCCAAAAAATCATATAATATTTGCGCTTGCTTTACTTTAGCAGAAGAGTTTGGAGACAGGTTTCAGCGAGCCTCATATTCCTTCATAATCACCTCCGCATTTACTGTAAGCATGATCTGGATGGGTGTATGGCTCATAGTCCACATCCCACCTCCATGTACGATAATTCATGGTGTGAAGATCGCTTAGGCAGCCTCCCATCTACCAGGTTGAATGCTATGTAGTCTTTATTGGATTTGGAACAATTCAGGACGTTGAGGTTTAACTTCACAACTTGCATCGATGGCTTTGCTGTGCTTGCGTTGTGGTGGGACTTTAAACTTGAGAAGAATATTATCATATTCAGAAGTTTTCGCTATTGATATTTTTAAGTTCATTTATTTTGATTAAACGCAGCATGGTTGTCAAATTAATATGAGTAATATAACAAATGTGTTGAAATGAATAAATGTGAGTAAAATGGTACTTACCGCTCCTTGCCGGAAGTATCAAACTCCTTAGGAGGCAGTTACACTGCAGAAAGCTGCACGACGTATCCACCAGATGAAGTTACTGTTCCCAGTAATATATAGTGGATAAATCTATCACTCTTCAATCCAATTGACTAATGACTAATCATAATTGACTAATTGACTAATGACTAATCATAGTGGTTTAAACTGCAAAAAAAAGTGCAATAAAATATTGGTTTATTAAATCTGTAACTATGGCACCTCGGAAATGCAAAAACAATCCAAATGTATTTTGCTATATTTGCGGACAATATACAATAGTTAAGCAAAGATTAAAAATAACAGACTTTGTAACAAATGCTTATTATGCTTACTTCGGAATGAGGTTATGTTACCAAGAGAAACAGTGGGTTCCGCATACAGTATGCCGGCTTGTTGAAGAGTTAAGACATGGTCATTCGGTATTCCTATGTTGTGGTGGGAACAAAAAAATCATACAGATGATTGTTATTTTTGTTTGACCAATGTGACAGGATATAATTCTAAAAACCGCGCCAAAATTGTGTATCCTGATGTTTCCTCTGTAACAAAGCCAGTTCCACATGGACCCGAATTACCCATACCAGTTCCTACTAACACTAACAGCTTCGAAACGCATTTATCACAAAACTCAGAACAAAGTGATCATCTGCAAAGCAGTGATCAAATTTTTCACCCTACAAATGACCTTCAACCTTTAAAACAGCAAGAACTGAATGATTTGGTACGGGATCTTGGATTACCTAAGGACGCTGCAGAACTTCTCGGTTTTCGACTAAAACAAATAATGTATTAGGTGCTGCAACTACATTTTACTGGTATCGAAGCAGAGAACAAGAATTTGTGGAGTATTATAAGAGGATAATTTAGTATTTTGCTGTGATATTGGCGGTTTAATACAAAAATTCAATATCGAATACAATACACAAGAATGGCGACACTTTATAGATTCTTCAAAAATAAGCTTAAAGGCTGTCGTTTTGCATATAGGCAATAAATTTGCATCGATACATGTAGCTCACTCAGTTTATCTTAAAGAAACTTACGAAAACTTGAAAAATGTTTTGGAGAAAATAAAATACACCGAACACAAATTGTTAGTTTGCAGTGACTTAAAAATCATATGCATTCTTCATGGTCGACAGCAAGGCTACACAAAATTCCCCTGTTATATTTGTGAATGGGACAGTAAAGCAAGAAATTTTCATTGGGAAAAAAACTGATTAAAAAATTAGAATGGAATTGAAAGTTGGAGTAAAAAAATGTCATCAAACCATGCTTGATGGATCCCGAAAAAATATTCTTCCACCACTTCACATCAAACTTGGTTTGATCAAACAGTTCGTAAAGGCATTACCACAAGATGGAAATACTTTCAAGTATCTTTGTTCATGTTTCCCTAGCTTATCTGATGCGAAGTTGAAAGAGGGAATATTTACGGGACCTGATATCAGGAAACTGATTAGGGATACAGAATTTGAAAAAGTAATGACAACCTTGGAACGAAATGCCTGGCATGGCTTTAAAAATGTATCTAAGTTTCTAGGCAACAAAAAAGATCCTGCGTATAAAAATATTGTCCAAGAAATGTTTAACGCCTATAAAAATTTTGGCTGTAATATGAGTCTGAAAATTCATTTTTTTGAAGTCTCACATTGTTTCCCAAAAAAGCTAGGCGACTACAGTGAAGAACAAGGTGAACGGTTTCAACAGGACATAAAAGAGATGGAAAGAAGATATCAAGGCCGTTGGGACGTTAATATGATGGCGGACTATTGCTGGATGATACACAGAGATGAAATAAAAAAAATCATAAACGAAAACCAACAAAACGCAGCTTTTTTCAAAAAGAAAACTTTATTATTAATTGTTTTCTTCATGTATACCTTAACGTATTTTAATAGTTATAGACTCAACAAAACTTTATAAAATATTCTAAAACCATTCTCATTCATTTCATTAAATTTTTGTTTTGTTCTTTTTCGTATTCAAATACTATATCATCTAAATCTGATAAATGTGACGTGGTGTGTGTGTATATATATATATATATATATATATATATATATATATAAAATACGAATACCGTTTTCTATTACTTTTAAGACAATTAAAACAAATATTAACCATTTAACAAAAAAACTTTAAAAAAATTTGTAGACATGTGTTATTAATCAAAATCATTATTTGTTATTATTAAAGTTACTCAACAATTACTAATCACAGTCACAATCAGTATTTGTTATTATTTGTTAATATAGTTACGATTTTAATAATCGTTGAGTTGGAAGAACTGGGTTCGTATAGAGATAGCCCAATTATTTTTTTTGCACAGTTTTATTGACTGCTAATATTTGCAACACTAATACATAGCCTTATTTAAAATGCCTACGAATCAATTACTCACACTCAGTATTACAAGTCCTTACACACCGCACACCTCGCTGGGCCGCACACCTCGCGCAACTCTCGCCGCAGCACTCCTCGTGGACCTCCGTCGCTGCACTCTCATCGCACTCCGTCGCCGCCGTCGCACTTCCCTTCGCCGAGCCACACTGTCGTGGAGGCCGGCGTCCCGGCTTATATAGACCCTGGCGCCCTTCTAGAAGTGACGATCGTGGCTTGGGCCAGTCGCGTCATCCTGTGCCGACCCGACGCCCGAAGCGTCGAGAAGGGCATCGGAAGCTCGCGCGATGGCCCGCGGAATTCCCACAGGGAGGCAGGGCGCCGGGCGCGGAGCGAAGAGGAGAGAAAGAGGGGGGGGGGGGGGGGAGCGACAACCCTTGTAATCCACCCAGGCACGCGTGGCATGTCTTACTTCAATGGATGGCACATGACGTCAGCGATCCTGTGGGGCCGCCAGCCAGCACAGAACGCGGCGCGCGTCGCAACCCTGCTTGCGCTTGTAACAATATGTAAAATATGTATTGTATAAATAATTGAAAGATTAGACATCCAAAGATAGTTCAGTTGCGTGTGATACAAATTAAAAAATAATAGTTTTTCATAGCTGCAGTACACGGTGTTGCATGTGCTCAACACAGGATGATAGCCCTATATGACAGTGTGGTGGACATAGAGAAATAACACACAATCACTTTTTGTATGTCTACGACCTATGATTTTCTGTTTACCTGTGGCGATCGGTAGAACAGTTCAGAAGTTGATGCGCTCCAGTGCCATCTAGTGAAGAGTTAAAACAAAATGGATATCGCGAAAATATTTTCTGTGTTCAAATATTTACGTATATAAATTTTAATGGCGATCGGCCAAACAGTGTCGGAGTTTATAGATGTCATACATACATGCATACCAACATCTTATTTTTTTATATGAACGGGTGAGATTAAAAAGGGAAAGATTCCACATAACCAAACTTTTGGGAAACCGAAAAAAAAGTCATAGTAACCAAACTAAAAGTTGAATAATGAAACTTCCTAATAGAAGGTTGAACCTTATAACCTTAAGAAACAAACCATTATGTTGTTATAATGGCCGTGATATGAGTTTAAAAATGGTGGAATCGTTCCATTTTTGATCTCAACAGACATTGAAGTAAAAAATAAATATAAAAAGCAATGTTTAAGCTTAAAGCTTTTACTGTATTGTTGTTAAGCATATAAATTTAAACATTACTCACACATGTTATAATACTAAAATAGATGAGATATTGGTCTTTGCCTTTACTCACTGTCTTCGTTCGCATATCCACCAGTAGGCCACTCTAAAACGTTATTGTAAAACCATCTTGAGTGTTCTGGTACATATAAAACCACTTTGGCAATAACCTGGATTTTTTTCTTTTTTTTATGGGAACAATTCCATTGTATGCCTTTTCAACAGGAGGGTATGCTTCACCACCTCTGTACAGTTTAAAAACACCACTGTGCATGCAGCCTGTCTATAAAAGTGTGAGCTGTAACATATCCCCTTTTTGCTGCTGTGAATGTGTCTGTAGGTACTTATTTTAAAAAGGCTGTTTGGTTTGAACAATAGCACAAGCCTTTGGAAAAGGTCAGCCACCGGGCTTTGAAGTTCATAATTTGTTCATTGGATACAGATATCACCTCAAACAAAAGCTGCTTGGTTTTGGCAGTGCTAATCATATTCTTGTATTGATCAAGGGAATAAATCCTATAGTGGCATTTCATACTTTTCTTAATAATACCAAAGTTTCGTTCCTAGGGGTGAAAACTGTGTTCTCTAATGGGGAAAAATACATGCACTTCATTAAATCGTCTCGTAATGGTGTAAGAGATAGGAAAAATCTCACCAAAATGTAATTCCTGTTTTGCCCGGGACACGAGTCAACTGAACACGTGTCGAATTTTTACATGAGAGTCAACACCATTACTAATATAGTCATACAATAAAGAACACACCTCATTTGCTCCTTTATTTGCCACTCCTTCATGGTAGGTGAACATAGTAGCTTTTCTATCTCCTAAACTATGAACACAAAACACGTTAAGCCATAACTTCCTTAAATAAAACATTTGCTGAACAGGCATGCATGGCAAAGCAAGACTTTGCATAAAATTCAAAGCAGATTCCATGTACATAATTTATATTAGAGCATAGTAGTGTATAAATGGGGCTACTGCGCCTGGGTTCTGGGTGCGGATTAATGATTGTTTACATTTGTTTTTTCTCCGACCGCCATCTTGGATTGTGATGTCACGGCGGCCATCTTGGATGCCCTTGACCTTTGACCACGACCGCCATTTTGGATCCGCCATCTTGAAATCGAGCTCCCCGCTCACTAATGCTGCACCTTTCGTTACGCCCGCCACCTTGGATTATAGATCGTTGCAATGTTCGTTAAGCCCGCCATCTTGAATTTCTATAATTTTTATGCTAGAAAATCGGGAAAATTTTTAAAATTAATAAAACATTTAATTATTTAAATATATTAAAAAAACCATTGCACATTTCGGTACAGTTGCCATCTTGTATTCTATAAACATTGCACAATTAGTTACGCCCACCATCTTGGATGTGTATGACATAATCGTGTCATGTTTCGTTACGGACACCATCTTGGATTCTAGATCGCTGCAATTATCGTTACGGCCACCATATTATAAATCTGTAATTTTTATGCTATAAAAAGAGTAAATATTTTAAAATTCATAAAAATTAATTAATAAAATGTTAATAAAATATATTAAAAAAACTGTTGCACATATCGCTATGGTAGCCATCTTGGATTCTAGAAATGTTGCACATTTCATTATACCCACCATCTAGGACTGTGACATAATCATTGCACGTTTCGTTACGGACACCATCTTGGATTCTAGATCATTGCAATTATCGTTACGGCCGCCATATTATAAATATGTAATTTTTATGCTATAAAGAGTAAATATTTTAAAATTCATAAAAATTAATTAATTAAATTTTAATAAAATATATTAAAAAACTGTTGCACATATCGTTATGGTAGTCATCTTGGATTCTAGAAATGTTGCACATTTCATTATACCCACCATCTAGGACTGTGACATAATCGTTGCATGTTTCGTTACGGACACCGTCTTGGATTCTAGATCGTTGCAATTTCCATTACAGCCGCCATCTTAAAATCCGTAATTTTTATGCTATAAAATCGGGAAAAAATTTAAAATTTATAAAAAAATTAATCAAACTCTAGTAAAATACTATTTAAAAATCACTTATGTCACGGAGTCCTACGTTAGAACCCAGTGAGGGAAAAAATAAAAAAATGATGACAGATCCTTCCTCCACAGAAGCCACCGACAGACTGACCTCCCACCACTAATGCCAAGGTATCATGTCCGCCATCTTTTTTTTCGTCTGCTGGAGTCCAACATGTTGTTTTCGAGTGATAGAATATACTACCATCATATTAGTTTAATTTTTGTCCAATAGAGTGAAGTATTTATTATTACTGTGTCGTCCGCCATCTTGAAATTTGCATGCCATCTTGTAAATTTGCAATTATTTAACCAGAAATTCGGGAAAAATTCCAAAATTCATTAAATAAATTTGCAATTAATATAATGATTGATTGGATTAGTTCGTGTCCTTGTTTCGATCCCTCGGTGATGCAATAGTAATTTTAATTTTACATAAAAATATCAATCAATAAATCATGTTCAAAATCCTAAATTTAGCATAGGCTCTTAGTCTACCAGCCTTCAGTAAGTAGTTATTTCAGTCATCTTGAAAATTCGTAATAATTAATCTAGCAAGTCGGGAAAAAGTTCAAAATTAAAAAAAAATCATTCATTAATTTACTGATTGAATTGATGGATTCCTGTCCTTGCTTCGATCCTTGACCGTTGCAAATATTTTAATTTTATGTAAAAATACTTATTAAATAAATCATGTTCAAACTCCTAAAAGCAGCTTAAATTCCTCTACTACCAGCCTCCCATAAGCCAATAATGCCACCATCTTGGAAGTTTTTATTTATTGACCTAGAAATTCGGGAAAATTCCAAAATTCATAAAAAAATTCACTTATTAAAATTATGATTAGTGCGATAGATTTCCATCCTTGTTTTGATTCTCGGCCAGTATTAAGGACAACTATAGCTTAAAATAAATTTTATATTGTTTCCCATTACCTTTCGTGGAGTTTATTAATCATTCACTCTACGAAAATCATCTCTAGACAAAATAGTTGTCCAGCGATTTAAATACGTAGCTGCTATGCCTAAAATGGAAGTCTAATTTTTCGATAATTAGAATACATTCCGACCAGTTCATGTAAAATGCTATACAGATAGGCCAAGTGTCTTCAGACCACACCAGGTCATGAAAAATGTCAGTCGTATAGACCAAACATTTCCGAACCTCATGACCATCTTCGTCGAAAGCTAATATAACATATGTCAACCAGACAAGTCAAAGTCTTCGAATGGTCAGACCTAAAGTATCATAAAATCAATTACAATCAATTAGACCAACATATCATGTTTTATGCTTACAATAGGACCAAGAATCTCTGAAAAATGTTTTATCAAGACAAAGAGGTACAAAAGAAAAGAACACACAGTACACACACTGAACACACAGTACACACACTAAACACACAGTACACACACTAAACACACAGTACACACACTGAACACACAGTACACACATAGTACACACAGTAATAAACACACAGTACACACACTGGATGCAATGTACACAAAAAACATGCAATGTATGCACTGGACATGCAATGACCACGCATTGTACACGCAATAATAACGCATCGAGGTCAAAGGTCATCCAAGATGGCCGCCGTGACATAGGAGGAAAAAATTTAAACAATGATCAATCCGCACCCAGAACTCAGGCGCCGGAGCCCCATTTATACACTACTGAGCATATCTCTGTTAGTTCTTGAATATTCTTGTAAAATTTACATGCTTTCCTTGTATGAACCATCAATTCAGTTACAGTTGCTTATTTAGTATTGTCATTCAAAGTTGATGATTTTATTTTTATATTTAGGTCTTCACACGTGGAACACACATCAACTTGAGGCCTACCAAATCGGTAGGCATTGTTTTCCTTGTAATACGTGAAGAAGTACTCATATTTTACTATGAGTTCTGGATGTTTTTCTAGCACCAATTCGTACACATTTGTGCATGTCAGCCCAGCCTTAAATATGTACAGGAGTTGAAAAATAGTGGGAGGTTGTTTTGGGGTAAGAAACGATGTGTTCCTTTAGCTTTAATTAAAACATCATTGTGAATTTTGTTATGGTTATCATGTTTTCCCTTTATTAAGTAGGTTGCTCGTCTTTTGCTAAAATTTGTGTTAGCCGATAAGCCACCTTATTTGAAACAGCATGCAAGCTCATAAAAGCTTTACGGCAAACTTCTACTCGGTCGGAATATTTCATAGCAAAGTACTTAAAAGAGGAAGAAAATGTTTTTGAATCACGGCCTTTAGGCCGACGTCGTTCTATCAGACCAAACAGATAAGTATCTTGTTCAATCTTTGGTCTACCGCTATAAACATATTGAATTATCTTTCCTTTTTGATCATCATTAAAGTTGGCAGTGCACATTTTCTTGCATCCACAGTCGAGTCCAGTTTGCTTTTGCTCAACTAACCTGCCATGTCTTGTCACAAACTTTTCCCCTGTTTGACTTACTGTTTTCATTATTTCTATAATATTTCCGGATCCTCTTCTATTTTTCATGGGAATTTTTTCAGACTCTGAAGCGTCAGACATTGTTTGAAACACTTCTTAAATGGTAACACAATCATAAATAAAACAAGCTATTGATAACAAACATAACCTCAAAAGCAACACACGACTAAAAAGCAGGTGTGTTTAAATCACTGAGCGCTCTGTTGGCAGTAAAAAGAACTGAACACCGCTGAGAATAAGACGGGAAAGATTCCTGGAAGGTTTCCTTTCTTAACCTCAGTCAAAACTTAAATATGCTCCTACAGCATAATTATGAAAGGATCCTTTCCTTTTTTAATGCGAAAATATGTGTCTTAAATAAAGCAACACACTGGCTATTTCAACTCATGTTGGCCAAAAAAAATGGTATCTTTCCCTTTTTAATCTTACATGTTCATATATATATATATTGTTACGAGTATAATATGGGGTAACTGGTTTCGTAAGGAATAGCCCAAAAAAGTTTTACTACAGTTTTATTAAATAATAGTATTTACATTAATAATAAATAATTGTACTTAAAAAATCACTTTCACTTAAAAATGTTTATTCGCAAGTCACTCAATGTCTGTCAAGTTACACAGTTCACACTCATCACTGGAGTTAGGCTCGACAGTGATTCACCCCTTACCTCGCGCCTGTCACACAAACAACCTCGCACCACTCAGTCACACTGTCACGATCCCATCGCTCCTCGTCGCGCTGCTCTCAATGTAGAACTTCCCTTCACTCGCGGAACTCTCCGAACTCTTGGAACTCCCGCGGCGGCCGGTGTCGTCGCTTATATAACCGTGGCATCCTTCTCGAAGGGACGAGAGCGGCTGTGACGTGTCGCGTCATTCCGGACTGACCCGACGCCCGAAACACCCAGAACAACGACGCTTATTCACATCACTCCCCGCGGCGGCTTCTGTAAGCTCGGAATTCCCAGACAGCTAAAGATGACAATAGCTCGAGGCGGGACGGTGCGCGGGCAGCGGAAGGGGTGGGTAGCGAGGACCCTTCAGTAGCCGTGCGGGACCGCCAGCCAGCTCCGAACCTCGCGTGTATCGAGGTACTCTATTCGTAACAATACATAGTTCAACCAGCACCAGATTTATTTAACTACTTTTTTTCGAGGGTAGCTAAAATTTACTCAGAGGTGGCTTTAAGGGTAAAAAAAAACATTACTGGAGTCTACCAGTGTACTTTTTAAAACTATTGGATCTTTCAAGCAGACAATTTAAAAACATAATGCATCCGAAATTTGGTATGTTAAAATGTTTGTTCCCAGACTCTGGAACACCGCAATACAGTGGATTAATACCTAAATTTGATTCTCATCCAGCAGCCAATCAAAAATCTTCTCGTTCATTACACATTATGGTTCTACAATTAAGTATGGAATACAAAACGAAAAGTGATGGAGAAGGGGAAGGCGGAGAAGGAAGCAAAGAATGAAGAGAGGAGAGATGGTTGGGGAGAATAGAAAGTTATGGTAGGAACATAAGGAGGGGAGGGTGTGACCTTTAAGTAAATTCAGTACTCCTATGTTCCTCCTACTATCAAAGTTCTTGTTAATTATTTTAAATACCTGCTTAGTATAGATCAACCTGATTCACAAACAGGTTAAAGAAGATATTTAAAACTTTAATTTATGCCTGAAGAGACTGACATGTATTTCTAGGGTTATCAGTGTATATCTCTGACTCCAAAAAAAAAAACAATAAAAGGGTTGCTGTATTCTCCAAATCAGCTAGCACACAAGAAATGTATCACATATTTTATTACAAATAATTAATCCTAAATTGTAGTTACAATAGTTTGTAAATGGCACGTTAACACCCAGAGCTGTACAAGCAGTTGATGGTCAAGCTTGTTTTTTTCTTCTTTATTATTATGTTACTCACTTAAGATTAGCCATAAGTTACGTACAGGTTGTTCAGAAACACACTTGAAACATTTTGGGAAGTGATTCCATGTGTAAATTGAGATATAGTTCATAAAGCCACTAACCGCCTATATCAATTTGAAGAGTCCAGGAATAAAAGGATGAGGATCTATTTTAACCAGAGATTGGGATAGCTGAAGTTTTGAACTGTTTTGAGTTATGCAGAATCCCACCAAAGTTACACACTGGGATATAAGTGTGTGTGCATTTACAAGCAGTTTAAATTTTGTTGCACTGGGCAAGAAAGATTAGAGTCTCGTGGTTGTATGGTAAAAAGATGAGTATCAACAAAGACAGTAACACTACACAAGACGATCCAAACGCTCAAGTGGGTGTTCCTGGTAATATAAATATTTTTTTTTCTTTTTTTTTTCGGGGCTCCATAAAAAAATCGTAGCAGATTATAAGTTTGTGTATTCCACTTGCGCGTCTACCGACATTACCACTGTCACGTACAATATGGTTAAGTTGGAAGAGGGGTGAGCATTGATTTGTACAAGGAAAAGAGAGTCGTATGGGTGAATGCAAGATGTATTGAAACAATTGAGGTTATATAGCTACGAAACAGGGGAGGATTGTCATTGTAATAAAGTAGAATTTTTCATGTCGCTCACACCTGATGAGAGAAAATGAATTGTTTTGAAATTGAATGAATTAGTCATGTGACGAACAATCAATGATATATATGTGGGTTGATTACATGCAAGCCTGTTCAACGTCATCGTCCAAACAAAGCAGAGTAAGAGGCAGATTTCCATTCTTTTTCATATTCGTATAAAATGAGAGTTGTCAGAAATAACGATGTGTGTGGGGTACCGGTTTGCTACAAAACATTTTTATCATAATGTGGCATCACAGCAAAACATCTGCAAACCTTGCAAAGTGGACTAAAGAAAACAGGCTCAGCTCCTTTAGATAAGAGGGGAAAACACGGTGCAAAGGCTAACAGACATCCAGAAGAGACAGTGGGCTTTATTGTGAAACACATCCAATCAATCAAAATGAGACATTGTCACTATAGTCTTAAAAAAACACAGAAAATATATTTATCTAGTGAGCTTAATGTGACAAAAATGCATACCACGTTCCTGGAACGATTCCTCAATAACAAAGTGTCTTATGAGAAATATAGAGCAATCTTAACACTAAGTTCAACATTGCATTCAGCTATTCTAGGTTTGATAGGTGTAGTACATGCGATGAACTGGTGGTGAAAATTGAAAGTATCGAAAAGAATTTAAAGGAATTTATCAACACCCAGCTCACGTTAGAATTACGGACGTTAAACTTTGAAAAAGAACTTCATCTCAAGAAGGCAGACACATTTTACAAGCGGAAAAGGGCAGAAAGAATCGAATCACAAAAGCATAAAACCAAGAAAGCGTTTGTCATGGATTTTGGAAAAAATATTGCATGTCCCCAACATAACAAATGATGATGTTTATTACCGCAGACAGCTGTCATTTAATATGTTTAATATACATGTTCCCTCTACATCTCATGCTATCTTCTACATTTATGCAGAAGTGTATGGGGAGAAAGGAGCCGATGACATTTGCTCAATGTTTATGGTATTTTATTTTCAACCACATGAGCCTTGATGTTAAAGAACTGACAATATTCTGTGAGTAATGATCTGGACAGAATAAGAACTTCACAGTCTTTAGAATACTGCAATACATTGTTCATTTTGTAAAGAAAATTACAAAAATTAAAGTTATTTTTCCAGTTCGCGGACATTCGTATTTGGAGTATGACCAAAATGTGTATTCTGAACCATAAAACACACTTTAAGCTACCATGTGAATAGATCAGTGTTGTTGAAAATACCAGGGTTAAGCCTTCACAGTTTATGATGGTTTCTTGTGAAAACCAAGATATTTTCAAAAAGTGGACCGAGTTTCTCCCACATATATACATGCCTGAGTGTCCCTTTCAAACAAGGCCAGTGAAAGAATTGACTGTTAATGACCACCACTCACGAATGATGATTCATCTAGAAACCTACAATGGTCCAGAGATTCATGTTGTTATATCACAAAAAAAAATTATCTACCAGAAGGCAGCTTTAGACTTCCGTCAATAGCATACATGAATCTCAAACTCATCTCAAGAGCAAAATACAATGATCTGCACACCTCGAAATATTTTGTTTTGAAGCAAAAAGTTATTTTGACAACTTGACATATTTATAACATTCTTGTGATACATTTGACATGTAACAGCCGAGTATAAAAAGAATATGTAATTATAAATCATAAATATAATAGCCGACTACTGTACAAATAAATGTTCCCTCATCTTTCTAGCTTATTATGTGGATGTTTTATGGACCCTCATCATTTTTATTTTTGTACTCTTAATTTTTAAAGGCGATATTTGCCTAAGAAAATCAAAATGAGAAACAGCACTGGTAAAAATTACTATTTTAAATTGAATTAATATTCCAAAAATAATGTTTTATGCTTGATATTTTCACTATATTAAGAAACTTTTAATGACACGTCCATCACCTTCATCGTACTGTACACAACTTTGTTTCTGTCATCTGTTATGGATATTTCATGCTTTTTGACATGAATAAGTCTTTAAAATTGCTTCCATAATGGGAGGCAATTAAAAAAACTAAAGATAACAAAATCGGGGGGTAGAGTTTAGTGTTGCAGCTACATATCTACCATCTCCATCCAAAATTTAATTACACCACTGTATAGCTAAAAGATCAAAGAATTCGTTACGCTAAGTGAGGACTGTCACGCATCGCGCGCGGTGGAGGAGGAAGCGCCGCCATTTTGAGGTCATTTTGCTGCGTTTCGAGATTTCCATTTAGTATAACTTTTGACTCGGAGAAGCTACGACGTTCGTTTAGGTTTCAATCGCCAGATCTCGTCAAAATTTATCGATTGCATAAGTATATAAATCCTTAGTGTAAAATAGTTACAGTGAATATATATATATATAACAGGTGTATATATACACCTGTTACGTACACGTATTCACGTACAACACACGGCCGTGTCGATGACACAGCCATTTTTTTTTTTATGAGATTTGTGGCCTTATGTAAATAAACTACCCTCTGGCTAGGACGCACTGTTTCAGCGGCAGGGTGGTGGGATAACTTACTTCTCGAGGCCGGAAGGAACGTAGCCGTGATTGTCGGGAGGCTTCCTGATGTACTTGTGGGTGTCTTCATGCGGCAGGTCGCAGAACTTGTCCATAGCCTCGTACACCGCCCTTATCTAGTGATAAACAGAGAACAAACCAGAATACACATGCTATCGATGGACTTACTCCATCGGCATTTGTGTTGCAAAAAAAAACACCTGGTTTGGTATACATATAAACAAAAAAAAAGCGGTTTTCAAAAATCTACACTACTCTAAAAATTCTGCAAAAGGGATTAAATCAGTACATTAAAATATAAAAAATTATCATCAAAATGGACAGACAATGTATACAGTAAAATAAGAGAACATGCAATCAATTCTGGACGACCAACGACGACAGCAAAGAGCAACACTGAAGCAAATAACAAACCGACTTACGCACTTAAGACCACATGCTTCCAGTAGGGGAGACCGGGGCTATTTGTTACAAGAGCAAGTTGTCACACACTTTATGTAGACGTTTCTAATGGATAGAATGTAAATATCTTCATCCACAGATGAACTACATGCTGACCGCCGCTTTCTTTCTTCAGAAAAACTATGTTTGTGTGCATGATAAGAGTGAGTAAAAACGTTCTACTTCATCAGTCACGGCGTATGTTCCTTGACATTAGTTAAGAAATTTAAATATTCGTATTCTATAAACTTTTGATACAAAATAATGTACAGTAATATTATTCATTTGAAAAACTTTAGATAGTGTTGCAAAATAAATGAATTACGGTGTTCTGGGGCAAGTTATCACAAGGAACCAGGGGATAAGTTGTCACTGTGACAACTTGCCCCATGTAGCGAAGAAATGTTAAATAGCTTACTGACTTTTTTTTAAATAAAAAATATTTACATTAATAGTATAATGTTAGGGATAAGCATCAACTGGTTTTCATAAAGTGGCTCATGATAATGGCCAACGACTTACTTAAGGGACTCTTTTGAAATCATGATAAAACAATCAATCATACAATTTAACAATACGATTATTTTCACTTTTATGAACTAAAAAAAAGTAAGGTGCAATTATTAAGTTTTGCACAAATTATACTTATTTGAAGTTTTATTTGCTAAAGACATACATAGATATTTTTATTTTACTTTATTCTTATAGATGGTGCGGACGTGTAAGCAGAAGACTGATAGGGGAAAGCTCCCCGCTTGATGTATTACTAGGCGTTGCTAAAGCTGTTAAAGATAAAAATCACCCGATTTCCTTTATGAAAGCTGGCCAGTTGTTTGACATAACTTACAGAACACTAGCTCGAAACTATCAGAAAGTCAAGTGTTGGGGGGAGAACTGGAATCAGTTAATAGTTAACTACCGTTATTTGAAATACGTGCATGGTAAAACAACATTTTCGAAATCCAAGGAAATCATGAAAGCAAGCTCCACTCGTGCAGCTGAATCGTCTGAAGGTAGCTATGCATTTTGTTTTGTGTGTGAAGAACCTTTCAGACAGTGTTCCAGGAGAACAATGTCAAATGTGGGCTCACGAAAAATGTACACACAAGAGTAGCTCACAAATTTGCTATTTTGTGTGCCACGATTGTGAATCTGATTACTCGGAATAAAGTGTTTAGTTTAAGTTAGGTAACTATTTAAAATATTGTTTGGTTTTGTAATCACAAATAGTTTCATCAATTTTAACAGAGACAAGTAATGAACTAAATACTGTTGCAATTAAGTATAAAAACGTTTGATGTTAATTTTCTGATATAACAAATAATCATGCAATATGTGGTAACTGATTAATTTACTTTGTGACGACAAGCCCCTCACTAAGTGACAACTTGCCCCAACATTGGGGTAAGATGTCATACTTGCTGACTGGCCTTTGGGAGTGAAAATAAATAAATTTAACAGTGTGCTATCATTTGTAATAAATTTTCATAGTAGAAAAATATCTAATAAGTAATTTGTAATAACCACATCTGTTAACATTTACCATTCATAACGGAAAAAAAAATGTGAATTTTGTGACAACTAGCCATCTGCGACAATCGTCCAAAGAATATGTAATATATATATATATATTACAAATTGTAACAAGTTTATTAAATAACTATGTATTTTATATATTTATTTTTTAACTAAATAAGCTATTTATTTAAATCGTAGAGTTTCGTAGCCAGAGTCTAAATACAACTTGACATCTGGGTTGAAGTCATATTCGTGAAAATGAAGCCAAGATGTAGTTAAGTTATTTATTTACACTAATAATGAAGGCAGTTAACAATTAATAAAATTATTTGGCCCCAAATAACCAACCAAAATTACTACACCAGAAATTAAAACAATCAAGTAATTATCATCGGTTTGTCCTGCCTTCCTTCAAAAGGTTTCCTCTATGCGGTGTCACGGGCCTCTTCCAACGAAAGTTGGGCCATCCGTACAGTTCCTCGCCACAGGTCTGTATTTGCTGCCAATATACATGTCCCTGGCAATGACTGTAGTAAGTTGAGTGCTAAGCTGAGTGCTGGGCGTGTTCAGAATAGCTGTGAGGTGAAAAAACAAAGATTCACTGGCCCCAATTTGGATGCCCGAATCATATGCGTTCATGCATTTTTTAATTTCATAGCAAAATGCACATTAGATACATAAACAAAACCCTAGCAAAAACTTTTTTTATTATTAATTTTTGGTTGGGTAGGTTTTCGCATGTTTGCAATCGAAATGGATGAAAGATTGCTTCGTTTAGGTCAGCGACATTTAAAATACCCTAAAACCATGAAACTAACAATTCTCAGATAATGTTCTTTATTTCTTGCTATTGCGAGCGGTGAACTAACGTACGGGACTGATCGGGGATCAATGAGCGTTAATATGGGTTTACGGTTGAAAATTAAGAATTTAGAATTAGTCGTGTACTTAACATATGACAATTTACTTTGTACTGCAAACTAAGAGTGAGATCCGACATGGTAGCATCCAATATGGCTGCCATGACATCACAATGGTTAAGAGTCAAATATGCCTTGGTACCTATAGAGGGTGGGGGTCAGTTCCTAATAAATATTGTGAAGAAAATGTCTTTAGTGCATTGTCAACAGGGCACAAGTAAACTTGGTTACCGTAATACTTGTGCCATTTTGACCATGCATTAAATATCTGTGTTTTAATTTATTTACAATTGCTTAGCCGGAAATCAAACACAGTACTTCCTTAGAATGTAAAACTGCCAGTGCAATAAAATTCGAAAGTTAGGGATAAATATTTAAAGCGGGAGATTAAATATATAGTTCGTTAATAAAATGTTTTTATTTATTTGTCTTATATATAGTGTGCGGTACATGTAGGCTTAGAAAAAAAAAAAGCAGTCCATAATGGAGGGATTAATTACCTTGCCTGCCTATTAATACAGAGTGCCTTTCTGAAAGACTGCAGACAGTGTAATCCAAATGTACAATAAGAAAAGACTACTCATATGCGATATTTCCCAGTACTGTTTCAGGTGAACGTAGCTTAAGTCGCTAAGTGCCTTAGGACGGGTTCGGATCAGAATTCGGAGTATGCCGTAAATGTGGGCGCCTTTATTTTATTATATTTTGTATAGTTTCGTTGGTCGTCCGCTTCGGACTCGCAGGCGTAAAGCGGGAGCGTTGAAAAGCAACTATTATTTCATAACAAACTGGCCAATCATTATTAATGCTAAAGTAAAAATGCGATGAAACTATTTAAATCCGATGGAATTCAAACTCAAGGCATTGGCATAGGTATTTCTAGAATCAGTTTAAACGCTTAGCACCAATAAGCCCGCCGGCACAAGGTGAGAACGTTAATAACCTATAAAATAAAATAAATGTATCAAAACATTTTGAACACAGTCAGCGCTGTAATTAATAAAGATGAAATATTTGGTGTTCTAAAATTGAGACGACTTAATAGAATATTAATTTATTGTAATAAACGTTAAAAAGTCTACTTACAAGAGAATATAATGATTGGCATGCCAATCACTGCAATTATAATACGCAGACTGTTATTATGTCACTCTTTTTATAACATAGTTGGATTTGGCTCGAACCACAACAGAAAATATTTCCTATTCACTACGGAAATTAAATTTACGAAAGCGAGGTAATCCGAAAGTCCCTTAAAAATTAAGGCCTACGTAAAAAAAGTACATTTTAAGTTTATTTATTTATCAGTTCAGCTAGCGTCGGGCAAGTCTGTGCCTAGCCAGTGATTGGCAAATGAGTTCACTCAATTTAGACGGCTCATGAGGCTGTACTATAGAATACACGTACGGTTTTATTGATGTAGTCTAAGATTGTTTTGTTTATAAAATAGTGGGTAGAGACTCACCTACGACCAAACTTATGAACTAAAGCACTACAAGTGATAATTATTGTCGCTGTTTTAAATGACTAGCATTCGTGGTTTTCCACGTTAACAGAAGTTAAATGACAAGTTTCCTGCGAAATGACTATGGAAAAGAGGGAGATATGTCTATAACAATTAATGAAAGATTTTTACGTCCCACAGTTATAAGCCGAAGCTTCAGAGTACAAACAACTCAAGACAATCGTGGTCTAAATACCACATGAGTAGTATATATTGGCCGGAGCTGGCCCAGGTTCCTGGTTGAGGATGGTGAGGATGGGTTCAATGACCGACCGCCATTACGTCACGGCGGATATCTAATTATGACGTCACTGTTGCACTTTTAGTTACTGTCACCATCTAGGATTAAGACGTCACTGCGGCCATCTTGGTGCAAACATTCCTCAAAAATTTCCATTTTTCGTGGGAAAATTTCTCGTTTTGAGAGAACAATTTCCCGTTTTATTATCCAAAAATTCAAAAATCAAAATGCCTCAAAATAAATTTGCCTTAAAATAAAATAGAAAATTCATAACAGCGGCTTAAGACTCATAAAAGCAAGCCGCCCTAAGCCTTGACCGTTACTAAACTTGAAATTCTTTATTTTTGACCAAAAAATTCCAAACAAAATTCCAAAAATATATAATTGCTTATTTCAAATATTTAGTAACTTAATCTATTCCAGTCCTCGTTTCGATTCCAGGCGAGAGTAAACATGTAAATTATTAATAAAAAAATAGAAACTTAATTACAATTTAAATAAAATTGTAATAAATATCTTCTTTACGTCACACTCGCAATCTTGGATTCTAGAACCTCCGTCATTTTGAATAGTGTTGTCACGTCCGCCATCTTGAAAATCCGCAATTTTCCTCCATCCAAAAAATTAGAAAAATTTTTAATATTCATAAAAAAATTCAATTAATATAATTTTAGTAAAAACATGTTTGTCATGGAGCTCTGAGTCTTCGGTTCAAACCTGGTGATGTCATTCGATTAAAAATAGAGATGGATCCTTCCTTCACGGAAGCCACCAGCAGACTGACCTCACACCACTAATGCCAAGGTAGATATAACGTAAGCCAGTTCAACGTCATAGCAGTCATCTTGGGTCCGCGTTCTTCATAGTACTCATGTCATCTGCTAGAGGGCGCTGTCACCATAGACGTTTAATTTTGCCAGCTAGTGTGCAGTAATTATTTTATTACCTGGGCATCCAACATCTTGTTAGATACCTTGGCCGCCATATAAAAAATAATGTCATTGTTAAGCTACAAATTCGGGAAAAAAAATTACAGAAATCATTAAAAAATTTGCTTATTAAAACAGTGATTGATTCGATTCATTTCACTTCTTGGTTCAATCCTTAGTCAATAATTTTTTTATTTAATTAAATATCACTTCAAACTGCTATTAAAAAAGGACAAGTTCGAGAAAAAATCAACAATATCACAAAAAAAATTATGTGTATTCTACAAGTACAAAAAAAACAAGCAAATATCAAGCATTTATCAAAATCAACAATCTGCTTAGAAGGCGAAGCGAGTACTTTACATGCCTTGACATGTGTTTTCAGAGAATATCCACATGACAGTCGATTAATCAGGCACATCCAGTGGACCAGTGGACGGTCAGGCACTTCCAGTTTGCGGTCAGACTAACACGACTAGTTGGTGGCCAGGAATATCCAGTTGCTGGCTAGACACCTCCATCCAGTAGCCAGACACATCCAGTCTGTGGCCACGCAAGTTCTGATGTAAGCTATTTGTGTCAAGTTGGTGACCATGCACATCGGTCGGTTTGTCAGGCACGCACTTCCAGTCGGTTGGTCACGCTAACACGTCCAGGTGGTGGCAAGGCACGCCAAGTCGGTAGCCAGACACGTCTGTGCAGTGGCAAGGAATGCACGTTCAGCAGGGTGTCCCTTATATGAGAATTTTCTTTCTTTCAAATTTTGAAATGCATACCATCTATATTTTTTATAAATGCTAAACTATACTCAAATAAGAAATTTTATCTTTCTAGCACTATTAAAACCCGTGCCGACCAAGCCCCAAAGGTTTGCAAAAATCGTGTTTGTCCTAAAATTTCGTTCTCCTATAAATTATTAAAAATCAATTTATGAAGTAAATAAAAGGCAAAATGATGTTGCGTGTGCTCCGCATACGCACATCAAGATGTGTCGCGCGGCGCCGAACCGCGCGCCGATGCAACCAGCACAAGCCAAGTATTCGCGCGCTGCGCGCATGACGTTCGGAGCAGCTCGGGAGTCCTCGGGGAGGCTCGTTTTGGCGGGCTGCCAACCGGACATCGCCGAAGGCGCCGGTTCCGGTTGCCCCGACCGAGAACAATCTGCCATGTTCGATACTAGCAGTTCACAGAGTATAAAAGGGGTCTCATTTTCCGCTGAGGGAGGAGACTCGTCGCGACCGCCAGCGACACCAGCCGGAGGCCCTACTGGCCTTCCCTGCCGAAGGAAGCTACACTGTCAACATGTCTCGCCGGTCTGCCGTCACGCTGCCCGTCGGAATAAGCTACCACTTGGTAAAGTACTGTTTCGTCGTAGACACCTATAGACCGAGTGGGTAGAAAACTTAAGAGTGAGAAGAGGGGGAGTGGTGACGGAGGCAAGGCTTGGAGACGGCGGTGTGAGCTTGTGAGTCCCGATGAAAGACTTTACACCTGACTGGACACACAACAATTAGGTGCGAATCCCATTAGCAACACGTGAAGAATAATGCCAGTCCCCACGCCGACGAGTTTTTCTACCGCTACGATAGTTTGGGGAGATAGTCAATGGTAACCCCTGCATCGACGAATAAGAACTTCCCCGCAGAAATACGTGTCGACAAGAGTAATCTAAGTTGACGACTAGTTATATTATTAATTAGAGGTCTGCGTACCCTTGTGAAAACATGTATAGTGTTCCTTTTTGTATTAGTCATGTGTATAAATAGCATGTTAGTTAAACGATATTAATTATTATGGTGATGTTTGCTAACTTGCGCATTGACAGAGGTGTGTCGCATAATATTCAATAAGTCGAGGGGTCTTGTTATATACTTTCATTTGCACTCTGGAAATTAATGTACGTTAATTGCTTGTAACTTAGCTTTTGTTTTGACGGTGTACCCAGCGCCAAGCGCGGTGCCAAGTATGAGAGCACGGGCAATTGTGAAGTCAATTTGTTAAGCTGCATTCACGTGTCTCACGTTGCAATAATTCCTAAACTTTTCTGTTCGCAGACTTTTGCATCAGAGCCACGCCGCAAATATCAACTGTTTACATTGTTGTCATTAATGAAGTTGTAATGAATAATTGAATGTATAAGCGATAATAAATGTGTTGTTACCATAGAGTTGTAATACTATTTGATGACACTTCGCCGCACTCTGTTCCATTCCTACTCCTTGTTCCCCTCGAGTGTTTAACACGAGAGGCTACAATGAAAGAGAAATATTTATTGTTATTATTATTAAAACACATAAAATAACAATCAGCCAGGGTAATTTCTCTTCAGGATACGTTTTTAAAAGTGGTATTATCATCCCAAGAATAAAACTTAACATGAAAAAAACTGTCATAGATTTGAAGTCCAAAAAAAATTGTTTTCTCTAATCTAATACAAAATCATTCAGCATTTTATCTGACACTAAAACGGGTTAGTTATCAATAAAATAATTTAAAAAAAAGATCAAAAGATCACAAAAAAGTTCAGCTTACCGAAAAACGTTTGGAACCTTTCTTTCTTCGATGTGATATAGCGTTTGCCTCAATCTGAGATTTGGTCTCTTGTGTTGGCAATCATTTTCACCTTGGTTTGGTTATCAACTTAATTGTCAAAGAGTAATAAAACGACTGTCTCCTTACACAAATACCACACGCAGCTTTAGAAATCGTGGTCAACTTTTGCGTAATATTTTAACGCCTTCAAGCAGCACACATCTTGGTTAGGTGCTTTACATCGCCACTGTGCATTCGAGCCAAGGTTTTACATACAATGTGACGATAAACAAGCAAACATCTTGTAGGGCCTTTTTATCATTCACAGTCATTCTGAGTTGAGACTGAAACAAACATATTTTAACGAGTAAATCGCTCTCGCCAGCCATCACGCCTGATGCATAGCTCCAGGGGGCTTGATTTTTATATTCTTCTGTTAATCTTCTCCTAAAAACACCACACCTAGTTCGACAAATTCGCGATAATCGTCTCTTACAAAAGTTTTATCCAGTTCTGTCTTATAAAATATTAACAAAGATGTAATGTTTGTCTCAGCAACATGTTCTTTTACGAAATCAATACATAGCTCAACATAATTTGAATCAATATTTTTCCAATTGTCTCATTTTTTTTGAATGTCTAGGCTGTTAGTGACTTGTTTTATCTTGGTTTCGAATACAGTTTTTAATACCAACTCATAAAAGTAAGTGGCGACAAGCGAAAAGTAACAATTCTCGTTCTAAAGTTTGTTCCAAAAGAGCACAGGCCTCATTGAAGCGGCCAGTATTCGATGATGTGTCGCAGTACATTATTCGTACCTTGTCATTAAGGTTCCAGTCGTAGAGGGCAACTGAGGGAGCTTTGGCTTGATGTTTACCAGAAGAACTCTCGAGTTTTCGTACTACAAGAAGCTGTTCTCCGTCGTTAAACAAAGCGATAATAAGCAAACACTCTTCTTTTGAACTTCGCACATCCAAGCCTGGTAGTAGTTTTCCATCCCAATGGACTGTAACTACATCAGGCACATATTTCTGATAGTCAGTTTTTATAGCTTCAGCCCTGGATTTTCTCGTCCGAGTACGAATTCACTGGATCGAGGATTTGTTAACGGGGAAATCATCGCTGCTTAGACTAAGCGCTTCTACGACCGCATGAAGAATGTAAACAGAGTTTCTTATGCTTAGTTAGCATCGATCTAAAGCTGCGACAAGCTTAGGTGTTATCAAATTCTTTCTACCTCTTTTCAATATTGTTTCAGAGAAGAGAACCTCCGGCAAGCTGACTTCAGAGATTAAAATGTATTCATCTGAATCTTGTGGATGTTCCAAGATATGTGCAGTAGAAGTATATGCAACAGCCAATAACTCGATTTGTCCTTTTTTTTCCTCTTTGTGTAATCATCTCTCTTCTTTGTCCACCAACTTTTTGTCTACAACAACCAAGCAACCCAGTCAACCAGGTCCTCTCAGTTTCTTCATAAATGCTTTGTCTTCCTCTATTCTCATTCCCTCAAAGACATCGGCATGTGCAATATCAAATAAGTTATCCAGATATTTTTTTAAAAATTATTTTCGTGGTTCTTAAAAGTCTCTCGAGTTTACTTACAACTTTTTTTGCAAGTCTCCCCAAACATGATATAAATCAACGAGTTTCTTCACACAGTTAGGAAATGCTTTTGTGGAAATGCTTGCTTTTTCCCAAAATAGAATGCACTCCCAAATCAAAAGATTAAGCACTTTCATTGACAGTCAGCTTGACTTCGCGAATGTTGTAAAACAAGACAGCGAGTACTTGTCGATTAGACTGTAATTTTCCACAATTAATTTGACAGACTTTACTACAGGCATTTAACGAAAATGATGTACATTTACAAGAACATTGAACTCTGTAGGTTTCGATCGCCAATTTACGGCAGGCTTCATTGCCTCCAACTGTCTTTGGCTACAACAGCTCAAGCGACATTTTGCTACACGACTACAAGGCTACGAAGCTACAAGTCTACGAGGTTACAAGGCCACAAGACTGCGAGGCTTCGAGGCTACATGTATTCAATGCTCTAAATGGCTTTGGCTCCAACAGCTCCAGTGACATTTGGCTATAAGACTACAAGGCTACTTGGCTACGAAGCTACAAGTATTCAAGGCTCCGAGTATATTTGGCTAAAACAGCTACAGCGACCTTTGGTTACACGACTACAAGGCTACTTGGCTACGAATCTATAAGTCTACGAGGTTACATGGCTACAAGGCAATGGGGCTACGAGGCTTCAAGTCTACGAGGTTACAAGGCCACAAACAAGACTATGGGGCTATGGGGCTACAAGTATTCAAGGCTCCAACTGCATTTGGCTGCAACAGTTCCAACGACACTTGACTGCAAGGTTACGAGGCTATGAGGCTACGAGTATTGAAGGCTCCAACTGTCTTTGGCTCCAACAGCTTCAGTGACATTTGGCTACAAGACTTAAAGGCTACGAAGCTGCAAGTCTACCAGGTTACAAGGCTACAAGGCTACATGACTCCAACTGACTACAATAGCGATATTCGGCAGCGAGAGTTACTTTTACCTCATGCAAAAAAACTTGTCGCAAGTAGTTCCTATTCCCGCCAACAGATTTTGCCACGTTATGATTTGAGGTAAATACTATTTGTTTTTTTATGTGGAATGCAGGATGCTATCTTACGATCGCAAGGAAAGGAGGGCTAGGATAAACATCAAAGAGAAGGAAGTTCGTCTGGCACGATAGTGTTTCTCAGCTGTTACAAAGCATAGTAATTCTATGTGTTGTACAGGCAAACGCTCTTTCATTTGGGAAGCGGGATGCTCACTCACGATCGCAAGAGAAGGGTTTCGTTAGTCATTAAAGAGAAGGACAGGAGTTCCTCGGTTAAAAGAAACTCTGAATAAAATTGCATGTCTTATCTCAAGAAAAAATGCATGCAGGGATTGTTTTCTCAGAACCAGAGCACTCTGAGAAAATAAAAAAATATGACAATAATAATCAGGAACACACGGAGAAAACCAAGATGCGTCATGCTAAATTAAGCTCTATGAATTACAAATAATTATTTTTAAAAAATACAAAAACAATTCTGGTTTGTGATAGAACTTTATCCTCGCTGAACAAAGGAAAAGTTCACAAGCTGACAGAAGTTTTTTTTTTTATTTTTAAATATAATTTTTCATGATTCACTGAGCTTGATTTAGCAAGATGTAACTTTATTTTCTCCATGTGCTCCTGATATTTTTGTCAATTTGTTTGTTGGTTTTCTCCAAGTTCTTCTGGTCATTTCTGACGAGACTTATGTTTGTTTTCTCCGTGTGCTACGGTTATTCCTAGCGAGACTTCTGCTGATTTTGTAAAATTATGAAATTGTAAACTTGTAAAATTAGGAAATCAGCAATAAAAAAGTAACGTCTGTCAGATAAACATAAGGATAGTTAAGTCTAAATATCTTTACAGGCGAATCAACTCGGAAAATTCACGGGTCTCCAAAACTGTTAATTATTTTAGCACTGTGGGACGTTTTTAAACTCACTGGTCTGTGGCACTTCGTACATAAATAGTTTCATCTAGTATTTTTTTAATTATTAAATTATTTCCAATTTTTTGTAACTCACGATTAGCATTACTTAAGTTTGTATCAAAAGTTAATCCGAAGTTGATCAAGTAGGCATGAGACAAGATGGTAGTGATAGTCGAACACTCATTCATGTATTGATAACATATCAGTTGATTCTACGTGTGAACTGCCAGTCTCTCTCCAACAAAGCGATGTGAGTGGGTGTTTGACAAGCTTCTGTGCTCTCGAGACGTAATCGCAGGCGTCGAGAGGGTCTAGGTCCAGTCTGAAGTCTGCTTCTGCGGGTACTGGTGCGATGAAACTTTGATTCATTGCACCGCGGCACCACCTGCTCGCGGTGAAACTCACATATTTATCGGATTGTAAAACAAAAGTTAACTCTAATACCTTAATTATGATTTATTTATGACTATAGCCCGTCCCACTCTTAGATTGCAGTACACGGCTTATGGCGCGCGCTGTTGCCAAATCTCTAACACATTACGAATTTCAGGAGATGCGTGTCTATGTAATTTGGATCGAACAAGAAGCATTTTAAGATATCATATCGTAATTTATAATATTTTATACTATTACACATATAAATTTGTAATAATGCCACTTTTACGTAAATTTCAAATAAAAACTACCTATTGTAGACGAAAATTTCTTAGTTTTCTTTTCTGTTCTAACAATCCCATATATATATATATATATATATATATATATATATATATATATATATCACATTTTCATGGGCCCGATAAATACCGTATTTTTGGACAAGTCATGTCCAAAATTATAAATAAAATACGGTAATGGAAATTCTCGGTCGAGTAAGTTATGGGAAAAATCCGAACAATTGGTTCGAAATGGGGAAGATTTTTTGAAAAACAGAAAAATCGCAACAACTCCCATAATATGAATAATATCGAATCCGTTTTAACGTATGATAACTCGGATTACCTAATGCCGAAAAATGTTTTCTAAATACATTTTTGATACGACCAGCCATAACTGCATGGGTTCGAAAAAAAAATTCACCGGACAAAAAAACGTAACTGCCTTAGTAAACACCTTATCAAATCTGTTTAAATTGTTTGTAATAATATCATAATTATTTTCCAAAACTTTGTCTAAAACAATGTTTGATAAGATGCTTGGTGTTGAGGATAGAAAAATAATTCAAAATTTTGTACCATGATCGCTATTGAATTCCTTCGTATTTATTTCATACATTTTACATATTATGTTCAAGAATCGATTATAATATTTTTTGTTGACTAAGGAAGCCATGTATTTGAAATTGCTTGTAGGACAGAACCCCACTTATCTTAACACACGACCCTGTTTCCTCTTACGACGGCAGCGCGCGCTCTTGTACTGATAAGACACATCTTTAACAGCTATTTCCACGGAAACTGTAGAAGCAATTGAGATGGGGCTGCTTTTAAAAACTAATTCAATTTATTGTGAACATTTTTCTCGCTTTCGTCCCCCATCTATCTTTAACAGAAAAAAAGTTTTCCGCGGGTCAACTTTTTGATGTGTCAGGTTGTGAGAAAATGCATTTCAATATATTAAAAAAATTATTTAAGTGAAACCTGTACAGTTTTTGTCTTAACATTTGTTCGGTGGCGTCCTAAGTCATTAATTTACTAATAAAAAAAATCTGAATGAAATACACAAATAGGTTTTCTTTTTTTGATGTGAAACATATCGGAATACTTCAAAACAGTTCGCAGCGAATAAGTTATGTTTTTTAATTTTTTCGGACACTTAAAATATTGTTAAGTATTCAAAATAAGCATTGCCTGATGCGTATTTTGATTCTATACAATATGAAAAAAAGCTTGGTCCAAAAATTAAAATTTTAAATTTCGTTTGATATTTGGCAACAACGCACGAAGAAACAAGGACAGTGCTAACGGCAATCGGCGTGTGTTAGAGAGAGAGAGAATGCGCCCATTTACTTCCACACTGCAATCTAAGAGTGGGATGCTCTATACAGCCAGAGTATTTTAACTTCTGTGCCTTATGCCGGAATGCCAGGTGGGAGACAGCGGACCCCAACTGCACCCATGAGCCCTGGGTTACAAGTCAGGTACGCCCCGTCGGCCACCATGGGACCAGGGGACCAGGGGACCAGGGGACCAGGGGCTCGATTCTGATATGAGCGTCGTCGGGTTCCCGCCTGCGGGCCGTGCTATGTATTCTCAAACACTAGCGACAAGCCACAGGCGCTTTCTACAACCAGTGCGCCATTTTAAAAGCTCCCTAGATGCGAGACTATGCCCCTTAATGACAGTGCCTGAGGATGGTTCCATTTGACCAGTTCTTTTATTTGGACAGTTAACTGTAGCCTCGTGCACATGAGCTTGGAAATCAACGATATGTTGTCGTGATCGACGAGGTGAGGTCGAACTCCCGCCTGTGGCTTGTCGATAGTATTTGAGGCCCACAGGCGGGAGAACCCGTCATCGCTGCCGCCGAACCGAAATCGTCAACATGACGGACTTGCATGTTGCAGCATAAACCTACAAGTATTCCAATTCTTGAACATCGGGGGACGCGCCAATTGTACCTAGGGAGAGCATATGAAGATAAATTGTTTTGTATTGTTAATTCTTCTCGACTGTAGAAAACATTAACAATAATGCATAAGCGGAAATCAGTACGGTATACTCAGGGTCACATAGTTGTGAGCCTGAGCGATAAAAGAACGAAATTTGTCACCGCTGTAAAAGTCTTCTGTTATGGTTGAGACGGTGTGGAAGCAAGTAATCAGGAGTGGGGGGGGGGGGGGGGGGGAAGCAAAGCAGATGCCTCTAGAACCACAATGTTTCTCAATAATAATGCAACACGCTAGCCTCTTTAAATGAGTCAAGTATGGCTCATTTGTGGTAACTGAACATGCAAAATGAGAGAATGGCACACACGTGGGCGTAGCCAGGTTTTGTAGAAGAGGGGGACCGAAAGTTATAAGAATATATTTCAGCTAAACCTGTTTCTGGTGATTACAATGGGGAAGCCGCTGATGGCCTTTCGGTGCTTCTACGAAACCTGAAATTTTTAGATAAAAATGTATAGGTACTTACGAAAGGTATATCTTTACACTAAGTGCCAATGCTTATGGTTTTTAAGTCCTGGTATGTGCTACTCTCTCATTTTGCATATTTCATTTCCATAAATGAACCATACTTGACTCATTTAAAGATGGTTAGTTGTTGCATTATTATTGAGAAACAATGTGGTTATAGATGCACCTGCCCGTCCTGACTACTTGCTGCCACACCGTCTCAAGCATAACATAAGACTTTTACAGCGGTGACAAATTCGTTTCTTGTATGGCTCAGGCTCGCAGATATGTGACGCTGAGTATACCTAAATGATTTCCGCTTATGAATTCTTGTTAAATGTTTTCTTCGATCAAGAAGAATAAACAATACAAAATAATTTATCTTAATGTGCTGTCCATTGGAGTAGGTGTTAGTAAGGGAATGTTTAAAATTGAACGTTGTCCATTCACAGACATGAATAAGCATCAGAAGTACACTACATAATTATTTGATTAATATTCAAAGTTTATCCTTGCTCTGTACTTAACTGACTGTGAAGACTGGCCTAGTCAATTTGGTTTTACACGTTATCTCGTATTTTGTCAAAATGCGCCATTTAAAAAACGAAGGTAAAATTAAATAACTATATAGTAATAACGGGCGATTCATGAGCTGAGCCATCTACATTTAATTTTAATCCTATAAATCTATGAAATGGTTCTGCATAAAACATGGCATATTTCATGTATTTCCTGAGGTTATTAATAATTTTGGCCGTACAACATTACGCAGTTTGTTTTTGTAGCTAAAAGATTTTGTTGTGGCTAAACAATTTTGATACAAGATTTTTTATCCAGTCTTTAATAAGTTATAGTTTTTTGAAGTTTTGGGTAAATAGAAAGCCTGAAAAAAAAAAGCGCTAGCACACAAAATTCGTAAGTTTTATCGCTATGTATTTATAATTAGCACAGTGTCCTTCAAGTTTGTCTACAAAAAATAAACAAGTTCGAGTGATTGTTCACACAATTGCTTAATGAACTAGCGAAATTTTCACGATTCAGACAGCGGGACTGTAATTAGTGGTGATTCTAAACATTTTACAGTGGGAAGTCTAAATAAAAAGTATGTGCAAATTTCGTACACTTTGGTACACAAAAAGGACAATACCGATTAAGGTTTCGAAAAAAAGTTTCTGAATTGCATACCAGAATCGTCTGACGTGTAAGACTTTGTTAAGAAACACGTATATTATATGCACACTGCAGCGCAGTTCGGAACCACTTCTGTTACGGCAGGGATTTACGTCACACGTAGTTAACGCGGTTTCCGGACTACTTCGATGACTTGTTTGATGCTTACGACAAAGAGTTTTGCCGATGGTTGAGGTGGCACCCTCAACCGACGTACGTCATGCTCTACGGAACGCGGCATTCCCCAAAAAACTTTCACGTGCGCTGTACACTTTGAGATAGTTTATAATTCAAAACACTAGTTTTAAAAAAAAAGTGTTTTGTATTATCTCCGTGAGATAACCTTCAGCGGGGAACGACACGGATGAAGGGAACGCGGCGTCGAGATGTCGGGGTGTCAACTGGCGATCGCCACTCGTTGACAGCTCGGTCTATCAGTGAGTGGGGAAGCAGCCAATGACGCACTCAAGTACCGCCAATAACACTTCATTAGGTTCCACTGACGTTATGGACACGGTACACGTGCATACGAGGTTTCGGTCATCTTATGAACCGTTACCCTAGGCCGCGACCACGAAGGTCAACTACTGAATTGAATGGGTGGATAACAACAATCAAAAATATCAAAGCGACGCGTGCAAAAACAAAGATGTGCTTACTGCGGGAACAATGTACCTGATTGAAGAGTATCATAGGTACTTTATGACATATATTATCGTGCTAAATATTACCAAAACCCCATTAGATATTTTTTTGATGATGTAACTAATCAACAGGCAAAAATAATAAATTAGCACCAGTATCACTTATTCAATCAAATAATACCAAACCTATTACCATTTTAAAAAAAATTATGTGAAAATACGCGATTTATTTATAGCTTTATCTTAAGTACTGGGTATACAGGGAAAACCAATAACATGTACGTCTATTACGCTTGTTAGTACACATATGTTGAAGTTATTTACTCTTTTTGAATTGTATATTTTATGCGTGAAATTATCTGAGATTTTGTAGTATTTTTTAAAAGAATGTAAAGAAGTAATCTAAATCCACTCTTGCAAGGTAAAGATCTTGAAACTTGCTTTATTAGCTTGTGGGAAATTATTTTGTATTTACTGCTATAAAAACTAAATAACTTCCTTGTAACCCCTTTAGCTGTCATATTTGAAATTACGAAATAAACACTATATAACTATTCTCCTACCTTCCCTGTAAGTGCATTCAATGATATGATGATGCTACTCCATTTTCACTACAATTTTGCATAGTGGTAAAAATTAGTTTGAATTTTTGTATATTTACTATTTTTTACCAAATAACTTAACTCACACTTGATTAGCTTCGGAGATAAGATTTTTTTATGATTAAAATAATTTCATCCCCGTTTACACACTAAGATGTGAAATATCAAAATATCGTAAAAAGGAATTGTAATTTTGTAAGTAAACAATGCCTACATAATATGCCATCCCTTGTCGTCGGGGATACTGCCATTGAGGGGTGAGGAGTCTTTATTGTGGTTGGGACTGCCGTAGTTAAGACAAAATTTCACAGATTTTTTTTTACTGTAAAATAGTTGCGAATGAACACAAAAATTGTAGTTGTTTGTTGTTTGGGAAGCATAATTTTCAAAATATTTCACTTCGAAGTTTATAATTTAGGGCTTTTGTGTACCATTTTTTTTTATTAACTATCCACTTCTTCCCTAATAAATTGTATTTGATGTAATCTGTACCATCTGCACAACAAAATAACTTATTATGAAAGCAATAAATCAATTGCCGAGTGTGTGTTGTAGTCTTAAGTGTCGCTTGAATTAGGCATTAATAGTTTTGAAAAAACCACCATTAATCTCTCGATGAAAAATTTTCCGATTTTGTTACTTGGTAGTTTGAAACAATCTGTAAAATAACATCAGTTTTGATTTTGTTTTAGTAATTTGCTACACCCAAAAAATTCAGTTTTGCAACACGGAATTTGTTATATTTCAGTTGCCTACAACACACTTCTCTTGTACTGTACAGTATTTGAGACTGTGTAGCACGCACCCGCTGGCACCCCCTGCCTTTAGGCCGCGCGGAGTTGTTTCCCACCCCCCTCCCCCTCGATAAGCAGCAGGCTGGTGTCTGGCCTGGAATATTAGTGTCAAGGTTCAGAGTGAGCATCAATAGGAAGAAATAAAGTGAAGTTAAGTTTGCGGAAATAAATATATAAATGCAATTTTTATTTTATGTGTTAAATTTTCTTATCGATTTTTTAAATGAATGGGTAAAGAAATTCCGGGCAAACCTTGGGCTTCTCGGAAACGAAACAAACACGCGAAAGCTGCGAACAAGATATGGAGCAAAATAAGAAAAGCAAGTAATATTGACAATGAGGAAGAGAGGCGAACAAAAATATTAAATAAGTTCAGTTTAATCAAAATAGAAAAACACTTTTTTACGTGAAACAATCCATTTTAATATTTAAAGTAATTCATTTTTATTTTATGTCCTTGAGTTGTGTCGAAGTAAGAATTTGAAGTAGGTTAAAGTTAATGTCTTCCCCAATATGAATTAAAATTGAAAATGTATAATTAAACGCATATTTTTGCAATCATGGTATTGCAAAGTGTAGCTTCAAACTTATTGGCGAGAGCTTATATCCTCATACGGATTTAACGAAGTGTTAAATTCTAAATTTCAGTTAGTATTTTACTTTGTTGTTTGTTGTAGTTATGTATGTTCAATTGTACATTTAATAAACGAAATTTTATAAGCACACTGAAGTTGGCTACTATTGTGTACTCGGTAGAACGCCAGCTTATGGTGCAAGAGGTTGCGGATTCGAATACCGGCCACTTTAATTATTTTTTTTTGCTGTCATAGATTTTAGTTAATGTGTAAGCTGTTCCTATAAGCAATGCAGCTTATAAACCCAAGTAATACAGCTAGATAAAGTAAAGGTCCGCTGAAACTTGATTGATACCCTGGATTATAACATAAGATTAACAAATTTACAATTTATTCTTTCATTATTTGCTGTTTACTGTGTGCGACGCTACTTTCCTATTTGTATTGACAAAAAGAATTCTGAGGCTTTTACAACCATGGGAGTAGTAGCCAGAAGGGATAACTAAATTGAAGTATTTTAATTAAAATAAACAACAAAATGTATTTAGCAAACCTTTGTGTGTTGAATCTCAAGAACACAAATTTTGCTGAGGCATTTCAACGAATTTCGCTTGCCAGGAAGGTGTCGGACCCCACATAAATCTGTCTTCCCCCATGCTTTTTTTCAGTTTTCTTCCATGTGTTATGTTTCTGAACAGGTTTTGCCAGCTTTTCTAACACTGTCATAGCTACGCCCATGCTTACAGTGGGTGTATGTATGTCATTAGTCTTAACCATCTAAACTGTGTCATAAGTATCTAATTGTCCAATCAAATCGAAAAAGCAGCAGATCGTTACATTGTTTTGAAAACGTGTTCATACAAATTATATTTGTGATATACCACCATCTTTAATTGTAGCTGTTATTTTGATAACGAAGTCGCCTTAACTCGGTAAGTTGTACGTACCGATCATATAGAAATTATTATTCTTGAACCAATAGACAAAATAGTTGAGCAAAATATATTAATGGTACTGCAATTTTACACAATCTGAGTTGTACGTACTCTCACTCTAGTACAAAAAACATTAGTTTAAATTTAAAATACTCACATGGAAGTGAAAAGATGTGGTCATGAACCAATCTTTGAGCTACAAGAGATTTCTCTTGAAGATTTTCAACCAAAAAATCTTTGTTGAAAGAGAAACTTCTCTCTACCGCTGCATTTCCATGGAAACAAATTAAGAATCACTGGAAGAAAAGGATTAACTGTACATGTGCATCTTTTTTCAATTAAAATATTTTGCAGCTTTCAACACCTTGGGTTGTTCACAAAACTTTGCGACCTCGCTAAGAATCATCTCTTCATCAGCAGGTACCAAATGATTGTGTGAGATAAGTTCCTGAATAGCAACGTTAGCTCTAAGAGCTCTAACAGAGTCTCTAACAATTACTGAAGAAGACAAGCAAGTTGAGCTCAACACAATTATCTTTCTCAGAGGACTCATTTAATCAATTTTGGCAAATAAAGACAACATAAATTTCTTGCAGTCAGCCTTCAATTTCAGGGAGTAAAACTCCTTCACCTTTTTGAGACTGAAAGTGGCACCAAAACCAATCTCTACAGAAACAGTTTTTCGTACGATATTCTCATTCTTGATATCCAGACTCTTAAGAAGCATTTGAAATGTTGCCCATTACATTTTGCTTGAAAACCCTTCTTCGTATGTTTTTCATCCAAAGAAACAACTCTTAGTAAATGAAAGGAAGATGATCATTTCTCTGGAAATTTTTCAGAAATTTTTCCAGCTCCTCAGCAATCATAGGAGAAAAATACAGTTTGGCTTCCAGAACTGAATCTTCCAACAAAGCCTTTTTCACTGTGCCAAGGTTCTGGGTGTTGGAAGGGTTAGCAAGCTCTTTGTCTGCGAGTTTTTCTTTCTTTTTTCTTAAGAAATGGAATCATTTCTAGGTATCTTTTGATTACATGTGAATTTTCAGTCCACCGCAAAGCACAGAACGTTTTCGGAAAAAACTCTACAACCAGTAATCTAAGAATAAATAGCATGCCGAGATGGATAATTCTTAAACAGTTGATACAATGCTCCAAGAAACTGATTAAGTTGCCAACCAACCTTTGTGTTTGCAGTTTTGTAGTTTGATTATTTTCAATGATCAAGTGCCAATATCCAAAAGTTTCTTTTCATATCAAGCATACTCTATACGTAACTTGTGAAATTAGAATTCAACTTCAGATTTACATTTGGTCCATCAGTAGATAGTTGAATTAAACATTTTTGGAAAAGTTTGGCTTCACCAACACACACTTGCACTTTTTCAAGCAAATTTACAGCCGTAACGCTCAAGAACAGCAGATGTTAAGTATCGAGTACATGATACACTGATTTCTGAATCCCAATATTTAACAATATCCATTTACTTTTTTTGACAATATCATTCCGACTTTCATCAATAGATAGTGTAAAAAAAACCTTTTCTATACAGTATCAGACAATAATGATGAACAATGAGGGCCATATGTAACATTATATTATATGCTACGTTGTCCTTTTGTAATTTACTTTTCGAAGCTACAGTACTATCTAGAAACATAAATGGAAAAAGTTCCACTGCAGCTGCTCCTGAGCGGGTTGAATCACGAGTACAGATGCAATGAGCTTTGGTTGCACTATCACTAACAATGAGTTTGGAGAGCTTTTGTTCTTGATGGTCTCTTCTGGGATAGTACTATAAGATGTATGCTGTGAACTGGGGCTAGGTGCAGGATGAGATGAATCATAACTTTGCTGGGCACAGGCTCTGATGAACTAGTGATGGGTCTAAAAAGGGTCGCAGGTCCCCTTGTACAAAAAGAGCGCTTTTGCTGCCTGCCTAACGTTTGAACGTTAAGAAACTCACTTTTTTTCCCCTGTCTCAAGGATTTATTATGTCAATTCCAGAGTGAGAAACATCACATATTTTTTACATAACATACAAAAAGCCTAAAACGTATCCTTACCAGCTCTTAGCCACAATTTCCATTACTCCTCTTCCAACCAAGTGTCTTGAAAATGAAACTTCCCTAGCATTTTCATCGCTAATAAAACACTGCAAAATACCAGTTGTAGGAGAGCTGAAGACATCTACTACAAGTTTTTGAACAATTAAATTTTCACAAGCAAACACACAATGAAAATAAACAACAAAATAAAAACATTGAAAACACATTGTTTTCGTAAACACACATCCTTAAAACATGGTTACATCTTACAGGTACACTTATTACTTTTTATTGGTAACTTGTTACGCAGAAAACGTCAATTCCGCTATAATTTACTTATTTTTGCTTCTACTGCGTACAAAAAAATATTACTGTTAACCGCAAAGCCGTAGCTTTGAATATATATACTGTATAGAAGTCGCCAGCCCAGGTTAAAATTTCTAATACGGTTTTGAGGTAGTTGGTTAATTCACCGCCGCAATCGCCACCATCTCTAGGGCATCGACTTGTGGTGGTCCCTAGCGGACAAGTGTCGAACTCTTCAAACACCCCTTCCCCCTCCTGCTGAACGACGTTGAGCTGCAGTGAATGATGTATGAGGGGTGCGGGGTATGACAGCAGGCGACAGCGCTACGCTCTAACGTGTAAATAACAACTAAGACGATACAGGGCGTTACGACAGCGCACTGCAGCGGTGAAGTTCCCAAGCTGCTCATCATACGCTTCTGAAAGACGTAGAGTAAATCCTATCCACTCGCGACTTCTAAACAGTATATATATTCAAAGGCCGTAGTCACACATCGCACAGGATCGCACCACCATGTTGTCAAAAATGCTTCACTACCCATCATGCCACGCATAACAAGACACTTGCATGACGAAAAATATTTGACATATTATATTCTGTGATTACAGTCTTTGTTTACATTCAAGTAGGTTAGTTTATGCTGAGAAGTTGCAAAAAGAATGAAAATTTTAATATAAAATGAAGCTGTAACATATGATAAAAAAAACGCCTTTGTGTGCTGCTTTGCAATCTAAAAATATGGAAATCTCAAATAAGTATTTTTTGGCATCTATATCCCCCCCCCCAAAAAAAGTATACTGTGTATAGCTGTATACATTGAGTTTTTTCTCTTAATTTTAAAATCTTGTGCATCCTGAAATATTAAAAAGCATACGAATCCTTACATGTATTTTATACTGTTTACCAAATATATCAGCGATAAAGGGACCCCGTCTGGTCATGGATGTATCTTTGTCAGTGAGGCGGGATGATAAGCGCCACGCTCGCTACTGCTTCTAGCGCGGTGTCGCCTCTAAGCAATTTAACTAAGTGTTTTTGTATTATTTTTGGGTTGCAGGCAGGGGCGGATCCCGGATTGACTTTTGGCAAAGTGTGTGAGGGGGGGGGGGAGGCCCGTGCCGCCCTCTAAATTCGCCACTGGTTGAAGTAATATTAAGACATGTTACACTATTTCAAAAATATTGGAGGAGACATGATTTGTTTGATAGATATGATAGGCAATTTTCTTGAATAAAATACATAATATAAACTGTTAAAAGCAGTCTTATGTTTCTCTATCATTCAGTTGTTTGAATCATAGTTGCAGTTAATCATTTGCATCTAAGGAAGTTTAGATTGATCTTTGCTGTAACATAATATCCAGGGTGACATAATTTGAATGTGTTAATTTCCTTTGCTTTTTTTTTATAGGTACATGATTGAGTTTGCCTTGCTCAATCATTTCATATCAAAACGAGATTTTGTGAAAATTTGCCGCGAGTTCGTGAATGAACAGTGATAAAGTATAGGTACTTACTTGCTGGACTGCCGAACTCAGAAGTATCTCATTTTTGCTGTATCTCTCTTTCTTGAGACCACGATCCTTTTCGGTGTAAAAGAGCACTACTTCACATTTTTAACTGCCGTTTAGGATTAGAAAATACCTGTATTTTTGTTGTTGTTAATTTGAATTTCGTACAGTGGTGATATGACGGCCGACATATAAGCTGGCTGCCCTGCGCGATGCTGTGATTCTGCTGGAATTTCCAGTGGAATCTTCAATGCGAGGCTAACGGTTCTTTGTCAAGTAAGTGGTCGCGTGCCCTCAGTTCCTGGAAACTAAAGGTAGTCCTCCTGGGGAAGAGTGTAGTGTGTGTGTGAGGGGGGGGGGGGGGGAAATTGTAGCTGCGCATATAGCAGACCAGCCCTAAGAAGGCTGGGTAACGTACATTGTCGTCAAAGATGCTGTGGTTGAAAAGGCTGTAAGAGCCTACGGTTTCGGCGAGGATACCATGGTTAAGGGGCCCGCCTCGTGGCCGATTTTTTCACCGCTCGGGCTCAAGAGTTGTAGTTTTTCCTCCAAGCAGGGTGGCGAGTCGAAGAAACACTGAGCAGGGAGGAGGGCAGCTGGGGAGTGGAGGGGACACAGCTCCGGCCACCTTCCTCTTCCCTTCTTCCTTGACGCGACCTTGAACGCAACGCGGGAGGAGGGGAAAAGACAGACGCAGAGAATGAGAGAATGATAGCAGGCCGTGGTGATAAGGAACGTGTAGCTGGCGACCGCTCGCTTCCCTGTCCACAGCAATGCATATTTGTGTCCTGAATAATCCACACGCTAGGCTATCCCGTACAAGACGCACAGTATAAGCCTATATTACGCCAACAGTTTCCCAAATTATAATGCTCTATCTGCTTATTATAGAAACACAAGTCTTGCAATTTTTAAGATCGATATAACATTACCTAAAAGTACAGACCTATTAAATTACTGGTAACTGAATGATAACATTTTCTAGCTCTGCTTGAACCAATAAACATGCCCAGTTTAATACATTTTCCTGTCATTAAACTTTAGCGTAGATTTAACTTATATCGGTTTAAAAAAAACCTTGTTCTAAAGGGGAGTATGTGCAAGTAAAAAAGGTAAACATAATTTCTGATGAAAAAGAATTTTTGGAATTGGTTTTTAAATGACTTTGAAGAAAGCATATTTTTTTTTTTAATTTAGTTGATAACCTAATCTGGAACATATGTTTCGTACGTTGGCGTTTCAACTTCTTACACTTCAGAATTTAATCCTCCAGTTATTGTTTGTGAAGGTTAGGACCGCATATTCTTCATTTAAATTAAGCCCATTACACAGCTGCCAAATTTATGCTATACCTTCAATTATACCCATGGGGATAAAAATGAGCAAAAGTTTATCTAGCAGAAGAGAAGAAATAATTAGTTACTCCATTCACACGATACCTAGAATACTAACAGAAAACCTAACAACGCATTTGCCGACAAATCATGCTTTTTGGGCTAGGATAGACATGTTATTGTCCATTCAACCAATTACTGAAAATATATAAAAAATCTCACGGTGTATTTAAAAATAATGTAACCTGGTGGATGAACTTGGTATTTAATCTTCCTGACTTCACTTGCAAAAAATAAAACAAATTTGTGCGGTATTAAAAAAAACCGAGCAATTGTAAAATTAATGAAGTTTGCTCAAATGTAGTTTATTTATTATATATTCATAAGATAACATAAATAAGACAGCTCATTCAACTAATTCACAATATTAAATGTGCTATTTGTATTGTACTAATTCCAAATGGTCCCGATTCACATATTTTATACGTACGTACATACTGATTGGTTACTAACTTATTCTACTACTTAAAAGAAATTGTAATTAACAATTTTCGTTAACAAGTGAGACAAATAAACACGCTCAGTTTAATGTAGTAGTTCGCATAGTAAACTGAAATCTGAAGTGAAGGAAAACCATCGCATTTTCGTTTAGACTAACAGGTGTGGGGTTTCTATGATTTGCTAAGTTTATTCAGTAATAATATATGGAGAATAATTTCCTAATAAATTTAGATAATTAATTATTTGTTAAAACTACTTGTATTAAACAATCAAACCAAATGACTAAGCTATAAATTTAATGTTATTATAACAATAGGATAAACAAATAAAATGTTTTAGTAGGTATTTGCTGTAAGCATATTTTTTGAATCAGTAATATTTTATCGAAAAAAAATTATATTCCATTACCTAAGTTGAAAAATAGCGCGCTTTATAGACGCACAACAAAGTCAATGGGAACTTTTGTAGGAGATTATGTATTATCAGTAGAGCAATGCTGTAACTATTTTAGTTTACCAAATATATTTCAGAATACTCCAATACCATAAAATTTAATTTGGGAAACTAATACGTTTCCTAATGTTTGCATAAGTTAATATATACAGGTTTATGTTCTTACACGCGGGTCAATCATCTTGGCAACATTGGCTCGTGGGTAAAGCAGAAAAAATCGAACACGTTCTAGTACGGTTTTAGCTAATATTTTCGGTATGAAAACCTTTATTCCCAGTTACAAACCCCTTGAAAGGTTGCTGAAATGCTACCCACACGGGAGCAGGCGCGCTAACAGAAAATTTTTATGGAAACTGCTAAGGGAATGGGCATCGTAGTGGTCGCAATCATAAATGTATATATATACATTTGATATGTAAATATGTGTATGCATTTACATATATACATATAAAGTGTGTGTGCATATAAAACTAGATTTATTATTGTTAATTTTTTTTTCACATGTATTGTACAACTGTGGAGTTGGTTAAAAACCAGTGATTTTAAACAAGGGACCTTACAGTACAATAAGTTCAAATTAAATTTAAATCTACCAAATTTAGACCAAAGTATCACTCACTTAGATTTACTACACCTCTAATTTACGTCATAAACAGTAGGAAATCAGTCATGGCATATCTCATTTTTATGATTCATGCTTTGCCCAAATTTATGTTTCATAATGTATGTGGCAGTATTGTTTTGTTGTTTACTACATATTTGACACTCTACAGGTCCCATTTCTGTATGGTTCTAACTGCTACAACGACAAATATAATATGTGGTTACGCTAGATAAATTGTAATTATTTCGTATGCTTTAGCCCGAATCAAAAGGAAAGGAACTTGTGTGTCACTGTCATATTAAAACTTACTTAAGCTTTTCCTATTCAGAATTAAAGTAGTTCAATATTGCTGTATGCAAAGTTACTTGCTTACGCAATCCTCCAACATACACTGACTGAATTTCTTCATGGTACTTACAGGCATAGTTTTTTACTGTAACAATATGTAAAGCAATTTCGGTTGCGGACAATCCATTTATACAGAGAGCCAAGATGTTAAACATCAAAAATTACAACTCGATCACAAAACATACCACTCAGTCACACACTTCTTGATAGAGGTGCCTCACGACAGAGGTGTAAGATAGCATAGTTCGAGATTCTCAGCCTGTACCTAATTATTAAGAGCACATCAAACTCGGCATATAGACAGATTTACTTGGAAACAATAAAATAATAATTCAGAATCTAAATTACAAAACATTTCACAGTATTAACTTACGTGACATAGCGTTAGCCTAATAAACACTCTCCCCGAGCGACTGGCTCGGCTCGCCGGGCGCAGAGATGCACGACACAGGGCAAAGCACTCAAGGTCAAAATATCTAACGCGCATTATCTGTTTTGTAAAATGGCTGGCAGAAGATAAAAACAAAAATAATATACAGAATGAAGCACCCAGTGAAATACATTTTTTTAAATATAAACATTAATGTTTATTTTCTTATGAATAAAGTACGATTTTTACGATTTTTAGAAGTTGAATAAATGCTCTTAAGTTAGATGAAGTCATTATATTATTTTCAGCGAGAGCATTTTGAAACATTAGGCAGCGCAAGGAGCCCCGATATATTTGTATGCAACTTCGTCATATTTTTTGAATAGCCTACTATGTCACAATAAGTGAAAAAAATAATGGAAATAAGAATGCAATTCGACGATATTATAAGGGTTATATATTTACTAGCTGCAGTACCCGGCTTTGCCCGGGCTGAACACCGGGTGATATATTGTCCGCGAGTTACAGCAAAATGGATAGCGATATGTCCAGTGTGTTGGACATTAAGAAATGATACATAATTACTGTTTGTGTATCTGTGACCTATGATTTTCTGTTTACCCATGGCGATCGGTTGAAAGGTTTAGAAGTTGATGCGCTACAGCGCCATCTAGCGGCGAGTTACAAAAAAAATGGATAGCATAAAAACCTTCTTCATGATAAAAACACTTCGATGTGCCAAATTTCATGGCGATCGGTCAAACGGTGTAAGAGTTTATCGACGTCATACATGCCAACATCCAATTATATATATTCTTATATTTCGAAATTTTAGGGCTTTCACTTTTGCGGAAAGTGGATGTTCAGGACCTCGAATGGTTTGGAACACTCCATCTCGAAAGAAATGATATTTGAAATTCCTGAAATTTTCGAAATTTTGGGGCTTTGTCCCCAGAGGGGGAGTGGTGATTTTGAGGACCCTGAATGGCTGAGAAACAATAAAAATCGAAAGAGAATGATATTTGAATTTTTTTAAATTTTGGGGTTTTGACCCCTGAGGGGGGTGGGTGTGTTGTTGAGGACCACGAATGGCTCGTAAACACTCCAAATCGAAAGAGAATAGGCTTTTGGAAATTTTCCGAAATTTTTTAATTATTGGGTCTTTGACTCCTTGTGGGGGGAGGGTAGTTTGAGGACCCCGAATGGCTTGGAAACACTCCAAATAGTAAAAAAGTATTCTTAAATTTAAGAAATATTTCGAAATTTTGGGGTTTTGCATCCCCCCCCCCCTCCCTCAAAATTGGGTGGGAAGTCGACTTTGGGTAAAAGTTCCACCATGCCCCGGACACTTTAGTTCGTAATGACTTAATTTTAATACAATTTCCTCCAATTTTTCGAAATTTTGTGGCTTTCACTTTTGTGGAAGGGAGAGAGAGAGGGGGGGGGGGGGGGGGTGGAGGTTCAAGACCTCGAATGTTTCGAAGCACTCCATCTCGAAAGAATAGATATTTGAAATTCCTAAAATTATCGAAATTTTGGGGCTTTTTCCTAGAAGGGGGGGGGGGGGGGTGTTCGAGGACCCTGAATGACTCGAAAACACTTAAAATCTAAAAAAAAAAAAAAAGATTTTTTAAAAAATTTAAACTTTCGAAATTTTGGGGCTTTAACCACCTGGGGGGGGGGGGGGGGTGATGTTGAGGACCCCGAATGGCTCGGGAACACTCCAAAACGAAAGAGATATAAAGGAATATAAGAATGTAGGCATTTACTGTACTCCTATCTACCATAATAACAATATTGACAAATAGAAAAACTTATTACCTACCTATTAATAATTTTCTAAATAAATTAATAAATAACTCTATGTTTAAGAATTTACGTACATACATAATATTAAACTTCAAACTATACAAATATAAATATTAGTAGGCCCTACCAACCTATGAATAAATTTCGAAGAAATTTATAAGTTTACGAATTTATATACCTACTTAATATTAAACTTCAACCTATCCACACAATAAAAACCTAAGAATATTAGTGTAATTATTTTTTTTTATTTGTCATAATACCTAAAATACGTATGTTTCCAAAATAAAACAAAGTATAAATAATGACCAATTTGACAAAAAAAATTGTACAACTCGAATGACATTGAAAACATACACGTGAAATTTAAAAGAATTATGAGTGCCCTAGGTAGGGAGAAAAAATATAGAAGAAATTAAATTTAATAAATGGGTGCGTGTACTTAGGTACGCGCATGAGAAGTTATACTTCTTTGGCATCATTAAAAAATAGTTTTTAATTGCATGCAAAAATATTGCGTGGAGTCCCTCCGCGCGGAAGAAGTGAAACTTCGTAATGTGGAAATGAAAATAGGAAGGGGTAGAAATAGATTTTTAGTGAAATCATATTGTATCAAATCAAAATAAAAAAAATTAAGGAAATAAATGTGTAACGATTCATAGATTGATCTTCAGAGAGAGAGAGAGAGAGAGAGAGAGAGAGAGAGAGAGAGAGAAAGAGAGAAAGAGATACATATTGAATGACTATAAAACTTACTTTTTTATGAGAGCAGATTTTCATGAAATAAATCATGAAATCATTCAACGATAAAAGCTGTTTATTTAACTAAGCGGACGGGTTCGCCCGAAGGAGAAAATTGACGCGGCAAGACCTCGTGGACATAGAGAAATGACACACACTCACTATTTATGTGTTTATGAAACATGATTTTTTTCTGCAATTTAAATTGTAATATACAAAAACGGTATTGAAAATTGAAACAAATATGGTGACACTACAAACTGTCAAGATCTTTATTTTTTTCTTACTCTCTACTTAGTTCCTTACAATAGAAAAACGTAACGTAATGGCTTGAAAGCTATTGCACGGCAGGCATAGAGGAATGACACTAACAGTTTGTATATCTATGACACACATTACATAAAATTAAGATATATTTTTTTAACACGTTTAATTTTTTTTTTTTTTTTTTTTTTTTTTTTAGACAAAATATAGCCTATGTCCATCCCCAGGATATAATCTATCTCCTTGCCAAATTTCATTACGATCCGTTCAGCCGTTCAGCCGGGAAAAGGTAACAAACAAACAGACAGACAGACAGACAGACAGACAGACAGAGTTACTTTCGCATTTATAATATTAGTATTGATGAGAATATTTTAAGGAAAAAATATTAACTAAATATTTTTGACAAAAATATTTTTTTTTTGTGAAGACGCGTCGTTGTAGATGGAAAAGAAAGGTCCATTTACAGTTCAAAAATTTTCATTACAAAATTTTAAGTTTTCCGTACCATGAAACAACTAGGGTCGGCGTTACATTCTACATCAGCATACAGTGTGTGCGAAAGATTCATCCTTGGATCGTCTTTCATCAGATACACATTCCTAAAATAATTTCATTTCTAATGATGCATTATTTTTTAATTGCACGTTTCTTTTGAATAAGCACAGCAAGTTTAAAAGGAATGTTGCCTCAAATTTACATATATACGTATTACAAAAATTTAACGAACGATTGTTTCGTCAATAGGCCCTACACGTGTTATTATTACATTATAGGAAAGTTTCACAACAAATGCTGATAATCCTTCGATTGTTTAATATTAGTTATATAGAATACGTTATACATAAAACATGTAAAAACGACAGTGTTCATGAATTTCGTAAATAGAAAAAACCTGATATACGACAACGGGCCGGTTTTATTAAAGCTTTAAAATTGTTATTATCATTAATATCGATATTAAAGAAGGTAACATAAAAAAATCAATTTTAAAATTTGAGATATTTGCTAAATATTTTCATTGCAGGGTTTTAGGTGGTAAATGTTTTTTTGTATAATTCCAAAGCAAAATTTAGGATTGCAGTTAGCGTAGCATCGGTAGGCAACACGTAGTTCATAGTCAGCAGTCCGGAGTCGCCAGTCAAAATTACATATCATGACCAAGGGAGTATTTGATTAAACCACATCATCGCGAAAGATTTTCTGATAGGTGAAAATATTTTGGCAGCTGGCGGTCTGGCAAGTTGTTTCGGGCCGAAGCCCGGCCGAGCCTCACCACCTCCACCTCCTAGGACTGAACCCGTGAGGGTATTCCAGGAGCACTAACTTTTCTTCTTTCATCCTGATGTCACCTGGTCTTAATGGCATCAGGATGTTTGGCCTCGGATGTTCATATGCCATGTTTTTGAATGGTTAAACACCATTCGTTTGCCTCAACCAGAAACAACTTATCCATTCTGTTTGAGCCGCCGTGCCTGCAGCCAGAATATAGCTTTGTCAATTTTATAAAATACTTTGTCAGTTGCATCCATGCAGACTTTAAACACGACGGCTGATGTTAAAACTCTTCAGTCATTCCGCGTGGGATCTCTTGTATGCCATTGCTCCGGGACGGTCTGGCAGTCCGAAATGAAGTTAGATGATATCCCACTGCTCGACTGGCGACTGCTGGACTGCTGTCTGTGGAACAGTTTATCTCCGACTGCCGCCTGCCGGTTGCAAGTTGTCAAACTGCGGACTGCGCATTGTGAATAAGGTCCTAGATGCCGAAACGTCCGGCGTCGCCTCTTCGTAAGCAAAAGAAACTAAAAATTGAACATTTATATCCAAATGGTTTTATTCTGCGGGCTATAATGTCAGGCATGCAGTCCGACTGCCGGGCTCGGGTGCTTGATGAGAATGTGACGTGAGACGAGTGGAACGGTATGTGCACAGACGATAACTTTTTTCCGCAATGCGTAACACGCCAGCGCACAGAGAGGTTTAAGTGACACGAGATATTAGTATAAACACAGCGTCGTTTTTTTCTTATTTTAGCGGCGGCTACACATTACACGTCTCTTAGTAACCTGTGGAATTCGTCAAGGTTTTACAATTAGCAGCGGCGATAATGCAATATGATACTTTTTTTGAACCGCTCTCACGGAGTTCCGTTTGTCAACTGTGAGTCTGAGCTTAGCGAGATTGACACGTGTACGTCTCCGAACGCATACACTTCCAACTTCCAGAACCGCACGTATGTTGCTAGACTCCGACGTTTATGGTTTGAATCACCGGGAAAAAACATAGAAGTGTGTACTAATCGTACGGCCATTAATAACATGCAACAAATGCTATTTATGACTTATTATTCTTGTTTTCTGTATAAAAATTTTCAAATGTGTAGAGGTGTTCCCACTACAAACTATCACAGTCAGCCATGGACAGCCGGCAAAATACTATTTGTTTTAATTGTGACTATAATGACAAGCTTCTATGTCCAAATTAAACTTACACTGTCTGAAATACTGCAATATTTATGCATGTTTGCACACACCGAACAGTTTGTAGCTAATTGCTTTGGGCACCAAATTCTGCTTACCAAATAAGAACCCCCACCCCCCTCCAAAAAAAAAGGCTCTTCTTATTCTTACGTTCATTCACAATTGAAGTTAAAAAAAATACTTTTTTAAATGTTACGTGAAATTCTTTATTTCAACTTGGCGTTTTTAAAATGGTTAAATGCATATTTTGGTTAAAAGTGTTGATTGCATATAAATTTATACCATTAAAAATATTAATGGCCACATATAAAATAAAATTAATAAATACGTAACTAACAAAGCCATATAAAATCGATTTGAATATATCACTTGTATAATGAAATATTACTTATGCCCAACGATTTGGCGTTTACTTCCTTTAATGGTTTTGTTCTTCTTCCGAGGTGCATTCTGTCGTAACCTTGCCTTATGACCCCGCCTGCAGTCACGCTGAATTCTAATGTCGTTCGGCCTCAACACAACTAACTGTGGAATACGCGTGTACTCAGCCCGGTCTGGTGTCCACAGGCCCGCCCTAGCCGGGGTGAGTATTCAGTCCGGGCAAGCGAAGCACAACTGAAAGAGGACAGGAAGAAAGGCAGCGCGGAGACCCCCCTTCATCCTGCCTCGTCATCCAAGGTCAAGCGGCCGTGGCGGCGCCACATACCGGGAAGAACATTCGCGCAGCACACGTCGTAGAAATCACGGTTTTTCTCAAAATTTTCCGTTGTGACCTAGTGCAAATTATATACGCAGCGAAAGAGAAAGGATTGGTTCACGATCCAAAAGTGGTTTTACGCAATAGTAATGAAAACTGTGAGCTTGGCGTGCCTCTGAAAATACGCTAATTAGGCTTATTCAGCATGCATTTACTAATCGACTATATGTCTGAGACATCTTAAACAACTTTAGGATCATGCCCGGTACCTTAATCTCTTTTATATCCGAAATCGGTAATCGCATGTCAAATAGTTTCGATAAAAACAACTGATTGTTAAACCTCTGCAGCTCACTTTGCACTGCATGTAGGCGGGCCCCTTAACAGGGCTGCAAGAGACTAGTACCTTGTTTTCAAAGATGCCACGGCTAAGGGACCTACCTTGGCGGGGTTGCCATTGCTAAGGAGACTGCAGGTGTCTGCCTCGTAGGAGGGGATGCTGTGGTTGAGGAGACAACGGGGTCCCATTCGGTGAGAGTGGGAGAGAGAGTGTATGAGAGAGAGTGAGAGTGAGAGTGAGAGAGATGTTGCGCTGCTGCGGTGTCGCTTGGCCACCTGGAGAAATGTTGTCTGTCCCAACAGGGTGTCTTGGGCATGCACAGCGGGCTAGAGTATATCAGCGCGCGCAACTACAACACCATCCTCGGAGGTTGCATACCTTTGTTATTGTGCAAACGTTTGGGTTATGGGCCAATATACCGTATTATGGTACAATCTAGCCTCCATTCGTCATTCATGGAACGTGGCGCCAGTCGCGCTCTGGTTGGTTGCGGAGGTCGCATGTTAGCAGGGCTACGGCCGGTTTGCGCCTCAATTCTCTTACATTCTGGTTCGAGCCCAGTCTCAGCTGCAATGCTTGTCTACTACGGTAACAGTGCAGCTTGCCACATTATCGCGTCTTGACTGATACGTAGCCTGTGTTAATTTATGTGTGTGTGTATATAAATATATATTTTTTTAATTTTGACAACTCTTGGCTAGTTGCTGCGCGGCTTGTTTCGATTCAAAACTACATTATACAAAAACATATTTAATTTATTTAGCTGCAAATTCTCCCGCTATAAAAAAAATATATTTGTACTTTTCAAGAAAATTATTTTTTATTTTTACTTACTATGACTTATTTTTACAGGGGTATTAGATATTTTTTGGTTACATTTCTCAAACTCTTATTTTGTTGATTTTTTATTTGTATTTTCGTGGTTTTAGCTAGAGGTTCTATTTAACAGTTGAAGTATTATTTAAATTTATTTTTTGTTTTGTTGTTGATATTATTTATTACATTTTCAAAAAATTATTTTATTTATTTTTTAAAGCTAATCTTATTCCTACTATGTTTTCAATTTTTGGTTGAGGATATCAACCTCAGTATCTTCAAGCTTGTATATATTATTTTAGTTTCATACTTTTATTTTCTCTTCCAAATTTTTTTTCTAGTTAGTATTTTTATTCATAAATTGATATATTATAATATAGTTTATTTATTGAATTTAGTTATGTATGAAATCAACTTATTATATTTTTTCCTTTAATCACTACTACATATGCTGTCAATAATGTTTCAACAAACAACTATTTACTTTTTTAGTTTAACCTTTTTATTAAATATTTTCTTTAGTTTGAGATCATACGCGGGTATTTCTTTTAAGCAAATATGACTTGAGATATTTTTTGTTTACAAGTTAAATTTCTTGATCAAACATTGAAATTATTTGATTTTCTTCAAATATTTTTGTTAATCAGTTAATATTCCTGGCCATACATTAATTTTTTTTCCAGCATTTTGTTTTCTCCAGGTAATATTCCTGTTCATATATTGCAATTATTTCTCTTTTAAAGCAAGTATGACTTCAAACGGTTAAGACAAGAGTAATTCTTGTTTTTTGTTAAACATGTGTGTAACTTTTCTTTTTTACCTATTTTTTTTCTTGATGTAATATTCTGTATCGAGTCATGTTCTATTCTTCTGAGATAATGAGGTCACCTCTCGCCGAGCTGGCCACAGTATTATTAGCTGTTTGCTTGTGGGTATGTTATTTGTATGGGGCTAATGACAGTTTCTGGAGGGCGTTAATGGAAAATGGTTGTTTGTAACGGCTTGTTCTTCAGAATGTATTCCCAGGGTATTTCCCAGATCACCGCCCACGTGGTTGCGAGTGACGGCCTGCAAGATCATTCTGTTTCCGAGACCACCACAGTCACCGTGGCTGCTTACAATTAGGGTTCAGAACCGGGAAATCCCGAAGCCGAAAGTACCGGGAACTCCCGTACTTTTCATATAGTAAAATAAACGGTTTTTTAAAATCGATTCCCAGTTCTTTCGGTGCTTTCGGGACTCGATATCGACAGCATAACATTTTTTTTATAGCCCGCTAAGGTTACTTTATCTCATACTCTCTGATGGTGAGGCAGTCTCAGCTGAACGGGGAGAGAGGGAGAGAGCGAGAGAGAGAGATAGAGAGAGAAAGAGGAGGAATGAGTGTCGCGTCAGGCGAGCGTGTGTGTGACTGTGGTTGTTGCGCCAGTATTATATAAATAACCATATTTTTTAAGTTTGCTGAGAAAACAAGACATGTTATGTTAAGTTAGTAATTCTGTGATTTTTCATGCGTTGAAAACTATCTTTGTTTGAATGTATTTTTTTCTTCCCAAAGTTAAAGATTGAGAGTGAGGAGACTGAGAATATTTGTTCACTGCAGTAGATACTTTTTGCTATAAAATTTTTTATCAAAGTGTTTATCGTTTTACTTTTGGTCACTAAAACTTGTTTAATCGTTCAAAACAACTATTGTTACTTCAATCACCGACTGCTGCACCATTAATAAAAAATAAAAATACCTTGTATCGAAAGTACAGGGAATTATAGGTTCTGTTGAAGACTAACGCCCTGAAAATCGGCTACGGTTCCGAATACCCTACTCACAATTTTTTTTTAGCCATAAGGGTCCCGTCTGGTTAGGGATGTTCCTGATGTGTCGGTGCGGCGGGATGAAAAAGCGCGACGCTCGCTGCTGCTTCTAGCGCGGTATATATAGCCTCTAAGCGCAAAGTTGTGAACTGTAGCGCAGTCTTCTCGTCGTGCATAGGACGACTATGGAATCTGTGCGGTGACCGTAACATTATATGAAATAGAAATGAAGATAAAGGTGTATTGTAAGTCACTTAAGTGCTTTCAAGAATCTGTACCGGTTGTTTTATGCCTAAACATTACTCTGAAAACACACAATTTAGCCATTTTAACTCTTCTAAATATACAGATTAAAACATTAATCCTGAATCAAAACTTATTTTTTCGGCCCTCAGATTTTCGTAAGCGGAACCCACTAGCAGACCTGCCAACATTCAAATTTAAAAAATCATGAGGTCCTCGATAAAAAATTTCAGGCCCATAAATACAGGTTAGATATAAAAAACAACAAGTGAGAATCTTAAAATTTAAGTGACATACCTGTACATATGTTACATGATCTCTGCTTCAAAATTTATTTCAACAAATTATAGGTTGCAGATTTAATTTAGTTGAACATAATTTAGCGCTGTCGTGTAGTGATCATGCAGGGCTGCAACTAAAAATGATGTAAAATAACATTCTGCTCGTGTAACACTATTATCACTGTTCACAGCAAAATTAATTTTTTTATTGGAAGCAATACACTTCACGTGTTAGTTGTGTTTGTTTGTAGTGACATGTTTCACAATGTCTCCTCTTCCACTATGCGAGATAGAAAAATCAGCACGGCACACGCTACAAAACTCAAAATTGCTTCCTTTACGTGACTCGAGTATTGATGGAAACTCGTTACTGTAAGCTTTCGTAAAACTTGTTTTGTAACTTTTACAAACAGAATCTTGGGGCCCCGAAAAATCGTGAGGAAACACTATTTTGGCGTGAGGGCGTGAGATGGACCTTAAAATCGTGAGCCTCACACCAAAATCGTGAGAGTTGGCAGGTCTGCACTAGGATATATCTTGAGTAGTTATTCAAATCGCGGTGTTTTTTTTCCGAAGCTCTGCGCACCGCATTCGTGGCCGGGTATGTTTGGGGCCATAATGTGACTGAGTCGCGAAGATGGTTACTGTGTCGATGACGCCTCCGCCGCTCATGTTGCTGCAGTCTTCCCCGTGGAGCGGGGGCCAGTGAAGACGGTCCTGACCTGCGTCCAGCCTTTTGAGGGCCGTCGTAAGAGATGGAGACACGGAAGATGAAGTGAAGCTTTCGTGATTCAACTTACGATTCACATTCACAAATCGGATCTGGACTGTGATGGAGACAGTGCGGTGGGGGCAGTAAAGAAGAAGACCTGTAATTTTCTTTTGTATATTGGGTAGGTAGGCTTTTGTATTTTGGTTTAAATTAGTTTAGGGGTTAAGCCACCAGTACTGTCCACTTCGCCATTCAAGGTGGGGTCTTTTCCTAGTTCCCAGATGGCAGGGGTGGAACAAAACTAGCACACTCTAGCATATGACATGCTACTAAAGATGGCCGACTCTAGCGCTCTCTAGTAGCCTGTGCTGGAATTAAAGATGGCCGAAAGTGGTGCTATCTATCAGGTACTGTTTGAAATTTAAATGTAGTGCCTTTTGGCAGAAACACCTAGAATTAATGATGGTTCCTTCTGGGAAAATAATTTTTTTTGAAATTTAGATGTGGCATCCCTACCAAATATCACAAGTACCTACTATAGCTTTCCTGAGACATACTTTGAAAGAATATATTTACGCTTTAGAGATGTTATTTTAGTGTTGGTGTATATTTTATCTGTACAGACTGTAATGGACCATTTTTTTGGGAATAAACATTCTGGCAATTTGCATGATAGTGTCGATACAACATGGTGGTGATGGCGTGCAGTGCGCGGATTTTCTCAAAGACTATTGCAATGAATGATTAACTTGATGTAATAGCATATATTGCTTACTTATTTCTTTATATCCCAAATTATCTCGTAGCCTAATGGCTACAAAGTGCCGTCCCTCGGGTCAGTGCCGTCCCTCGGGTCAATCCCGAGCCACTGACTGCACTTAGGATATCTGTACAAAACAAAATTCAATGGCGATGTTGGCGACATCTACCTCCAAACTTCGGTACTAGCATGGCCCGACAGCAAATCAAAACGAGCTGGCAATCCACTGCAGACTACGAAATGCCGGCGCTGGCGGAAAACTAGATCAATTTGTGTGAGATGCTTAGGATGGGTGGGGAAGGTGCCTGGGCTCTGTGAATCCGATTGTGTAGATACTTATTTGATCCAAAATCTGCCCACTCCCTACGTGTTTTGTAGTTAACGATGCTACAGAGGCTTACCTTGTCTCGAATGCCGTTAAGGGCGCATAACCTTACCTTTTCGATGAGGATGCCGTGTAAAACAAGTTTGCAGGAGCCTACCTTTTCATAGGGGAAGCTGGTGGCAAATTAGTCAGCAGGAGCCTATCTTGTCGTCGGGAATGATGTAATTGACGACTCTGCTGGGGCCTACCTTGTCACGGTTGCCATGGTTGTTGAGTCTGCACCGTTTTACCTTGTTGTCGGGGATGCCTTTGAAATTGATTCTGCAGGTGCCTACCTTTTCGCCAGGTATGTCGTAGTTGACGAGGCTGCAGAGGTTTACCTTATAGTCGGGTATGATGTTCTTGACGAGGCTGCGGGGGCCCACCTTTTTGTGGAGGATGCTGTGGTTATTGAGTCTGTAAGGGCTACCTTGTCGTCGGAGAAGCTGGTGGTGAACGAGTCTGTAGGGACCTTATCATCGAGGATGCTGCTGATGAGACTGCTGAGTTCTACCTTGTGCTCGGGGATGCCAGGGTTATTAAAGTGCAGGGGCCTACCTTGTCGTCGGGAATGCCATGGTTGACGAGCAGCGCAAGGCCCTTCTCGGACAGGGCGCGGTGCAGTTGAGCAGCTACCCGACGCAGGCTGGTCTTGCAAGGTGCGGCCATTGTCGTACCTGAAGTCAGGCGAGACACTGTTACAACGCACCACATTGATATCGGGTGAGACATGAGAAATATGCATAAAGTTGGTCCATCATTATATTCTATGATTACAGCATTACAGCATACACTTATGATTGACATTTCAGTAAACCTATTATTGGTGCCATGATTATGTGAAGAGGGTAGTTGTGTTAATACCAACACTTGGGTGTTTTAAATGTATGAACACCGATTTAAAAAAATCTAGTGGTTCGAATGCAACTAAAATATTAATAATCTGTCCATAACCATACGATTCAATCTCCATCTTAAACCTTACATGCCCATGCTTAGCCACAGCCAGTTCACTTCAAATCGATGCCGACTGCATGTATATGCAAGGGGTGCCAGAGTTATCAGAAGTTACTCTCGATAAAATTATGTTTTGGTGATAACTGCACAGTTATAAACACAACTGCAATAGCTGGTTCTATTTCAATGGGTATGGATCATTAACAACTAGTTACAATACATGTCCAGTTTGACTTTCATAAATAAATATTCAGTACATTAAAAAAACTATTACTCCAGGGGAACATAGCAACAAAAATAAAGAAAGCAGATGGTGATGCTGGAATTGCTTCAACATGCGGTAAAATGAATAAACATGGTGTGATTGTACTACGTTGCTTATGTAAGCTGGTCATGTGGTTATTCGATAGGAACAGGGGCGCAACAACAGGGGGGGGGGGCAAGGGTATTTGCCCCCCCCCCTTCTGAAACCTTGAAGTGGGGGCAAACGGGGGCAAAGAAAGTGCTGTGTAATCAATTTTTAGATAATAAAACTGCTTAAATAGCACCATTTTCCACCTTGAAATACAAATTTTCCCGGGGGAGGACCCCTGGACCCCCGCTTCAATATGGGGGATCGATGATTCTTTGGAAATTTTGTTGTTGCGCCCCTGGATAGGAATCGCATCTCTCTTTCAGGTGCAGTGGACGTATACTTTATGAAACCTACTGATATAAGCTTCTTTGTTAAAATAATAAAAGTTTTAATTTAAAATGTTTATATATAGAGATTATTATATAGAATATGTATTTCATGTGTGCTCAAAAAATTTGAAATCGCATGTACTAAAAAAATAGGAGAAAATATTATTCCCGTGAAACCTGTGTTGCTAAAAGAATAGAAAACCAGCAAAAGTCAGGGAAATTCAGAAACACAAGGAATAGTTGGGCAAGTATTTAAAAATTCCTGTTAATTCTTGGTTTGGTAAGGACGTGAACCTGAATATTCCGCTGATACATAGCGTGTTAGTTTTGTATGCTTGCTTTTTTAATTTCATATCCCCATCATCCCCCCCCCCCCCCATTTTTCATTATTTACAAATAAACTTTTTGCATAATTGAGAACGAAGTCCTCTTACACTCTTACCGAAAAATAAAATGTTTAAAACACGCACAGCATAACTATGTTTTAGCAAACAGTGCGCGTGATATTTAAGGGTGCCATTCGGCTGGTGCGCAAACCAGCTACATCGTGAATAGCATATTGTTATTGCTCGTAGCTGGGTTGCAACATTCGGAAGTATACTGTTGCTCGCTCCCTTTCCACTTCCGCAGGATAACACCCCTCCCTTTTGCTATTCTAAAATCCCGCTCACTCCCTACGGTAATGCTGGCCTTGAGACAACCAACAGAAACCTTGTCATTTGCCCTGCATCACTCTTTTGATTCTTTAGTTCACCGTAGTTACTCTGTGTGCCATTTACACACAGCGCATTTTGTGTTAGATATTATAGTTAAGAACAATGTGTTAATACTGTCAGGTATAGTGAGGCATTGTTTATCTATCGCACAGACAATGATGATCACTTTATCCATCGCACAGAAAATGATGATCACTTGAGTCAAAATGATATGTCAGAATCAGTCTTAGAAACACAGGTCTGAACTCTTATGTTCTTTAAATGGTTCTTGCCACGGGGAAGATTGATTAAAAAATTTTTGTGGACATGTGCTATTGCTGCTTTGCATTGAGTTATGACTACACAAAAAAACAAGCCAAAATCAGTCGATGTCAAACGGATTTCCGCTTGTTTTCTGGGTTTGTTGCATATTCATGTGTTTTAAATACTTTATTGATGTTTCTCTACAACGTACAGTGAAACCAAAGGTACAGCAATAGCGTATGTCCAAAAAAATAACTCGATTTTTCCTTTGCAATAATCATTCAAATAACTCCTCAGCAGTAGGAAAATATGTTAAATAGCAGATGCTGGAGCCTAGAACCACCAGCCATCTTCATGACCTTGACTTGGACCATCCGCAACCAACACATTCCAACACATCATTCCTAAACGTTGCACTTTCCGTTACTGCCATCACCATCAAGCAAACCACTCCCTGGATGTCATCGTGAATTCTAAATTTTTCCTGTTCTCTCATTCCACCTATAGCATAGGCATACAGGGGTGAGGACAGTTATGACATGTGGATATTTAAATGATTTGCAGTAAGGATGTATTATAATGGTAAGGATATGTAGTACTAGTTTCCATTTTCGAAATTTCCTCCCATTTTCTGATTCCACCTCTCATAGGCATATAGGTTCGTAACAAGTAGTGTATCAGGAGAACCATTAAGTTTTCCTTAGTATCTCTCGATGTCAGCATCTGCCACCCAGGAATTGAAAGGAGTTGGGAAGTCCACCATTTAACAAAAAAGCCATAATTTCTTCGTTTAAGAACTTCCTCCACAAAATACATGTTATATTTCATTGTAGGCTGGATCACTTCGGCATAACAGATCCCTCGTTGAGTGTGCTCCATATATTCGAGGTAGTAGGTCCTAGGATCCGATTCACGAACATGTCACATGTAAACGTTCGGGGCTCCAATCTTCTCGAAGACACCTGTTTTCTTGGAAATATACACAATAGTACCAACATTGGTTTTAAGTTTCCATCGCATTCTTCTTTCTTCGTGTTGGGAAATATGGTCAGAAGTAAGCATTGTCCTTTATGTCTTTTGGCTTCACTTTCATCGTACAATGTACTGCGGAATTTTACTTGCTTATAAGATCTTACAATATATCTAACCATTTGAAATTTCCTTTCGCTGTGAACTGTTGCCAAATGTTAGTCCAAAAGGTTCTGTTAAACTTCTCGAAGATGAAAGCTTTGACATTACTAAATGTAGAGTAGTGGTTGATAACATTCTTCTTAAAGTCATGAAGATTTAATTGGTGAATTCTTTGCCTTGATCTGTTTGTATGTACGACAGCCAAATGGCCGTCATAACTTTTGTAATGTCATCCGCCTTATTCGATCTAACAGGTCTGGCTCAAGCAAACCTGTTTTACACGTATATGACCATCAACATGCACTTGAAGCCTTTATTCATTCGAGTATAATGTATTACTTTAACAAGGTCTGCCTGGAATAAACAAACAAGTATATGCACTATAACTTTGTGACTAAGGTATTTTAACCTTGCAGGAGCGTGGAGATTCTGCCTGATACCTAGTGGAGTATTTACTGTGAAAAAAATATAGACACCTTTGATTAATTACTCGATAGGCACGACATTGTCGTGACCTGTGTGCCCAGCGCTCTGTGAGGCCAATAATATAATATAATATGAAAATATTTAAATTTTATTGGAAAAATTGAAAAATGTAATGTTTCTTCTGATGAATAAAAAACAGAGTAGATAATTAATTACGTGCTAGGATTTTCGTAAATGTTTATTTTATTCAAAATCTCATCTGATTATGTAATTTAACTGTTTAAACACATTTAATTTATGTAATTAATAGTTTAATTTTGCGAGAAATATTGAAATTAAAATGTAAAAAAAACTCCTAACGGGTATCAAAACCGAGCCGCAGATTTACAGCCAATGCATGTTACCACTAAACCACGCCGCTGAATTATCAATTGAAGAAAAAATATCTGTTAAATATTATCTTTGTTAGATCAAAACTTTAAAATACAATCGCGGCAAAAATACAAGTTATTGATGTGTATTAAAACCCTACAAAACTTTCAAATAATTTAAAACTCTAAACTTTACCCGACGTTTAAAACGAAAGTTTTTTTTTACCTATTTTATATGAAACTCCCATTTAATCTAGTGATAATGAAGGGGGCACCAACTACTAGCTCCGTTAGTTCGCAGGCCGTCGCGAGCTTATCCAAGAGGCAAAGGATAGCAAGATGCCAGACATATCTATATGACCGTGTTCCAAACAAAGGAAAAATGTGTGGTTGGAACGCCTGAAGGGTCCTTCAACTCACTCTTTTGTGTAGATGCCAGGTGGTCGTCCGCGAGTAAGAAGAGGGGGAGGGAGGCGAGGACAGCTGACCGTCCGGCTTCTCCCAGTGCTATAGCGCAGTTCGTGCTGACAAGCTACTGAATCCTTACGAGTGGAAATGTCGGATAGTGAGTATTATTTGTGGAACAGGATTGGAACATGGGTTTCTAAAGTTATTGAATTCCACTAATTTTCATATTAGAACTTTCTATCATTTTGAATCCCACCAATTTTTATTATGTGATATCGAAAATCCACGATTATTAGCCATTAAAAATTATAAAAAAATATTTAATTACAATTTTAACAAAAAAACTTGTGTCATTAACCGTTGAGAGTCTTCGGTTTGAATGCCAACAAGGTAATTCAATTAAAAATGGCGTCACGCACATACTCCATTGTGACAAGCCACATTCTGACCCCTCACCACTTTCGCGTGAATCGCGATATGGCTCGTTATTGCCCTCTACCGTACGATGCATTAATGGCAGGCCCGTCCAACTGTGGGAAAACGTGCGTTCTACCTTTGAATATATATACTGTATAGAAGTCGCCAGCCCAGGTTAAAACTTCTAATACGGTTTTGAGGTAGTTGGTTAATTCACCGCCGCAATCGCCACCATCTCCAGGTCATCGACTCGTGGTGGTCCCTAGCGGACAAGTGTCGAACTCTTCAAACACCCCTTCCCCCTCCCGTTGAACGAACTGGAGCTGCAGTGAATGATGTATGAGGGGTGCGGGGAATGACAGCGGGCGACAGCGCTGCGCTCTAACGTGTAAATAACAACTAAGACGATACAGTGCGTTACGGCAGCGCACTGCAGCGGTGAAGTTCCCAAGCTGCTCATCTTACGCTTTTGAAAAACGTAGAGTAAATCCTATCCACTCGCGACTTCTATACAGTATATATATTCAAAGGTTCTACTGAGTTTTCTGAAAAAAAAAAAAAAAAAAAAAAAAGGTCTTCGGCTCGAGAATGTGTACCTGTACTTCAAGTCACTGCAACAGCCATATACCAGAACCTGGCTACTATTCTACGATCGGTGGAAGACCTTGAATATTTTCTGATTAGTGATAATGTAGATGTGGTGCCTCCTAACAAGTCAAGAGCCAATTCCATGTTTGTTTTAGACGATGTCGTATGCGAGAAGCACGGCATAATAAAAGAGTACTTTTCAATGGGTAGACATGAAAAGTGAACTGCACACACCTGTGTAAGACATATTGCAGAATACCGAAACATCTGATCCATGACAATGCAATGTGGTTGTGTTGGTTTGCATGGACGAGCTTAATTAACTTCATGCTTACTACGACCGCGTAAACACTGTTTAAAGAATTCAAAGACATGTGCTTCTTGTGCTGGAAAGACAAGCAAGAATTCCTAGTTATAGTTGAGAGATGGCCTCTATATAAGGGCAGGTACAGACAAGGTTTCAGAAGAGGACTTTCGAGTAGCAAGTCTCTGCACAAGAAATAATTACGTAATCACGAACACCAAGTTAATGTAATGGTCCGGCCATACTTGAGACCTTTCACGAGTCGGAATAATGACACGGCCTATGGAGTGTACAAAAAACAATAAATTGTTCCTAGGCATTAAGGAAATAAGATTTTTTGCCAGTAAATATCGCATGTGAGTATAATGAGCATATTGTTTACAGAAAACAAAAATGTCACCGAGTCTTTAAGTACTCGCCAGTGTGGTGTAAACATCTTACCTCGGCAACGAGCAAATTCGTGCGTTCTCAAGTTTTCATGTTGAAAATAAAATTATAATACGAAACTCTGACACGAAATTAACATAGAATTCTTTAAAATACTGCTGATTGAAATAAATAAATACTGATATATAAAATATTAGATTTTACAAATTACAAAATTTCTAAATTCGAATCATACACATAATTTATGCGCCTGCCGCTAGATATCGCTGCCTGAACCGTAAATGTTGCTTGCCACCATCACGCGCAGACAGCAGTACCTACGAAACAGATAAAAATTTCAAACTATTAAAAACGGCTCCAATAAAAGTGAGAAAGACTTGAAAAATATCATAAACCCCGGCTTTATATCTGATTTTCAAAATGAAATTTTATTAAATTATTCACCAAAAAGTCAATACTATAAAGTTATACTTCTATGTATTACTAAAATATTAACATGCAACACTTCAAAACACATATTGTAGCACTATATATATGTTTGTATATTTGTTTTGGCTTAAACGAATGAAATCAGTCTGTAAATACTTCCTACAAACAAAACTTAACCTTATTGAGCCGATTAAATATTATATAATATGTTATAATAATATTCAAAAAAGTGAAAAACATTTCCGGTGACGAGGTTTGAACATCAAAATACACCCTTGAATTTTACAAGCGCGCGCTCAAACGCTGTGCTACCGAGCTTATTGGGATTTTGCAAGGAAAACATGTATTATAATCATTGTAATGCAAAAATTTTTTTTTACGTATTTTAAAACTCATTATTTTTACTATGAATATTTTAGTTTGCCAAATATATTCCAGGGTAATTTAACTATCATAAAGTTTCATTTGGCACACCAATACGTTTGGTATGTCCCCTAACGTTTACGAAAGGGACTACATACGGATTTATATTGCTACACTTGGGTCCGCCATCGTGACGACCTCGGCACCATGGTTACTTACGTTCCATCCGCGTATAACGAGAGCTAAGATGTTTACACACAACATTTTTTTTAGCTTATTTGACTGTTAGCGCGTGGTAGGTGCTCGGGAGGCTTCGCGACTTCCGCGGAAACGTGTTCGCTAATTGGTCGGCGACGTCGTCCCCCGACTCCGTCACGTGCAGCGAGCGAGTGGCCGCATGCAGCCTGCAGCCTGCAGCCAAGCAGGCTTGCAGCATGCATACAGCTGGCACGCCCTCGACCGCCCTGAGGCGAACAAAGAGAGGTGGCACGACCCAGTTGTGTGCAGCCCGGTTCACTCGAGAGAAAGCTCCTGACTGTGGGCGTCTTATCGATGGTTTGATTACAGACAGGATAAGCGGCCAGCGAGGCGTGGCGTGAATCAATCCATCTATCCCTTTATGCTTGAGGCATTAACTGGTGAGCCATATTTTCGTGACCCTGCCATCTTATTTCGTGATAACTGTGGCTTTCGTGGTTTTCTGGGCCAAGCTGGTCTACACAATCTTGTTCGTAAACAAGTCGGTGACTGCCATCACATACTACATTCTATTCGTTTTGACGTGATTTTAACACGCGCTTTTTTTAAGAATTCCTTATAACAAAGACGATTTTACACCTCCCTGAGTAAAATATTATCCAATAAAGAAAGTAAATGTGTGCCGCATATCCTACATGAGGTTAACACATGTCTATGGAAAGTTTAATACTAAAAACGAATAGAGAAAAAAAAAACATTTGAGCCATTTAATTCTAAAAACGATTACACTTTGCACACGAAACTAGAAAATAAAGTTCTAACAGTGACGCGAACATATTACCTACCTTTTTATTCAGAAATCACTAATTATTATTGATTAGTTATTCAATAAAACTTTCTCCGTACTCTGGGCTTCGTTTAGTGTACTTTTGTGAACGAAAAAAAAAAACATGCCGGCTGCAATGTAATTTTAAATATATCTAGTTATTTTTATAGTCGTCTGGATTGTGAACTCTGAAGTAGATGAAATGTGTATATAAGAACTGAACTAGTTATTTGTATAAATCACTTCTTGAGTCCCCTTTTAAATGTTTGACTTCGCGAAAAAAAAAAAAAAAAATCACAAGGGACCTTGCTGATTCGCGTTATTTTTAGGAACGGATAGCTTGCAAACGTAGTTGAAACCTTGGAAGACCTAAAGCCAACAACAAAATTATACAGAATCTAAGCCTGGCACAAAAAGTAACGCGAATTTCACAGGCCTCTACTTACTATATTCGTCTACAGCGATCAACGTAGCTGCGAATCGCCTCCTCAAACTAATTTCGGGCACTGGAAATTGCGCAATAAGTACTATTCGTACCGCATGTGCTCAAAAATATGTTTAGCTGACTCTTAGGTAATATATGCCGAGCTGGACTTATGTTTGGGCATGTACTTTCGTGTAGTGTAGTGTATATTACTACAGTGTTGCCATGTTTGTTGATAAGTTTGTGCTGTCTTTGAGAGAGGCAGACTTCCCGCTGGTCTGGGTCGCACATGTTCGCACACTGCGTCATCAGCAGACTTGTTGATTTAATATACTTCAAGGAACGCGAGCATTTTCTACGCCCCAACCACCCATATGGAGTAATTAATAAATATAGTTAGTTATGCTCATCACTTTCCACTGACTCTGTAACGTCAAAGATATGTATACGTTGGAAACAGGATCATAGAGCACAAATATTAGCCTACTCCATAGAGATTTGTATAAAATTGAAAATGGAAGTGTAACACGCCTTAAATATTAAAGTGTTTGTTATGTTCATTATTTTTCAATGGACGCGTTAGGCGACTTACGAATAACTATGCTTATAATTACTAAAAAGGCGTATATCTCAAAAATTTTATCTCTAAACGAAAAAAAATTATTTTTCCTTTTAGGAAATCAAGTTAACGTCACTGGGAATCTTTTGATATCTTGAATTTTGTACACATGCCCTTTCTAAAATCTTTGTTATTTTTTAAATATGCTTATATCTTTACATTTTATAATTTTATTTGAAAAACCGTTGGTATTTTTGTATTTACTGTATATAATGTAGCTTTGTACGCCCAAAGGTTTTTTGGCAGATTTGCTTTTATGCCCCTTTGAATTTTTATATTATACTTATTCTTCTTTAGTGGTCACTTAATTTCTTGCTGCTAAAATTATCAGTAAATAGCACAGATACACTTTATATATATATATATATATATATATATATATATAATTTTTTGACAAATAAGAAATAATTTTCATTTGCAAATCGCCTCCTCAAACTAATTTCGGACACTGGAAATTGCGCACTAAGTACTATTCGTACCGCGTGTGCTCAATGATAGTGTTACGAACGCAGACAGGACCGCGACACGAACCTGGTTTTGAGCTGGATGGCGGCCCCGCACGGCCACTGACGTCATGCGCATTGACGTAAGGCATGCCACGCCGCTACCCCCTCCACCACCGCTCCCCCCACGTCGTCCTACCTCGGCACCTTTATCTATCTCTGAGCGGCCTTGGGAATTCCGCGGGCCGCCGCGTAAGTGGCGTGTGCGAGCGACGCGATTCTCGACACTTCGGACTTCGGGTTGGCTCGGGATGACGCGACTCGCCACAGCTGCTCTCGTCGGTTCGATAACGGCGCTACATACTACTTTTTTAAGCAGTGACGCCGGCTTCTACGGGAGTTCCGAGCTGATTCCGAGCGAAGGGAAGTACGATATCAGCGAAGAGGGTGAGAGATCCTCTCTCTGAGAGTGGCGCGACGCGGAGTTAGACTGGATCGTGAGAGTGCGTCGACTGAGTGGCGCGAGACTTGTGTGTGTGTGTGTGGACAGGCGCGAGGTAAGCGGCGAACCATTGTTGAGCCTAGCTCCAGTGAGGAGTGCGAACTGTGGAACTTGACAGTCACTGAGTGACTTGAAGATAAACATTTTTTAAATGCCAGTGAATTGTGATCGGACATTTTTAAGTACAACTATTTATTAGTAATGTAAATATTAGTAATCAATAAAACTGTAATAACAACTTAATTGGGCTATCCCTTATGAACCCAGTTCTCCCCACATTATAAATCGTAACAGTATGTTTAGCTGACTCTTAGGTAAGATTTTTAATAAAAATTTCTTGTATATTAAATTAAAATGTGTCATTAAAATGTGTCATATTCATAATTTTTCAACGGGCGCCTTAGGCGCCTTAAAACCTCCTAGTTGATAAATATTTGGTGCCTGTTGTGGTTGAGGCATAAGTATTCTATATTGCGATCGTGTAAACACATCTGTATTTTAACTTGAGGTTAAATGTTTGTCACATATGTCGTTGAAGCCCTAAGCGTTGGGCATAGTTATGCAGTGTTTTCTTTTATACATTCCCCGACTTACTTTTTTCGCAAATTTTACATATGTTTACGCCATACCACTGCTTGTTATTTATAAAAGCTATCTGTAAAGAGCTCTGATCGGCGTTGCGGGCTCTGATCGGCGACAGGAGCTCGTTCCGCCCTTGATGGACCGGTTGTGTAATGGAAGTCTGCGACTCGTTTGAAGGAAAATGTACGTTATGTTACGATATTTTACCGAACACGAGTGAGGAGAAGCAAGTGTTTTGCAGACTAAATTGTTCTGTGTATTAATATTTTTTTACTACCAAATAATGTGCCTGGACTTCTTGGAAGAAGCATTTCTTCAAAGTGGATTAAAATACCTGTAAATAATTATCCATGTATAAGTAACGTTATCTGGAAAATGCAGTAACGTTATCTGGAAAATGTTTAAGTTAGATTAATACAGATTACAACCGAATAAATGTATTTTGAAGTGATAACAGAAACATGCCAAAACTCATTTTGGATACTGTGTGTTAATCCTTGTGGCCTGATTGTTGATGCGTTTACACAACCAGAAGTACCGGAGCACATTTTGTGAACGTCCGCTTCATGAACACGAAGTCATTAAGTCGAGTGCGTACGTGAAACTTCAGCGAAAATCTAGGATATCGGTAGTATATAAATGTCGGTCCAAGCCCATGGTCCAGGGTCTGGATTGTGATCGCCGAACCGCCATCTTAGATGACTTCGACATATAAAGATGACTCAAAATTCACCCAAATTACCCTAAATTCGTCGAAATGACTTAAAATTTCCCGTTATGAAGAAAACATTTCTCTCTCAAATCCTTTTTTTTTTTTAATTTTCCCTAAATAACTTAAATGTTCCCTTTTTGGGGAAAAATTTCCTTTTTGAAAAAAAAAATGAAAGGCTTTAAATGTCCCTAAAGGGGCTTAAATTATCCGCTACTATCTTGGATTATAGGAATTGCCTCCTTTTAAAAGCCCGCCATCTTGTATTCTAGAAAGTTCCGCCCTACAGGTCGCTATCTTGAAAATCTAAATTTTGACTACAAATTTGTAGAAAAAAATTACAAACTCATATCAAAATATTTAACAGGAGTTTGAAAAAAAAAAAACACTAATGTCATCAAGTCCGGAGTCCTTGGTTCAAACCCAGTGAGGGCAATTTTAAATAATCCATCCCTAATGGTGTCCACAACAGACTGACACCCACTGCCACTACCAAGAAATATAATTTACTCCAACAAATGTCGTCATGACCGCCGTCATTGATGAGCCATTTTCTATTTTCTTGTCTCCTAGTGTGTGCTGTCGCCATCTTTGTTTATTTTTTACCCCCTATAGTGCAGTAGTTTTAATCACCAGATCATCAGATGAAGCATCCGCCATATTGTCGGCCATTTTGGCCAACATATTGAAAATCTGTAATTATCAACAAAAAATTCGAAAAACACCTAAAACATTAAATTTTTCTTATAAATATATTGATTAATTTCATGTATGCTGTCTGATTCGATCCTTGCTTGATGAAAAAATGTGATTTACATTTTAAAATTAAATAATTGAATTAAATATTATGAGATTTCCCGAAAGAGCCTTAAATTCCACCTACCACCCTCCAGTAATCTGCTGATATATTTACACCATCTTTAAATCCGTAATTTTCAACGAAAAAAATTCTAAAACAAATCATTTGAATATTACTAATGTATTAAGTTCACTTATTGCCGTACTTGGTTGAACCCTTGGTCGGTGCTAAAAGTAAATAAAGCTTAAATATCATTATTTAAAATAGTTTTTACAATTACCTTTTGAATGGCATACTATAGATCCCGTGGCTCAACACTTAACTACAGGACACAGAGACTCTGGACCGTCGACTCTTCAGTCCTGACTTCATACAATACATGTTCCTATAAAAACGCAAATTAGGAAGCACATTCATCAACACGGGCGCACATTTATAAAAAAAATTCGTTCATCTGTCAAAATGGTCACACATTAATCAAAGGACACATATTTGGACGCACATAAAAAGAGAATGGTGGGATACTCTGCTTGGTTGAGATCAGTACACACGATTGGAGGGATAAGATCTGAGGGATACACTGGGATACGATCGGACAGGACAATTTACCTTTTTTTGATTAAATTATTTTTAATTTTTTTTGTGAAAATTTAGTATTTTCATAGAGTAAGGATCGTATTAGAACCACAATGGATGAAATTAATCAATATATTATTGGGAATCTTGTTTTATGTTTTTTTTTTTTTTCAGATTTGGTTGATAATTACAGATTTTCCATATATCAGCCAAAATGGCCTACAAAATAGCGGACGCTACGACAGCTGACCATCTAGTATTTGACACTACAGCACTTTGGTGGGTAAATATAAACCAAAATGGCAGCAGCACACTCTAGCAGACAAGAAAATACAAGATGGCTGATCCAAAATGGTTACCATTACATTACACTAGTTGGTATAATGTATATTTCTTGGTAGTCGTAGTGGGGATCTGTCTGCTTGTGGACACCATGCGGGAAGAATTATTTTAATTACCCATACTGGGTCCGATCCAAGGACTCCGGACTAAATTACGTAGGTGCGATTTTATTACATTTTTATTTAAAATAATATTAACTATTTTTTATGAATTTTAATAAATATTTCAGTTTTTTTTTTGTAAAAATTAAGATATTTTCCAAATAGTGGCCAATGTCTTGTGATATGGCAAAACCTTTTAAATCCAAAATATCGGACTTATAAATGGCGGGTATTTCCAGTATCCAAGCTGGTAGACATGGCGTCATCAAAGATAAGGCTGGTGTCAAGGTTTGCTGGAGGTTGGTAGGGGAAAATTGAAGTATCTTTTAGGACATTTCAAGCGATGTACATTTTTGGGAACCAAAATAAAAAAAATTTCCCTCAAAAAGGAAAATATTTTCCCTCGAAAATAGAAAAATGGAATTATTTGAGTTATTTTCATTTTTGAGTTTTTTTGGTGCATTTCGCCCCGCCCCTCCCCACAATGGAATTTTTTTAAGTCATTTATGCAAATTCTGGGTAAATTTGTAGTACATTTCTACAATCTAAATAAATTTTGGCGAATTTTGAGTCAATTTTTGACCAATATATCTAAAAATTATGTGCGCAACTATTTACGCGCATAGCTCAACTGATATTACTAAAACTTAAAGTACCCCAAGCGTGGCTTTGCATGTACAACTTCATAACTAAACATAACTAAAGACCATGCCACATCGCGCAATAAAATCATCGGCACTCCTGCAGTGTAATTAGTCCTCTGTACCCGCGCGTTACAACTGACGCGCCATGACCTTGAAACCCACAACTCAGGAACAGCTAACAGTTTATGACTGCTAAACGAGCAAAAGTTTCCTCTTCTACTTCCAACACGAACAAATTACAGTGGCACACGACATCAAAAACCTATCTCGTTTCGTGCGCCACTGCCAATAAAACCATAGTCAAATTTTAACGAGTTTACCAAATAAGTCCAGTCGCGTCAAGGCAGGGTTCCTGACTCTCGACACTCCCCACAGCAGTCCGATTTTGGGCCGATCGTTGTTCACCGCCTCACACTTCTCGCCACGGGGCACGAGTCTCCCCGCGCGAGTCTTCCAGCCGACTCTCAGCGCCGCATGCGGCCGTCGCCCGAATCACACACACCCAAAGATACTCCACTCCTCCACATAATGTTAGGCAAAATCGTCGCAAAAGTTCGTTTCTAAACTAGCTCATTTATAATAAAACCAATCAAAGAAGCAGTAATTAAATAAATGGACATGTCGGACCAAATAAATAAAATGTGGCGCGGCATCGCCTCAAATTATAAAACTAAGAAGAGTTTACAGTGGATACCAGATTCATTGGCACAAAACAGGTAATTTCAGCAAAATGAAATCCAAACATCTGTATTCTTTCAAGACTTCTGCTATCGCACCAGGGGCCGCAATACGCACGACTAGTGAGCTTGGGGCAATTAGACCAAACCATAGAACGTAAAAGGCCGAGTCACACATAACTATAGCCCGTAAAAAAATAGCGATTTCAATTTATTACCTATAGGATATACTTGATGATCCTGTATGCACTCGGGCAAATTACAACTGCTCATTGGTTTCTGACTCGTGACACGGTATTTTTGATGGAGGTTTTTCACTGTCCCACAGTCCTTCAGATAAACTGAGGCCCAATCACTGAAGCAGCAAAAAGGGAAAAAGGCGTTTGGTTTCTAGCCTTTTGCGAAATAAATCCGCGAATTTTTCAGGTCTCCACGCATAACCTCTTATGAAAGCATCACCCGTCAACAGCCAACGAACCAGCGATATTTACTCCAATATGCAAAGGAATGTGGAGTCCAACCGGAGAGTGAAACACGCGAAACGTTCCACTCCCTATCCATCCATCAGTCCAACCTGTCTCGTATGGTAGCGCTCCTGGCTGGTGAGCCCGATGCCACGGGAATTTTTCACTCGAGAAAGATTTCCTTTCCATGTTCAGGACTGGGTGTTGTGTTATCCATTCACATTCACAATGCGGAAGGCAATGTCAAACCACTGCAGAGTTACCCTGCAGCGACAGCCTCGGGCATTGTCCGGATTCGCCAGGCTCGGAAATGAGCATCAACGATCGCGACTGGAGTGTATATTACATGCGGCATTTTGAAACTTACACTCACCGACGACTGAAATCACGAAATGTGCCGGCACCTGGCATATGCTTCGTGACATTGCTGTTTTGTAGTACCTTTGAATATATATACTGTATAGAAGTCGCGAGTGGATAGGATTTACTCTACGTTTTTCAGAAGCGTATGATGAGCAGCTTGGGAACTTCACCGCTGCAGTGCGCTGCCGTAACGTCCTGTATCGTCTTAGTTGTTATTTACACGTTAGAGCGCAGCGCTGTCGCCCGCTGTCATTCCCCGCACCCCGCATCCATCATTCACTGCAGCTCAACGTCGTTCAACAGGAGGGGGAAGGGGTGTTTGAAGAGTTCGAGACTTGTCCGCTAGGGACCACCACAAGTCGATGCCCTAGAGATGGTGGCGATTGCGGCGGTGAATTAACCAACTACCTCAAAACCGTATTAGAAATTTTAACCTGGGCTGGCGACTTCTATACAGTATATATATTCAAAGGTAGTACTTAGTTGGCATCAGCCTTGGTGTTCACCACGTCACGCGAACTAAGGCACGAGGGAGGGGGAATATCTCACCGTATCTGCTAGGCGTTCCCAAGGTCATCAGCAAGAGGCGTCGACAGTCCGCTGGCGCCGTTAGAAAGGTCGTGCGAATCACAAGACACGACCAAAGCTTCCTAGACACATTAGCTATTTCAGAAGCTTTTATTCCTTCATACTCACAAGTGGACGAAAATTACTTTAAATAATTTTAGGTTTTTTAATTAGCTTTCCTACCACAAAACAAATTTTCCCCGCCCTTTCCCCCCTGCAAATTTATCTTAAATATCATAATGAAACACTAAATATGCCGGTTTGGACAATTTTGTAACAATAACCATTCTGTATTCGGCATCAATTTAAGAGAATTCTTAACCTTTTTAAACTTAACATGAAACTATGATTATAACTTAAATGAGCTTAGTTGAAAATGTATACATATAACGTACTTTACTTCATATTTTATAATACTGTTACATAGATTGTAAAAACTTAAAAAAAAATTAAGTTCACTTGCACTGATTTCCTTTATACGACATAAAAAATTAAGTCATATTTCCTCCAAAATAACACAAAATTTATTATATACAGCCAGTAATGAAACTAACATAAAGAACATGATCTTCTGCAGCTTAACTATAGTTATAATTGGTTCATGGTATGCCATTTCAGCATTGGCACTTATTTTAATTCGTGTCAAAAAAATTGCACGTTTTTAAAATAATTTTCTTTGTTGACTTAAATAAGTTTTAAATGTCATTATTTATATATAATGTTATAACTTAGTAATTTCATTACTGCTATACTATGTTGTAATAGTAAAATATTGTACTAATGTATTTATTTTTAATTTGAAGACTTGGTTTTCGGTATTATAGTTCTTTCCATTTAACTCTGTTTGAGAAACGAACATTCACTGGTGTCGCTAACTTGTTCTAGAGTGCGCCTTTTCATGTATGTTATCTTCGAATTTTATAACTGACTTAATGATTTTAGCTAAGTACACCTTTTAAATTTCTTTCGAAACTTTTTTTTGTTATGAATCTTACAATATGGCTTAAATTTTTTTGCTCTACAACTAGCATTTAAAATTATGTAACAACTTAGTTTCTACAGCCTTCGGGCGGTTCGCGGCTGGCTCCGCTATTATCCTTGCCTCGGTGTGCTGATAGTGCGTCCAGACACACGCTGCAAAAGCGATAAGTCTATTTCAACCTTAATCTTCTTCTGTTTGGACTTGGAATTAATATTTTCATACCGGCCAACGCAACGACAGTGTTCGTCCTTTCTTTCTTAGAAAATTCATGACATGTTTAAACATGTTTACCATTCTTCTGCATATGATATATATATATATATATATATATATATACACACACACACACACATATATATACACACTTCTAACTATTCCAAATTTTTTAATAAGCCTAGCGAATTATTAATAATTGTTTTTACTTATTTTTTTTCTCTTTGTAATATTGTTTCTCATCATGGCACATAACTGATCAATCTTAATCAATTTTCAATAATCTAATCAATCTTAATTATGTTTTTCAGTTTTAATATATAAAGAGATCAGTATAAAATAATGATATTAATGAATACTTTTATTTATTTTATTGAGACATTACATTTGTTTTATTTATGATTACATGCCATGGACCAGAAGTATTTTTTTTGATTTCATCTTTTCAGTATTTTATATTTGATATTTTAGTAATAGTTTACGTACTTGATATTATTGACAAATTTCAACTTTCATGCATAGTAACATATTACAGTAAATTTAAACGATCCGGAATTTCTGGGACTTTCATAGGCTGTAGTGTATGATTACCTTCAGTGTCACCCATTGAGGTTATGTGGGACGCTACGACAGCTGAAAATCGTCCAGTTAAAAATGTGTCACAATCATGAAATCAATATTTGAACTTTTGTATAGTGTCGATATGAAAATAATTGCTTGCTTCAAAAAATAATAACTTAACTGCCTAAGCTAATGAAACAAATAAAATAAATCCATTTAATTAAAAATTTGTTTGATTTTGAACGGTTTCGTTGATCTTCAAGTTTTATTAAGTACAGTATATTTTGTAGAATATATTAGACATTTTAACAAGCTTTTTATTAACTCAAAACTTTAGTTTTCTCAATAGTTTTATCAAAAAATTACTTTTACCACAACTGATTTTCAGTAAACAAAAAAAAATGTACAGCTATAACGTCGCTTTGTGGCCTTGGGCTTACCTATTTCGACAAACCTAACACTGTTTAAAGAAGAAAGATCTTAATGTCCGGAATATCTGCAGATTTTAGTCTACGAGCTTACAAGTTGATGGCCAAAACCTCATTTCAGGGTTACGAAAATGTGGGGGGGGGGGGGGGGGGGGGCAGATAGAGAGAGAGAGAGAGAGAGAATCAGACTTTATCAGTGACAGACAGATATCGCACGCGATGATCCGGCAAAACTAGACAACCAAGATAACCCAATCTTTCAACTCCTTCTTCCACACCTTTTACACTCCTATGAAGGCGTTTCAAAAGAAAGTTGGTAATTCTGAGCACCAAACAATAGTTATTAACAGTGATTAAATGATCCAGAACTTTTAGAAGGATGTGGCAGGAGAAACCCATTATATCTCTGGAATATGCAATAGTGGGAGAGTCATACATGGAATGAATCCCATGAGTCAATTTCATTCGTCTGAAAGACAGTCTGTTAGACTGTAATTATTTTTTCTATTCCGATGCACCATTCAAGTGCGGGCACGTGCTATAATATATTCCACCTTCACTGGACCCTTTCAAATCCTTCCTAAAGATTTATTTAAGTTAAGAATACGAGAAAATACTAAACTTATTTTCCTAGTATGTTATCGACTGGAAAAGCGTCAACCTGTTTATTTTTAAAATGGATTTCATGAATTTTGTGCAGTCCCGGTCAGGGATTAAGGAACTGTTACACAAGTGCAGTTGCGTGTCTCTTCTATCGGAGCCAATAAATACAGATGCCAAAAAGGGGGGGAGGGGGTGGGGAGGGTCCTTGGTGTCAAGGCCCATCCGTTCCAGGAGTTAAAATATAAGAAACACAAGAAAATTATATATATAATGAGACAATCTAAGTAATTTAGCTACATGAGTTTACAGAGAGATTATTTTAGAATAATTATTGTAATCCTTAATGGGCTGCAATAATGTTTTTTCCTTTCAATTATAGCCCGATATGCCTGATACATAGAAGCTGTAGGAATTTTGTTTCCATGTAATCTATATTTAATGATGCTTTGCATATATGCTTTTGACTTGTTTTAGTTAAATCAAATAATTGACATAATAACAAAGTATGGAAGACAATGAAATAAAAACCAAAATATATAAATATTCAGGTTTCTTTTATTAAGCAAAATCATTACTTTAATTTCTATGCGTGAACGTTGGAATTTAAACGGTTACTAATCCCCGAGATTTCAGTGTAACAATAAATATTTATTTTATAATTCAACTATAAAGAAAACATTCTCATAAAATGATATAATAGTTATACTGGACCGCCGCCTTCACAAAACCCTGGCTACGGGCTTGGGTATGTCATTTGATTGGTCTACATGACCACTATCAGGTGCTGATGAAGCAGTTCCGTGGAGCTGATCTGTCCGACCCGACTTTATAAAAAATTGAACTTTTGAGGTCAGTCAGTTCAGATTGAACATTATGCATCTGATGTTAAGAGCAGTATTCGCCAATTATAAGAGTGAAGAGTACAAATAAACTGCAAAATTGCGCTAAAATAATATTACCAAACAAATAGTTCAACTTTTATCAATCAGTCTTGGGCACAATTTCATTGTAGTGCCTATTTCTGTCAAGTTACTTTCAAACTGAAAATCAAGTACCGGAAAATGCAAATAATTTACAAAAGAATAGAAAATAATACCAGGGTTTACAAATGAAGTAGAAATCTTTGTAAAATTACAATTAAAAAAGTATTGAAATCCCATCAATTACATCCAAAGGGCGCAAATCTGTAGGATTCGCAAGCGGGGCCCACGCGGCTACAAAGTTTTGCGCGTGAAGTTTAACTGACACAAGACATATCTGGATAGGGTGCTTGTGTGTTGTATAGTGCCCATATTTAGGCTAATATGCATGCAATATGTAGGAAACTTTAAAATATACATTTTTTCCCCCATAAAACACAGTTTTGACGTTTACGTTTATCAAACCTGTTTCACAGTCACGCTTTTGAAAGAGCGAGCGGACCCCCTCAGTGAGCACCCCCCCCCCCCCTCCCCAAACGGGATCTACGCCCATTATTATATCAGTATATCCTGCTGTCCTCAACGAAATATCATGCAAACCAAATGCATCAGCCAAGGAACTGTAGCAAGGCCCTTTGTCTTCTGAAGTAGACCTACTTCAGGCGTAGTGATGCACCCCTCCATCTTCCCCCGGAAAAACCAACGGTCCGCAGATAGTGGGACGAGGGAAAACTTCGCACGGTTATTTCTGCTCCAATCCAATGGCAACCACGTGGACATCTTGCCGCGAGGTCTCGTTAACAAATAATTTTAGAAACTCTATAATTGCCGATGTGTAAATCTGTGTTTATATCGTCCGCAACGGCCTTTTCGACGACTAAAACAGCTGTATCAAGTGTTTTCACAGTAATATTCAGGAGTAACAATATAGAGGCTTGTTCGGATTAGTTAGAAAGTATAGAGCGTCCTATGTGGAAGTAAATTGAACTTTCTCTCTTTTTCTAACACACGCCGACTGCAGTAAGCGCTGTCCCTGTTTCTGCGGACGTTGTTGCCAAATATAATAGGTATTTGGAAGTGAAGGAATTGGATATTGTTTATTTATTTATCAAGTGAACATTACGATTCGTATCAATGAATTGTTTCTTGTTTTAAGTTAAAAAGAGACTATTTATTATAGATTTATGAGCGTAATAGTACTTATAGACCTAACACATAATCAATTACTATAATAGATTCTTAAAATGTTTTTCGTGCACTTAGAATTCCAAAGGAGTACATCCACTTGAACTTCTTAACGTGTTAGAGATCTGGCGTGAACTGCAATCTAAGCTTAAGACGGTCTATAATTTGTTTCGAAGACATAAAAACAATACTATGTGTTTATTACTAAACTATTATCAATGTATTTTTAAAATTACAGATGAATTTTCAGTTATTTTAATAAACATATCTCAAATGCTTTAAACGGAACTACTGTAAAAGCATTTAATCTTACTACTAAATGTTTCTGCTATAATAATAATGTTAATAATAATAATAATGTAACTTTAAAAAAAGTATCGCACTGTGATTTATGTATATTTTTATAAAAATAAGTAAATATAAAAGTTTTTACTTTATATATTAAGTTAAACATAAAAATTCTTAATTTTATAAAACAAAAAAAAATATTTAAGAAATACGCAATCATTTTTTGTCAGCAAAATATGCCATTCTAGCACGGTCTCCGAGCAGGAATACTTCGCCGGCTAGATACTGTGCACAGAAGCGATGCGTTGTCAAGGCCACCCTTATACACGCCCCCTCATGCCAGTGCTTGCGAGAGTGCAAGTAGCTTCTAGCTGTAGATGGTAGGTATGCTGCTCTCAGACTAAAAGGATAACGAACTAAACAACGGCAATGGCGTGACCAATGTGTAGAGACCTGCCAAATTCGCGGATTCATTGACCTCCAGGATAGACTCTACTACACTCTACACACTCGGGCAAATGCCACCTGTTCATTGGCTGCTGACTTGTGAGCCGTCTCGACCGAGTGTCTGTGATTTGACACTTCTTTGAGCGAGGGTCTCTAATTGGCCCTCATTACTCCAGATTAACAGTGAACCAATTGCAGAAGCAGCGCTAAGGTATAATTATTTGAATTGTAGCATATCACGAAATGAATCCGCGAATTTTGCAGGTCTCTACCAATGTGGCTCGGAACATCCCACAGTAAAACCAGTAGTCTGCGACGCTTACGACAGGAGTTAATCTTCTGCTATTAGACAGCTTTCTGTCTACAGTATTATCATCAGATTAGTTACTAAACGTGTCAGCGAATGTTTTCCTGTTACTGAGAAGTCTGCTGATAAGAGTTACGTAGTTGTTTTCGCATGCATTAAGATGGCGCCGTGAAAGATTAAATCACTAAGAAAAGTTAAGTCGTGTTCGAATTACCAGATTTTGTGACAAAATAATTCGTGGCCTGACTTTGTATTCAAAGAAAATTATACTTTCGTGAAAAATTACACAATACAGCATTACATATTCTCGGCGTTGGTTTTAAACTTTATAATAAAAGGGTGCGTTATGAACTTATTTTGAACTTTAAAGTAAAAGTCGTGATTAAAATGAGTTGTGGTTAAAGTGAGCCGTAATGCTTGCTTGATTTCATTACGATTATTTCAAATAAAACTTGAAGAAGGGGAATAAATTACTTTTTAGTATAATTAAATCTGATGCATTATAGAGATCTATGTTATAAAATTTCAATCCATTTTAACTTTGATACTTTTTGGATTCACGTGAAAATTGTTCAGTGACAAAATAATCATGAAAGCAACCTACCAAATCCTAAATAACAAAATTACGAACTGACTAATTCTAACACACCCTGAACAGTAATGGCTAAAGTGTAGTCTAGTATTGAGGCTATATTACACATATTGTTAGATAAATTTGCAAGCCGTTATAAATGTCATGGGCTTAGACCCGCAGGGGGAGGGGGGCAGCCATCCTGGTAACTGATAAACGTTATCCCGTGGATCCTGGGAATCCAACAGATGTACGCCCATGAATGTAGTTACAGACAGGCGTGTACTGAATATAAAATATTCCTTCATAAACGTGTGAGATTAAAATACATAAAACCGACTTACCATATCACAACTAAGTGTCGCAGAGACACCTGTATTTCGCGAAAACTTTTCGAATCAAAGTATTTCTGAGAACGTAGCTTTTAATTACTGTTATTATTGGTAGTCAACAAGGCGAAGTTATTTTTAAGCGAGTTATGACACACACTAAAATAGTCGCCGCGGTCTTACTGGCCCATTGAAGTGTGGAAAAGCACATTTACCAACCATTACCAATTATAAAATCATTTTGCATAAAAACACAGTGCTTCGAAATCTAAAAAGTACAAGTGTCTTTATGAATTAAAAATTAAAATTATGCAGTCATTTCCCAAATAAAAATTAATTTTCGCGAAAAACATTTATTATCATCTTGCTCGTTTAACACACACATACTCGACTACTCGGTTTTGTGTTTCATTGCGTTAGCAGCGAAGAACCGCTGGCAATGTCATTGCTGGCAGGACCTGGTGGCCTGACCTTGTGTGGTAGTAGTTCCCGACTCAGGATGTACTAACATGTAATATGTTCAATATCTTTCCTCTATGGCAAGGGCGACCATTTCATTGAACGCTTGGCATTTTGTGTTTCTCTCCTCTTCACACGGAGATCTTGCCAGTCGTGCATTCAATGCGTCGTACGAAAACGGACACACGACTTCCAAATTCACACAAAAAAAAAACAGCGATATCATTCACGATTTAATTTATAAAGGATGAAATGCCTGAGCTCAAGAAGGCCAACAAAATACGGAGCTATAAATATATAAATAATGGAAGTTAAATAATATAAAATATGATACCTCCAAAGTTTAACGCCATTTCTCAGTGCTCCAAGGTTGGTCTATTCCGATCTATGATTTGCGACAGAGATACAGAACGTAATCCTTTTTTAATCGTGGATGTATTTAGACTATGTATTAGATGTTCGTTTTTAAGTCGAAGCACTCTGGTTAGCAATTGGATTGGAAAACAAAACAATAGATGTCTGCATAAAGGTTAGTGATAAAAAAATATATCTAAAGCTTTAGAAAGGTACTCGCAAGGAAGGATCAATGGTGTTAACAATACATCAGCACGGAATTAGCGTTGAACTTCATTATGACATAAAATGTTTTTGTATCTTGATGATTCGTTCTCATTTTGTCTTTAATTATTAATATAACAAAGATTGCACGCACCTACTCCCTTGATGTTTTACCTCTATAACTTTAAAAGGTTTGCCTAACATTAGTATTTGATTTAAGATAGATCCTTGTTTATATTTTCCATCACTGTAAAACCTTAATGTAAACGGGTACCTAACACAAAATAATATTTAATTTTAGGACACTAAATGCGAATACCTACATAGGTATAAATAGGCAGAATACTATTTTGTTTTGTGGACTTTTTGTGTAATCTCATTCCTTTAAAATTATATCCCTTACAATAGTTTAATTTGTTTCACTTAATTCGTTGATTCCTCCGATATATTTCGGAGACTAAATTTCACATATTTACAATTTATTTTTCACGGTTGTTGCACTTAATAATTCCACTACCTTAAAAATGGTTTCCTTGAAGTTCACTAGTTCATCGGTTAGCAACGCCCGTTTTTAAATTTCCAGTTACTGTGTCGTAAGCGTCATTTCATAAGAAAAATGGAGCGTCTGGCTTTTTGTCACCCTTTTAATATTCTCAGGCTCGAAAGAGAAAATTATGTTATGTTCATAACTGGGCTGCTATATTTGCTATACACCAAAAAGGTAATTAAAATAATCGTGGTTTGATTGTACAGTCAACAGAAACGTAAAGAAAAAAACTACTTAAAAGTCTAGTTACGTTTAAGAACTAATTCACAAAGTTCCAAACGCCTGAACTTGAAAAGAAAACATATTTGCCATTCGGAATGTATGTGACACATTAGCTGCCTCGCTGTACCTCTACCGACCGAAAACCCACACGCAATATCTAAAGACGCTTAGCGAACAAACCGCGCAAACACCCGACGGTTCAAGGGAAGGGAAAACGCTCGCTTGTGCACGCGCGTGCTAAAAGGAAAAAAGTATACCTCTCAGACGACATGGCTCACTGAAGCAGACGGCCATTAAACCTGATAATTTATAGTCGCCTGTTCGCTTTACGTAACACTATCAGCCTAGAAGGGATTGCTACGCCGCGAAGCAGAGTGCAGACGTTCATGCACATATTAACCTGTCACGCCTACGGAGTGAAGAGAGGGGCTTCACCGAAAGAAGAGGAAAAGAGGAAAATGAGTCCCGAGCGCCTTACGTCACGCACTGAGGACGTAGCGGAGATACTAAAGATACTACCCGTCCTGAAAACATCCACCGAGGACGTGGCTGAAGTACGACATATATTACACATTCTGAAAACATACAGCTACACGAAACAAATAAAATGTAAGGGGTTAGGGAATGTCGGGAGTTCAGTGATCTCCGCGTTAAGGCCCCCATACACGATCAGTCCGAACTCTCAGTTGGGACTTTCAGTCGGAACTGATGGACTGACGAACTGCTCATCGAATTTGACTGTGGGCTCAAGAACCTTCAGTTCCAACTGCCGTGTGTGGGAACAGCAGTCCATCATCCGATTGTCGTGGCAGACATATTTGTTTATACTCTTTGGTTACTTTTCCCTTTTTGTTTTACTTTTTTTTTTTAACTAAAAGTACAACTGAAATTACAACATTCAGAGATCCTGCACATACAATGATGAAATGATACATCCAACAGCAACCGTGTGTGGGGAAGTCTTCAATTCGATCCAGACTGACAGTCCGGGCTGAGCAGTCCGAACTGGGAGCTGGACTGAGCGTGTGTGGGGGCCTTGCAGGCTGTGACGGCTGCCGGCTGCCGGCTGCCTGCTGAGGCGGGTGTCGTGACTCGGCGCCTCTCCTCCAACTGGCACGCAATTGGCTCCGAACCCTACCGGGGCGTGTCGGACAACCCCTGCTCCAATTGCGGGCGTAAATTAATCTCTCGGGTGTTCAGAGTTTGAAGTGTTAAAAGATCAATCCGCAAATTTTTCCTGTCTATAATAATTGCAGACCCTGCCACATTACGTTGTACTTAGGTTCAAATATTCTTAGCGAAAAAGAAAAAAGAAATGGTCATTAGACTGTAATTAGGCTGTAATTAGGGCGGGGGAGTGTTCATAAAACCAGTCACATGTGTCCAGCCCGATGAACTTTGCTGTTATCTTGAAAAATCGGGGTGTATACTCAACATGCAGATGTTGACTGAAAGGCAACACCTGATCATCCAGAACCTGCTGGTTCATGTTAGTGGTCACCGCAGTGAGCCCCAATCCATGATACGAAAAAAAAAAATCACCTGAACTTGCACACATCCAGATGAAATGCTTCATTTGGCCTTCGGTGCACTCTACAGCGTGCGTCATTGGAATACAAGCAAAAACGTGATTCGCCAGACCAGATTACATTCTGTCAGTCAGCCACTGTCCACGTTCAATTATATCTAACTCAATGAAGACGTGCAGCTTTATTTGCCTGTGTGAGAAATGGCCTCTTGCGAGGTGACCGACTCCAAATGTTCGTTGCATGCACTTCCCGTCGCAATGTTCTCTCGCAAACAGGGTAAGATGGACCTTCATTCACTGACTGTGGCAATTCCTGTCGGGTTTGGAAGCGATTCTGATTCACAGGCCGTGAAACGCGTCTCCGGTCCCTCTCAGTCAAGAACTTCTTCCGACCACAATTCTGATGTGTTTCGTGGCCACGTGTAGTACACCACTGCTTGTAAACATGTTGAACAGTCCGCTGCGAAACACCAACAAATCCAGCAGCTTCACGCACTGTATGGCCATGGGCATGGCCAAACACGATTGCCCCTTTTTTCCACTCTGCCACATCCTTACATCTACCAATGTTGACCTAAACTGTCCGCTTGAAACATCAATGTCTCACTGATCGCTACTGCCTTATGCTTACGTAGAGGCAGTGCGCGTGCGGTTGAGCACGGGACACGTTCGCTGCGCCATCTGTACAGGATTAACAAGCCATCTGCGCATGCGCACCAGGATGGCTAATTTTTTGTCCATTGAGCTTAGTTTCAAAGGTTTAGTGGGAGGGCTCTCAACCGCTAGAAAGCGCAAACTTGGACACATCACAAATATATCAGGACTCTACTACGTGAGCGCGATAGTTTCGTGAGTGCTAGTGTCGGGCCATTTTAAGTGCAAGAATCGTCCACTAGGAACTCTAGTGTCACTTGTTTTTATTAGAATATGTTTTATTTGAAATGCTGGGAGTGCCGCCATAAAAATAGTTACTAAAAATGCACCATGTTGAATTCAAAATATGTACATACCATGTGCTCGGAAATTTAAATAATTACTATTGGAAAAGATTTAAGTATCGAAAAGACTGAATGTGAAGAGGGTGGAATGATAATGGTAGATGATGTTAAGGTCGATTAGGGTATCAAATAAACTGAGGTGAAAAAGGGGGTAAAATTACTATGTAGTCTGCTAGCAGCTGCCTCTTGGACGAACTCTAGGAGGGGGTGTAGGGTTGCAACATGAAATGTGAGGTATAAAATAAACCGATAAGATACGAGGGGTAGAATGGAATAATCGTCTGCTATGGGCAGCCATCTTGGATGCCACCAGTATCAGGAGGGGATGGCTCGAGATAGAGGGCGCGACCTGACAAGTAGCGTACCAAATTAGCTGGATTGCCGAGAGAGGTGGGTATGAAACGTCGTCTTAGGGGGGCAGCCATCTAGAACAATGTCAGGATGGAGTGACACTGAGGTTGCTGATATATTTTAACACAAAAAACCACAAGTTTTGGACTGTTGGGTTCGAACAAGGCAAAAACAAAGGTTTATGTGTAGTCTACATGACCGGTGCACACTTAAGGCAGGTAGGTTAGTAGTGCAAGTAAGTACATAAAGCGACCCAGTTTAGCGGCCGTTTCTAGACCCCACCCCTTCCTTCCCCTAACGCCCTCACCCTTACCATCTCCTCCGCATGTGCTCGAATATCCTTTTTTTTTACATCTACGTAAGAGCATTTCTTTCATGCTGCGGCTGTGACATTAGTTTTACACCCAACCAATTTTCAAGGAGTGATAATATTTAAAAAATATATATATTTTTTTTTGTATGTAGGGCATTTAGTTTGTAGCTTCTATGTATAAGTACAGCTTTTAAGCATCGTTTTAATTATTTAAGGTACACCTTTATGGTTTAACAAATAATAAAAAAAATGTTTCGTGCCTGATCCTTGGTAGTCACGCAGTCGGAGATAATCTTATTGCAATTATTTATAAAATAAAAAAGGCCACTGCAATAGAGTTCTCTCTGCAGTCAGAATAACGGTCGAAAAAAAACCACAAATTAATTGCAGAGCCAGCAATTGATCTTTTATCTTTGCTTATGTGAGGTACGTTTATCTTTGCTGACGTGAGGTACTTTTATCTTTGCTGACGTGAGGTACGTTCTCTTCATCGTTCATTTTGCCCAACCAACAAGCTTCTGTGTGCTTTACAAGCGCCTGCTTCCTATTATAGTCAGAGACAGATTCAGAAGATCGTGCCTCCCACGGGAAAAAAAATTCATTTATCCAATGTAGATCAGAAAAAATAAGAGAAAAGAGGGGGAAGCTTCAGCTATTCAATATTTCCCTTGGATACGCAAACTGTAATTTTCCGCGACATTTAGAACATGGGTAACTCACTTCTATCACGCAAAAACTAAACTTTTTTATATTAAAAATGTTTTTTCCCCTCTAAAAATATACTGTTATTAGAAAGGAAAAAGTAACATCCCTACTAATATTATAAATGCAAAAGTGTGTGTCTGTTTGGCCTTCCTTCACGCAGCAACGAAGCAACGGATAGACATGATTTTTTTTTTGCATATAGATATTTTATGGGCCGGAGAGAAACACAGACTACGTATAATTATAGAATTCAATCCCTATGGCAGTATAAAAGGGATAATTCGGTTTTATAATATAAAATCATAGGATGTAGGTCATAGACACACAAACAGTGAGATTGTGTCATTTCTCTATGTCCGCCATACGGTCAAATAGTAAGGTTTGGCAACTTCCCATCCTTCGCCTTAGCAAAACCCATTCCATTGTGAAGGTCGCGGTTGCTAGCAAACTAAAGGCGCTAATAAAAGTTTAGTTTAGAACTTCGTCAATAGATGACGTCTTGAATTTGTAACGCGCTATCGATTGGTGCGTACGTCAAATCTTGCTTACGGGTTACCTGCCTTCCCACAAAATGAAGGTGAAGATTTCCGTCTCGGTTTTGCTGATGCGTAGCCTTGATGCAATGAGATTGTGCAATCAATGGGACTTTAAAATCAAAATATCCCGTTTTTCAAGCGTATATGTCCTACAGACTTGAAACTCGGTAGCGATGTTCTTTATTTCTGATGTGTTTAGCCCGGGCAACACCTGGTATTTATTACATATTTGCAAAATATATATATATATTGCAACTAAATTCCAAGAATAAATATGTAAAATTACATAAAGGAAATCACAACAGTGACTGAAAGAGCACAGTAATTTAAATTTTGGTCTCAAAAGTTTAGATACAAGTGGGGACGAACTTTAGGTAGCCACGTCTCTGCAATCTCGCTCTTCGACAAACTTCACAGTCCGCGGAGGTATCATAGATCGTTTTTCGCTAACGAGCAGAAGACGCCTGAAGGCACGCGGCAGTGCCAGCACGTGCCTTCAGCGTGCATCTTAGCCACATCTTCTCGTTAGCGTTCTGATCGAGCTTTTGTCTCCGGTACGGACTCAGCAAGACGTGGCTCTCAGAACTATCAGGCGAGGATGGCGAGACCACATCCGGTTGGGGATCCAACACGCTTCAGATTGCACCAAGAGACTAGCAGGACAGTCGGGAACCACAGCGGCAGTTCCGCTGAACCTGCGTGTCTGGCGCTGCAAACACACTCGCAGCCACTGCCATTCCGTGCATGTCTGGCAGGGAACTCGCACGCACAAACTCAGAGCAACATCTGCCCATTCGTCTGCCGGTAAATGTACGTGCGCAAGCACCTGCAATTTGAATAATAGTGGAATCATGGCTTCCAAATGAGAGCGTAATGCATCGTGTACAAGTATTTGAGACAAAACTAGACGTGCAGAATGTCATGAAGGCCACACTTTTGTTGGTCGTACTTTAGTTTTACGCAAGTCAACTGTGCGCACAATCGTACGAAATAACGACTCTATCAAACGTTTGTATAATCTGATGCTGTTGGTTGTACTAGCGGGAATATATTTGACATTAGATAATGGAATAGAAATGAACAAATTATTCACATGGAAAAGGTATGTTAAATGAATGGTGCAATAAAAAAAACATCATGGGTCTGACAGGATTGGTGTGAACCAAGCGATGATACGCGAATAAGCACATTAAACATTGAAAAATTAAAACTTAAATATCCGACAGTAATATCGGTTTCACTGCCAGTAAAGGATGGTATGGAAGGTCGTGGGATGATACGTGACGTGAGTTGGTCACGCCCTGGCGGGCAAGTCAACCAGCCAACTGACGATAAGTAGGTACATAACCACCTATCTCCCCTTACGCGGTGTCTTATTTGTCATACAAAGTATTCAAGTATTCGATGGTAGGCTTATAAAGATAAATTGTGTGGCACGTTTATCGTATAGTGTTATTCTACGCATTTATATTAAGTAAAGGAATTTTCCCCCTACAATTTGGAACACATTAAATAAATTAGCCTTGCTATTTATGGCGACTAATGCTTCAAAATTAGCGAATTCAAATAACACGAACATTTTTAGGAACGCAGTAGTCGTGCTAAGTGAGGGATAGGGTACATTTTTCGAAATGGTGTTACAAAATGTAGGTATCATTTGATACTTAAAAAAAACCGAACCTGTTTTTCTCTTAAAACGGTCATTAATAATTCTCCCTTTAAATGGGGAATTTTCATTTAATACAGTTTTTTGGACAATCACCATTACAGTTTTGCACTGTTTGTCATGGAAAATTTAAAAAAAAACTATGAAAATAAAAAATTCACAGAAAAAGAGACTGAATCAACTGATGTCGGACAAACAGACCAAACGATGAAACTGAACAAGTATTATGGACAACACGGCGACGAAAGCACGTACAAAAAATGTTCAAACCCTAACATCACAAGAATTCCATTGAAGGAACTTATAAAACATAATATAACAACACAGTCTCATCGTTGTTAGCCCACTGTGTGCGTATGTGTTATTATATTATTTTTCATGACTAAGTTCCTTCAATGGAATTCTTGTGCTGTCTGATATTTAGGGGTTGGACATTTTTTTGTCTGTGCTGTCGTCGTTGTGTTGTTCATAATACTTGTTTAGGTTCATCGTTGGTTCCGTTTGTCCGACATCAACTGATTCAGTCTTGTTTTCTGTGAATTTTTTATTTTCATATTTTGTTTTTCGGATTTTTTTCCATGACAAACAGTGCAAAACTACAATGGCATATGTCCGAAAAAAAAAACTACATTAAACTATTCTCACACTATCAAACCACACAGTATAAAATAAAGAAATTTAGTTTCGTAACGAATTTTATCAGGATCTATGTTATTATTTGAATTCTTCGTGTTCAGGATCTACGTACGTCTAATTATTTCATCCGTTTTAATAAAATACTGTCTAATTTTTATTTTCGTGTCGTGATATTCATGGCACAAAATTAAGGATTTTCATAAGAATTTATTAGACGGCAGGTGGTGTTCGTTGGTGGTCTAGAACAATGTTAGGTTAACCAAGTCGTTTCCCAATACATAATAATCTTTGGCTCGTAAAATCGCGATATTAATTTAAACATATTCCCATCTAATGCAATACACACTAATGAGCTTTAGTTGAAGTGGTAGCTACAAACACCGCAAATACGCAAATAGGAATGTATCATCAACTAGTGCCTTCAAGAATCAACTGATAACATTCAAAGAGTAACATTGTGTGATTCGTACCTTTATTTAAAAAATATTTGTAACGTGGTTTCCTCAACACTACAATGTTTTATGGGCCAAAATAATAATAAGAAAGTAAAATTACAGTTTTTTTACAAGTCACATTATTAAAAATTATTTATAGCTAGCTAATGCCCGGCATGCGTTGCAATGCCTTTTTGTAATTATTTTTTTGCAATTTTTGTTAAGTTTGTACGTACATACATGCACACATACAAAGCATCTCTATCACTATTTATCTCACTGTAACTCTATCTCACTCTTAATATCTCTCTATTTACATTCATCACTCCATATCACTCCATCTCTCTCAATCTCCATATCTCTATCTATATATCTCTAAATCTCACTATATGTATCAATATCTGTCTTTTCTCTATATGTATCTTCATATCTCTATATACAGATATGTCTACATCTATATAAATATAGCTGTACAATTCTCTATATCTCTAACCCTTTATTTTCATCTCTTTATATATCCATATCCATTATGTACATATATATATATATTTATATCTCTTACGCTATATATATCACTATATATAACTATATATATCTCTGCATATCTCTATATCTATATCTCTCTCCATCACTCTCTATATCTCTATCCCTCTATCTCACTCCGTCACTCTTTCTCTCGCTTTCTCTCTAGGTACATCTCGACTCGTACGCCACCATTATTAGTCGGACCATAAAAAAGAGGACCTGACCTAAAGTACTTGCTGGTAATTATCCGATACTACTCGCGCGCCACCTTTATTTTTTCTTAAAAGGGTTAGTAATATCGAAATCTCACCTGAACAGAAACCTTCCTCGTGTTTTAGGTAAAAAGTAAGAGAGTTGGTGTATACAATCTTTGCCATTTTAATACTTGTAGTCAAAATAAGAACGACCTCCAACCCTTATTTTTCCTTCTGCATATCAAAACAATGTTTTGCTTATAATGAAGTTTAACCCTAATTTCTTGTAAATGTGTTGGTATTGTGTTTCTTTAGCAATATTCACTACATGATCGCATATTTACTTTTCTTCCTAGTGAGTTCTTTTCAAGCTATTAAACAAAGTTATAGCATATTAGCCTTTATACAGCTACGATTTTTTTTGATACCCAATTGCTAACCAGTTGACTTCATCTTCAGAACAGACAACCACTCCATAGACTAATTAATACCTCCATGGTTTCAAAGGTCAAGTGTGCAAAATTTCATAGATATCGGATGAACAATGAGTTATATTGCAATGAAATTTTTTTATCAAGAATAATTAATATCTGCTTTAAGGATTGGTTTAATCATAATCTCACCTAGACAGTACGGTAATTAACATTACAACGATTTCCCGTCCTATACGGTCAAATGTTTCGTTCCCGCCAATATAATATGTTATTTTTATTTATTTTTTCCCGTGTAAGATGTTTCCCATAAACTTATTTTTCCGTATAAAACGATGTATTTTTAAGTTGAAAACCATTATTTGTTATATTACCGGTTACTTATTTAATTAACAGAAATACTAAGTTGGCGATGTCTAACGTTTCTTTCGAAGACGTTTTCAATCTTCTAGTCTTTATCTGTAGCGCATTCATATTTGTTTAAGTTGATTACAGCAAAGAATGCGCTCGCATAGTCCAATATCGATATCGATAGCTCGCCGATTGCATGCAACGCGTACGCTCTGTCTCGTGCCGAGTGAACTACATTTAATAACCCGCATTCTTTCGTGGTTAGTCTGTACTACGACGATGGAATGCCGAGATTTCACCACGAATAGATAAATTATGCTATAAGGTTTTGTTTGATCGAACTCTTACCTAGACAGTGATCCTACCCTAGTTTCGAAGGTCAAGTGTGCATAGTTCCAACTCAATCGGATGAACGGTGCGCTATCGCATAGAAGACGAACACAAATTAATTTTTTATATAAAAGATTCATCTCTGAATTAGAATGGCACACTGATGTTGGTATGGATGGACTTTTTAGTACAATAAGCGCATCGTAGGCCCTATCTAGTATAGTCCCTGGTTCACAGCTCACTTTCAAGTCAGCTGACCGTTGAAAGACGCCAGTCCTCACCCTCGCACCATCTAGCGGATAAACGTCACTTCTTAGTAACGTAAGAAATTAAAGTCTTTACAATCAATTCCATTCGTATTAACCTTTCACGCAGCCTTCAAATTAGATTTATTTATACCTTATCAATAAAACCACAATAAAATACAAAATAGTTTAAAAAATAACTTCAGAAATTACTAAAGCTAAATACGATTACCAACTTAACCAAAGGTCAACCTTAGCTTACCAACAAAAGCCTAAAAAAATTATTACGTAAAATTAACTAACCTAAATGATATAAAACATTACCATTTTATTTTCAAAATTAAATTAAATAAAACAGTGTATTGCTTAATGTCTTAAAATCTGTTTTGTCCATCGCGCACTCGCAGACCAGAGTTACACTTGAAGTCCGGTCTTATTACTGGACAAACACTCGGTGCACCATCCACGTGTGACGTGTTCTTCAAAGCAGTGGTTTATCTGTGTTAGTGAGGCGGAATGATACGGGCGCGGCTCGCTGGTGCTTCTAGCGCTGTAGTGACTCTGAACTGGAGCGCAGTCTTATTTATTTATTTGACTTAATTTCGAAGTTAAGTCTTTTAGCCTTCTCTTACTCGCAACCAAAGAACTACACAGCTACAAAAATAATACTTCATAAAAATACAATACTAAACTAACCTAAACTAATAGCTTAAGGACTAAAAATCCAGACATTTGCACTACTTAAGAACATTAACCACCAATGTTAATAACATTAAAAATTAAAAGAACTTAAAACATGAATACAGCAGATATATAAGTGGTTACAAATATTAAATGCATGCACATAAGCGGAAGTGGTTGTGGAATCGCTGGCAACCTCGCGTGTGAACTTGGGAGTGTGTCTCTGAGCCTCGCACCTCTGCAGGGAGCTTGTTCCAGTAGCGCGCCGCAGAAACAGCGAAGGAGTTGGAATAGTGCTGCGTCTTGTGGGCGGGGATACAGAGTTAAGGTCTGGTTTCAAGCGTGTATCTGATGGCTTGGGAGGTGCTGCAAAGCGGTTTGCTCCAAAGCAAGTCTCCAGCGATCATGTGACAACCAGATATTAACAACTTTTTCAAACAGCATATTCTAGGTATTCAATTTGAATATTCTACAAATAAAAAGATTTTAAAACCAGTGGGAAAAATAAATTATGTTCAAGATTTCAAGAGTGAAAAAGCTACGTACGGTACCCAAGAAGTAACGGTAACAAAGATTAAATCCAAATTGTGTGTTCCAGTAATCTTTTGCTTCTACGCTTTCATCGGCTTACATCACTGTTGTGATGAATGGTCGAATGGTCGGTAGTAAAGCGTGAAAATGTTGCCTAACTGAAAGTCGGCTTTCTCCATCCAAGTGGACTATCGCCATTTTTCCCCCCCTCAGCAATCTGACATACAGAACATCACTGTAAATTAAGGGCTAAGTCAAGTGGAACCTGTCACTCCAACAGGGCATGTGTACACATTGAGTGAGTGGCACTTTGAGGTTATAAATCATTTTTTACAGAGAAAAATCGAAATCAGTTGTGCGAATCTAGTGACATTTGATCACGAATTTATTTAACTTGTGTGACTTAATGTTTAGTAATCAATTAAAATTATGCATTTTTATATAAAAATAGTAGTGCAATAGTGTAATGTGAGTTTTTAAGTGGTCAATTATTAAATTATTATGTTATAAACTGTAGTGATAATATAACATTTTGATTTGTGCCATGTTCTAAGAGCGAAGTAAAAATATTTTAAGATAAAAAATTAAAAATACGAAAACCTAACTTTTCCACAAAATAATAATACTTTAATACAGTACCAGATTGCCGAATTGTTTTATTGTTACCAATAAAATTACACAAATAAAACATTAATTTGCATTCAATTTTTGTTTTGTCATGAATTTAATAAAATATGTTCTCCAAGATGATTATTTTTTTATCGCATAAGACACACTGTACTAATAAATCAATTTTTAAGGATGTGGATGTTAGTTTGTTGTTTTTTTGTCATGTTTATTTGAATTTTACAATAAACGTACTTATACATGTTTATTAGGTACTACATTTTATTTTAAATATGATACCATTCTCGTCCCAAAGTTAAATTTGACAGTAAAAGTTACGAAACTGCTTAATCAACAAATATATTTTCCACATTAATTAAAATTGTGCTTTAAACATTTTTTAATAATGTTTTGCCAACTTTTCAAAAATGTTATTTTTTAACACAGTTGCTCATGCAGCATATCAAATGGTATATATTTTTGAGAACTTTTAACCGAGCACTACTTAAGATTTCTAGGTATAATGGTTAAGAAACAATAGCTATTTTACTGAACCAATGTTGAACCAAAATAGCAATATTTTCTCGTTGTAAATAATTTATTAAAGAAAACTATTCATTCAAAAAATCTAAACAACACATATTTTTGAGGTACTTCATAGGAAAAATGTAAATACCAATTATCATGGAACTCTAATAAGACGTTTAAGTTCCAAATTTTTTTTTGTTAATGAGAAATAGAATGACCCTTACACGATACCTGACATATAGTTAGTTATGTTGGCATTAATTCATGTGCATTCAGAAGCGAACGGCGTGAAGATGAGCGAACGGCGCCAAGATGAGCGAACAGTCGGACAGTCAACGCGAGGGACGGAATTGCCAGGCGACCAAACCAACCATAGCCCACTGAAGATAAATAGCACGATTATTGTCTTCTGTGCACTTGGCCATCATATGATTACAGTTTGCCAACATTACTGTCAAAATCAGTTGAACGTCAGCAAAGCCATCTGCTTTTATTTACAAAATTAAATAAGGTTACGAACAGACGCGCTCATTTGTTAAAATTATCGACTGCACAGTTATGTTTTAATGCAGAACATATTTTAATTATCTAGTCACGAAATATCGAACACATACTGCATTGGAACTCGGGCACACGGAGTGCTACGATATTTTGTAACTCCTAACAATGGAACAGTTGATTCGCCATTAAACCCGTGTTTGACAATCCAGTAGGCGTTAGGCAAGCAGAGACCGGAAACTTTCGCGGATTCATTTCGTGACAGGCTGAAATTCAAACATGTGTACAATTCTGCTGGATTTTCCATTGGCTTGCAGTTTAACTGGAGCGCTCTGGGCCAATGAGAGACTATCGACCAAAGAAGCTACCCAGTGGAGACGCCTCACAAGTTAGCACCCAATGAACACGCGTGTTTGCTTGAGAAATGCAGAGGATAATGGAGGCTATCCTAGAAGTCATTGTTTTCGCACATTTTCCCGGTATCTATAGCCAAGTATGCCGGGAGTTGTTGTCCAGTAAGAACCTGAACTCAACGCGGGAAGCGACCACGCATACATTAACGCACGGACACCGCGAGAAGCCACTTCAGATACAACTCACGGTCGGCGCCACGTATGCGGAACGTCCGAAACATCGGCTGAAGTGTAGTGCTTGCTTTGTCGAAACGTTAAGGCAGCGACAGTGTCGCAACGAAGGAAATTATAATTTACAGCCTAAGTTGCTATTTGTCATAATAATTAGTATTTCCCTTTTAATAAAATAAGTTAATAATATTTACAGATTATATTTATAAAAAAACTCCATACACGTAATTTAATCGTATACTACTTTTTATAATATATATACATGCTAGTAGTGTTTAGTTATTTTTTTTTAATGTAATGTGTTGCGGCTGATAGATTGGACATCACCCTTCTACCCTTCACATTCATTTCTCACTCTCTCATTTTCCTTCTAAATTTGTGTTGTGTTGTTTATATACTTGTGTAGTGGCAGGCTATGTTAGACTATGTCTGTTGGCTGCAACTACACACGCTGAGTGATCACGAAGCGCGGGGACAGAGGACCCGGTCCCGCGAGACCCGCCGTTGCGCCCCGGGGTGGTCCACGCTCGGCCCGGCACAGCCTTGTCGGCGGGGCGGGAGCGCCGCACAACCACGACTCCACGACTCCACGACTCGCCCGGCACACGGCCCACCAAACAAACTGTGCGGCTCAGAAATTCCCAAATTAAAAAAAAAAATTAAAGTTTTCAATATGTACGAGGAAAACACATAAATATTTCTTAAACATAACAACATGAATAAAGAAGAATATTTGGTTCAGAAAAATTGGAACTGGTGAATTAACGGAGTGGCGTATTTATCATGATCATGATGGCTAGAGACATGGAAAATTCGCGGGTTCATTTCGTGTTACGCTAAAATTCAAATAATTACACCTTAGTGCTTAGTGCTTCTGTCATTGGCTCACTGTTAATCTGGAGGACTGAGGGCCAATTAGAGACCCTCACTCATAGAAGTGTCGAATCACACAGGCCACCCAGTCGAGACGACTCACAAGTCAGCAGCCAATGAACAGTTGGCATTTGCCCGAGTGTGTAGAGGATATTGGAGTCTATCCTGGAGGTCATTGAACCCGCGAATTTTTCCGGTCTCTAAAGATGGCAAAATATAATTTTGGAATAATTTTCGCCGGTTTTAAATTATTGTGGTCGCAATGAAATAAGCATGTTTTCAAAGCAAAATCTTGTATGTGCTTTTATCGGGTGTATTGTTTTTGCAATGGAAACTGAGGTTATGATTTTCAACGCTCAGACATTGCAGCTAAGCAGCTTCCAATATTTGAAACAAATGATAAAAGCATTTTAACATAGTTTTTTGGTTGTTCCGTATTGAAAAATAAATCATCTTAAACGTAAATACGGTTAATATTCACAGCAAAGAACCACCGCACAAAAAAAAATCAAGGTTGCAAACATTTACTTTCGAAAAGTTAACGACTTTCAAGTTGTTAGGTTGCCTCTAAAGAGCTTTAAGTTTTAGCACTGAGTTGCCACTCGTTATCTTCCTTGCTTGGTGCGACAGACGTTCTCCGCGCCTGCCTGCTCGCATGATTCACCGTCACCAGTCACGTGTGCTGACTAGCGCGTGCCCGATGGCCCGAGGACAGCACTAACAGCGGCACGCCTCGCCTAGGTGCGTATTAGACTCGTAAAGCTGGGTGCATAACTGAAAAAAATGACGGTAACAGTAGGTCGTGCGCACAAGATTTGACCGCCATGTTTTCGAACCTAGTGATTCATAATAGCTAGAGACCTGCAAAATTCGCGGATTCATTGACCTCCAGGATAGACTCTACTACACTCTACACACTCGGGCAAATGCCACCTGTTCATTGGCTGCTGACTTGTGAGTCGTCTCGACTGAGTGTCTGTGATTCGACACTTCTTTGAGCGAGGGTCTCTAATTGGCCCTCATTACTCCAGATTAACAGTGAACCAATTGCAGAAGCAGCGCTAAGGTATAATTATTTGAATTGTAGCATATAATGAAATGAATCCGCGAATGTTGCAGGTCTCTAATAATAGCACATAGGACGGTTGTGTTCATGGGGGACTGGTCGTGCGCATAGGAGGGAAATAAATATATTTTATTTCTGGTACGGACACATGGCGCCACAACCATGACAGTAGAGTACGAAGCCATTTTGACGGGACTAGAGAACTGTTTATATTTATTTATCAATCATACTGTGGCAAGAAACTGTCAAGATATTACAATGCTCAGGTGTAATTCCTGTTTTAAAAATTAATTAATGCCATTACTTATAAATCGCTAGATAAAATTTAAAATTTAAAATGTCGTGGTTAGAATGGTTAACTAAATTTTTTATACAACCCTTATTTATTTCTATGTTGAAACCTATGCTTACACATTTCTGGTCAGATGTCACGAGATAATCATTTGGTAGTGTTACTTACATCTGCTGTATAACCTTCCACTACGTGTCAGAATAATTATTACTTTCAGCTGAATTAATGCATTCGAGTGTCTCTATCGCGTAACCAAAACTGGGCGAGTTATATTTTCCTATGCACGCACTTTTCGCGCATAGCAGAACGCCAAAATTGGTCTTAGATGCACTATGATTATCTGATACACTGCGAATTGTTTCCAAGGAAATGCGTATTTCACTGACGGCGCAGTTTTCCAATCATGGTAGTCACAAACACATAGTTTGGAAATTATTTTTTACACCAAATACTGTGAGGTTAACTGTAGACTGGTTTGTATGATATTTAAGAAATTTTTTTTTTGTTAACCACTAACCTTAAACAATTATATTGTTAAGAAGTTGCTTTCTTTTTTCATATTTATTGAAACGAACATACTTTAGAAACATACACCAGAAACAAGATGGCGACATACACCAGATGAAATCAAGATGGTGGCACCCAGGAACAAACTGGCTGCCTCCAGCAGACACTGACGGTTTCATCGTAATGTAAAGTACAACGCACAGGAGTAAGGTGTTTGATGATGTAATAGTAAAGGAAAGTGGAATGCACAGGAGTAGGGCATTCGATGATGTCATCGTAACGAAAAGTGCAACAAATGCGAGTGGTGTGCTCGATGTTGTCATCGTAACGAAAAAGTGAAATACACAGAAGTGGTGGTGCTCGATTACGAGTTATGGAAAACAAAATGGTGGATGTAACTTAATTTTTAAAAATGGTGGAAAGCTCTAGAAAACAAAGAGGAAATGAGTTAACTAAAAAATTTTCCTTTTTATTTCATACAATGCAAACATTGCAACTTTATTTTCTGTTTTTTTCTTGTCACTGCTCGTATAGATACATTGTCTCTTTAACATGATGCAAGTCAATTAAGTTCTTTATATAATATATATAATAAAATGCCACGAGTAGGCGGAACAATAAAAAAAGCGTTATCCTTTTTTTTGTTATTTAGATATAAAAATAATACAAAATTTAATTATTTGTGTAATACTCTTTTCGCGAAAACATAACATGTTCACAGAACCATTTTCTAAACCAATCAGTAGACATATTTTCAAACAAAAATAAAATCACAGAAAAATCTGTTAATTGAGAATCCGGCACCACTAGCATTTTACTGTCATTTCATGAGAACGTTCTATTAAAGTATACCGTGTTTGCAGTATGCTGACAGGAATATTTTCTCGTTCACTAATTTCAAAATCGCCAGCGAGGTTGATGGCACCGAGTCAACTTCTGCATTCAGACCGAAGAGTCTCCTGGATGAGAAGCGCGATACCTTGGTTGCAGGCCAAACGCGCATTTGTAGAGGGATTTTCTGACGCGAATAGGATGGAGAAAAGGATGTGGACGGTGCAAGGAACTCGTCGGGGCCTCGTTCCGTTGAGCGGGCTCCACGTGGCGGCGTGCGGCTCAGGTTGAACCCTGCCATGCTGCAGGGATAGGCTGGTCTCGGCGGTAGGGACCCGCCTGCGCCTGACGCCATCCCGACTTGCTGGCATCTAGTAAGGAAGTATTTGGGCATACGGCAACACAACGGGGTTTGAGCTTATTGTTGTGCACCGCGCCACGGGCCATTTCAAGTACGTATTGTTTTAATTACTTTTGTAAATCAATGTTGTTAAACAGTGTTATGTAAGTTATTGTTTTAGCTGTGTAACTAAATATTTATGAAGTGAAACTTCTTTGAGCGCGATAAGAGTAAAATTTCAAGGCCAAATATTAATGCAACGTTTTCGTAAAACATTGTTGAGAAACATTGCTGTGAAACGTTTATAACGCGAAAAGGACAGAGAATAGTTACTTGGACAAAGAGATATATACCTAGTCGAGGTTTGAATTGCGAAAGAAGTTTCACTTTTATCACGTGTACTGAGCGACATGCGCTGCCATCTATGAATCTACAAATGAAGTAACATGATCGAAAGTGCGTGACGATACAATGTATTGAAATAATCGATTGTCAACTGTTTTTTTAAGCTCGAACGGAGGCACTAGATATAGTCAACTATCAGTCTCGCATATTATAGTATTAATACTAATAAACGTGTCAAGACTTCTTTATTGCCTGGATATTCGATACAATTTTTGAACGCTGAAAGGTTTATGTTATATAATGGATTATATTTTACCAGCTAATTGTTTATTTTTTCAATTATTATAGAAGGGATAATGTGGTAACACATTACAGTGAAAAAACTCTACATTTAACAAAAAATAATATTAAATAACAATTTTTGGTTATACTAGTATTTATTATTTAATTCATACACTTGATTCTATCATAAACATTTAAATTATTATTTACTTATAAGTATTAACACACTCTATGAATTTACAAAAGAACTAGAAAAATACAGTAGCGCTATCTATCGTGTCGATTTGAAACATTACTTGGGTACATATCGGGCTAATTTAGTTGCCACTCGTTGGTTCTGCCCACCGAATAACTAAGTAGTTCTACGAAGGAGCGAGCGAGTGGCGCAAAGGTGAAACGTTGGACTCGCTTTGGGAAGGACACGCGCGTGTTTTTGTATACCTATAGCACGCCTGTGACAGGTAAAAAGATAGATAAAAAATATAGATAGGTAAAAAAATATCTTATGTTTTGTAAAGATAATGATTTAGATAGGAAGATACATATGTATGTATATATATAGAGAGAGAAAGTCAGAGAGGGAGATGTAGAGATAGTGAGGGATATATACATATATATAGACAGAGGTAGAGAGTGATATGGAGAGAAATGGATAGAAACATATAGAGATATAGATTTATATACAGATAAATAGTGAGATTTATAGAAGGACATTATATTATATATATATATATATTAAAGAGAGAGATGCTTTGTATGTGTATACCTACTTCAAAAAATTACAAAAAATTGAAAGAGGCATAGCAAGGCATGTCCGGCATTGCAAGTTTAAAATATATCAATGCACTGAAAATATCGAGCTTGTTACATATCAAAGGCGGATTCAAAAAGAGGGAAGCATGAGGGGCTGAAACCCCATTACCCTTTTGATCTCACAACGGTTGATACTGCATTTCGGCGGGGGTGGGAAATGGTATAGGAAAAACATTAGTTTCTCAACCGAAGGACGCCTCTCTCATCCCCCCCCCCCCCACCGAGCTTTTATGACTGCAGCCAAACACCCCAGCGAAAAGGATCGACGTCAGAGGCGAATCTCGAATGTAGAAGCGAGATAGAGACTGCGGGACTGACGCAGAGTGCACTGACAAGTTCCACGAGGCCTCAGTCCCCAGACACTCACGCCACTTACAGAGCAAGCACACTGTGGTATGAGTTCCAGCACGGAGCAGGTGCACTCCCCACTGGCCTCCTCACAACATGGGGAGGAAACTTGCAACAGGCTGAATTCTTCCTTCCACCATTTCTCATATATTCCACGGATTGAGTACAACAATTTGTCTCTCAGATTCTAACGGCCAGTTGCACCATTAGAGTTCATGCGTGATCTCAAGTCATTAGCTGGTTTGATCATCGTTCCACCACATTTTCTGTTTCACTACCGAGTTGTGAGCGCTGAGCGAAGATCACTGGGAACTTCGGTGTGAACAGACTCTCGGGTCGGTTCACAGCAATGATCTCGGATCAACACCGCGCCAGCAGACATGGCCAGCATTTGCACGGACTTTGTGCATGTAAATTTAATCAGACGTGAATATTAGAATATGATTTTAAAAAAATTGCAGATCATATACAACACACGTATAAAAAAATTACTTTTTCTAGTGGTACAACCTCTTCTCACGTGAAATGCTCATATTTTAAATGTATGAAATGCGTGTTAAATTTAATGTTTAAATATTTCATTTCGTCATGATTACTTTCCATGTTATATAAAAGTTTTCTTTTTAGTCAAAACCTATTCATATTTCTGACTTTAGTTTTGCATTAACTTTTAAATACCAGCACGCGTTTTCAGTTATTAAAATTCAAACGATAAGAGAGCGACTACATCGTATCAACCATTTGTTTGCCGATTCACGATGGTCGCGACTAGTGTGTTCCAGCCCACCAATAGAAATGCACATAACATTTCTTCGACAATGTTGCTACCTGTTGTAGATTGGAAATGCATGAATTATGTATTTCGCGCAAGCTAAGAACTTGTAGTCCCAGTATGTGTTGGCGCAACGCTTAGAAAAATGATCAGGATCATTCTTGGGCTAAGAGCAGAATGGTGCAACTGACCATAAGAAGTATCTGACGGTGCCAGCCCCTCAGGATCGCAAACCAGCTACAGTGCAGCCAACCACACGCAATGCCGGTTTATAGGGCATCTGTGGATGTGAGTGCATTTCCCACCAAAAAAACAGGTTAAGGTTTCTAATTTTTCCAAATAAATGCACGAAAGCGAATGAATTTTTGCTTTTTGAATGTTAACACGAGGTAATGTAAAATGTTGAATCTTCGTGGGGCTGCACATCTTTCCCTGACATGTTCGCGAACGGTACAAAGTTAGTCTGAGCAGACTGGTGTTTCGACAGACTCGCTTTTTATGAGCACTCTGATCACCGTGGCCCCCACTGCGGTTACGCCCGCGACGCGACTCCGACGGCTGAACAATGAAACAGCTGACCCGCGTATCCTCTACGGCCCACACAATCACGTACCCCTCCCCACCGCCTGCTGCAGCCAAGAGACGGGGCCGATAAGAGACCCGCAAGAGACGCGCCATTGACGGGTGATGTAACGCTGGCGGGCGCGAGCGCAAAAGAAGAGGAACAGTCGGTCAGTGTCAAGGATGGCTATCCGGCGACTGGCGCAACTCTGCCTTCGGCTTATCTCAGCCAAGCGAATGGAGTTAGGTCAGCAGTGCCTTGTATTATGTATGGTAAGGAACGAACAAAATGACGTAACACCGGGCACAAATTTATAGTACATTTCTTGTAACACTGGACATTCACTACTTAAATTAGGTCGAAACAAGTCCGTTTAAGGGCCCCGCCTACCTGGACAAACATACGGTGTGCAGAGCTTCAGGAAAAACGCGATTTGAAAACTAAGAGATATCCGAGTAGGGTCTGTTTATGAAAAGTATTTTAAAATTCACCGAGGGCTGATAAGTACGCCTAGTTTGGTTTCCCGGTTGTTTTAAAACAGTATTTTTAAAAGAGTTAAAATGGCTAAACAGAGTGTTTTCACAGTAATTTTTAGGCATTCAACAACCGGTACAGATTCTTGAAAACACTCAAGGGACTTGAATTATACCTTTATCTTAATTTCTATGCCATGTATACATATTACGGTCACCCACAAATTTCATTGCTGTCCTATGCACCACTAGAAGACTGTGTTACCGTTCACAGCCATGCGCTTATAGGCGATACCGCGCTAGAAGCACCACGAGCAACGCGCTTATCCCGCCTCACTAACACTTTTGCAGGGGGGAGGGGGAGGGAACCTTATAGATGCATGGAAGCCATGAGCGCTAGAAGTGCTGAAACTTCACAGTCTGGCTCCAGTTCTACGTCAACTCACTATCAGCACTGCATGCAGCGCTGCTGCTGCCCTCTTGTGTTTTCTACATGTAACTTGATAACTAAAATATGATACGTAAATTCGCAATTCGAGGTGCTTTACTGTAAAAGTGATAAAGTACAATCATTACAGGTTATGTTGTTTTTTTTCAAATTCACATAAACCTGAAAATTCAGTTTCCAGCAGTGCTAATAGTATCCAGGATAATATGCACAATGTGCATCCGCAGCCATAAGGTCCTCGGAGTAAATATGGAACAAGCATGGCGCCCAATAGCAACGCAGTTACACGACCTTCCGTAACGCTCCGAGTTTTACACTTATCTGCGTTATGATACTTTTGGTTACGCTCTGGTGACTCATCGGCTCGACTTACCCTACCGGATGTGAAGAAATCTCATTTGAAATGTTTTTATCACATGTTAACAATAAGAACAATTTCCTTTCCCTCAGTCATCACTTTATAATTAACGAGTTTTCGCGGTTCGGCTTCGTTGAAGTAAAATAATGGTGCATTTGCGTGCCACTGTGGCTCTACCACGGCGCATGGTGCACGAGGTTCAGTAACTGCGTGAGGACCGTCACAATGGTATGTCCAGCAGCCCTGCGGCCGATGGACAGACGTCTGAAGGCGCGCTGCTCGTAGCGCCGAGCAGGCATGTGTGTTGATAGCTGGGGGAATGTGCTGATGGCCATGCACCTGGACATTGAGGGTTCAGCAGACTGCAAGTAGATAAGCTTCGACCACACAGAGAAAAATAAACAGAGGAAAAAAAAACAGTTTTGTAATAGGATTACAAGGCAGCAGTAAACTAACGATCTGTACGCAGAACATTTTAAGTCGTAGTTTTTAAACAGTGGAAAGTTTGCGGGAAGTTTGCAATCCAGCTTTGTGCTTACTCCATACTGACAGTATGGGACTGTTGTGGGCTCACAAAACATGTGCAACATCTCTGTGCACACGTATTGAAATATGTTACCAATATTGCAGAGATGTAGAAACACACAAAATGAACTCCCAGCATGTCATTGTGACCAAAACGCCATCAGCCGAACGAGATGCCTTGGCTAACGAACTAATGACTGTTTTGCAGATGGTAGGTCATGTATAGCTAGGGGCATGTATTTTCCGCGAAAAATTTTGAGACAAAGTTACCGTTAAAACGCTCTAGCATCGTCTTTGTTTCATGATTGGTTGGGTTTATTTTCAGATACACGTCTACTGCTAGAACACCAATCACAGTAACTCAGTGCGGAAGCAAACGCGCCTCGAGTTGCCAGGTCTAATAAGGTAATGGCTTCTCGTGCAGTCGGTCGCCAATCACAAGAAAGAAGCCACTGGCTCACGCATACCTTCTTGCAGTCTAATTGGGCGTTACGAGATATTTTCGCGAAAAATGCATGCCCCTATAGTAGTTGGAAATAGGGGGTTCAAGAACAGGCGGAGGATCGAGGATCCGGCGGCCATCTTGGATGACGTCATCTAATCCGTATGCTAATCCGTATGCTAATCTATGCTAATCTATGCTAATCCATGCCAATCTATGCTAATCCATGCCAATCTATGCTAATCCATGCCAATCTATGCCAATCAGTATGCCAATCTATGCCAATTCGTATGCCAATCTATGCCAATTCGTATGCCAATCTATGCCAATTCGTATGCCAATCTATGCCAATTCGTATGCCAATCTATGCCAATTCGTATGCCAATCTATGCTAATCCATATGTTAATCCATGCTAATCCATATGCTAATCCATGCTAATCCATCCGCCATTTTATATTTCTAGAAATTTCCACCAACTTCGAATCGTGACGTCACCGTTGCACTTTTCGTCATGGCCGCCATCTTGGATTAGAATTTTTTTTTTTCGAACTTTTGAAATTCGATGTAATCATCAGCCGCCATCTTGTTTCGTCTGCTGGTGGCCGCCATCTTGTTTTCGTCTGCTGGTGGCCGCCATCTTGTTTTCGTCTGCTGGAGGCAGCCATCTTGTGACGTCATATAGTTCTGTTGGTCGCCACCAGATAGCAGCAGGGATTATTTTATTTTAACTAAAATATTATCAGTGCCGAGGCTGGGATTCGATCCATGGGACGTGAAAACGTCCAGGATGTCGTGGTTACGAGGCGGACACCTTGACCACTAGACCACGAGACCAATTGGGATATGGTGGAATAAATAATCTATATATGCTACGTACTGACGGCAAGTTTATGATAAATGGGGGAGGAGGGTGTTTTTGCCTTCCTTAATGCATACCTAAGGCCCCACATTTTAAATTAAAATTATTATACAGCCGCCATCTTTAATTCCAGCACAGACTACCAGATGGCGCTAAATTCAAAAATTAGTTACCAGAGGCGCCGCCATCTTGGTTCTCAAGTTGGCTGGTAGATGTTGCTAGTATCGCGCGCCAAATTCAAAAATTAGTTACCATAGGCGCCGCCATCTTGGTTCTCAAGTTGGCTGGTAGATGTCGCTAGTATCGCGCGCCAAATTCAAAAATTAGTTACCAGAGGCGCCGCCATCTTGGTTCTCAAGTTGGCTGGTAGATGTCGCTAGTATCGCGCGCCAAATTCAAAAATTAGTTGCCAGAGACGCCGCCATCTTGGTTCTCAAGTTGGCTGGTAGATGTCGCTAGTATCGCGCGCCAAAATCAAAAATTAGTTGCCAGAGGCGCCGCCATCTTGGTTCTCAAGTTGGCTGGTAGATGGCGCCACCGTCGCCATATTTTAGTTAATATAATCGATACCAGATGACGCCACCATCGCCATCTTTAGTTCCTAGTGTTGCTACCAGAGTGTGCCACCGTCGCCATCTTTAATTCTTAAAGTTACTGCCGGAGTGCGCCACCGTCGCCATCTTTAATTCTTAAAGTTACTGCCGGATGGCGCCAAGTGTTATGCAATGTGTAACCAGTCGAGATAAGTTTGGAACCTGTAGCCATATTATTATTAATTAATAATGTATGTTTATTAAATATGATAGAGTATTTATAAAATATTGGTGTTGTGTAGAGTCTCTCTCTCTTCTTCTCGTAGTGGCGGAAGACATCTCGAAGGTAGTGTTAGAATTTATGTATTAAAGCAATCACTCTAGCTGAGGAGACTAATAACTTATAGTTACAATTCAATAATATCGGCAATTAAATGTTTTGATATTAAAGCAAACAACGTAAATGTTAAACACATATTTATTTAAATCTTATTACAAACAGCAAGGGGTAAGAACAATCGATGATTTAAAAGAAGTAAATAACGAGTAATAAAATCACTTAATATTCACACACTACACATCATAGTGACAAAGGCAACATTAACTCGAGACCCAATTATACATAGTAGTATGGGTGGTCGAATAGCCAGAATTTAAGTAGCTGAACATTACAATGGGCGCAATGGAATTTGCCATACAGTTTTATACATTTATCCAGGCGGTTTCCATAAGTCTTTAAAAGTTTGTTGAAGCTAGGACAGTTTCTTTCATTATGTAAATCAACAATGTTGGCACTGCACAGTTCACTAAAGATACTTTTCTGTTTGTCTCCTAGGACGTATACTACATCTCCTTCTTCAGGGTTGACGATGTCACATAACACTGATGAGATTTGGTCAAAGCTCACTTCACCTTCGTTCCACGAGAGTCCATGCACTTCATAAGTCAGTTTACGATTCTCGCTTTGCGACAGCCTGTCTAGTTCGGACCAGTCACATGGTGGTTTGAATATGTATTCATAGGTCCTCAATACATCACCGTCCTCGATGAACATTGCTGCAAGTTGCTTAACCACATACCCCTTTTGTGATGTGAGGCACTGAATGTTGCAGAGAAATAATGTCATTTTTGCCAGTACTCACGATAACTGATGTGTGAAGCTGTGCTAGCTCTGCAAGGCTGATGCTAGTTCTACAGGTATGACTGCAAGGCTGCAGTGCTGATGTTGTCTCTAGGATGCTGAATGTCAGACTGGTTGTAACAACCTTTGGTGTCGTAGTACACACAAATTTATAATTCGTCTTCATCACTATCCCCCAAGCCACTATCCGTTCCTTCATCCACATCTTCGTTCGCCTCTTGCGCTTTCTTTGCGGCCTCGATGCAGGTCATAACAGCCTGATATAAATAGGTAATAAATTCCTCTTCCTCAGGGAACTCAGCGAGAATGTTGAGCGTGGAGGATGTAAGGTGGTAATGTATATTATTAAAGTCCATACCTATGTACCGACGTACTACCTCCATTACAAATTCCCGAACATCGTCCATCGTAACACTGTTTAAATTATAATCGCAAACACTCTCCGCGTAAACACTGGTGGAAGCCATGATGATAGGAGCGTGGTTAGAAGCAGACTACCACGTTAGCATGGAGATGTCGTCAGAGCCCCCCACACCACTGGGTGGCAGTTACGGTGACTCCAGAACTCGCTCGAAATATCCTGCACAACACATTCCAAAAACATGATGTAGCCTATGGTTGACGGCACAAACACCCTGAGTGGCTCTGTGTGTTTCCTCCTGCCCGAACACGCGCTGCTGTGAAAGCCTCTTCCCAAGCACAGACGTCACTCCCGCAGCAGACAAAACAGGCGTATGCTACAGGAGCTAGAACAATTGAATAACCAAATATATTTAGACTACCCAACTACATAAATGACATGAGATAATTCCTGTGCGATAATCGTACTTTAAATGTTGTAATGTATGTATAAACATTAATCATTCCGAAGTACTTGAAAAAAAAAAAATGTAAGTGAGGTGCTATTCACCTTTAGCGCTTCTCGATTTCTGTATCTGCTACCCACGAATTAAATTGAGACGGGAAACCCCACCATTTCACAAAAGACCGGCCATTTCTTCGTTTGAGAACTTTCTCCACCAAATATGTGTCCGGATACATCGTAGGCTGGATCTCTTCAGCATAGAAGCCACCACGAATAGGCTTGTGGTCCAAGTCTTCGAGGTAGTAGGTCCTGGGTTCCGATTCACGAACGTGTGTCACACGGAAAAGTTCAGAACTCCAATTCGCCGTGAAACCTTTCTCAAAGACACCTTTCTGCTTGGAGATTCTCACAATGTCACCAACATTAGCTTTATGCTTACGTGTATCTTTCTTCTTCGTGTTGGTGAATACAGTCCCAAGTAGACGATCATCCTTTACATCTTTAGGCTTCATTTTCGTGGTAGAATGCACTGTGGAATTATATACACTTATAAGTTTCGACAAAAGATCCAACCAAAAACACCTCAAAGTCTTTTACAAACATAATATTTATTACTCAATTTCTATCCTACTACAGAATCACTTGCGAAAGCCAGCAATCTTATAAACATTTAGCCCTGCATAGACGTGCAACGACTACTTCTTAGCTCCAAATGGCTCCAAATGCTCCAAACAGCCTTCAAATGCTCCAACAGCTCCAAAAAAAGGCTCCAAATGCTTGACAGCTCCAAATGGCTCCAAATGCTCCAAACGGCTCCAAATGCTCCAAATGCCTCCAAATGGCTCTAAATGGCTCCAAACGCTCCAAATGTCTCCAAAAGGCTCCAAATGCTCCAAACGGCATTCAAATGCTCCAACAGCTCCAAAAAAAGGCTCCAAATGCTTGACAGCTCCAAATGGCTCCAAATGCTCCAAACGGCTCCAAATGCTCCAAATGCTTCCAAATGGCTCCAACAGCTCCAAAAGGCTCCAAATGCTTCAAAAGGCTCCAATTGTTCCAAGAGCTCCATCTTCAATTGGTTCCAACTGATTCCAATTACTTTTCTTATCGAACTTGGCATGATTACTAACATGTCTTTATTAGTATACATTTTGACTGGCAGTGGTAACGTATTTTGCACCTTTAAGTTATAAGTTTTATTTAGAAATCAGATTTCGATAAATGGTAGATACCATTTGGAAAAAAAATATATTAATTTATCTTCAAGTTTATACACATACATTTAATTTAAGCAATTATTGTATGTAGCCAGCTTCCCTCAGTTCTTTGAGTATGAAGGATATTTCTTTAATGTTCGAATAGTTTCCTGCACAAAGCGATCCATGTAGTAGTCGTAGCCTGTCAACCAATATGTTAGGATCTTCCCATGAGGTATAATCAATCTCTTCTGCTGCGTTCATCATCCTTGCATGTTTATAATAAATATTATCTCTGGTGTCTATCGTTTTAACACCAACCTCAAGGTCACTTTCGTCATCGTGCCAGTGATTATCACAAGCTTGATCAGGATAATTTATTTTATTACGACGTTTCCATCGTTTTGGTCTCAAACCACCATCACAGTCTTCACTCTTGCATGCTTTTGGTGCTTCAGCACAATACTCAATCATGTCAGCCTTAGATGTGTCAGCACAGTCTTCGTTCACGCCAGCTTCTGATGTGTCACCACAGTCTTCAATCATGTCAGCACCACAAACTTGATCAGGATAATTTATTTTATTACGTCGTTTCCATCGTTTTGGTCTCAGACCGCCATCACAGTCTTCGATCTTACCTGCTTTAGGTGCTTCAGTACAGTACTCAATCATGTCAGCCTCAGATGTGTCACCACATTCTTCAATCATGCACGCTTCAGATGATTCATCAAAGTCTTCGACCTTGTAAGCTTCAGATGGTTCTCCATCTTTCTCATTTTCATGGAGACGACTAGATATTGGAGTAAATATATTTTCATTTCTAATGTGGTTACAACTACCTTCGTTTGTTTTAAATTTTAAATTATTATCTTCATCTAGATCAGTAATTTTAGCATTAGCTTTTTCGCCTTCGTTCCTCTTCCGCGATGTTGTAGCCCAGTCTTCGTTATCTTTATTCATCTTAATTGTACAGGTCTTGTAATGTCTATCCAAGTAATATCTTCTACCAAAGGATTTCTGACACTGACTGCAATGAAACGGTTTTTGACTAGGACCCAAATTACACTCGCTTCTCTCATGTCGTTTAGCATTCTTTCTCAAGGTAAACACCTTGCTACAGTATCTACAGTGATGACGTATTGATACAGCGTCAGATCCTAAATCGGAATTCATATTAGTTACCGAGACTAATGCCAGATGCAAACTAAGAGTTTTAAATTAGATATATTACTTAAATAGAATTTTTTAATTATTTCATCAGCGAGAATTAATTTATCTCATTCAAAGGTACTTGTTGCAAGTAGTTCTGCTTTTCAACAACAGATGACACCACGTATTGCTTGCAGGTAAATAATATTTCTTTATTTCATGCGGGATGCAGGATTCTCACTAACGATCGCAATAGAGGGATGACATCGCTAGACTCCAAGGAGAAGGTAGTTTGTTCTCCCAGTTAGTGTTTCTCAGATTTCTCAGGGTATATATTATTATTTGACTGAATAATGATTTTTTTTTAAATTCCACCTAATAAAAATAAAATAGAAGCACTCAGAGAAAACCATCAGGGATGATGTCGTTTATAAACATCATAAATTACCATTTTTTTTTAAATATTCCAAATTTAATCCTGCTTAAGCAAAGAGTTCACAAGCGGGCTTGTGAACTCTTTGCTTAAGCAACATGAGAGTTCTAGCACAAGCGGGCTTGTGAACTCTTTGCTTAAGCAACATGAGAGTTCTAGCACAAGCGGGCTTGTGAACTCTTTGCTTAAGCAACATGAGAGTTCTAGCACAAGCGGGCTTGTGAACTCTTTGCTTAAGCAACATGAGAGTTCTAGCACAAGCGGGCTTGTGAACTCTTTGCTTAAGCAACATGAGAGTTCTAGCACAAGCGGGCTTGTGAACTCTTTGCTTAAGCAACATGAGAGTTCTAGCACAAGCGGGCTTGTGAACTCTTTGCTTAAGCAACATGAGAGTTCTAGCACAAGCGGGCTTGTGAACTCTTTGCTTAAGCAACATGAGAGTTCTAGCACAAGCGGGCTTGTGAACTCTTTGCTTAAGCAGGATTAAATTTGGAATATTTAAAAAAAAATGTTAATTTATGATGTTTATAAACGACATCATCCCTGATGGTTTTCTCTGAGTGCTTCTATTTTATTTTTATTAGGTGGAATTTAAAAAAAAATCATTATTCAGTCAAATAATAATATATACCCTGAGAAATCTGAGAAACACTAACTGGGAGAACAAACTACCTTCTCCTTGGAGTCTAGCGATGTCATCCCTCTATTGCGATCGTTAGTGAGAATCCTGCATCCCGCATGAAATAAAGAAATATTATTTACCTGCAAGCAATACGTGGTGTCATCTGTTGTTGAAAAGCAGAACTACTTGCAACAAGTACCTTTGAATGAGATAAATTAATTCTCGCTGATGAAATAATTAAAAAATTCTATTTAAGTAATATATCTAATTTAAAACTCTTAGTTTGCATCTGGCATTAGTCTCGGTAACTAATATGAATTCCGATTTAGGATCTGACGCTGTATCAATATGTCATCACTGTAGATACTGTAGAATATTTAATAAATAACAAAAAAAATTAATAAAAAATTTTAAATGACAAAATAAAATACAAAAATACATAAACAGATTCTGCTAGCTTGTGAACTTCTCATTGTTGAGCAAAGATATAGTTCTAGTACAAGCCAGAATTTTATGTATTTTTGTATTTTATTTTGTCATTTAAATTTTTTTATTAATTTTTTTTGTTATTTATTAAATATTCTACAGTATCTACAGTGATGACGTATTGATACAGCGTCAGATCCTAAATCGGAATTCATATTAGTTACCGAGACTAATGCCAGATGCAAACTAAGAGTTTTAAATTAGATATATTACTTAAATAGAATTTTTTAATTATTTCATCAGCGAGAATTAATTTATCTCATTCAAAGGTACTTGTTGCAAGTAGTTCTGCTTTTCAACAACAGATGACACCACGTATTGCTTGCAGGTAAATAATATTTCTTTATTTCATGCGGGATGCAGGATTCTCACTAACGATCGCAATAGAGGGATGACATCGCTAGACTCCAAGGAGAAGGTAGTTTGTTCTCCCAGTTAGTGTTTCTCAGATTTCTCAGGGTATATATTATTATTTGACTGAATAATGATTTTTTTTTAAATTCCACCTAATAAAAATAAAATAGAAGCACTCAGAGAAAACCATCAGGGATGATGTCGTTTATAAACATCATAAATTACCATTTTTTTTTAAATATTCCAAATTTAATCCTGCTTAAGCAAAGAGTTCACAAGCCCGCTTGTGCTAGAACTCTCATGTTGCTTAAGCAAAGAGTTCACAAGCCCGCTTGTGCTAGAACTCTCATGTTGCTTAAGCAAAGAGTTCACAAGCCCGCTTGTGCTAGAACTCTCATGTTGCTTAAGCAAAGAGTTCACAAGCCCGCTTGTGCTAGAACTCTCATGTTGCTTAAGCAAAGAGTTCACAAGCCCGCTTGTGCTAGAACTCTCATGTTGCTTAAGCAAAGAGTTCACAAGCCCGCTTGTGCTAGAACTCTCATGTTGCTTAAGCAAAGAGTTCACAAGCCCGCTTGTGCTAGAACTCTCATGTTGCTTAAGCAAAGAGTTCACAAGCCCGCTTGTGAACTCTTTGCTTAAGCAGGATTAAATTTGGAATATTTAAAAAAAAATGGTAATTTATGATGTTTATAAACGACATCATCCCTGATGGTTTTCTCTGAGTGCTTCTATTTTATTTTTATTAGGTGGAATTTAAAAAAAAATCATTATTCAGTCAAATAATAATATATACCCTGAGAAATCTGAGAAACACTAACTGGGAGAACAAACTACCTTCTCCTTGGAGTCTAGCGATGTCATCCCTCTATTGCGATCGTTAGTGAGAATCCTGCATCCCGCATGAAATAAAGAAATATTATTTACCTGCAAGCAATACGTGGTGTCATCTGTTGTTGAAAAGCAGAACTACTTGCAACAAGTACCTTTGAATGAGATAAATTAATTCTCGCTGATGAAATAATTAAAAAATTCTATTTAAGTAATATATCTAATTTAAAACTCTTAGTTTGCATCTGGCATTAGTCTCGGTAACTAATATGAATTCCGATTTAGGATCTGACGCTGTATCAATACGTCATCACTGTAGATACTGTAGCAAGGTGTTTACCTTGAGAAAGAATGCTAAACGACATGAGAGAAGCGAGTGTAATTTGGGTCCTAGTCAAAAACCGTTTCATTGCAGTCAGTGTCAGAAATCCTTTGGTAGAAGATATTACTTGGATAGACATTACAAGACCTGTACAATTAAGATGAATAAAGATAACGAAGACTGGGCTACAACATCGCGGAAGAGGAACGAAGGCGAAAAAGCTAATGCTAAAATTACTGATCTAGATGAAGATAATAATTTAAAATTTAAAACAAACGAAGGTAGTTGTAACCACATTAGAAATGAAAATATATTTACTCCAATATCTAGTCGTCTCCATGAAAATGAGAAAGATGGAGAACCATCTGAAGCTTACAAGGTCGAAGACTTTGATGAATCATCTGAAGCGTGCATGATTGAAGAATGTGGTGACACATCTGAGGCTGACATGATTGAGTACTGTACTGAAGCACCTAAAGCAGGTAAGATCGAAGACTGTGATGGCGGTCTGAGACCAAAACGATGGAAACGACGTAATAAAATAAATTATCCTGATCAAGTTTGTGGTGCTGACATGATTGAAGACTGTGGTGACACATCAGAAGCTGGCGTGAACGAAGACTGTGCTGACACATCTAAGGCTGACATGATTGAGTATTGTGCTGAAGCACCAAAAGCATGCAAGAGTGAAGACTGTGATGGTGGTTTGAGACCAAAACGATGGAAACGTCGTAATAAAATAAATTATCCTGATCAAGCTTGTGATAATCACTGGCACGATGACGAAAGTGACCTTGAGGTTGGTGTTAAAACGATAGACACCAGAGATAATATTTATTATAAACATGCAAGGATGATGAACGCAGCAGAAGAGATTGATTATACCTCATGGGAAGATCCTAACATATTGGTTGACAGGCTACGACTACTACATGGATCGCTTTGTGCAGGAAACTATTCGAACATTAAAGAAATATCCTTCATACTCAAAGAACTGAGGGAAGCTGGCTACATACAATAATTGCTTAAATTAAATGTATGTGTATAAACTTGAAGATAAATTAATATATTTTTTTTCCAAATGGTATCTACCATTTATCGAAATCTGATTTCTAAATAAAACTTATAACTTAAAGGTGCAAAATACGTTACCACTGCCAGTCAAAATGTATACTAATAAAGACATGTTAGTAATCATGCCAAGTTCGATAAGAAAAGTAATTGGAATCAGTTGGAACCAATTGAAGATGGAGCTCTTGGAACAATTGGAGCCTTTTGAAGCATTTGGAGCCTTTTGGAGCTGTTGGAGCCATTTGGAAGCATTTGGAGCATTTGGAGCCGTTTGGAGCATTTGGAGCCATTTGGAGCTGTCAAGCATTTGGAGCCTTTTTTTGGAGCTGTTGGAGCATTTGAATGCCGTTTGGAGCATTTGGAGCCTTTTGGAGACATTTGGAGCGTTTGGAGCCATTTAGAGCCATTTGGAGGCATTTGGAGCATTTGGAGCCGTTTGGAGCATTTGGAGCCATTTGGAGCTGTCAAGCATTTGGAGCCTTTTTTTGGAGCTGTTGGAGCATTTGAAGGCTGTTTGGAGCATTTGGAGCCATTTGGAGCTAAGAAGTAGTCGTTGCACGTCTATGCAGGGCTAAATGTTTATAAGATTGCTGGCTTTCGCAAGTGATTCTGTAGTAGGATAGAAATTGAGTAATAAATATTATGTTTGTAAAAGACTTTGAGGTGTTTTTGGTTGGATCTTTTGTCGAAACTTATAAGTGTATATAATTCCACAGTGCATTCTACCACGAAAATGAAGCCTAAAGATGTAAAGGATGATCGTCTACTTGGGACTGTATTCACCAACACGAAGAAGAAAGATACACGTAAGCATAAAGCTAATGTTGGTGACATTGTGAGAATCTCCAAGCAGAAAGGTGTCTTTGAGAAAGGTTTCACGGCGAATTGGAGTTCTGAACTTTTCCGTGTGACACACGTTCGTGAATCGGAACCCAGGACCTACTACCTCGAAGACTTGGACCACAAGCCTATTCGTGGTGGCTTCTATGCTGAAGAGATCCAGCCTACGATGTATCCGGACACATATTTGGTGGAGAAAGTTCTCAAACGAAGAAATGGCCGGTCTTTTGTGAAATGGTGGGGTTTCCCGTCTCAATTTAATTCGTGGGTAGCAGATACAGAAATCGAGAAGCGCTAAAGGTGAATAGCACCTCACTTACATTTTTTTTTTTTCAAGTACTTCGGAATGATTAATGTTTATACATACATTACAACATTTAAAGTACGATTATCGCACAGGAATTATCTCATGTCATTTATGTAGTTGGGTAGTCTAAATATATTTGGTTATTCAATTGTTCTAGCTCCTGTAGCATACGCCTGTTTTGTCTGCTGCGGGAGTGACGTCTGTGCTTGGGAAGAGGCTTTCACAGCAGCGCGTGTTCGGGCAGGAGGAAACACACAGAGCCACTCAGGGTGTTTGTGCCGTCAACCATAGGCTACATCATGTTTTTGGAATGTGTTGTGCAGGATATTTCGAGCGAGTTCTGGAGTCACCGTAACTGCCACCCAGTGGTGTGGGGGGCTCTGACGACATCTCCATGCTAACGTGGTAGTCTGCTTCTAACCACGCTCCTATCATCATGGCTTCCACCAGTGTTTACGCGGAGAGTGTTTGCGATTATAATTTAAACAGTGTTACGATGGACGATGTTCGGGAATTTGTAATGGAGGTAGTACGTCGGTACATAGGTATGGACTTTAATAATATACATTACCACCTTACATCCTCCACGCTCAACATTCTCGCTGAGTTCCCTGAGGAAGAGGAATTTATTACCTATTTATATCAGGCTGTTATGACCTGCATCGAGGCCGCAAAGAAAGCGCAAGAGGCGAACGAAGATGTGGATGAAGGAACGGATAGTGGCTTGGGGGATAGTGATGAAGACGAATTATAAATTTGTGTGTACTACGACACCAAAGGTTGTTACAACCAGTCTGACATTCAGCATCCTAGAGACAACATCAGCACTGCAGCCTTGCAGTCATACCTGTAGAACTAGCATCAGCCTTGCAGAGCTAGCACAGCTTCACACATCAGTTATCGTGAGTACTGGCAAAAATGACATTATTTCTCTGCAACATTCAGTGCCTCACATCACAAAAGGGGTATGTGGTTAAGCAACTTGCAGCAATGTTCATCGAGGACGGTGATGTATTGAGGACCTATGAATACATATTCAAACCACCATGTGACTGGTCCGAACTAGACAGGCTGTCGCAAAGCGAGAATCGTAAACTGACTTATGAAGTGCATGGACTCTCGTGGAACGAAGGTGAAGTGAGCTTTGACCAAATCTCATCAGTGTTATGTGACATCGTCAACCCTGAAGAAGGAGATGTAGTATACGTCCTAGGAGACAAACAGAAAAGTATCTTTAGTGAACTGTGCAGTGCCAACATTGTTGATTTACATAATGAAAGAAACTGTCCTAGCTTCAACAAACTTTTAAAGACTTATGGAAACCGCCTGGATAAATGTATAAAACTGTATGGCAAATTCCATTGCGCCCATTGTAATGTTCAGCTACTTAAATTCTGGCTATTCGACCACCCATACTACTATGTATAATTGGGTCTCGAGTTAATGTTGCCTTTGTCACTATGATGTGTAGTGTGTGAATATTAAGTGATTTTATTACTCGTTATTTACTTCTTTTAAATCATCGATTGTTCTTACCCCTTGCTGTTTGTAATAAGATTTAAATAAATATGTGTTTAACATTTACGTTGTTTGCTTTAATATCAAAACATTTAATTGCCGATATTATTGAATTGTAACTATAAGTTATTAGTCTCCTCAGCTAGAGTGATTGCTTTAATACATAAATTCTAACACTACCTTCGAGATGTCTTCCGCCACTACGAGAAGAAGAGAGAGAGACTCTACACAACACCAATATTTTATAAATACTCTATCATATTTAATAAACATACATTATTAATTAATAATAATATGGCTACAGGTTCCAAACTTATCTCGACTGGTTACACATTGCATAACACTTGGCGCCATCCGGCAGTAACTTTAAGAATTAAAGATGGCGACGGTGGCGCACTCCGGCAGTAACTTTAAGAATTAAAGATGGCGACGGTGGCACACTCTGGTAGCAACACTAGGAACTAAAGATGGCGATGGTGGCGTCATCTGGTATCGATTATATTAACTAAAATATGGCGACGGTGGCGCCATCTACCAGCCAACTTGAGAACCAAGATGGCGGCGCCTCTGGCAACTAATTTTTGATTTTGGCGCGCGATACTAGCGACATCTACCAGCCAACTTGAGAACCAAGATGGCGGCGTCTCTGGCAACTAATTTTTGAATTTGGCGCGCGATACTAGCGACATCTACCAGCCAACTTGAGAACCAAGATGGCGGCGCCTCTGGTAACTAATTTTTGAATTTGGCGCGCGATACTAGCGACATCTACCAGCCAACTTGAGAACCAAGATGGCGGCGCCTATGGTAACTAATTTTTGAATTTGGCGCGCGATACTAGCAACATCTACCAGCCAACTTGAGAACCAAGATGGCGGCGCCTCTGGTAACTAATTTTTGAATTTAGCGCCATCTGGTAGTCTGTGCTGGAATTAAAGATGGCGGCTGTATAATAATTTTAATTTAAAATGTGGGGCCTTAGGTATGCATTAAGGAAGGCAAAAACACCCTCCTCCCCCATTTATCATAAACTTGCCGTCAGTACGTAGCATATATAGATTATTTATTCCACCATATCCCAATTGGTCTCGTGGTCTAGTGGTCAAGGTGTCCGCCTCGTAACCACGACATCCTGGACGTTTTCACGTCCCATGGATCGAATCCCAGCCTCGGCACTGAAAATATTTTAGTTAAAATAAAATAATCCCTGCTGCTATCTGGTGGCGACCAACAGAACTATATGACGTCACAAGATGGCTGCCTCCAGCAGACGAAAACAAGATGGCGGCCACCAGCAGACGAAAACAAGATGGCGGCCACCAGCAGACGAAACAAGATGGCGGCTGATGATTACATCGAATTTCAAAAGTTCGAAAAAAAAAAATTCTAATCCAAGATGGCGGCCATGACGAAAAGTGCAACGGTGACGTCACGATTCGAAGTTGGTGGAAATTTCTAGAAATATAAAATGGCGGATGGATTAGCATGGATTAGCATATGGATTAGCATGGATTAACATATGGATTAGCATAGATTGGCATACGAATTGGCATAGATTGGCATACGAATTGGCATAGATTGGCATACGAATTGGCATAGATTGGCATACGAATTGGCATAGATTGGCATACGAATTGGCATAGATTGGCATACTGATTGGCATAGATTGGCATGGATTAGCATAGATTGGCATGGATTAGCATAGATTGGCATGGATTAGCATAGATTAGCATAGATTAGCATACGGATTAGCATGGATTAGCATACGGATTAGATGACGTCATCCAAGATGGCCGCCGGATCCTCGATCCTCCGCCTGTTCTTGAACCCCCTATTTCCAACTACTACCTATGTATAGCATGTATCTGACAATAAAATCTTACAAGACATCACACGGCATGCTTGTATACTGAAACGTCCTTAGCAATACCCTAGAAATACTGACTTTAAAATACAATACCACAGAAGGCGAGTGAGGCCGTTCCCAACCAGAAATTATTTTGTACAATGCACGTTTCAGACGTTAGTCTTTTACATGGGTAACCGTATGGTTGTACAACTAGTCCCTTTAGCGTATTCGAACGTTAATATTCTTTTTAAAAAAACCTCAAATGACCTATTTATCTTTTCTGTTTGTACTACACTTGCTAATACTTTCAAGAAAATTAAAACATATAGAGTAATTTTAAAATTATTTAAAGTAATTTTTCAAAACATTTTGTTCTTCTTCTGCATGTTTGACACAGTCCGCATAGGAAGGGTGCACAAGGTCTTTCTGTGGTAAATGCTCACAAGTGAACATTGCAATTTGCATTTTGAGTTAATGTTTTTAATTTAAAGGTAGAGGCAGGTAAAAATTCGCGAGTTCAATTACCTGCGAGTTAGATTTGGGAGTCGATTACAAACAAGGCCTCGGCCATTAATAAGTTTACTAGCCAAAATTGTTTCAGGTCGAGTAGAGGGGTTATGATCTAAAATTACTGAGACATCGCGGAAAAAAATCAAATATTTAAGACGTAGCATATTGTTACGATCGCGCTTGGCTGCAGTGCTTGGCGTCGCCGCGCTCGTTCGGCCTGTCTGCGCCCCTTTACACCCGCATCCTCTCCCTGGTATCTCGTGTCATACTGTCTCGCAACATCCTGACCGTCGCAGCGCGCACCTGCCTCAGATCGAGTTACTTAAAAGAGGCCGCACTGCGGAATAAAAGGATTCAGACATGTTTATCGGCGCGTTTTGTGGGAACCCGATGCTTGTTGCGTTTATCGGCGTTCTTTGAGCAGCCGCCGCGTCCTTCGAGGACTCACGACGCGTTTCTGGGCATTTCGACGGCGAAGGTCGCGCGATATCTCGGAGACATGCCCGATTGTTCTGGACGGGAACCCAAGGGCTATATAAGGAGGTTGGGCCAACCTTCGAGGAGGAGTTCAGTGGGGAGTTCTCCCGCGGCGGAGCTTCCGGGCGATAGTGCCGCGGGTGCGGCAGAGTGGCGAAGTCCTTGGACGAAGGTTCCAGGGCAGAGAGTCTGAGTGGGGAGTTTTCCCGCGGCGGAGCTTCCGGGCGATAGTGCCGCGGGTGCGGCAGAGTGGCGAAGTCCTTGGACGAAGGTTCCAGGGCAGAGAGTCTGAGTGGGGAGTTTTCCCGCGGCGGAGCTTCCGGGCGATAGAGTCGCAGGCGCGGCGGAGTCCCGAGTGAAGTTCCGAGTGAGGCGTCGAGTGGGATCTCGGCGAAGGGTGTGACGGCGGCGTCGGAGTGTGGCGACGGAGTCCCGCGGCGGAGACCCACGAGGGGTGCTGCGGCGTGAGTTGCGCCAGAGGTGCGGCCCAGCGAGGTGTGCGGAACGAGTGACCAGGGAATTGACATTTATTAGAGGTGGGTTGGGACAGCAATTTTCGGTATCAGTCCCAACCTGATACTGATACAGTGATGTACCTAGGTACAAGTCTCTGATACTTCTGTATCAGACGGTCCCAGGAGGCAACAAAGCTCCGCGTACGCAGACCGTGCGACCGGAAGGAGAATCTGATACATTATTTATCACGCCCGGTAATTCTCTACCTCTGTTACTCTCATGCCCGCCTGATACAGCCAGTATCAATCAGTTCAACATTCACTGCAGTTCGTCCTGGCCGTGTATCACCATGTACATTGTTGCCGGCTGTCATGCTTTGTAGTTAGTATCTTTATAGTGAAATAAGGAATGGATAAGTGCACGAAAAAGACTTCATTTGTGTGGAATTTTTTCACGGAAAATAATGAGTTTGCTAATTGTAATTTGTGTAAACAAAAACTGAGTTATAAATCATCGACTAATCTGAAGAAACATTTGAAAAAACATTGATATAGTATGCTCACTAATGTACCTAACTGTTTTTTTTATTTTTTATTTTTGATAAAATCGTGAATTTTTAATGTATAAAAAAAATGTTACTAATTGTTTTCGAAAAAAGAAAGTCCATATGTTGATTACATCTGTTATTAGTGTCAACTGAGAATTTATTTGCATTTTCATAGCTGTTAGGTGCACAAATATAAATATTATATCTTGTATTAATGTACTTTTTAATATTAAAATTTCATTAGTTTTATTATTGAACGAGACGGTGCACGCACTGCGCACTGAGCGTACTTTGAAGTAGGACAATAAACAAAACGACTTGTAACCAGGGCTGCCACTCTGATATTCATGAAAAACCTAGATAACCTACAAAAAAAACCCAGACACATGGGTAAAAAACCCAGATGCGTCTAAAATGCTATCGTTGAAAATGTTTGCGTACTAATTCAAATATATAAACATAACTGGTTTTAATATAAAACAATTAATTACCTTACAAGACTGAAAACGGTTAAATACAACCAATACAAGAAAATTACACTGCAGCAAAATGGCTGTATAAGTAATTCTTGGACCAGTACATATCATAAAAAAACCTACAAATATATACATGACAAAACAAACACCATCACTGCATCCTTTAAACCGGTAATTGTTTTTATAAAACTGCATCATGTACGTTAGTCTTTATTCAGAGTCTGATTCTACAAGATTGGTTTGAAGGTTAATTGTTGCATTGGTTTTGTGTTCTGCAAGCCTCTTTGAAGAATGTGTCTAATTTAATATTCGACTTAGCTTCTTGAAAACTAGTTTTGTGTTTATATGTATTTTTGTGTGTGAAACACATAGACTTGTTTGCATTTATCAAACAGATATTGCAACAGATACAGTAGCTACTACCTTTATTATTGTTTTAGGTATAAAAATAATTAAAATTATAAAAAACCTAGAATTGTTGGAATTCATTATTTAAAAACCCAGAAACCCAAACACCATTGGAAAAACCCAGATCTGGGTGGAAAAACCCATGAGTGGCAGCCCTGCTTGTAACAATATCGCTTTGCGCCTCTCCTTCAAGGCTTCAACGCCTTCCCCTGCGCTTCCTCCCCTACATTCTTTCCCTTCTTTATCCCTTATTCGTCGTTCCTGCTCCCTCCCCTTTCACAAGCTCCGCCCAAGTGACCGTCATCTGCGATCGGGTACTGCGCTCATTGGCCGTGGTGTTGTTCCAGGTGAATTCTGAACTGATACTAAAGTCTCTGATACTTTTCAAGTGTACTCGTTTGCCGTTCCTGATACAGGCGCGTATCAGTGCCAAAGTATCAGGTTGATACTTTTCGACCCACCTCTAACATTTATTTAAGTGTAATTAATTATTTAGAAGATTATTTGTAAGTGACAAGTAGTGGTAATAAATAAAACTGTGTGTGTGAAATAAAATCTATTAATTGGGCTATCCTTTACGAACCCCCGTGGAAAATCGTAACAATATCCTGGAATGAATATGCAACATTTTGTGTTGTATAGCTATTGCGCAGCATGGTTGCAATCTTGTTTTCATAATATTCGCACACTTATCTAAGACTTTTGAAATCAATTTTTAAAATTAACTAAAGATGAATGAAAGCTTTCGCTGTATTATACTACTTAGATGGCAACATATCATGAAACTCAAAACAGGGTCAAGATAAACTTGCGTGACTAAAAAATAAATAAGAATAAAAGTTAGCCTCTCCCAATATATTCCCTCAAACCGATTGTATTTTCATTTATTTCATGTACCCAATTATTTTTTTAATAAATTTATACGGTTTCACTGCTTATTATGCATTGTATACTATATTTTGTTGTAAAATTTTTTTACCATAAAATGCTTACTATTATTTGCCAAAATTCAGCATGTTATCACAAAAAGGTTTGTTTTGTGTGTATCTACAGCTCAGTAATGAACACAACTTAATTTCAACCATTACAGTTACCAAATACAGTATATCCATTAAAGAATGTTCCAATAATTAGTTTTTAATAGTATCAGCTGAAAGCGTTATATTGTGTTGGTTCAAGGTCACAATTAAAGATTAACTCGAACAGTTCAAGTTAAGGGCATGCGCGAGTACTGCTTTGTTGTTTTCTCGCTTGCAGCGCCACCTACGCAAAATGGTGACTCCTGAGCATAAAGCGTTTTGTGTTCTGCAATTAGCTAAGAGTGAATCTGTAATTACAACCATTCCCACTAGAATCTCTTTGTATGAGAGTGGTTGAACGTCGAAGTCCCTAACACATTGGATTGGTCGTAATGGCCGTGAAGACAGAGCTCTTTCACTGGCCTCCACGTTCAGCTGACGTAACGCCATGCGATTTTTTTTTTCCTTTGGGGCCATATAAAAGATCCTGTCTACGTTCCGCTGCTACTTAAACATTTGCCAGAATTAAGACACAGAATTGAAGAGGCTATTGTTTTCATTACTCCGGACGTGTTAGCCAAAGTGTGGGAAGAATTGAACATTTAGGTTGGATGTGTGCTGTACAACTAAAGGTGCACATATTTGGACATTAGGAAGAAAAACAAGGTTAGTTTACCTTCAATTTGATGTACGATTTGTTGCCAATAGTCTAAATTAAACTGTTATAATATACCATTGAAATTGGGACATTCTTTTATGGACATCCTATATTTCTTCATGGCAATCTGGAGCTAAAACACCGCCATATAGAAACCCAAACATGTCGCTGGACTACTAACTCCTGCACCTGGTCGACAGCTGGGAAACGCTTGGTTGGCTACTGCTCGGGCCCCTTGCCAAAAACACTTGAGAGGTAAGCAAGTTTCTTCCATTGGCTCGAGGCCTTCAACAGCGTGTCAAATTGACGATATCTGCAGAAAAAGAAACGCGCCAATGTTCGAAGAGGTGTATAAGCTGGGCGCACAACTAAAAAAAATAACACTAACATTTAACAGTAGGTCGTGCGCACAAGATTTGACCATGTTTTCGAACCTACTGATTCACAATAGCGCATAGGACGGTCGTGTGCATGGGCAAGAGGTCGTGCGAACAGGAGAAAAAGTTATATATTTTATTTCTGTTACGGACGCATAGAGAAAACGCCAATGAGAGTAGAACAGGATGCCATTTTGGCGGGAGTATAGAATTGTTTTAATTTATCAATCATATCGTGACAAGAATTTGAGATGTTTAATACTATTAATTATATGAAAATTTCTAGCAATCAATTAAAATAAAAAATAAATATTTCATGGTTATAATTGTAACCCACAATTTTAAATATGTAACCAAAATTAATTTATATGTTAAAAAAAACTTTGTTCACAAATTACTGGTCAGATGCCACTGGGTAATCATTTGGTAGTTAATATAGTTATTTACTAACCCTACCAACAGATGATGGATGTATTATATATTTCATTTGTTAAAATTAACAGTCAGACTTCAATTGTGAAACGATTTCGCACAGGTCGTTTGCACAGTCGTGTACACGGCCTGCCATGATCTAAGATGGCGAAGCAGAACGAGCCTGCAGGGTCAGGAGCGCTCGCACGGCCCCCCCGGCAGTGTAAGAGGAAGGAGTTGAAGTGGGGCCGGCGGTATCGCCGAAAGAGAAAGTCGCTCGCGCAAGTGGGTCTGTGGGGCGGCCCCTCCGCCCACGCAGTCTGCTGAGCCTCGCAGTCTGCTGGGCCTCGCAGTCTGCTGGGCCTCGCAGTCTGCTGGGCCTCGCAGTCTGCTGGGCCTCGCAGTCTGCTGGGCCTCGCAGTCTGCTGGGCCTCGCAGTCTGCTGGGCCTCGCAGTCTGCTGGCCCTCGCAGTCTGCTGGCCCTCGCAGTCTGCTGGCCCTCGCAGTCTGCTGGCCCTCGCAGTCTGCTGGCCCTCGCAGTCTGCTGGGCCTCGCAGTCTGCTGGCCCTCGCAGTCTGCTGGCCCTCGCAGTCTGCTGGGCCTCGCAGTCTGCTGGGCCTCGCAGTCTGCTGGGCCTCGCAGTCTGCTGGGCCTCGCAGTCTGCTGGGCCTCGCAGTCTGCTGGGCCTCGCAGTCTGCTGGGCCTCGCAGTCTGCTGGCCCACGCAGTCTGCTGGCCCTCGCAGTCTGCTGGGCCTCGCAGTCTGCTGGGCCTCGCAGTCTGCTGGGCCTCGCAGTCTGCTGGGCCTCGCAGTCTGCTGGGCCTCGCAGTCTGCTGGGCCTCGCAGTCTGCTGGGCCTCGCAGTCTGCTGGGCCTCGCAGTCTGCTGGCCCTCGCAGTCTGCTGGCCCTCGCAGTCTGCTGGCCCTCGCAGTCTGCTGGCCCTCGCAGTCTGCTGGCCCTCGCAGTCTGCTGGGCCTCGCAGTCTGCTGGGCCTCGCAGTCTGCTGGGCCTCGCAGTCTGCTGGGCCTCGCAGTCTGCTGGGCCTCGCAGTCTGCTGGGCCTCGCAGTCTGCTGGGCCTCGCAGTCTGCTGGGCCTCGCAATCTGCTGGGCCTCGCAGTCTGCTGGGCCTCGCAGTCTGCTGGGCCTCGCAGTCTGCTGGGCCTCGCAGTCTGCTGGGCCTCGCAGTCTGCTGGGCCTCGCAGTCTGCTGGGCCTCGCAGTCTGCTGGGCCTCGCAGTCTGCTGGGCCTCGCAGTCTGCTGGGCCTCGCAGTCTGCTGGGCCTCGCAGTCTGCTGGGCCTCGCAGTCTGCTGGGCCTCGCAGTCTGCTGGGCCTCGCAGTCTGCTGGGCCTCGCAGTCTGCTGGGCCTCGCAGTCTGCTGGGCCTCGCAGTCTGCTGGCCCTCGCAGTCTGCTGGCCCTCGCAGTCTGCTGGCCCTCGCAGTCTGCTGGCCCTCGCAGTCTGCTGGCCCTCGCAGTCTGCTGGCCCTCGCAGTCTGCTGGCCCTCGCAGTCTGCTGGGCCTCGCAGTCTGCTGGCCCTCGCAGTCTGCTGGGCCTCGCAGTCTGCTGGGCCTCGCAGTCTGCTGGGCCTCGCAGTCTGCTGGGCCTCGCAGTCTGCTGGGCCTCGCAGTCTGCTGGGCCTCGCAGTCTGCTGGCCCTCGCAGTCTGCTGGCCCTCGCAGTCTGCTGGCCCTCGCAGTCTGCTGGCCCTCGCAGTCTGCTGGGCCTCGTAGTCTGCTGGGCCTCGCAGTCTGCTGGCCCTCGCAGTCTGCTGGGCCTCGCAGTCTGCTGGGCCTCGCAGTCTGCTGGGCCTCGCAGTCTGCTGGGCCTCGCAGTCTGCTGGGCCTCGCAGTCTGCTGGGCCTCGCAGTCTGCTGGGCCTCGCAGTCTGCTGGGCCTCGCAGTCTGCTGGCCCTCGCAGTCTGCTGGCCCTCGCAGTCTGCTGGGCCTCGCAGTCTGCTGGCCCTCGCAGTCTGCTGGCCCTCGCAGTCTGCTGGCCCTCGCAGTCTGCTGGGCCTCGCAGTCTGCTGGGCCTCGCAGTCCGCTGGCCCTCGCAGTCCGCTGGCCCTCGCAGTCTGCTGGCCCTCGCAGTCTGCTGGGCCTCGCAGTCTGCTGGGCCTCGCAGTCTGCTGGGCCTCGCAGTCTGCTGGGCCTCGCAGTCTGCTGGCCCTCGCAGTCTGCTGGGCCTCGCAGTCTGCTGGGCCTCGCAGTCTGCTGGCCCTCGCAGTCTGCTGGGCCTCGCAGTCTGCTGGGCCTCGCAGTCTGCTGGCCCTCGCAGTCTGCTGGCCCTCGCAGTCTGCTGGCCCTCGCAGTCTGCTGGGCCTCGCAGTCTGCGATTTTGGTTTGTGATAGAAAATAAGCAAGTGATTTGTATCAATAAAATTACAGATTTCATACATAACAAGTTCAAATTTTAATTTTTTTTTTTTTGATAGCTGAGTTGTCTGGTTTTGGTTTAAATTTATTTATCAGCCGACAAGTAATATCTTGTTATCGTAGCGAGCTAGTGCACAAGTCTTGATGATGATGATGATGATGATGATGATGATGATGATGATGATGATGATGATGATGATGATGATAATGATAATAATAATAATAATTATGATGAACAGCCCATAGGCAGTGATCACGGTGTGACCAGGGCAGACCAGGAGAGATGAATAGACAGTGTCCATAAAAGAATGTCCCAGTTTCAATTGTATATTTTAACAGTTTAATTTACATATTTACAACAAATGATACATCAAATTGAAGGGAAACTAACCTAGTTTTTCTTACAAGTTTCAATGTGTGTCCCTTTAGTCCTTTAGTTACACATCCAACCTAAGTCCAATTCTTACAACACTTTGGTTAACACGTCCGGAGTAATGGAAGCTAAAGCCTCTTCAAATCTGTATCTCAACTCAGGCAAATCATTATCTAGCGGCGGAACGTAGACACGCTCTTTCATAAAGACACAAAGGGAAGAAAAATTGCATGGCGTTATGTCAGGTGAACGTAGAGGCCTGCGAAAAAAAGAGCTCTGTCGTCTCGACCATTACGATCAATCCAACGGTCAAGGACTTCGACGTTCAATTACTCTCGTCCCAATGGGGAGGGGCCTTCATCCTGTTGCCAAATAAAGTTTACAGGTTCACCCTTTTCTAATTGGGGGAAGAGCCATTATTTCGGGCTGCAAGCGAGAAAACGAAGGAGTATTCTAGCATGCGCTTATATAAATTTGTTTTGCGTTACTATTTTAATTGTGACCTTGATCCAATACTCTAAAACGAATACAGTTAATACTATTGAATTCTGTAACTGGGACATTCTTCTGTGGACTTATTTACTGAAACTGCGTGACCAAACGAAGCTGCGGGAACGAACCGGCCCAGCATTTTCCTGGAGTGATACCGACAACCGCGCCGCTCCGGGTGGCCGGATGGGGAGTCAGACCTGCCCGCGTCCTGCCGGATGCAGTCCAGCATTTCCCCGCTGCTCCGCCTCGCTCCGTGCTTCTTCAGCCACGTGCAACACTGGTGCTGACTTCATTCCAGCTCTGACACACTTCCGTCTCTGAAACGTTCTTTTTTCGTTACTGATCCTCGCCGTGCTGTGCAAGACTGGGCCACTGAGCCTGCAACTCCTGTATTGCATAAACGTCCGCGGTTCGAATGAAAACAGTCGAGGACACAGCTGGAATAAGGACGCATAAACAAGAATTGTGTTTTGAGTAAATTACCTCCAAATTTCATACAGCACTGTGCGTATTTACGGAACATACTAAAATTACGAAACACTATGAAAAAATATTGCATATTATGTCGTTTAAACTTTAAGGAACACTTGATCGCAATAACCAAAAATATGAAGGCAAAATATAGTTATAGCTAACCATGTTATGCAACCATACATTTTTAAGTAAAATAATCTCATTAAATTGTCATGCAAATGATATAAAACTTCTTTGGTATTAGTAAGTAAAACAACATGGCAACATTTTAAAATGATGTATACAGAAAGGGGACATACACGCAAGCGCCTTTATACCAGAAACGTCCTCAATTATATTAGGCCTATGTCAAAAACATTGTTACGGTATAACAGGTTGCAATGTTTTATAAACTGTTTTGGGGCAAAAATAAATAAATCGTTGTGTGTACTAATTGACGGCTTAGGTAAATTTTATTTGGTTAATTATCCTTCTACTAAGTTAAAGTAGCACAGATATAACACGGACTTGGGCCCTCTTGCACAGACTGAAAAAATTTACCGGATAAATGAAGCGCCTAAGCATCTCTGCCAATGAGAGCAACTGCCTGGTGCCCGCCGACCGCTATGTCGCTACCTGAGTTGTATCGTGTCACACACCACGCCTGAGCTAGGCAATCAGAGTAAGTCGCAAAACAGTACGTGATCCGAGCAGAGGCGAGTCTGAGCTGGCACGTTTCTGCGCTGTCGCTGCTGTGTTCGGTGCGTGTTCCGTTTAGTCTTGGCCACGACGCTTATGTGTCACGCAGCTTCCGAGAAGCCAGCAGCCCTCCCACTCTTCGCGCTTCCTTTTCCCGTATGTGTCCCATTTCTGACAACGCAAGAAATTGCAGGTCAAGTGCACGGACGCAAGAAAACGCAAGAGCGCAAAGACGCGACAAGCAACAAACGTAACAAAACTACGGTAGTTCATTAATATACGCAAATAATCAAGACATCGCCAACGCTACAATTTGAAACTGTAAAAATGTAGGGAAAAAATTCTTCATCAAGCATCTTTTCCGTAATATTTATTCACGATTTGAAAGCGTTATTTGCTTTCACTGTGCGAGTAAATAAATTCGTAGCCGCATACAAACGATAAACCTGTTTTTTTAAATTATTATTTCGAACACTTTACTTCAAATATAGAAGACGAAAATGTAAGCTAAAACGCAATAAGTTAAAAGTTTGCCGATTGGTGCTTCTCTGCATCTTGCGTAATTTATAAGCGGATACATTAACTTTTTTTCATATAACGTTTTTTTTTTTTTTTGCGTTTCTTGCGTAATGTATAAACTTGGTCTTACAACAGTATTACTATAGAGACAGTGAATTTCGTACAGATAATTTTTGTTTAATTCTTTATTGAAATCCTTTTAGTGCATTTGATATTCTAAATTCATTTATTTTATTGTTTTTATACTGATCATAGCCATTCACTGCCGAAGTGAGTGGATTTATGAATGATTTGTAATTAACGCAGCAATGTTTTTTTTTCCTCGCGTTAACAGCTGCCGATGATAAGAAAGAAAAAAAACTACTTGGGTGTACAAACAATATTGAAATGTCAGTTAAAAGTTTAGCTAGATTTACAAAAATCATTAGTTCCAAACACTGTCAGGAATCAATTACGTCGATTACGTGAAAAGATCATTTTTTTATACATAAACACATTATATATCCGAATTCCGACGCACAAAGCATTATAGTTAGAGGTTAGTATTTAAAAAAACTTCCATTGCATCTACGTGCAGATTAAAATTTAATACTCTAACACACGAACAAAAGAAAAAGCCAACAAGTGTGTGCCTTTTTTATTACATAAGATAAATTTGACAGTTTGTTGACCATAAGCTAATGAATGGAAAGCACGTGAGGGTACTAAAGTCAGTTTAACACACTTTATGTTTCAAACATTAAAAAAGTCATGTTACCAACTTAGACACTATGAAACTGTAAAATACATCCAGCCATTACAGACAGGGGCATCACTCCTCCAGAGTTAATTTCAATAATTGACCATCAAAATAATGTTTCTTGCGAGTCTAGAGTCTGCAGAACAACCCTATGAGAATATATCTACTTTCCGTACCTACATTTTTCTGACAGTGATTATTTATTTTTGTTCAGGTTTTCCTTTTTTTAAATAATTTACACTGTTTTACAGGAAATAATTGTAAAACTAGTAAAAACAAGCTTTTAGTGTAAGTGCTAACTGTTACGTGCGGTATTCTTGTAATATACACCACTGTATGAAACTCAACAAAAACATACTCGTCAGTGATGTGGTGTAAACATCTAACCTCGGTATCGAGCAAATTCATTTTTTCTCGCGTTGCAAATAAACTGATAAGACGAAACTCGGACAACAAAATTAACATAGAATTCTTTAAAATAATTCAGATCTTGATAAATATACGAAAATAATTAATTTTAAGAGAAAGCTGTGATTTTTTTTCCCTAGTCTTAAAACCTGGCAATAATTCTGTTTAATAAGATAGTAATACTCATATTGATATCTCAGGGCTAGCCGAACAACAGGAGCACCGAACGCGTCGCATGTATACGCCTCAACGCCGAACCTGTGGCATTTCCCCCTGGCCTGCGTTTTTGAGGTTATACTTCTTTAGGCGCGTTGAGGGTAACATTTTAGTATACACCATTAAAGCAGTAAAATAAGCGCGCATTACACAACGGAAATTTAACAGGTTACAAGTCCAATGGACATGCATGCAGAAACTGCTACAGCCACATAGCCGAAGTCATCGAGATGGTGGACCCACGTGTGGCAACATACGCACCCGTATGTATAAACTTTCGCGAACATCGAGTTATGTTCTAATATTATTGGTGTGCCAATTTCAACTTTATGGTAGTGTAAATAACCTGAAATACATTTTGTAAACTTGAATAGTCATAACAATATATACTTTTAAAATACCTATTATTGTTGGAACAAATTTTCGTCAAAGATATTAAACATTTTATTTGTTCTCTAAAGCATTATGAACGCGGCAATATCTTAAATATTATTCAAACTAAAAGTTGCAGTCCATTAGATACATTAAAACAAAACTAAACTGAAATAATTTTTAACACATTAATATAACACTCAGTATATTTATGTTTTTTTTTTTTTGCTTTGTGACAGAAATAAATGTTTTAATACTTCCCATAAACAAACTTTAACCTTATTAAACTGATGCAACATTTAAGATTTAACAGTAAAAATTTAAGCATGAAATTATTTTATTAAACATGGCATCGAATATATATAATTTAACAATTTATTCTGCCTCTACAGTGGAAAGAACGCTGCGCTATCTCTACATTCAATGTAAACCAGGAATTTCAAATGGCAATGCGTATTTTTAAAGTATTTATTATTTATTAATGACTCAATTATAATATGAAGTATTAAAGTATAGTTGTACTATTATAAAGTTTAGTTTGGCACACCAATATGCTTAGTACATTCCCTGATGTTCCCGAAAGTTAATCTATAGCGATTGTTATTTTTGGGTCCACTTTTTTTTCTTCGGAGATTTCTGAGACTTCCACAGATGGCAGCAGTGTGTTTTACACATTTCCGTTCCAATCGACTTCTGTTCCATTCAAGAAATTACTCCTACCAAATGTATGTATACCGAGAGCTAAGATGTTTACGCATCAAAAAAAAAATTAATTATTTTAAAATACAGGTCTTACACACCTTTAAGTATTGATTAATAATTACATAAAACCCTACTAAAAATTTAGAGCAATCTCACTATCAGTTAAATCATCCAGCCATAGATAGATATTTTGATTTAGAAACTATCTTTTTTTTTTTTTTCGGGAATCTCGTATTCCTGCACCATGACATAGCTAAGCTCTTGGTTAGCCCCAGCGAAGTGAAATTCAGTTCATCGCGTTTCGGGAAGCCGACACCTCGCCGATCTAGCACAGGGTAGTGAGTTCCTTCGCGCGGTCACCTTGCAGGTAACCCCGCTCGCACCAGCTCGCGTTGCCAGGCGTGGAAAGTGCATAATGCAAGGCAGATGACGCATTGTCTCGCTGCACAGGTTCTGCAAGTGAACAAAATGAAGGTTACAGAGGTCGTGTCCCGAGAAGAGACTGACCAATTACATCATTTTACAGGCAGTACATAGAATAGCTGTTCAAATATATTTCTTTCTCAAGTTTATACGAGGGTTTTTTTTTTCAACCTCCGATGGGTTATAGAAAAAGACGTAGCCTTTTCTACAGTATCAATTCGGCTACACATGGAGCCTTGAACCTGCTACAAATGTAGCCTCGGCTAAATATAATCTACATATGTAGCCTCAAACCTGCTACAAAAGTAGCCTCAGCTAAATAATTGTCAAGTTTGAAAGAAGGGTGGAAGTATTAGAAAAGGGGGAAGTATGAGAGAAGGAGGGAAAGTATGAGAGAAGGAGGGAAAGTATGAGAGTAGGAGGAAATTATGAGGAAGAAATGAAAAGGAAAAGATTAGAAGGGGGAGTAGGAGAAAGACAGGGAAGTAGGAGAGAGGAGGGAATTAGAATATAGGGTGAAGTAGAAGAAAGAGAGACGTAGAAAAGAGGTAGACGTAGGAGGGAGGAAAGTAAGAGAAAAAGTAGTGAGAGAGGGGGAAGATAGATAGGGGACGTGGGAGTGAGAGGGAAAATAATTAGAAAGAGGGGAAAGTAGGAGAGTGTATTAAGTGTGGGAGATAGATTGAAATTAGGGGAGATGGGTGGATGATGAAGTTGAGTTGAGTGGAAGAAGAGGGAACTTGAGTTGAGTGGAAGAAGAAGGAACTTGAGTTGGGTGGAAGAAGGGGAGGGAGTTGAGTTGGGTAAAAGAAGGGGAGGGAGTTGAGTTGGGTAAAAGAAGGGGAGGGAGTTGAGTTGGGTAAAAGAAGGGGAGGGAGTTGAGTTGGGTAAAAGAAGGGGAGGGAGTTGAGTTGGGTAAAAGAAGGGGAGGGAGTTGAGTTGGGTAAAAGAAGGGGAGGGAGTTGAGTTGGGTAAAAGAAGGGGAGGGAGTTGAGTTGGGTAAAAGAAGGGGAGGGAGTTGAGTTGGGTAAAAGAAGGGGAGGGAGTTGAGTTGGGTAAAAGAAGGGGAGGGAGTTGAGTTGGGTAAAAGAAGGGGAGGGAGTTGAGTTGGGTAAAAGAAGGGGAGGGAGTTGAGTTGGGTAAAAGAAGGGGAGGGAGTTGAGTTGGGTAAAAGAAGGGGAGGGAGTTGAGTTGGGTAAAAGAAGGGGGGAGAGTTGAGTTGGGTAAAAGAAGGGGAGGGAGTTGAGTTGGGTAAAATAAGGGGGGGAGTTGAGTTGGGTAAAATAAGGGGGGGAGTTGAGTTGGGTAAAATAAGGGGGGGAGTTGAGTTGGGTAAAATAAGGGGGGGAGTTGAGTTGGGTAAAATAAGGGGGGGAGTTAAGTTGAGTAAAATAAGGGGGGGGAGTTGAGTTGGGTAAATAAGGGGAGGAGTTGAGTTGGGTAAAAGAAGGGGGGAGTTGAGTTGGGTAAAAGAAGGGGGGGGAGTTGAGTTGAGTAAAATAAGGGGGGGAGTTGAGTTGGGTAAAAGAAGGGGGGGAGTTGAGTTGGGTAAAAGAAGGGGGGGAGTTGAGTTGGGTAAGAAGGGGGGGAGTTGAGTTGGGTAAAAGAAGGGGGGAGTTGAGTTGGGTAAAATAAGGGGGGAGTTGAGTTGGGTAAAAGAAGGGGGGGAGTTGAGTTGGGTAAAAGAAGGGGGGAGAGTTGAGTTGGGTAAAAGAAGGGGGGGAGTTGAGTAGGGTAAAAGAAGGGGGGGGAGTTGAGTAGGGTAAAAGAAGGGAAGGGAGTTGAGTAGGGTAAAAGAAGGGGAGGGAGTTGAGTAGGGTAAAAGAAGGGGAGGGAGTTGAGTAGGGTAAAATAAGGGGAGGGAGTTGAGTTGGGTAAAATAAGGGGAGGGAGTTGAGTTGGGTAAAATAAGGGGAGGGAGTTGAGTTGGGTAAAAGAAGGGGAGGGAGTTGAGTTGGGTAAAAGAAGGGGAGGGAGTTGAGTTGGGTAAAAGAAGGGGAGGGAGTTGAGTTGGGTAAAAGAAGGGGAGGGAGTTGAGTTGGGTAAAAGAAGGGGAGGGAGTTGAGTTGGGTAAAAGAAGGGGAGGGAGTTGAGTTGGGTAAAAGAAGGGGAGGGAGTTGAGTTGGGTAAAAGAAGGGGAGGGAGTTGAGTTGGGTAAAAGAAGGGGAGGGAGTTGAGTTGGGTAAAAGAAGGGGAGGGAGTTGAGTTGGGTAAAAGAAGGGGAGGGAGTTGAGTTGGGTAAAAGAAGGGGAGGGAGTTGAGTTGGGTAAAAGAAGGGGAGGGAGTTGAGTTGGGTAAAAGAAGGGGAGGGAGTTGAGTTGGGTAAAAGAAGGGGAGGGAGTTGAGTTGGGTAAAAGAAGGGGAGGGAGTTGAGTTGGGTAAAAGAAGGGGAGGGAGTTGAGTTGGGTAAAAGAAGGGGAGGGAGTTGAGTTGGGTAAAAGAAGGGGAGGGAGTTGAGTTGGGTAAAAGAAGGGGAGGGAGTTGAGTTGGGTAAAAGAAGGGGAGGGAGTTGAGTTGGGTAAAAGAAGGGGAGGGAGTTGAGTTGGGTAAAAGAAGGGGGGGGAGTTGAGTTGGGTAAAAGAAGGGGGGGAGTTGAGTTGGGTAAAAGAAGGGGGGGAGTTGAGTTGGGTAAAAGAAGGGGGGGAGTTGAGTTGGGTAAAAGAAGGGGGGAGTTGAGTTGGGTAAAAGAAGGGGGGGAAGTTGAGTTGAGTAAAAGAAGGGGAGGGAGTTGAGTTGGGTAAAAGAAGCGGGGGAGTTGAGTTGGGTAAAAGAAGGGGGGAGTTGAGTTGGGTAAAAGAAGGGGGGGAGTTGAGTTGGGTAAAAGAAGGGGGGGAGTTGAGTTGGGTAAAAGAAGGGGGGGAGTTGAGTTGGGTAAAATAAGGGGGGGAGTTGAGTTGGGTAAAATAAGGGGGGGAGTTGAGTTGGGTAAAATAAGGGGGGGAGTTGAGTTGGGTAAAAGAAGGGGGGGAGTTGAGTTGGGTAAAAGAAGGGGGGAGTTGAGTTGGGTAAAAGAAGGAGGGGAGTTGAGTTGGGTGAAAGAAGGGGGGGAGTCGGGTGAAAGAAGGGGGGAGTCGGGTGAAAGAAGGGGGGAGTCGGGTGAAAGAAGGGGGGAGTCGGGTGAAAGAAGGGGGGAGTCGGGTGAAAGAAGGGGGGAGTCGGGTGAAAGAAGGGGGGAGTCGGGTGAAAGAAGGGGGGAGTCGGGTGAAAGAAGGGGGGAGTCGGGTGAAAGAAGGGGGGAGTCGGGTGAAAGAAGGGGGGAGTCGGGTGAAAGAAGGGGGAGTCGGGTGAAAGAAAGGGAGTCGGGTGAAAGAAAGGGAGTCGGGTGAAAGAAAGGGAGTCGGGTGAAAGAAAGGGAGTCGGGTGAATAAAGGGAGTCGGGTGAAAGAAGGGGAGTCGGGTGAATAAAGGGAGTCGGGTGAAAGAAGGGGAGTCGGGTGAAAGAAGGGGAGTCGGGTGAAAGAAGGGGAGTCGGGTGAAAGAAGGGGAGTCGGGTGAAAGAAGGGGAGTCGGGTGAAAGAAGGGGAGTCGGGTGAAAGAAAGGGAGTCGGGTGAAAGAAAGGGAGTCGGGTGAAAGAAAGGGAGTCGGGTGAAAGAGAGGTATTTGGGTGGAAGGAGATCGAGGGAAGGTTTTAATGGTGTGAAGTTGCTCAGGAGTGAGGGGGATATGAGGAGTCATTCTTCGAGAAAATATCAATCATAGATAATGAACTAAAACATTAATTAGTTTTTATAAAGAGGTGGCTCCAGGGAAGATTGACAAGGGGGGAAAGGGGCGTATACTCCAGTAGATGATGGGAGTGGGAGGAGAAAATATAACAAAAAGGGTAGATTTATGGGGGTGTAGGGGGTGACAGTCATTATTACCATAGTTTGCATATTCTTTGTGGTCCCAGAACTGACTAGCGCCCTCTACTCTTAATCTATACAATCAAATAGTGTAGTATTCCAATGTATTAAAGCATTGATACACCGTAAAAATCTTGTATATTTAAATTGCCATAATAAGTAAACAAAAATGTTTTGGAACTTTTTTTCCAAGAAATGGACGTTAAAAACGATACATTTAGTAATTGTATACATTTTTTATGCTCATGAAGGTCTCACAAACAAAGATGCAGATTAAAATTTATAATACAGATATGCAGTGTATCGATTTGTCAGCCGAGTGAAAAGTTAGAATCCAACTGGCTGTTCGAGCTGTTCAAGGTTGTCTCGTCCCTGGTCGGCTTGCAAAAAGTTTACCGTTCCGAACATTACGCACAAAAAAAAACAGTTCGCGTGTTGCAAACTGTCTCTCTGCGATTAATTTTCTGGGAAACTTGAGAAAGCGTGAAAAACTACTCGAAAAATTGTTTTAAAATCATTATTTAGTAATGTAAGATTTTATTATTAGCAACCTATGAAGATGTTTGAACAGCAGTCTGTAGCAAAGACTTTACTACTTTTGAAGTAGGGACAGACTATTATTATCCGACATAAGGGAAACAAGCAAACAACAAATTATTATTCAAATGATTTGTCATAAAATATTTTAAAACAAAATTGCATATTTGATTAGTTGCAAATATATATACTCGATAATTTTACCAACATTTTTTTAAAATTGTGGTGCACATCAGAAATGATCTATTGCAACCACATCTGCAGTTGAAGTGACTAATCAAAAGGCCACAAACCACTTTTAGGTAGATTAAAAAAAAAAAACTTATTGTAGCCTTTACCATGATGCGATTTTCGGAAAATTTCCATATAGTTATTCGTTTCATGGTCCATAGACCTATAAAATCTCGTAGTGGAAAATCTCAGTCGAGTTCGTAAATGTGCAAAATCCGACCAAAGGGGTAGAAATAGGAAAGGTTTTTTAGAAATATGGAAGAGATCACATCCGTTTGAACGTATTATAACTTGTAGGAGTAATAACAAAATATTTTGTCTGGATACGGCGTTGCTACGACCAACCATAACTGCAAGGGGTTGAAAAAAACAAGGGCTGAAGGTCAAAAATTCATAACTCCCTTCGTAGGCACAACATCGAATTCGTACAAATTATGTATTAATCTTATAATTTGTATGTAAAACTTTTGTCTGAAAATGTTTTTGATAAGACAAACCAATGTTGCAGGGGGTTGAAAAAATAAAGTAAAGAAACACAGTTGTGAATACTTGAGTGAAAAAAACAAACCAGAAACAAAAAAGAACATTAACATAAGCTCGAGCGACCAGTTGTATAAGAATGTTGCACTACAGTACCTACATAATTTGTAACAAATCTGCCCTTTAGGCATTTCGTTAACGGGTTAGCTATCGCCTTGCATATGCATGCTCTAGAATTGTCGAGTCTGCCACCTTGTGATTTAGTCTCTACCAGCACTGACTGGCGAATGCCTAGTGTGTTCCTCTACGTTTCCGGATAATTCAGCATAAGGTGTTAAAACCCTTAACTTATAAAATGTTTAATATTAATATAATTTATAATATTTCAACTATTCGTTGAATAAATTATGTGAAAGGTAAATTTAACTATAATTGTTATAAAGTAAATGTGTGATATCAATCAATGTAGCGATCAACATGTGGAGAGAAACTGCACCCAGGAAGTGAAAGCAATGATTGGCCAGCAGACATAGGGATAGGGTGAGTCCTCAAAGGGCTAGGTAAGAAAAGGAGGAAGGATGTGTATTTGTTAGTGAGGCGGGACGATAAGCGCCACACAAGCTGCTGCTTCTAACGCGGTATCTGCTCTCTGAACTGGCGCGCAGTCTTCTCGTCGTGCATAGGCCAACTGTGGAATTTGAGCGGTGACCGTAACATTATATGGCGGAGAAATGAAGATAAAGGTATACGAATCTGTACCAGTTCTTTTATGCCTAAAAATTACTCTAAAAATACGCCTTTCAGCCATTTTAACTCTTATAAAAATACAGTTGAAAAACTAATTCCCGAATCAAAACTACTATCGGTCCTCAGCGAATTCTTAAATGCTTTTCGTAAACAGACTCCACTTGGATATCTAGAGTAGTTTTCAAATCGCGTTGTTTTTCCTGAAGCTCTGCGCACCGTATGTGGCCCGGGTAATTTTTCTGGTTATCACCGGGCAGCCAGTTCGAGGTTACGGCGGACTTGGAAGTTACAACTATCCCGAAAAATGCAATGAGTAAAATATAAAAATCCTAATAAAAGTATAATTAATAATTTATGTGATAACAGAAGTCTCATTAAAGTAAATATTTTAATTTGTGACTGGGAAAGTTTTGGATCCCAAATAGCAGCCACTTGATCGGGGCTGCCGCTTCTGGAAGGTTATGTATTCTGGTCTGTAATTGTTTTGTCGCTCAGGTTTTGGTATATTTATTGCCATACCGGAGTCCCGCAGACCGTGTTTACACACACGTGGCACGTCACAAAAGTAACAATAAACCTCGCGTTTCACCTTCACTTTACGAGTCGTGCTACGCACAACGCGATGACTTGTGTTAATAAACAAAGCGAACTATGCCACAAACCCAGGCACTAAAACACCCACTCGCCAACTGGCGAGAGTAAAAATGGCAGATACCAGCAGAAATGATATTTATTTACATTTTCTGGACAGTAAATATTTATCAAGTAAAAAAATGCAGAAAGTAGGTAATGAGAACTAAATAATTTTTTATGCATTATAATATTTGGAAAGTATTAACATAAAATGCATACAAAAACTATTCTCATGAGAGTTGAGAATGCACTAAGAGTTCAGTGAGAATTCTTTTTCAAAAAACCAAAGAAAATGCTGTTTCCGATTAAGTTGTATGCAGTACGCTACACACACACACACTTCTGACACGTACCTCCATTTATAGGCCTACCTAAAATCAAATATTTCTATCTACATGTTAGGCATTATGAATATATATATATTTTTTTTTTCACTATACACGTTTAATGCGAGTTCATATATATATATATATATATAACATATTTATATATATACATACATATAGAGAGAATTTTCTAGAAAATTATTGTTCCATAAAGAATGATTGATTAACCATGGGAGGGTGTTGTACCTTGGACCATTTATCATAAGAATCGAAATTATCGAGTTATAAATACGACATTTGCTGTTTTCTTGGACGCAATTAACTCTTCAATGTGTTTTCGTTGTATCTGCATCGGTATAAACCCACGATCTATACACAAAATATTTCCAGAAACAAAAAAATATTATGTTGCATAGTGGATCATGGTACACGATGCTCATGTACCTTGGGACAACCATCCTGTACCTTGGGCCACATTAATAAAGTAATAAATAGTCGAGCCTATGTAATGCAGTATATTAGAACTATAATTAATAATAATTATTTCATATACTGTAGCAAAAAACAATACAAAAACACAAATATAACATTTTACAAACATAGTGTACCTTAAAAGTAAAAAAAAAAGTATTCAAAACAAAATATTTCTTTCACTGTTAGTTAATTCAAAGGCACACATCCATAGAAGTAATGTAAATAATGTCACAAAATATACGATGAAAAATTCGGACAAGTATCCTTTATGTTACCTTAAAAAATTGTAAAAAAATGGCTTTAAAATTTGTTTGAAAAGTTCTTATTTATATGACTATGCCCCACTGTTAATCAAAATATGATAGACCTACAAGAAAAAGCCTATTAATAGGTAATTAGGTTATAACATGAAACACAATAATCACAACTATATGTTTTCCAGTCGTTGCCTTCTACCCCAGCGCACAGGAAATGAGTCCAGCAACCACATTTAATGCATCTGCACCACTTTTCACCACTACAGTCAGCCTTCTTTGAATTCCTGCAGTAAAGACATTCTTCATCAGCACTGTTCACAGTTGCTTTATCGGTAGATTGTTTTACGTGAAAAACAGTGTCTACATCTTCACTTTCAGATGACAATGGATCCAGTAATTTCGGCTTCTTCGCCATGTTGGGAGGTACCGATATCTTCTCAGAATTTTCGCTTTTAATGGCTGGCTTTGATTTAAGCACTTCACTTAAATCCTTGGCAACTTTAAAGAACTTCTGTGTTTTTCCTTTGAAGTTTGTATTTTCCCTTGCTGCTTACCTTTATGTTGCTTTATAGCTTGTTTTTCTGGAGTATCCGTAGTTATCATCGTCTTTATAGATATTATTCCTCTGTTTGAGATTTTCCTTGGTACAGCCTTCAGATATGGCAGATGTCTTCAGGGGTGACCATTTTCTTTTCTTCTCTTTTCGTGTCAGGTGTAACACAGTGGACAGCATTATTGTGAGATTGTCATGATCTGCTGGGTGTTGGTTAATTGAAAGCTGTACAGGTTGATGTTTCCTGCGCCCCTGATTCCGTAATTTGGTTCTCTGATACAGTTGTATGCTTTCCTGATGGGTTTTCTATGGTCCGATCAGTAACGTATGCACTCAAAAAGTCGTAATCGGAGAAGATTCCTGATTTTCTAAACCCAGACAAAATGTTATTTGGTGTAAATGCTCTTGGATAAGCCACCCCCAAGGCCTCTGCTACTATATAAATGTCAAATGTGTTTCCCTTGTTGTTATACATCCATTCACTGACAGCCTGATTGTAATAGGTCTTCAGTGGGCCATATACAGATATGTCCAATGGCTCGAACTTGTGAGATGTGTGTGGGGGAAATGTTACCATTGTTGGGATGCTGCAACCCCACACACGAGCATTTCTTCGCCATTGATGGTAATCTCGTGTACCATGGACCACTGGTCCAAGGTACAAGATGCATTTGTGGCCCAAGGTACATGATGAAGTATTTTTTAACACAAATGGCTACTGTCAGTCTAAAACACGACAGAAAAATAAATGCTTATCATTTTTCACTTACCAAATAACGAGCTATCCAGTAGTGGTACACAACACAATGTTTATACATGTAGTTTAAATGAAAAACGCATCCAACGGGATACGAAAAAATTTACTTCAAACAACTTAAAAAAACTTTTTACTGCAGTACTCATGATTCTTATACTAGCGAATCTCTACTCAACCTGGCGGGTGAAATCGTCACTTAGAACGACAAACTTCATCCAGACATCGCTAGGTCGCAGCACTAGCACAATAATCAAACTGGCCCAAGGTACACCATGGTCAAGGTACAACACTCTCCCCTATATTACTTTCGTTTACTTTCGTTGAAAGACACCATAAAGAAAACCCGGTGCGTGTTACTGTATCTTTTAAGAATTCTGTCATTTGGAACATGTGAAATCTCAGAATATAATATGGAATTCATAACAGGTAACGCTATCTATGCGGGAAATCCAGGGACAGCGCTCTCTACGCTGCTAGTTATACAAGGAGGAACGCGAGCACCCTGGTAGCAAATCTGAAATTAAAGGCACTCACAGCTGACTGTATAGGATACCTATATATATTTTCAGAAACAAGCGCATGCGCACACTCTGTCTTATTCTTTCGTTCATCGATCTCTCTAGGTTCTTGTATTTTGAAATGAATACGTATTGAAAATTGCTTCCATAATGGGAGGCAATTAAAAAAAACTATAACAAAATCGCGGGATACAGTTTGGTGTTGCAGCTACATATATATCATCTCCATCCAGAATTTAATTACACCACTGGATAGCTAAAGGATCAAATAATTCGTTACGCTAAGTGAGGACTGTCACGCATCGCGCGCGGTGGAGGGGGAAAAGCACCACCATTTTGAGGTCATTTTGCTGCGTTTCGAGATTTCGATTTAGTATAACTTTTGACTCTGAGAAGCTACGACATTCGTTTGAGTTTCAATCGTCAGCTCTCGTCAAAATCAATCGATTACATATATAAATAGTTAATGAATATACATGTTGTTAAAATAAAAACTAGCGTATTTTATATATTGTATAGAAAATATTACCTGTTACGCACACGTATTCACGTACAACACACTGCCGTGTCCATGACACAGCCACACCCAATTTTTTTAATTTTTTTTTTGGGGGGGGGGGGGGGGGGGGACAGACCATCGCACAAAGTGGAGAACGAAAACAAGACCAGCAATGTTTATTTGACCAAGTACCCATTCTCCGTTCTTTTCGTGCCAGAAACGTTTCACAACAATGTTTCACGAAAACGTTGCATTAAAATTCGGCCTTGAAATTTTTCACTCTCATCGCGCCCCAAAGAAGTTTCACTTAGAAAATATGAAACCGGACGTATGTCTGTTATCTTTGCTGCTTTCTCTCGTCTGTGCCTGTGGCTGGAAGGTATGTGGGCTGCCTCCAGAATAACAGCACGAAGGTCACGCTCGCTGGAAACGCGAGGAGACGTGCCGCTCCTGCTAAACACGGGCGCTATCAGCTCGGCGGACGGCCCAGCGACTCCGTGGAGGCCAGTGTCTGGCGCGCGCTGCCGGCGCCGCAGAGGACACCGTCTGGTCGCTCGGTCCGAGCTTTGAATATATATACTGTATAGAAGTCGCCAGCCCAGGTTAAAATTTCTAATACGGTTTTGAGGTAGTTGGTTAATTCACCGCCGCAATCGCCACCATCTCTAGGGCATCGACTTGTGGTGGTCCCTAGCGGACAAGTGTCGAACTCTTCAAACACCCCTTCCCCCTCCTGTTGAACGACCTTGAGCTGCAGTGAATGATCGGCGGGGGGTGCGGGGAATGACAGCGGGCGACAGTGCTGCGCTCTAACGTGTAAATAACAACTAAGACGATACAGGGCGTTACGGCAGCGCACTGCAGCGGTGAAGTTCCCAAGCTGCTCATCCTACGCTTCTGAAAAACGTAGAGTAAATCCTATCCACTCGCGACTTCTATACAGTATATATATATGAATATATATATATATATATATATATGAATATATATATATATATATATATTCCAAGGTCCGAGCGATGGGAGGAACGGAACGTCTAGACCTCGTCCGATATACTAAACAGAGGCGTTGCCCGGGCTGAACACAGGGCGCAGGGAACTTTTTTTTTATATATAAATCACATACAGACAGTAATTGTCTTCTTAATATGGACGTCAATTTTCCATGGCGATCGATTGAACGGAATAGAAGTTGCTGCAACGCAGCGCCTTCTTCTAGTGGAGAGTTATAGCAAAATGAATAGCATGAAAACATTCTCTATGGAAAAAAAAAACACTCAGAGGTGCCAACTTTCATGGCGATCGGTTGAACGGTTTAGAAGTTGCTGCAACGCAGCGCCTTCTTCTAGTGGCGAGTTATAGCAAAATGGATAGCATGAAAATATTATTTATGATAAAACACTCAGAGGTACCAACTTTCATGGTGGTCGGTTAAAAAGGGTCGAAGATTATCAACGTCAAATAAACCAACATACAATATATATATATATATATATATATATATATATATATATTACAATTACATACATTTGTTTTACAGCTTCATATAGCTGACTAAATACAAATACGTATTAGTTTACTGTAATTAATTTAATTCTGGGACCTTCGGCTGTTTCATGTATCGTTTGCAAATATGTACTATTTTGGAAAAGTAGAAATAAAATCCAATTAACATTTATTGGATGTAATTTATACACAATCAACTAATAGAATTTTTCTGTATTTGTGTTTGTAGTGCACATTCAGTCTGAAAGAATCGCTAGTAGTAACCCAGTAGAGGAGTGTTACTAACAGGAAAAAAAGAAAATAATTTCAATATTCATATAATGGCTTCCGTCCTATTCCCAGCCACAGACGAATACCGGCTTACACAGAAAGGTAACATAAATCTGAGTCATATGAGCGAGTTTTCAATGCTCGCCGATGATGTGAAAACATCTAACCTCGGTAACAAGCAAATTTATGTGTTCTCATGTTGTAAATAAATTTATAATACGAAATTCGGACAATAAATTCAATGTAGAATTCTTGAAAATAATGCCGACCGTGATAAATGTACGGAAATGATTAATTTAAGGGGAAAACCGTAATTTTTTTTTTTACCTTTTTTAAACCTTAATATAATCCGGTTTAACAGGATGGTAATAACCGAGCCCAGCCCATTTAAGGTTAGGCTAATTTTTCTCAAATCGGTGATTTGATGCACTTCGGCCTTTTTCGGAACAGCTCCGATGCACATCGTTCGCACGGTGTGTAAGCAAGTGTGTAGACAATACTGGCTTCATTCTGGTATTAAATTCCGTGCGACATTCTACTAAAATATACCACTACGGTCGGGAAAAAAAAAAAAAGACAGTTTAAATTAGCGCAAATAAATCAATCGCATAGTTTTCATGCAAACACTGGACAAGTAAGAAATAAGTAATAAATACAAGCAAATTAATGACGAGTCGAACAAATTTTTAATCGTGACAAGAACAGAATAAAGGAAATATATGTTTAAATGCAAGTTACCATTTGATATCGTTATAACAGTTTTGAGCAACAAAATGTTTTGTTTGTTCAAATGTGAAACTTTGACAAATAAACAGTTCAGTGCATAGTTAGAACCCCCACTTTTGAAAATCGGCGAAGCAATAGGAAACTTGCATTTTCTTTACGATAATTAAATTATTTGATAAGATTTCATCAACAAAAATTTTCGATTTATCATCTTGTTTTTTTGCAAATTGAATTTTATAAAAGTGTGAAGAAGCACTTCCAATTAAATAATTTGTAAAGAAATGTTACAAACTTGGATATTTTTAAAATCATTCGTTTTATCATCGGTATAACAGATTCCATCAAAAATAAAATTCATACATTCTAAAGCCATATTTAATAAATCATTAAATATATGCACTGCAATAACGAAAATAAATATGGTCGTATATGCAAATAACTTAAATTATTTAATAATTTGGCATTTTATTAATTTTTAATTAAATACTTCTATATAATAATGTCGGTTAATTTTTTTGTTATAATTTTCTTTTTCATTACATAATAGGTACTTTACTTGGGCTCATATAGCGCATCAAATAAGTCTTTCAAAAAAGTGTTTGCATTAAAACTGTTACAGAAACTCATATATAATGCAAAAGAAAATCCTAAATAGGGGGGGGGGGGGGGTGTATTTTAATCATTCAAAGGAAGAATTGGCTTGACGAAAAATAGGCTATTAGTTATAGCACTAACTTCACATTTCTTTACGTTTGATTATTAACTCCTTAAAAATAAGTATTGTAAGCATAATAATATAAAATTGGTACAACATAAACTTGATATGCATAATAATTCATTATAGTGTGCTTCAAATACGTGCCAAATTAGTCCTCCTACCGATGCTTGAAAATTTTACAATTATGTTTTAGATTTGATCATCCAGGCCATGCACTTGAACACCGCGCCCCGCCCCTGACTTGACAATAATTTAAAACACACTCCTGAAACATCACTTCAACTTAACAAATTTGGAAAAAATTTAAGGCATTGGTACAGATTAGGCGTTTACAAGCACCCAAATGAATGAAAAAATAGTAATCTGGGAGAAAATTTCAAAAATGAGACGGACTTAGGAATAATATCATGATTTATACGAAACTCTCATTTAACACAATGTAAATGATGGGTTCAACTACTACTTAGTTCGCAGGCCGCAGCGGGCTTCACTATGCCGGCGAGACACGCCAAGGCAAAGAATTGAAGTTGCAAGTTGACCGTGCACTTGATATATTAATTTCCGCTACGCCGCACCTAAACAAAGCTGCCATTTCTTTCACCGAGTAAAGTTTCAAATTATTAGTTAGTATTATGGGAGCTGAACATCCCACGGTATTGGTAACTAACTGCCTGTAATATTCCTTGGAGCACTCCATGTCGCTTGCTTCCCAACCAGCGTGGGAGGCACGGTGACAGGATTCTCGGGAAAGAGTGACTGATTCGACACTGTCGTGCGACGTCTGTTTAGCCGGTGTAAACACTCGGGGCTCGGCGGACATGTCGCAATCCACATGTTGCCTCGGTGGAAACGCGCCTTAACGCACGCAAGCTGCATACATACGTGCGCGCAAGCAACGCTATGGAAATCCATTTTGAGTTGTGTCGAGTTTCTGCTCGTGTCAAGCATCGCGGCCTTCCCTCGCCGTGAAGCGCGCGGCAGACCACGCTGAAGTAGAGCTCCATAACTGGTTCTCGTGTCGCCCCCGAGCAGAACCAGCTATTCGCCTCCCCCTACCCCCTCCTGCAGCTGGACGGACAGGTTACACTGCCCGCCTTGTCCGCGAAAGTATGTACGGGGAGGGGGGGAAGGGCCTCAGGCGACAGACGCAGCAGATGTATCGGGTGTCTGGGAAAGCGACCTAGCGGAGCCACCACGGCGCGCTCAAACCCTCGTAGACGAGACGGGAAGGGGAGCCGACCGCAGAGCGAAGGCCTTCCCACAATCAATTATTTACTGAATTCAACGTATTCAACGACATGCATGAACGCATTTCAAAGATTGGATCACACGAAAATAAAATCTATATAAATAAAGATGTAAACGTTCGTTCGTTCAAAACCTTAAATCTGCGAAAGGTGTTCACACAACGCGCGTGTTTTTATACACCTATGTCACACCTGTGACAGGTAAAAAGGAAGATAAATATAGTTAGGTGAATGTATATGTGTGTGTATATATATAAATATATATTTATTTATTTATTTATATACACACACATATATATGTGTGTGCATGCGTGTTCAACTTCTGTTATGCAAAGATAAAGAGGGAGATATACAGATAAATAGAGATAGCGCGAGGGATATATATAGATAGGGAGATATATTGAGATAAAGATAGAAACATAGACACATAGAGAGAGAGAGAGAGTGATACGGGGAGATATGGATAGAGATATATAGATACAGAAAATAATATATAGAGATAAATATAGTGAGATTTATAGAGGGAAAATATAGAGAGATAGAGATAAAGAGATATGCTTTGTATGTGTGAACCTACTACAAACAAATTACAAAATAAATTTATAGAGGCATAGGATCGTATTCCGGGCATTAGCTAGTATGAAATAAATATCTGCGAAATCGGCTTCATTTTCCTGACTCCAGATTAGCATACAGACATGTGCATAATCAAGTCGATGTCATATGTTGATAAGCTGCTGCTACATTTCACCTTCTCTTCGGGTCGCACATGATTTGGTCAGCTGTTGTCAAATAGTCCATGTTCCCGGTGTGCTAACTTTTGCAACCTAATCGCCAAATAATAAAGTAAATTTCACAGATCTCTTTTTCGTTCTCTGAAAGATTCTTGCAATGGGGAATACTGATTTACAACTTCATGGAGCCAGCACCATTCCTGGTTTTACACTGTCGTCACAGAACTACCTGACGCAAGGGCGACACAAATGAGTACATAAACACATACTGTATTGAAGTGTTTTTTGTAGTCGTACTTCACTGAAAAGTGAAGGTCAAACACATCTCATGATGTCGGTGATTCAGTTTTAGTTCAATCACAAATTGCTACGAATTCGGTGCCATTCTCCGTCCTTGTGTTAAAAACAGATTTCCTTTTAGCTATTGTCATTAATTCTAGCATGTCCTTACTAATTTATTGTTCATTTAAGAACAGTTTTCTTGTTATCTTTTAATATCATATTTCCTTAATGTAAGTGGAGTTTTTCATGCTTCTTTTCCCTGCATTCTTATAGCATCAGAACTTGGACATAAGGTCACTGTTTGGACTACAAGCTTGACATTCAATAACAGTAACAGTACGGTTTGGAACTCTAAATATATGATTGTTGTCACCAACTGCGTGGCTACACAACTTATAATTTACTTCTTTAAACCAGTTTGTTTATAATTTAATTGAAGATTAATGTTTAGAGTTTTTATTCGCAGAATGACAAATATCTGACTTTAATGGAACTAATGATTAATTTTATTTTTGATGCTATAATGGTTGCAATATACTCTATTTGATTTCTACGTCTGTATTTCAAATACATGTGTAATACATAAATATATCTTAATCACAAAATTTGAACTTATAACTTTGAATGTTCAAAGTAATTTTTTGCTAACTAATGAAAAATATTTATAGTCGATAAGGATGGAAGGGGGGAAAATGAGAGTCTTTCAGTATTCACCAGTGATGTGTACAGGGTGTCTACCAGATCTAGTAAATGAAATTCCCTGATTTCTCCAGGTTTTCCAGGTCTAAAACTGAATTTTTCCAGGTTTTCTTACACAATTACGACATTCCACGAAACTGAAAAAACTGCATAACAATACATTGATGGGTTTCAAAGTATTTCAACTTACTTAAATTAGTAAAAATATTACCTTCTTCTAGACGTGGCCAAAGTGACTCAATTGATGGCAAATAAAACATGCTGCTACAAATATTTCACACACAAAAAACATTAGTAAAAGTAAGCTCCCGTCAATTTCGCAGTGACTCAACTTTTGCGTCTATAGCACTTGCTTCAGAACAATCCAAATCCAACACTCGAGCCTTCTTAAACTGCAATGCCTTGATCTCCTCTTCAACTCTTCTTTTTTCTGCCTTCTTCTTGTCTGTAGCTTCCTTTTTTTTTGTTTTGTTTGCAGGGCTTCCTTACACCTACAACTAGCATTTCTTACATACTGTAACATGGACTTGATGATATCAACATGCTCTACACCTCCAGAACGTTGAACAAAGTCATACACTTGTCTTTGTGCAATCAGTGTTTCTTCCTGCAAGTTTTCAGTCAGCATATTAGAATTCACTGAAAATCCTCTTTCTAATGATGCATTTCCATCATCATCCTCACAAACTTTAGAAGGCCTGTTTTGGCAACTACTGTTATGTGCCTTAAGAATGAGCATCCACAAGTGATCAAGGCGCCCATCTTCTCGAGAAAAAGACGAGAACAGTGCTTCAGAATCTTGCGAGGAACATACCAACTGATATGATCACTCAATGTTATCAGCTTCTTGTCCTGATAGCCACCTGTTTCGAAGACAACATTCTAAGCTGTACTTCACACGCTGTTTCCTCACACCCGAATTTAAAGCCATAGACGGACATAAACAGGAAATTCCTTTGGTAAGTTTGTACTTCAGGGGACTTTTGTCTTGAAGTTTTTTTACCATAACCTTTGGACAAGTCCTAACATCATTTTTCAGTAACAGGACAGACTTTTCTGGTACTTTTTCATTCTTGATGGCATGGCGTACTGCATAACCCAACTTGATATTGTTAGCAGTAAATAGATTTTCCTGGTTATCTACATCCAATTGAGATACATTGTGTTTTTCCCTAAAGCTCTTCAGTACCTCTGGTTTCACAAACTTTCCTGCCAAAGCTAATAAAATGTCTACCAGTGAATCATACAGAAAAGGTGCCATGGGTGCTTCACTTTGGAACATTGTAAGAAACAATTCCAGCTCTGATGCCAAAGAGTGGAAGAATGTAAATTTTACTTCTAGAAGATTATCTTCAAGAGCACTTTTCACTACTTTGAAAGACAGATGAAATAGAATCTTCACTAACAAATTTCTTTGGAACATTGTAAGAAACAATTCCAGCTCTGATGCCAAAGAGTGGAAAAATGTAAATTTTACTTCTAGAAGATTATCTTCAAGAGCACTTTCCACTACCTACATTGAAAGACAGATGAAATAGAAACTTCACTAACAAATTTCTTTAGGTGGGGTAACGTTTTCATGGCACACTCAGATAACTGCAGTAATTTCTAACGATCTGATTGCACAAAATTTCTTGGGGAAAAGCTCTGATCTAGTTATTCTAATGTAATCTGCCCTCCTTGCAGGTACATGCTTAAACAAAAAGTAACTGTGCCTCAAAAAACTTACAACGTCCCATTGTGTAGCAGAAATTCCAGTTTTCAAAGTACCCTGGACCGTATGAAGCCCACAGCTACCAATTTCTAGCAACGATGGCGAATCTTCACCAAAAGTGACTGTGATATGTATTTTCAAAGCTAACAAAAATGCCCAGTTTACGTTGGGGGCATCCATAATTACTTAAAATTAAATGCACCTGTCGGTGTAATCCGAACGCGGGAAGCACATGCCGCAGCACGTACATCAGCAGGATAACAGACCAGCTTGAACCAGTTTGTATCATGTGATTTAACGCCACTTCCAAATCCGATGGTAAATAAAAGAAAATGGATGTGGGAACTGTTAGTTATTTGCCATTCAAATATAAAAATGGGAGGGGATACACTTGATGCTACGTCAATGCAAGCTGATCAATAAACAAAAAAGTATTGCCAACTACAACCTACCAAACAAAAATTCCCTGATTTTTGAAAAAATTCCCTGATTTTCCCCTGATTATTCCCTGATTACAATATTCCCTGATTTTTCCAGGTTTTCCAGGTTTTCCAGGGTCAGTAGACACCCTGTGTGTAACATCTAACCTATAGTATCATACAACACTGAAATAATTATTGCATTTAATATAGTTTACATTATTATTTCACAGCGTATATGTAACGTATTAGAACAGCCACATGAAAATGCATCGCGCTGTTCAATACTGCTGTTAGCAGAACGTACGGTAAATAGCTGTGTCTTTTCTCTTTCTCGCTTTTCAGACGTAATGGAAGTGTTTGCGCACGCTGACCCCTGCACAAACGCCAGCTGTAGGCCACTCCAAAAATTTAATGGCGCGCGCTGCTCCTACTTCCTGTTACACATTTCCGTAGCATTCACGAAATTACTCCCACCAAATGCTGTATTTATATTGTCGCGGGTTGAAATTTTGCAGGGTTGTTGAAATCAAATTTAGGGACTTTACTGACGGGACTCTGGGCTGGCTGCTCTGTTCACTCGTCAGCGCAAGTGGCGTGACCATGTAATTGGGGCACGGGGCCGGCGCGGCGCGCTGCGGGCTTGCAGAATTTTGTTTGTTTGTTTGGCCGCGCGCTGGCGCAGCCACGGGCCGCAGTTACTGGGGCGCGCTGTCGTAACAAGCCGCGCGGTGTGGCCTGCACATTGGGGTAGAGGGGGGGTAGTCTTCCCAGATGTTCTAGTTAGTTGTTTAGTAAATTTGACTTCAATAACGAGCTTTTGTTATGGTAGGCGCGGCAGGGCGCGCGAATTTAAGCGCAAGTGAGTGGTGACTCGGGGCTCACTCAGGCGGAGGCTATGCGTCTCACCTGTGGTCACGAGTTGTTAGTTCGTTCGTGATGTAGGAATTCAGGCTCACTCAGGCGGAGGCTATGCGTCTCACCTGTGGTCACGAGTTGTTAGTTCGTTCGTGATGTAGGAATTCAAGCTTTCGGGCGGAAGCTATGGTCGACGCCAGAGGCCACGAGTCGTTTAATTTAAGTTAGGTCATAATGTAGTCGTCAAGCTTTCGGGCGGAGGCTATGGCCCTCGTCAGGGGTCACGCGTCATAGTTTTTAAAATGTAATGTTCGTTCGGGATTTCAAGGGCAGGAGAGGCCCCTACGTTATTTTTTTAAAGTAATCGATCAAGAAAGGCTTTTCGGAAAATGTGAGTATGGACTTATCTTTGTTTTAATTTTAAGTATTAATTATGATTTGAGGTATTCGGAAGGACTAGGGAAGTGTTTAGTGAAGTTCTCTCATTCTCTCTCTTGTAAGGTCGTTCAATCGTTAAGGAAGTAAAGAGATTATTGTTTTAAATTGTAATCCCGCTATTTAAATGTTCTTTAAAATGATGTTGAGTATTTGACTTTAAGAATAAAATAATTTTAATTAAGTATTATGTTATTTTGCAAAATCTCCTTAGTTCAGCTCTCACCAGACATCCTGTACGGGATGACGAACCTATGATCCTAGGTACAGTAAAGTATTTTATGAAGTTAAGACTAGTTGATGCCAAGCGAGTTGTTTCTATGTAAAGAGCTACGATTCTCTCCCCCCTCTGAAAGTGGATCGTGACAGAAATGGCGGTGGCACCGGCTAGGTGCACGTGACAGAAATGGTGGAGGCGCCGGGTAGGTTCTATTTCTGGAGAGAGAGAGAGGTAGATTTTTATGTTTATTATTAAGTTAGTTTCAGCTTCTGATAGCAGGTTATTAAGAGTTTACTTGAGGAGTGGATTACGGAATTTAATCTAAGTGGAGGAAGTCTTTGAGATTTTTTTTTGACGTAACAGATGTTTATTTGAGTATACTTGTAAGGATAAAGTTTATAGTGATAAGTTGTTTTAAGTCGTTGAGTTTATCAGGGATTTTTACGTGAGGAGAATACGTTATAATTTAAATGATTAATAGAGATAATGCAAGTGGTTTAATTTAATTGAAATTAATTTTAAGATTGTAGGTTAAGAGAGTTAAAATTTAAAATAAAGTTTTTTTCGTAAATAGGAATTATTTTCAAGTGAAGTTTGTTTTGCTGTCGTGCGCGTAGGAGACGAGACGTACGAATTAAATCAGTCGAGGGAAGGATAAACGTTAGAAAGGAATTAAAGAGAAAACGAGAGTTTATGTAAAAGAGAGTTATAGAATTTATAGTGATGTTTTGTTTTAATTAGAAAAATGTTGAGAGTTGTTTCAGAACGACACGTCAGTGGACGTGGCAGAATGAACACGTGACGGGGAGGTGCTGAGACCTAGCGGAGAACGGAGGAACCGCAAGCGAGGGTTGGCGCACCTGATGGAATTCGGTGACGTCACGAGCACGTACAGAGACGTGGACGGCCGTGACCTTGTTTTGATCAGCTGTACGGTAACTTAGCGATAAGAAAATAGACTATTGGTTAAATAAATTTAAATTTAAGTGTGTTTTAGAAGAAGAGGAACTTTCAGTATGTAAGTAATTTATTTTAAGAAGTGTATGATGTATAGGCTAGAAGTGTTTCGTTGTAAGTTGTTTATGTTTTTGTTAGTTAAATTCTACCTCGGTTTTAAAAATATTTTTTTGGGATTTGTAAACATTATTAAGAAGGTACACTATAAAATCGATAAGCATTGAGAAAAGTGGGAAGGATAGTTTTTGTGTGTAGAGGGAATTTACTCCAAGGGAACAGAGAGACAAAATTAATGTTTTCTTTAGGGCGAGGGACCCTAAGGTGAGGTGTTGTGTCCCTGGGAAGAAAGGGAATTGTAGCGCAGACCATAGGAGATGGGCTGACTACGGAATTAAGGGTCAGGAGAATCCTGAGAGTTGTGAGTAGTTTGGGGCAGGAGTTCCCCATGGTAGTACCGAAGTGGCTATCCTGTATGGGATAGGGTACCATTTCAATGAAGTTTGTTGGTGGGGTTAGAGTCCCTTGCTGTGTAGTGGGCCTATAGCAGATAGGCACTACAGTGAAATTTTTGGTTATTTTGTGAGGTAAATTCCCTGGAGGTTAAGTAAGATTGGATTCAGTTAGGAAGGAGGGAAATGAGAAACATTGCTGTAGAGAGTTAGTGTACTTGCCTAATGTGAAATTGAATTTTACTAAATTAATTTAGGAGAAAGTTTTGTTCGGTAAATAAATAATAATGGAAGATAGCTAGATAATTAATTAATTTTTTTTGAGTAAGGTGTTTTAAGTAATGAAATAAAATAAGGTGAAGTAATTTGAATAATTGGGGAGGAGTTTCTTTAAGAGTTTAGATAATTGTTTTTGAATTTATTGAGATATTCAGCCAGTGAAGTTTGAGTGTGAGAGATACAGTGAGATTTTAAGGAAATCGGTTGTTTATTAATTAGGACAAATGAGATTTTATGATTAAGAGTCAGTAAGCATAGTTAAAATTTACGACATGATATTTGTTGACAGTTTACAGTTATTAAGGAGAAAACAGAGTAATCTATTTATTTTTATTTTAAGGGTTTGAAGATAAGATTATGAATTTTTTTTTTGAAAGTTTCTTGGGCATGTTTGAATAATTTTTATTTGGATTTTAAGAAATTACAGAGAAAATTTAATTGATTTACATTAGTTTGGAAGTATGGAGGTTTAGTGTTCGATTAGCCCTAACTTGATGGTCGGATCTCAAAAGAATGCCGTAAAACCGATAGCCAATTGAGAGGAATGCGGTAGGCGCTTATGTAGAGAGGGGTTGTGGGAAAACTCCTTGGGACTGATGGCAGATCAGGGGCCCTAAATAGTGTGTGATGCTGTAAAACCAGTGCAGGGAAAGCCTGGTATGCTTAAATTTTTGGGCACAGGTTATGTAAACCTGGGGTTCCATGGGATTTAGTCATGTTATCTGCTGTGGGACATTGAGATTTCCAGGCTCCATAGTAAAGTCAATGTAAATTTTTGTTTTCTTAAAATAATAAATTTGTTTTTAATTTATTTGAGATATTTGATTTGTAACAGTGAATACAGACCCCGAGGAATAAGAGTTGTCATGCTGTGAGAGGAGAAGGTGGTAGGCCTAAAAGGGTACAGGCACCACAGAGGTTATGTGCATTGCATAATTTAAATATAAGGAAACTTGAGAATTTGAAATTTTGTTGTTGGGTTGGACACCCATAAGAAGAGTATAGGCAGAATTTTTATTGTTATGAGATGTCTAATTTAATTGAAAAGAAGAAAGTTTAAAGATGCAAGGTAACATTATTATTGTAATAATTGAAAGAGATTAAGAGGTAGAGAGAAATAGGCAGTTTTTGTTTGTAAGTACTAAAGTTTACATATAGAAATTTAGTAACTAAGAATGAATAATAAGTTAAGTCTAGTGTAAAAGTTTTTTTTAAGTTTGTTAAGTTAAGAGTCATAAGTAAATTTTTTTTGAGAGAGAATGTCTTTGATAGGAAGTATTAGAAACTTATGGGAATTTTAGGGTAACATAAATAATGTAGGTAATGAATAATAAATAGATGGTAGGTCTTAAGTTAGGATTAACATTTGAAGCAGAATTTAATTAAGAAGAAGGAAAATAAATAGGCCTAATGAAAAGAACAAAAAAAGGATTTTATGGTAAAGCATTTTTTTTAAGTAATAAACAATAAATAATAATGTTGTTTCAGGGTAATGTGTACTAATAATACAATTTTTTTTAGGACTAAAGAACAGGAATTATGTAATTTAAATTAACATGTATTTTTGAAACTGTTACAGATTCCTTAAGATGAGCTGAGCAGCAGTCCAGTTTACAAGATGACAAGAGTTCGAGAGACAAGATACAAGATCACTGAAACAAGAGCCAAGACTGAAGATTCAAGAGAAGAGAAAGCTGGCAGCCATGGACTTACAAGTGGAGATTAATAAGGTCATGTAAAGTTTTATTTTTTTTTATGGAAGACAGTAACTGGAGTTTTTTTTTGTTATAAACATTATTTACAGAACTTTTTAGGTTATAGTAATGTAATGGAACTAGTGAGTTGTGGTAGCTGTCAAAAAGAACTAATACCTTAAGTTTAATTTTTAAAGTTAATTTTCTTAATTTACAGAGGGATTAGTAGTTTTTTTTAAACCTTATTTAGGTTGGAATTTAAATACAATAGCTTATTATAAATGTGTACGAACAGTTCAAGTTCACAGTACTGATAGGTAGGTCAGATGATCTTATTGATTTTGATGATTTGTTGTTTTGAGTTGATTTTTAAGTGTTGTGAATTAGACAATGAAATAGTTCTGAAAACTTAAATTATTTCAAGCTAAGAAATAGTAAAGTTAATTGTAACTCAAAGGACACCAGAATTTAATTTTTTTTTGAATTAGTAATGTTTGAAAATTTTATACTTTACAAGAAAGGTTATAAACAAACAGATCGGATGGAACAAGGATGCAGTAAATCACAATTTCATTTAGAATTATTGATTAGCTTTTGAGGTTATGAAGTAAAAGTAATTATAGTTTAAAAGTTTGAATAAAAAAAAATGTTTTTTTTTATTTGTTTGAAATAGAAAGTTTAAAAGTTAATTAGTCATGATCTAGGTGGGTGATGGGGTGGGAATTGGCCACTCTTTTTCCCTATAACCTCCCTAACATGGCCTTCTATTACAACTAACAGAAATAAAGAAGAAGAAAAATGAAGAATTATTAGTTAGAATGTTTCTTTCATGAAGATACCTGATGAACTTTTACTGTTTGGAAGAATAGAAGCAAGGTTAGTCAGATATTTTTACTCAGAAGAAGAAGAAGATAAAGCAGTTTTATGACTCGACAAGCCAGAGATTGGTGTTTCCCCTCTGCGCTTCTATTGACTACGTTGTTTACTCTCATGGGATAGCTGGTTCGGCACCATGGAGAGAGATTGGTGGGCATTGTGGTTGCCCCCAGAAGAAAAGAAGAGTAGAAGAGGTTATGGGTGGGTCATGTGAACTGACCTTCAACCCAGTTACTTCGTGGGGACTATTTGCTGTATAGAGAAGATCAAGACTCAAGAGTTAGGGAAAATTATTGGAGGTCATGTTTCCCTTCCTTAAGTTTTTCCTATCAAATTATTTGCCTGATTAGATTATGCTAAGGGTGGGATACTTTATGTTAGCAGTTGAATTAATTAATTTTATTTTTTTGTGTGTTTGCATCCTTGCCCATCGATTGCAGTTTAGTAGTTAGTTTTGTATTTGTCAGGCGTGATGGTAATGCCTGTTGATGATGTTTCAGAATTGTAATCTGTTCGTGATGAGGATGGCACAACTCCGAAGCAGATGTGGGGAGAAGTTGTGAGCTGCCCTGGAAGCCAGTCCAGTAGCTGTTGGAGTTGAGTGGTGTTTGCTGATGGCCAGCCCAGGGAGCTACTCTTCTCGACAACACTGACTTCGAGGAGTTGCACCAACCTTCACGAGATAAGAGTTTAATTAATTGAAACCCTGTAAGGACACTTAATTTTTTTTGAAGAACGAAAGAAGTATGGTAATAAACGGAAACCGAAAAAAAAAAAATAATAATAATTATCAAGAATTTGCACATTGTTTAACGAATACTGAGAAACTAAGAACAGTAATTTAATTTGTAAAGAGAGCTTCACTAACAGAACAATTTTTTTAGAATTGAGAACTCGAGCCTCTGAAGGTTCCTGTGAGAACAAACCAGATAAAAGTTTTACATTTAATTTTATGAATACTTGTTGTTTTAAAATAAATCTTATGCAGAATCTAGATGTATGTTCAGACAGCAAGGAACTAAGAAAATTATTATTTTTGTGAAATGAGGAATTTATAGTTATGGTTTAATGGAAAAAGACAATTTGTAATTTTGAGGTAGCTCGATGGGGCTCGAGCTCTGTGAGGGGAGGGTTATGTCGCGGGTTGAAATTTTGCAGGGTTGTTGAAATCAAATTTAGGGACTTTACTGACGGGACTCTGGGCTGGCTGCTCTGTTCACTCGTCAGCGCAAGTGGCGTGACCATGTAATTGGGGCACGGGGCCGGCGCGGCGCGCTGCGGGCTTGCAGAATTTTGTTTGTTTGTTTGGCCGCGCGCTGGCGCAGCCACGGGCCGCAGTTACTGGGGCGCGCTGTCGTAACAAGCCGCGCGGTGTGGCCTGCACATTGGGGTAGAGGGGGGGGTAGTCTTCCCAGATGTTCTAGTTAGTTGTTTAGTAAATTTGACTTCAATAACGAGCTTTTGTTATGGTAGGCGCGGCAGGGCGCGCGAATTTAAGCGCAAGTGAGTGGTGACTCGGGGCTCACTCAGGCGGAGGCTATGCGTCTCACCTGTGGTCACGAGTTGTTAGTTCGTTCGTGATGTAGGAATTCAAGCTTTCGGGCGGAAGCTATGGTCGACGCCAGAGGCCACGAGTCGTTTAATTTAAGTTAGGTCATAATGTAGTCGTCAAGCTTTCGGGCGGAGGCTATGGCCCTCGTCAGGGGTCACGCGTCATAGTTTTTAAAATGTAATGTTCGTTCGGGATTTCAAGGGCAGGAGAGGCCCCTACGTTATTTTTTTAAAGTAATCGATCAAGAAAGGCTTTTCGGAAAATGTGAGTATGGACTTATCTTTGTTTTAATTTTAAGTATTAATTATGATTTGAGGTATTCGGAAGGACTAGGGAAGTGTTTAGTGAAGTTCTCTCATTCTCTCTCTTGTAAGGTCGTTCAATCGTTAAGGAAGTAAAGAGATTATTGTTTTAAATTGTAATCCCGCTATTTAAATGTTCTTTAAAATGATGTTGAGTATTTGACTTTAAGAATAAAATAATTTTAATTAAGTATTATGTTATTTTGCAAAATCTCCTTAGTTCAGCTCTCACCAGACATCCTGTACGGGATGACGAACCTATGATCCTAGGTACAGTAAAGTATTTTATGAAGTTAAGACTAGTTGATGCCAAGCGAGTTGTTTCTATGTAAAGAGCTACGATTCTCTCCCCCCTCTGAAAGTGGATCGTGACAGAAATGGCGGTGGCACCGGCTAGGTGCACGTGACAATATATATTTATATAACTAAGATGTTACACATTTAAAAAAAAACAATATTGTAAAACACAAAGGTCGCTTTAACACACTAAACGTGCAAAGTGGGCTCCTTACTTTGTCTTTATTATGGGGTGTTTAATCTTTAATTTGATATTTGATATTATATATATAATCACACATAGTTGTTCTCTATTAAATCATCAATATTTTTATATTACACTACCGTATTACTGTACCTAAGTACTTATATCACTATTGTACTGGAGTGGATTCATTGGTTCGTTGATAATCTTGAATTACCATTTTTGGTTCTGAGTACAATTTAGAGAAGGGGTTATTTTAAAATCTTTAAATGGCTGAAACTTTTAAGCATAAATTTTAGGGGAAAACGGTAAATTTTTTCCCATTTGTAAAACGTAACTATAATACTGTTTAACTCTATAAAATTATCGAATTCTTAAAAATAAAAAATAAAAATAAAAAAAATAGTATTTAGGTACACACGTTGGAAGTTATACTTCTATGGCATTCCTAAAATATTAACCTGAAACATTTTAAAACACATAACACTAAGTAAATGTACGTATAATATATGTTTTTGCTTAAACGACTGAAACTTGTTTGCAAATACTTTCTAGAGAAAGCTAGAATCTTATTGGGTTGATTCAACAATTGAGATTTAACAGTAAAAATTTCATAACGAATTTTTTTTTTTCCATGGTGTCGAATATAAATGTAGGCTAACAATTTGTTTTATCTATACAACTAGCTGCCCAACCCGGCTTCGGGCTTCGCACGGCTATACTAATGGAAAAAAATTAAGCCACATCTCCCATTTACATTAATGGTAAATAAAAAAATTCCAGTGAAAATTTATTACAATGCTGTATAATGTACCGGAGAGAAAATGAATAGCACCGATGGTTTCCCGACTCGTGCACGCAACGTACAACTGATGTACCCGTACATCGCTACGGCAGTCTACAGGCAGATCACTCTTGCGCCGCTCATTATACATGCCCCTCCTTGTGGGTACGCCACTGCCGCGCGATGCCCGTTGCCATGGAGACGCAGAAGGCATGAACAATGCAAAATCCTGTTCTCATGCAGACAAAGTACCCACTGTTGCCTGGTTTTAAACACCCATGGGATCTAATTTTCGGAAAATGTCATCCTGCGTAACATAATGTACATTACTGTGAAGTTTCAAGTCTGTAAAATATATATACTTGAAAAAAAAAAAAAGGGCAATTTTTGATATTTCAAGTACCCGCCAAAATTTCAACGGTGATGAGGACTGCACTAACAATGAAATAGTCGTTGCCATAGAGACGAATGAAGCATCAACAAAGCAACAGCCGTTGCCATGGTGATTTCCTACCAAAAACTGGAAATTCTGATATATTACGCCCCCGAAACTCCCCTTGGGATCGGATTTCCGCAGAATCCGTTCTTAGTGAGCGTCTACGTCACAAAATGAGTAACTATGCTAAATTTCAAGTAAATCGGGTGTATAGTTTTAGAGATCTCGTGATGAGTGAGATTTTATCCCCTTGGGGGTAGAATTAATCAAAATCCTTTCTTAGCGGATGCCTACGTCATAACATCTACCTGCATGCCAAATTTTATCCCGATCCGTCCAGTGGTTTGGGCTGTGCGTTGATAGATCACTATGTCAGTCAGTCACCTTATAGTTATATATATATATATATATATATATATATATATGATGAACGCTGCGCTATCTCTACATTTTAATGTTACCGAGAGCTTAAGATGTTATACATCAAATATATGTTTATATCTTTAGTAATATACTATATATTTTTTTAGTAATACAATAAATATTTTTAGTAATATTTGTAATAATATGTTTATATTTTTAGTTCGAGTTTGTCTAATTTGGACACAAACCAGCACGAAGGCAACAAAGCTTATCTTTTTGGCCCGTGTAACCTTTTAAAAATCTTACAGTCAGATCCCAGATGTTTTCTGTGATTTACGTCAGCTTTTAAACATGTTTTTGTTTCTTCTTTTTTTTCCGCACTGAGAACTGGAGGCGAATTTCCTCGCAAATACTGCCCAGCATAGGAGATATCCACGGCAGAATACGAGTTAGCTGAAAAAAACTAATCGAAGGCCAAACTGCAGCTTTAGAATGCACAGTTAATGGCGATAATTGCAGTGCGCGTAAACCGGTTGAGCAGGTGCGACATCAGTGCACAAGGAACAGAAATATTACGCGAGCCAAAACAAACTTCGGTCAAGGTCACAAGTATTAAAAAATTGCATACTACAGTGTGTGGGTTGCAGTTTACGTAAACCACAGACTAGTGATGGATATAAATTGAATGCGTAAGCTGTGCAGTAGGACATTCTGAGCGGACGCAGCTGGTGCCTTGTTGATGAATGCTGTTTGTACATACTTGGGATGTTTATGTTTCAATGCAGTGAGCATTCAATAGTATTTCCTTACTTGTGCATTAAATCAATTATTTACCAGTAGGTACTTAATAATAAAAAGAACCTATGTCTGTTCGAGTACTATCTGTAAACAAACGCCCGTGGCCTTACATCAGCTGGTTTTGAAAGTTATGTCGGGAGATCGTACGTCAATGTCAGCCATAAGCAGACAAGAATCGGGGGTCAAGTTCACTAAACGACACGATGCATTACATATTAATTCTATTGGTTGGAGAGAAAAAAAAGTAGGAGAAAATGTATGACGTTATGGAGGTTGGCAAAATATGACAAACTTTAATAGATGAACGTAGGAAAACATTGAAAACTAAATAGCGCCGAGAAAATAAATGTGAGTTTTGGAGCGATAGTAGCAGTTTTGGTACGGAATATCTTTATAACGGTAATAAGTACACAATAAGTATTTAGTAGGTAGTAAGAAATGCAAAGTGATGATGAGTATCGCAAGATCGTGTTTATTTATATTGAAATAATATAACGGTATAGTGTAGAGAATTAATGTGTTGTATAAGTAATAGTAACCAGGAAAACGATATTAAGTGAATTAAATGGTGGAATCGCAAAGTTTTTGACGTACATTTTATATATACAAGAGAAATATTGACAGAAGCTATTATAGCCATTAAGGAAAGAAAGTTAAGTTTCTTTTTTTTATGATTTTTAAATGTTTGTGATTTGTAGTTGTATTTTATGTGCATTTCGTTTGCTACATTAGATGAGAGGTGTGTTGGGCGATTCACTTGCGATGTTAGGTAAGTATTTGCTTTCTTTGTTTAGGTGAATCATAAAATTTATTAGGTAATGTAAAAAGTCTCGTATTACTACGCGAAATAAAAAAAAACAATTCTATTTACAAATACTTAAAACCCTTTAAAAATTACGTTTCACCAACTAAATTCCTTTAACCAATACATGTAAACGTTTTATTTTATTTACATAATTATATACTAAACGTACATATTTGTATGTACGGTAATAATATAGGTATGAGACAAGAGGATTGATTTCATAATTTTTCTTAGGGCGTGAGTATATTAGTCGCAAAGAAACACAGAATTTTTATTATGTATTGCACAGTTACTGCTCTATTGCCCCCAAAACAATAGGATTAGGCGTCATTTAAAAATTACACTCTTTTGTTTATATGATGTATTTATATTTAAACAGACTCACGCTTTTGCCAAAATTACCAAATGTAAGGTAGTAATTGATGCAGTAGTTTTTTTTAATTTTAATACTAATTACAATACCCAATACTTTTGGCATTAAAACTCGAAGTGCAGTAATAATTGTTCCGTATCCCGTAATCCAAGTTTATACCTATATCATGCTGGCGTGATTATTAATCATTGATCCTATGGTACATGTTTTAAGTTTGGACGTAAAAAGAACCTGGCCTATCAAAAACTGGGATATCACGAACCAGCAAATTATGTCAGCTCTTGTGGAAACATTTTCTTTCGTATTTAACTTAGTATCGCTGTTCATCGTAGTATTACGTATTTTTGTTATGACAGCATATTTCGACGTACTAACTTAAAACAGCTAACATGTATCGTAGGATCATAACTTCAGGCTCAAAGGATAAATTTGGATACGTGATACGGAACGTTGTGCTATGTTATGTTGACATCTATTTATTACAGTACTTGTGTTGATTCCAGAAATAAGTTACTGTGAAGCTATCTTTACACATTCTACACCAATATGCACTCTCCAGTCCTGCATAACCCCGCTGTGCACTCTTAGTAAAATTTGCTGTTTTAGTTTCAAAATACGTGGTTCAAACCTATTAAAGTATTACCAGTTATGTTTATATATTAGTTGCACCAACAATTCGGCTTCAGTTAAAACGAACTACGTACGTAGACTTTTTTTAAACTTGGAATTAGCGCGAAGCGACTTGAATATGTTGATGGGAGCCAACATGAGAAATAAAACACTGTCTTAAGCACTAATTTGTTTTCTACAAAGCGAAGAAAGAATAGTGATAATTTCAATGTTAACTTCATACAACTTCTTTACTTTAAAAACACTCCTTTGAAAGGAAATGTTTTTTTTTTTTTTGCAAATATAATTGACTGACATTCCGTTTTCAAGATGTATATATTATTATCTTCAGTGCACTCGTAAGGTCTAGAAGCACCGGTGTTTAAAAACTGTAAGTAATCAAAAAACTATACAACTGAAAAATGTTTTATCGAACTTTATATAATTATTTTCAGATTTCCCTTACATCAACACTTGTTTTCAGTACATGTAATGTTCTGAAACAAATTTTGGAGACCAATTATAAAACCTACTAGTTAAACAACAGTGTAATTTTAGGGATTGAACATGAATAACAGCTCATGAAACTACAAGAAAATATAATATGCTGACTCGGGAAATAAAACTTTGTATTTAAAACTTTGCTTTGCAATTTACATTAAGTTAACTTAAATACGAAATTAATTTAGCTAAGAACATGGGCAAGTACTCACTCATATAAGACAGGTCTATGATAGGGATCTCAGCTTTCGACAGTAGAGTCTCCATTTTGTTGCACACGGATTGGTGAACCAGGTGAAACTGTTTTTCTAAAGCACGCGCCTTTCACTCACAGCCACGCTGTCGAGTCTCAACCTCCTCCAAGTACGAGTCGACAATCAACTGCCAACAGTTTCAAACCGCGCGTCTCTTGTCCTCGCTGTTTCCCCTTCCACCTTCCGGGAGCAAGCAATCCTGCCAACTAGCAACGCGCGCGCGCTTCGACTGCCGCCAACCATGGAAAAACTAAACCTTCAGCAAGTGACGTTTTTCAACATACTGCTATCAAAGTCGCGGTAGTTAATAAGGTAAAACAGCTGCAAACACGTGACGAAAAATTTAGGTTCTCATAAAGCATTATTTTTGAAGTTATACTTCTTTAAGCACGTCATGAAAAAATGATGAGAGTGGTTTTTTACGATGGCGCGCACGATGCAACAATATATTCACAGGATGAAAAAAAAGGGTACATATAAATAAACAAGGCGAACACACGTGTTGCAGCTCCAACCTTTTATATCCCAATTCGTAAATATTGTGGGACGCACCACTCGTATTTGTGTGCCTAAAGAAAAATGTTATTAGCATAACTATTCTCGAAAGAAAATTGTACATTTAAATAGTTAAAGAAATGATAACCCTAAATTTTATAATACGTAAGACTTTTAGCTTTATTATTTTCATCATACATAATTTCATTCCATTCATATTATGCTTTGGTAGTGCAATAACAAAGCGTATGTAAACAAAATTTATGCAATTGTTTTTGATTTGGTTCAAATCCCGTCACCTGAAAAAATTAATTTTATATATAAATGAACATTACAGTATACAAATTGTACTTTAAGCAAAAATGACATTATTTTTGTTCTTTATCTAATAATAAATTGCCGTAATAGCTTTTAATACATAGCTTACTTAGTATGTTGGTTCAGTTATTTCATACTATATAGTCTTTATTTGTTCCTTATAGTAAAAATATATAATATCAGCACAACAACCTTGAACAAAAAAGGTAACTCTGTAATTGAATACACCTACGTTTGTATGTAAAGGAGTATCCAGAAATTCTTCATGAATAAACGAATTATTTATAGAAACTACACCCCTGTTAAATGAGGAGTGAGCTGGTTTTATTCATTAAGAATATAAGAATGGTGAGCATTACTATTGCGTTAAAATGTGCTTGTTCCTTTGTCTCAGCTTTTAAGGTTTTTGACGTGACAACGTCTAATAAATCGATGAACGCCGGCTGCACGCACGAAAAAGTGTCCCGTTACGCACATTGTCCCGTTACGATGTGTTCCGTTACGCTCATTGTACGCTTGCGCCGCATCTATCTCTCTTCCACTCGATTGGAACAACCATCGATTTGACTTTTTCGAGGCACATTAAACTTGAAACACTCCCATTCGTTTCCTACTTTTCCTATCATCGTCCTATCCTTAACAGAATAATACAGATTGGAAGAGGTTAAATAGCAAACATGTATAAAAAAAATTGGTTGTCTGTAAAGTCGGTTGACGGACGATAGTTTAACGTGACAACGTCATAACAAAACATTGATGAAATGATTGCAACCTTTTATGAATAAAATTGAATCATTTTTATTGAATTATCACTATTTTGTATGGATACAAAGGAGTGAAATGAAATCTACAATTTAATTGATAAATTTACTTTTATTTGCACTCATTAATTCAAATATGTTTATTACTTTAACGAAGAGATTATTTTAACTATAACTTTTATACATGTTTGCTATTTAACTTCTTTCAATCTGTGTTATTCTATTAAGGATAGGACGATGATAGGAAAAGTAGGAAACGAATGGGAGTGTTTCAAGTTTAATGTCCCTAGAAAAAGTCAAATCGATGGTTGTTCCAATCGAGTGGAAGAGAAATAGATGCGGCGCAAGCGTACAATGAGCGTAACGGGACGCAGCGTAACGGGACGCAGCGTAACGGGACAATGTGCGTAACGGGACACTTTTTCGTGAGTGCAGCCGGCGTTCATGGATTTATTAGACGTTGTCACGTCAAAAAGTTATAGTTAAAATAATATGTTCGTTAAAGTAATAAACATATTTGAATTAATGAGTGTAAATAAAAGTAAATTTATCAATTAAATTGTAGATTTCATTTCACTATTTCTTTGTATCCATACAAAATAGTGATACTTCCATAAAAATTATTCAATTTTATTCATAAAAGTATGCAATCATTTCATCAATGTTTTGTTATGACGTCACGTTAATCTATCGTCCGTAAACCGACTTTACAGACAACCAATTTTTGACGTGACAACGTCTAATAAATCGATGAAAGCCGGCTGCACGCACGAAAAAGTGTCCCACTACGGATGTCCCACTACGGATGTGCCCTGTTTGCTCATTGTACGCATGCGTGGCATCTCTCTTCATGCTCATTGTACGCATGCGTGGCATCTCTCTCCAACTCGATTGGAACAACCATCGATTTGACTTTTCAATCATATTTTCGTCGTTTGAATTATTAATATTATGTAATTTAACGATCGTCCACCGATTTTCAGCACAATCGGTACGGTTATTTAAAAGTAATGTTGAATATTCAAATACGTTTTGAACCAACAATGGTGTTTTACAGTTACACATAATAATTCAAATTACACCCGGGATCTTTTGCACAATGTTTTAAAAACTATTGTAACACATTATAAATAAGTTTGGTGTATTTGGGATGAGTATTTGTTATAAAATCGTGTTATAAAAACGTGTTATAAAAACGAAATAATATTATTCCCCTACCCTGAAAAAAGTTTATAAATATGAATATATAACATTTGAAACTATCAAGTTTCAAGTATGGCTTTGTGGCCATTCGCTCAGCATCGCAGACTTCCAATTGTAAAGGATTTCGGTTCGAATCCGGGCAGGTACACCATTTTTTTTGTACTTGTAAAAATAAATACGGCGCACGCAACATTTCAATAGTAACAGAAATATATTTGAATTAATGAATGCAAATAAAAGTAAATTTATTAATTAAATTGTACATTTCATTTCACTCCTTTGTATCCATACAAAATAGTGATAATTCAATAAAATGATTCCAATTTAAAAAAAATTCTTCCTTAAAGAATATAATATTTTTAATGCCTAAATGGTTTGGTTGCAAAAACCTATTACGGCTCAGTCTCAGGCCGAATATGATATTTCCTTTTCTTCTGGATCAATCATTTCATTAATGTTTTGTTATGACGTTGTCACGTTAAACTATCGTCCGTAAACCGACTTTACAGACAACCAATTTTTTTTATAGTTTCTCAAACTATTAATAAGTAATTAATAAAAATTAAAAATATAAATAATATATGTTTCCATTACATTATTTTTGAAGTTATACTTCGTTAGGCGCGTAATGAAAAAATTATGAGAGTAAAATTTTATGGTTCTACACACAAATAAAAATTATAATTATATATGGGTTTTTATACTTTAGTTATTGGTATTGTATACTGGTCCATATATTTAAAAACATTTTTTATAGTGAATATTAGTGATAGAATTTGTGTATTAAACTTTCAAGTGCATTTATGTAAGTTATTTTATATTCCTGCACATAAAACGTATTTGCATTATAAATTATTTCAATATTATTTAATAACTATTGACGTGACAACGTCTAATAAATCGATGAACGCCGGCTGCACGCACGAAAAAGTGTCCCGTTACGCACATTGTCCTGTTTCGCTGTATCCCGTTACGCTCATTTTATATTGCTCTTTGCTAACCTGAACCTCCTAGTATTGCGACCGAGTCCGTGGCGTAATTCTGTTTTCATGCATTTCAATGTAACATTTTCATAAAGGAAACTTTTGACTTGTATTTAGTTCTGCAAAAAAAAAAACTTATTTAATAAATATTTTATATTTTCTGGGCAATGTCCTAACGACACTCACTTACTTTTAGACTTGTTATTTAGTTTTACTTAATTAAAACAGTTGCCTTTGTGAAAAAGCTAAGTTATATATTGTTAAAATTTTCTGGTTAATTATATTTCTTACAAGTCTTAAAGTAGTGTCCTTAAGTCACGATCCCCAAAAGAAAAACTCTACATTTATTATAGATAGTATTTGGCAAAACTGAAAAAAATTACATATTAAAAAACAGCAGATTCAGGGCTATGTATATTTTATATTAGGACTGTTGTATAGGTATCTGTTTTGTATGTAATGCTCACTATGTTATAGATATCGTAAATAATTGCATTATTGAGGTTAAACGTATTTAAAGCTGGTAGCTTGAGTCAAGGCGATGACTCATCAGAGCTCAGCGACAGTGCAATTCTCACGAGTCGGGCACTCGTAGGAGGAGTGGGTAAGGGAGAGGGGAAATAACAAATAAAGTAGAGTCGGACGTACCTAAAAATTAAATGCAGGTTTTTCGTTGCCATATTTGTTACATTTGTGAGCTTCCCCTGTGGACCTATATTGTGTAGGTACTAAATTGTTTAGTTTATGATTTCGGGTAAAGTTTAAAAAAAATTTATTGTTCAAGAGGATTTTTGAAGAATAAAGTATCACTTCTAACATGAGTGATGATCACATAAAAAAATTAGTTATTAATTTTGAAGAAGTTATTTAAAAATATAAGTGTATAATATAAGTTTAATTTAAATTGACATTATTTTAAAAATAATAAAAAGAAACATTAACATGGTACATGTAGATTAAGGGTGACAACAGAAGTGTCATTGAACAGAGATTTATTACTTTTGTCTTAGATGTTCAAATTTATGTCCTATACTTTAGGAAGACTTTCAGATGCAATTCAGTATATTAAAAACCTGTTATTATATTAAAATATGATCGCAAAGTTCATATTTTTCTCTGCCTGAAATAGCACAGTCCTCTAACCTCAATATCACCAGTATCATCTTCGTCGGTGTCTGTTAATATTTGATCTATTTTATTTCCACATTAAGCTTGCAAATTATACTTGTAAAATATTTTACAGCCATGTTAACAGTAGTAGGTATTGTATGAGACCACGTAGGTTAACAAAAACTTTAAGAAACACGAGGGAAAAATTTCTTGTTGAAACACGTTGTGTCATGTAAACATGTAGTATGGTTAAAAGTGATTGGTTGCAGTTTTTTTAATTAAACATCTGCTTTTATTTATTATTCAGCTACAAGAGAATATACTTGTTACATGTAGACATGTAGTGTTATGAATTAGGCCAGAACTGACTCAAAATTGTAAAATAACTTTATATGAACATATTTTTTTTAATTCTATGTACACGCCTTAGACGATACTGAGAAAATGAACTATATGAAGTGTTGAGCCAATCATTCGTCACCCATTTCGAAAGATGACATTGGTATAGGCCTAGTGGTACAATTAGATTGCTGTATTATGAGTGGAAAATGTACTTGAATCGTTGTTAGTTTAGGAATATATAATTGTGCTTGATAAAAAATATAACTGAATTCTAAATTAATATGGTTGTCAGAAGTTAAAACAAATGATAAAATAAAAAAATGCTATTTCGAAAAAAACTGAAAATGTAAGTTACAATTTTTTTTATAAAAAAACATTTTAATCTGTAGTAAGATTTTATCTCCATGCTGGTTATTTTAGCCTGAAGCTTCAGGATTTTTGGTCACTCGTTACCTTTTGTGCTGTAAAAATTTCAAGGCTATAAATTATCACATTCTTTTTAACGCTTTAATAGTGCAGATTTGCAACCCCCTTAGTGAATTTTATACCTGAAACAATTAAGGTTAAATGAGCCGTCTCATCTACTAACGTTCCCCAACTCTTATGCAGAACATACCAGCTGGCTCATCTACTAGTGCAGCCTCACCAACTCTCTAGATGACTTGAACTTCTGCATCACCAAAGATAAGAAGAGAAGTCTTATTTACTTAAGCAGTCTTTCTCTGCCACTTCACTTCAAACACAGAAGCACACCAGAGTAGTTAAGATGGCTCCTCTAATAGTGCAGTCTTTCCGACTCACTCGCTGACTTCGGCCCAGCAGTACACAAGGTAAGAAGAGCCGTCTCATCCACTAAAGCAGTGTCAACAACTCTATTGCAGACTTCGATCCCAGCATCACACAATATGTAATTGCATAAGGTGAAGTTAATATTTTTTTCCTGATAACGTGTGCATTTGAAGAAAAAATATGAATTTTTTCTTTACTTTCATTTATTATTGTATTTTTTTTTATAAAAAATATTAATTCGTGTCAGTATATTGTTATTTTTTGCTACTTAAGACAGTTGTTTTAAATGTTGAAGATAACAAATCCTATAATAATTTAGTATGTATTAAAGTTGCATACAAATGTGAAATATCGTTAACTCTGCATTTCAAACAAGGATGTTATTATATTATACCACCGCACAAGAAAGGTATCTGGTGCCCTGCTGTACCCGCTGCAAACAGCTATCAGACCGGCCGGACACAGGCCGGACACAGTCCCTGCACCAGTGGCTGCAGTGAGACAGGAAGGTCGGCAGAGGCTGAAGAGAGGCATCTTGCCACAAGAGGCGAGCTGAAGAACTATAAGCAGCGAGGCTTATGGAAGAAATGTAATTGTTGTGCATAAGCCTCATGAGAGAATGTATTGATGAGGTACCTTAAAACTAGTCCAGGCAAAGCTTTCAAAGCAATGTCTTTTTTAATTAAAAAATGGTTGGATGGGCATTAAGAGGTAACTCACAATGTAATAAAAAAATTCTAACCCATCCCAAGCTGTACCTCCCGAGGTGATGTGGGAAACAGCTTCATCTACTAGACATCCCGAAGACACAGGAAGGGAGGTTGGACGGTGGACGCCTGTTATCGCCGGCTGGACACGTTCCGCAGCTCAGTTGCATGCTGCTGCAAGCATGTTACAGTGTGTGGTGCACACCGCTTCTGTTCGCCCCGTCGACAATGGCAGGCTGACAATGCGCAGCTCCCACAGCTTCAGAGTACTATCTGTTCCCTTCCTACTTTTAAGTTTCCCGAGCGTGGCCACCTAAGTTCCTACCCCCTCCCTCTGGTCATAAACTTTGCGCACCACAATGCACGTGAGGTGTCTCCTCCTCCCCCCTTCACCTGACACACCATAGCTTATACGAGGGTTTTTGTTTTTCAACATCCGATGTGCTATAAAAATAAAGACAAATTTACGTAATATTGTAATTTTACTACCAAAAGTTCAGCAGGGTCTTACTTATTTTTCTACATAACCGCCAAAACAATCGATGCATTTGTCATATCGTAACACAAGCTTCTCGATGCCTTCTTCAAGGTGGATGGACTAATCGCGCGGCGCACTGGCTCCCGCGTCAAGACTTATCACAAGGATTGCGAATAGTGGGGCAGGATGCGCCGCGTGATTAGTCCACCCGCCTCACAGCGGCGTCGTGAGGGAGAGGGAGGTCCAGGGGCTGTCCTGTATCTCTCCTCACTGGCTGCTGACTTCTTCGAATAAGGCATCGAGAAGCTTGTGTCACGATGTCACAAATGCCTCGGTCGTTTGACGATTATGCAAAAAAAAATAAGTAAGACCCTGCCGTACTTTTTGTGATAAGATTGTAATGTTATGTAAATTTGTCTCTTTTTTATATAGCCCATCGGAGGTTGAAAATGAACAGCCCTCGTACATCGGTTCACCACTAGGGCATCCTACGACCTCTATTGGGAATAACTTTAAATATTCTCGTCACGGCTATTCATACTTTCACAATTCGTCTGCTATTTCTTAAAGTACTGTTTCCCACAGTAGTAAGTGGAAATCTACGTCTGAAATTAACCCCCTTTATATTAATTTCTAATGGTTTTTCTCTGTACCATATATTTCTTTATATTTTTTCTACCCTTTACCCCTTTTTTTGGTATCAAATTCAGGCATTCCCATTCCAGAGATCTTATCACTCCACTGGCTGCTCAGAGTTCTCCGGATATGACTTTTCGTCGTCGGCGGTGACACTGATTGACCATAGCAGCTTTTAATGTTAAAAAATCTAAGGAATGTGTATTTTTATAAAAGTTCTAAGGGTAAGCCTATGAACAGTTTCTAAACTATAACTCTTCAATAATGGACATAATTTATAAATTAAAAAAACAAAGTAAAACAATTTATTAAAATTATTTTTAAACACTTTGATTACTTTTAATTTTTGCATAATAATTAATGCATGCTTACATTGGCCGTAACACAAATACGGTACCTAGTTGTTTGGAATTAGAACATTTTATTATCTACCTTATAGTTAAAAGACTTCATAAAACTAATGAATGCAAAATAAATTAAGCGTAGTCTATCACATTGTCATTAACATATGTTTTTATTTTAATTTTTGTTGTGTGTTTTTTGTAAATTTTAAACCACATGGAAGACTTTTTAGAGTTGGTTTCATGTATATACTTAAGTTAAAATAAACAGTTATATATATTATTTTGTGAGCCTATAATTTGTCACAAAATAGCATGTGCAACAATCAAAACAAAAATCTATCAAATGGCAGCCTGACAATTTTCCCAATTTAAGTATGTAAGTGATGTTGAATTTGTTCAAACAGCTTGTCTCTGTCTTGGAAAACTATTGTGTTTGTTTCGTCTTTTAGTTTTGCTGTGTTTTCGTCTCGTTTCAACTGTTGTGCTGGATTGTTTCTGTTTTGGAAAACTATTATGTTTGATTCGTCTTTTCGTTTTGTGAATTTTTTTGGGGGGTTCAATTCATCATTTGTGGTTGTTTTTTTTCGTTCTCTTAGTCCATTTTTCTTTGTTTTTCTTTGTTTGTTGACCATATTCCTGTTATGGAATATTATGTGGTGTATATATCCTGTTGACGACAGAAATTTTTGCTTAATTTATGTTTTTTGTCTTTTGTTTTTTTGTAGTTTTCTTCTACAGACATACATGTGCTTAGCAGTGGCGTATGTCCAAAAGCTTACATCAAGTCAAAATTGATTGCGATTATTCGATGGAGAAGATTGCATATTGACTTCGTAATTTAAAGAAAAAACCATGGGTGCGTGCCCGCCACACGTGTTACAAGTAAAACTTCACACATAAGACAGACAGGAGATTTATAGAGTACTCTCTAATATTTTAAACACACGGAATCATGCGTTGAAAATAGCCCTTTATTTACTAGTGCCTGTACATGTCTTCAATGGAATCTAAGAATGAATTAATGAGTTTACAATAGCTACAATATGATACATTACTCTATTACAAATGTCTATACATATTATCAAAATTATGATGCTAAGACCAGATACAACCTCAGAGTTGAGAATTTAAAGTTGCGAATTAATTTGCGAAAGTATGCGGACGTATGCGAGCTTAGGCAAAATATGCAAAAGTGAACAAAAGTAGGGAAATCTGTAACCGGGTGTAAAACTGTTTCAATTCAAATTATTTTTAAAACCATCCGTTATCGAGCAATATTCGTTACATATGTTAGATACGTTACACACGTTAACTCCGTTACCTACCCATTTCCGTGACCCTGTGATTATGATATTACTCTACAGGCTGTAAACAATGTTTCACCTAAAAACTGTTTATAATAGACATACATGAACCCTGAGCTAACCGTGCCACAACATTATTGAACAGGCTGTATCTCGGGCATCAAGCGTCTGGGTGACGTGCAGCACAATGCCAGAAACACTCGGAGAAAGAGAGAGAAAAGACCATTTTCTAAATAAACATGAATTAACAAAATTATTATGCACTTCATAATAATTGCTCAGGATATATATTATTGCTGATCAATCAAAAAATATTAATTAACAACAACTATTACTCACTGTTGAAATACACAATAAAGAAAAAAACTGTGCGTGTTACTGTTTCTTCAAACAATTCCACCACGTGGAACATGCCATATCTCTGAAAGAAATATGAAATTCATAATAGATATCTATGCGGAAAACGCATAAACTGTCTCAACAGCGTTCTCTACGCTGCTGGTTGAACAAAAAGGAACGCGAGCGCTCTTTTTAGCAAATATAAAATTCAAGGCATTCACAGCTGACTTTATAGGATACCTATATCTATTCTCTGAAACAAACACATGCGCACATTTCGTTCATTTATCTCTCTTTTATTTTTTTGAATGGGAGACAAATCATCTCACAAAGAGGAGAACGAAAACGTGCCCAGCAACATATATAGCATAGTGCTCTCTTCATATCTCTTTGGCCAAGTACATATTCTCTGTTCTATTCGCGTCAGAAACGTTTCATTAAAATTTGGCCTTGGAATTTTACTCTCATCGTGCTACAAGAAGTTTGACTTCAAAAATAAAATAGCGTTCTGTCAAAAAGTATAAAATCACTTGTGTTCAGTGCGCGCTCGTAGACCATAGAGTACCATACTGTGAACAACTGGTATGACCTGCGTATGCCTTTTGAAACTAGTCATTTGGAGCCATTGAAGCAATTGGAGTCAAATGTAGCCTGTTAGAGCCAAATGAATGTAAACAGTTGAAGCCTAATGTAACCAATTAGAGCCAAATGCGGCCTGTTGGAATAATGTTTGAATATGATTGGTCAAATAAAAATTACACACGATAAACACCCAAAAATAAATGAAAATTATTGTTTTGACTCACGTATTAATGCAAATTATTTTTGTTTCGACGCATGTATTGTACGAGGACGGACCAGACAGAATAGTAGCCAGTTCGCTTGTGGCTTTGGTAGAGTGCGATCGTCTGGTTGTACTAGCCGGGTACAAACGATCAGCGACTATTTGTGAGAACTCAATGGCCATCATACCAACTGCGGCAGTGATTTCATTGATCAAAGCGGCACCAATGTGCGATGCCCCATCAAACTCTGCCTACTGTGCTAACGCTATAAACATGAATGTGCTTGGGTGTGTGATATGTGACTGTGGAAAGCCTCTAAAAAATGTCCAGTGCTATGTGCTGCCATTTATTGCAGTAGAAAATGCTCCTCTGTGTAAAAAAAATGCTGTATAGTTATATGCTGTCCTGATAAACTAAAAAAAAATATGTAAAGCTCAAAACTGAAAAGCGATTGGCTCCGTAATGTCACAAGACTTTCGCATGCAGATATGGGTTGTCATTAGTGTGACTCTCGGTTTGCCTCTTATGGCAGAAGAGTGGGGACACACTCTCCTGGTAGTTATTATATATATTTATTCCTTCACCAAGATTATAATTTCCGATGTGCTGCATCTTAACCGTGTGAAACTGAAACTTCTTCAGCCTATTCTGACCTACCGTCTACAACACCAACCGTAATGACAACTTCGTTGTCAGACATGACGTCTAAAACTGCGAAACCAACAACAGCAAGTGCATCGTACTCATCTAGCAAATGTGTTGTGCTATCATCACATACTCTTGGGTATGTTGCATCTGCAGCGATAAGACTTTTGTACATTATAGCAATTACTAAGCACCATGTGTTGTATTGCTAAAAAAAAAAGCACTAGTTTAACCAATGCGGTAATCAAGTGTCACAAAAAGACTCTAAAACGATATGGCAAAACATACAAAGGACTGATTTTAAAATCATGTGAATCTGAAGTAATTGATAATGATTTTTTTCCTTGGTTTTTGTAGTAGAGTAGAATTTATGTAAACAATTTTGTTGGTAAAATTGTTATATACTTGTTTTTACACCTGGAACATACTTATACTTTTATAGTAAAACATTAAATTGAGGTAGTAGTTACTTAAATAAGTATTTTTAGACAAACACTATCGTTTTCGCATCAGCCAAGGATACTACAAATGATAAAATATCAATAAATATATTTTTATTTTCTCCGAATTTGTAGGTTTATAATTATATAATTTAAATAGAGTGGCAAATATGGGGACAAGATGGTGAACACTGCAATTTTAACGATTTACTGATTGATGTTAATGCATTATAGTGTGGTGCATATGCATATGGTGGTGGCATACTACAGCTTTTTGTAGCATGTATTTAGAACTAAGATGGAAACATGGTCTCCAACAGGCACTGCTATTACTTCACTGTACAAAAAAAATTTCAAGCCCTATTATATGTTATTATATATATATATTCATATATATCTTATCTGATTATTCATCTAACATTTTGTCTCGATGGCTGTATGGTCAAAGGCATAAACTTTCCATACCAGAAGTTCCACCTGTCATGATTCGAATCACCTCGTTTCCAAAGTATTACCCGTGTCATAACAATACTGTTAGATAATGGAACATCAATTTTACTTGCATGAGAGAGATCGATGCTGATAAAATCTAGGACCAAACACCAGAAAAAAACATGGTGGTATCTAGCATACGAAAACAAGATGGCGGCTTCCAGTATACACAAACAAGATGATGATCTTCAGCAGACGAAGACAAAATGGCAACATTGAGCAAAACAAATCCACAGGAATAACATAAACCAAGATGGCTGAATAAAAAATGGTATATTTTCCATAATTCAAGGAGGCTGAACTTAGATGGCGGAAAGATTTAAAAAAAATGTTGGCTGTTATGAAATATCCAAGATGGCAGAAACCAAGATGGCGGCCGTGGTCAAAGATATCCAAGATGACATCTGTGGCCATTTTAGGTCTACAATCAACGTCAACGTCAATGTTATCCAAGATGGCAGTCGGGACGTCACAATCACAGATGTTGGACCAAAGCACCTCACACCACACCCTGGACCCTGTGCTTTTAGACCCATAATTATTCTACTGAAAAGTAATATACAAAACAAGCCAACAGAACTTAAATATACTCTAATGTTTTTAACTACTTGATAATGGACTTTCTGATGGGTTAAAATATTCCCGGTACTAAAATTTAAGTTCAATGTTTCGACCCGCGTACGTTACAAGAATACAATCTTAATAAGAATTAAATTTCAATTTTTAATAAATTAATAATTGTTATGAAAAATAAAAATAATTAATAACCATTTCGTGTATAATAATACTGTTTCTTCTATATTATAAGTATTACAATAAAATCCAGCTAAGTTCATCTTCAAATATTGAGTTATATCGATGCATGTTTGTCAAGACATAACTTTTTTTATAAAGACTGAGTTAAATATAGTTATATGATAAAATTTTTATAGAAAGACAAATTGCACTAAAAATAAGTAGTATAAAAATATTGTAAGGATAATTATTGTTCGTTCAAGGGAAACAATTATAATAAGGTTAAATCATAAAATAATAATGACAGAAACACACGTGACTGCCTGATTTTATTAACATAAAATAAATTGTATTTTTTTTTTCGTGACCATGTTTCCAAACATTGCAACCAAATATTTTAATAGGACTGCTATTTTGGACATTTGTAAACTGCATACATACAACATAGTACGTGTTAATAACATAAAACGAAGCGTTATACTATAAATAACATTACATGTTACTTTTTCACAACCTTGAGTGAATATAGATTTGTTCATAGGACAAATCAAAGGAAGATATAATTTGTACATACATCATTATACATTAGAAATTTCAGTTATTATATAAACATTCAAAAAGTACAACAATTATTAACATTAATCATAAAATAACCTATATTTTAATTTTTAGTAATCCCATTTTTTTATAATAAAGCATTCTGGAATTAGGAACTCTATACTTCCAAGTATCCCTACTAATATTATAAATGCGAAAGTGTGTTTGTCTGTTTGTCCTTTCACGCAGCAATGGAGCAACGGATCAACATAGATTTTTGTATATAGATAGTTTATGGGCCGGAGAGTGACAAGACTACATATAACTCACTCCCCTAAGAGTAAAAAAGGGGCATATTCAGTTTTTATAATATAAAATCATAGAAGGTAGGTCATAGACACACATACAGGGAGTTTGTGTCTTTTCTCTATGTCCGCCACATGGTCATATAGTAAGGTCTGGCAACTTCCTATCCTTCTCCTTGGCAAAACCCATCCTCTTAATGAACCTCGCGGCTGGAGGCGAACTAAAGGCGCTAATAACAGTTTAGTTAAAACTTCGTCAATAGATGGCGTTGCCTTGAATTTGTTACACGCTATCGTTTGATGCGTCCGTCACGTCTTGCTTAAGTGTTACCTGCCTTCCCGCAAAATTAAGCCGAAGATAGGCTTGCCGGTTTAGCCTTGATGCACCGAGATTGTACAATCAATGGGACTTAAAAATCAAAATTTCCCGTTTATCAATTATATGTCCTACAGACTTGAAACTCGGTAGTGATGTTCCTTATATTATAATGTGTTTAGCCCGGGCAACGTCGGGTACTTCTATTAGTTAATTATAAAAACCAATTCCTAGTAGAAATGTCGCGACTCGTTTGTTGATCTAAATCCCGGGATAGCGCAGGTTTCCAGTTGATGGGGTCTTTCGCTTGCAAGCTGTGGTCAAGCTTTTTCTTTTCCACGTGGAAAGGATTTGGATCTTTGGTTTGAAAGTCTGTTTCACCTATATCCAAGACGTGGCAAGTTTTTGAAATCTGTGTGAATAAGTCGATAAATAAATAAATATAGTAGCAAACCTAGTTTTAAATCACAGAACTTTTCTGAATAAAACATAGACACGGCTTAGTTCTCTAGTGTAATCTGACATCTTGAACCATGAAAAATTTCCTTGACTAATATTAACGAAATAATTAGCTTTGCGAATGCCGAAAGTGCATTATTCCTCTTCTATACTCCAGGTATTAGAATCATAACACACATAGCCATAGATGAAATAAGTTTAAAATAATTGTAATGTACAATTTACGAAATCAAAGTAATACGTTTGCACCATTCTATCAGTCAATAGAGGTTTCTTTTTCTTCCAAAGTTAATCTCAGTTAGAGGAGCTTCTGGTGTAAAATAAACATTCTGATACGAAAGTCCTTCGAAGAGTGTTCATAAATATACTCGTGACAAGTCTAAGTAGAGAGTCCTATAGTAGTTTGTATCCCAATTTTAGCCCAATAGTTTGTACACTACATATGTGTTTCAGGTACATTTAGAAAATGCAAAGTAACTTTATATGTTTAGAAGAACAATGCACCATTCCTTCAACATCACCAAAAAGTTTGTGAAATATAGCACAACACAAAAATTTTCAGATACATTTCTGTAAAGTTTTTTTAAATGTTACAAAGTGTCACTTTTGTAACATTGTTGAAATGTTACAATATTTCAATTATGAAATTAACTGAAGTTTTACAATGTTACTTTTTTGTAATTTGGCTTAAATATTATAATGGCTGTGTACGAATACATGGGAATGGTCCATAGCACACACATGCCTACAACCCTTAGCAAATTCAGCCACAATGTTAAGGACACATTTCTGATGGATGGGTAGTATCTGAATACTTTTAATGCTAGCACCACCTGTTGACAGTTGGTCGTACTAATGTGCACGTAACCATTTTGAGTAGTGATATCTACAAATATTCAGCAAAACGTAATTAAAAACGACCAATTAAAAAAATAATGAAGCATGATTGTTATAAATGTCTGCTATCATATTAAATTTTTTGTTATGAATCTCGAAATACTGAAAATTCTTATAAAGATCAGTAATACCCCTATACGTTCAAGTCCACCTTACAGTAATTTTCATCAGCTCTTTTACTTGTCTCCATTTGCGTTATCACTTATGTTTATAACCTTTTAAACAAATCTTATGCCAAAAATATAAAGTAATATTATATACAAACAAAACAATGAACAGCGCGTGTAACAAGATACACGTGATAGAAGTGAAACTTCTTTGGCAATTCAAACCTCGACTCGTAAGTATATCGTGAGGGATAAAACAGCAGAGAGATTGAGAGAGATAGAGAGAGAGAAAATACAATTTTATAAAAAATAACACAGTGAAGGGGTTTATGTCTTTCATTTCTTTTGCACGTATTTAAGAAGCCTATTTTTTTGTATTTATTAGAAAGTTTATTAAAATTAAAATAAATTAATAAACACCAATCAACACAATTATTACTCGCTTCAAAATAACTACTCAGGTTGAAATTATTACTGATCAATCAAAAATGATTAATTAACAATAAATATTACTCATTTTGAAATACACCATAAAGAAAAACTTTGCGCGTTAATGTTTCTTCAAACAATTCTGCCATTTGGAACACACCAAATATCAGAATGAAATATGAAATGTATTACAGGTAGCGCTATCTATGCGGGAAATGGAGGGACTAGCTTAACAGCGCTCTCTACGCTGCTGGTTGAACAAGGAGGAACGCGAGCGCGCTGGTAGCAAATATAAAATTCAAGGCACTCAAAGCTGACTGTATAGGATACCTATATCTATTTTTTGAAACAAGCGCATGAGCACACTCTTACTAATTCTTTCGTTCATCTATCTCTCTCGGTTCTATTTTTTTGGGGGGTGGGGGATAATCATCGCAGAAAGACGGGAAAGAAAAAGAACCCAGCAATGTAGATAGCATAGTTGTTTCTTTAATATTTCACAACAAAGTTTCACGTTAACGTTGCATTAAAAATCATCCTTGAAATTTTACTCTCATCACGCCCAAAGAAGTTTCACTTATATAAAACACGATCCCGAAGGGCACGATATGTGGATGCATTAATGGATGCGAGTGTCGCATCCTTAGAGACCTCGATTTTAGCGGACGCATGTAGGGATCTCGATGCAGCCCTTATGAGAGTTCGGAAGCCACGGAAAGTTGGCCACGTCCACTGCGATGCGCTTCTGGTAGATGCTTTGGCCAAGGGATCCACTAGACTAGTGTTCGGATGCAGGTAATGTTAGATCGGCGCGGGATGTCTCAGGAGCCGGAGGCAGCGATGCGCGCTCGGCCGAAGGCGAGGTAGGCGAGAAGCGGCAGGCGCTGCGCCATGAAGATGGAGAACCACATCTGCAGGTTCAGAAGCAGCCTGATGAGCACAGACACGATGGGCACGCGCAGCAGCACCTCCTGCACGAACAGCTGGAAGGACAGCAGCGCCCTGCTGTACATCTGCAACAACAATTGCAACAGCACACACTGTAAAGGAACAGCTGGAAAGTCAGCAGCGCCCTGCTGTACATCTGCAACAACAATTGCAACAGCACACACTGTAAAGGAACAGCTGGAAGGACAGCAGCGCCCTGCTGTACACCTGCAACAACAATTGCAACAGCACACACTGTAAAGGAACAGCTGGAAGGACAGCAGCGCCCTGCTGTACATCTGCAACAACAATTGCAACAGCACACACTGGTAAGGCACAATTTTGAAAATGATAATTTAGAAAGGTAAATATCTGTAGGAATTTCCCAGCTGTGAAAATACTGACTGAACTTCTAGTGAATGACCATGACACATCTAGTCAAATACGAAATGTTGACTATTAAAACTTGCCTCAAATCTAACAAAAAAGCAAAAGTTTTTGATTAAACAACAAAATTGTTGTGTTTATGTAACAAAATTTTTGAAGTAATCCCCTAAAATAAAAATAGTGACTAACTTAGGGGATGAGGCTTGGTGTTTGGTATGATTTCAAATGTAATTATTTATTCATTTGTAAATCAAATTATTTCATCAGAAAAAAACAACAATTTAAATATAGTCACTGCTGTCATGGTTGTTTTGAATACTCATCTTTGCAGGCGTTCATCCAGTACTGGTCCATGCTTTGTCTACATGTCCTGTACGACTTTTGTAAGTGTGCAACACTAGGCTCACAATGAACCTGAAGAATTCCAGAAGTACATCAAACTACAGAACCTGTCAAAACTAGATAACCAATGTTCCAGTTCAAGTCACATGTAAATAAGATAATTCCCTGTAAAAAAAAATTGCCGCACCTTTCCTTAGGTGAAACTTTTATAATTGCACGAGCGATTGGACGACTGTTCTAACAGACAATTACTCAGTTATTTCTGAACCGCAATAGTTGCGTTGAGATTGAGGGGGCGATGGTGAAGGGGGAGTAAGGGAGGGTGAATTGGGGGCTGGGGGCGTTGGTGAAGGGTGGTGAGGGGGAATTGGGGGGGGGGGGGGGGGTGATATCAGGTGGTATGCCTATCCCCTCCCAAAAACCCCCATAAAATTTTAATTTTTTTACCCTCTGCGAGGTTCTTTGGTACAGCACACTCATAAACTTAACTATCTGTGCCATATCAACAGGAATAATTTCTAACTCCCGATGCAAAAAGAGAGTTGTTATAAGTTTGAAGCCGGTGTGTCTGTGTGTGTCTTTATGGCATCGTATAGCTCCCAAACTGATCGACAGATTTTAAACCTTTTATTTTTTTTTTGAAGGCTGGTTTAATCGGGATAATTCATAAAAATATGTTCGATTATAATATGTTTATCAGCTTGAATATCATCCACTATTTTTTACAATTTTTGGATTGTTATCATGGTGGTTGAAAAACGAATATCTTTATTGTGAAGATCATGTGGTAATTGCCACATTTGTTTCGTGTCCCGAGGTGCTCCGCCTGACGCGGTCAGTGTGTGGATTGGTTTTCGGAACGAGCCTGATCATGCGCAGACCTGGTAGCTGAGCTGACTGCCGCGCGGGGAGCCACATGATTGTATACAAGTTTTTCTGGTAGTGTTTCGGTCGGTCGCTAGAGCGCTCTCCATGTTTTGGCGCGCGCTTAGAGTGCTTTGACACTGCCCGGTGCGGGGAGTGTGAAGTGGTTTGTCTTCGAGTAAGCATCAGAGGAAGCGCTTTGCTTCGGCGCAGAGATTGGATGGCTACAATTCGCCGAGTGCGGATGTGACCACACAAAACACTATTGTCATATTGCAATTTTAATGGAAGTTGTGCGTGACATGCTGTGGACGCTTGTTTAGCTGTACAAAGGAGTGTTGTTTGGTAGAACATGCATGTTGGGCGTGGCAATAATGTTCGTGTTTTAACGATGGTGATAGCTACTGCATTCAGAATTAATTCAAAATGGGATGTATTAATATCGTCCACCGATTATTTTTCACTGTGATTTTACACCGACATCTTGGAGTTTTCGTCGAAAGGGAATGTTGCATTGTGGTGTTGGTGCTGGAACGAAATGAAAAGCTGCAGTGTCCACCATTTCATGTTCATTAGATACAGCTGATGAATAATTATGCGGGCATGATTTTATTTCATGCGAGATTCTTATAGTGATTTAAAGGCGTCGGTTTCCCTCCCCAAATGTTTATGTAGGTTTCGCAAAACTGTTTTAGTGGTTAGTACGTCGAGTTTAAGGGCTCCGCCTATCCTGTACACACACACGGTGAGCAGAGCTTCAGGAAAAACAACGCGATTTTAAAACTACTCAACATATCCGAGTGGAGTCTGCTCACGAAAAGCATTTAAGAGTTCGCTGAGGGTCTAAAAGTACTTTTGATTTCAGATTAAATTTTTAAACTGTATTTTTACAAGAGTGAAAATGGCTAAAAAGCATGTTTTCAGAGTAATTTTTAGGCGTAAAACAACGAGTATAGATTCTTGAAAGCACTTAAGGGATTACACATTTATCTTAATTTCTTGTCCATATAATGTTACGGTCACCGCTCAAATTTCATAGTTATCCTGTGACGACGAGAACACTGCGCGCCATTTTAGAGCCTTGCACTTAGAGGCGACTCCGCGCTAGAAATACCAGCGAGCTTCGCGCTTATCATCCCGCCTCACTAACACACATACACCTCTGACGAGGCGGGCCCCTTAACAATCCAAAGAAATGATTGCATTTTTTTGTAAAAAATAATATCTTCTATGGGTATAGTGTCAAACAAAGATAAACGACGGCTGGTACTAATATTTAAATCTGTTCTGTCATGAAAATGTTTGATTCAAAATTATGTTGAATAATAAAAATGGCAGTTAAATACAATATTTTGTATTCTGATGGTTGGTTATAAAAAACCAGGCAATGAGAAGGTTGTAAACAACAGTTGGAAGTGAAGTCATAGTAAAGAATAAATTTTCTAAGAGGAAATTATGGAGTAGTAGTTGCTCATAAGTAAGACTTAAGCATTTTAAATATTTAAAAAAATACATTATAGTGATGTCTTATATTTTGAGCTTTTTAATGTTTATTGTGATAAAGTAAAAGTTCGTTGGAAAGATACTGTAGTGAGAATTTCTAATTTCTTGAGTACATTAATATTTATTGTGATAACGTAATTATTTTGTTTGAAAGACAGGAGAATGGGAATTTCTTAGCAATATGACCAGAACTTCTTAACACTCAGCATCACACATAGGCTACTCTCCTTCCCATGAACATTTTCATCAGTTTTCCTAGAAGACCCAGCGTAACAATCGCTGGTCACATCGGGGTCACCAAGTTTCTACAGCTTCCAGTCAATGATAAACTATCTGAGTTATTTAATAGCATATTTGCTTTTTTGTGAGGTCAGCTTTTCCTCGAAAGTAAATGAATCCATGAAATGTTTTCTTTTTATTGAGTTGAGATACAGTAACTTTTTGAGAAAAACACCAATAAAGCTAATTGGTCTTTACACTACTTTTTTTTTGGTATTACTACTTTGCCCACCCTTTCCTTACCTTCAATTTATGAGAAGGTCCAAACAAGGTAGTATACAGGCTGTGCCACTCTGCTATTAGTTTAATTCTTGTAAGTAGTAAGTTGGTGTTAGTTTGGTTACCTGTGATAGTTGTGAATACGATGCTGACAGCATGGATTCAGAAGTTGTTCAAAATGGAACTAAAAATAAATTTAGCAGTAGCAGGCATTCATATAGAAGATAGTGATGATATTGATTGTCTAAGGAATCATTTTGTTGCCTACATAAAGGGGAATATTTAGGGGATCGATGGAGCTGAAAATTTGCAACGTGGGTAAAGGGACGAGTTAAAAATACCATTGGCATTGGCGTCCTTTCAGAATGTACCTCAGTTGAAATCGTACGAGCCCACCAAGTTATTGAAGTTCATTATAGTGGCGGAAAAAATCAAGGGATGTTTCCTATTGATATCGGATGTTGAGTTAGTGCAAGGTTTAATCCCCAGGTATTCTGGTATAGTGTTGGAGGCATTATTTGAGGAACTAGCCCAAGTTGAAAATGGGGAAGCTATTAAATCCAGGATGTGGGTGCTCCTGTGTCCTCTACATGAAAAGAAAGATTTAGAGACTGCTTGCCTAAAATATTTTCAACATGAGGGAGAACACATGGTCGAATGTATCCAAAATGTTAGAAGGGCTGCGGTGGCATTGGGAAAGGAGTTTTCAGGGGAAGGTTTGATTAGCCAAATCTCGGAAAATGTGTCCTACTATGAGGAAGCGATGCTCATTCTTGTCGAGACCAAATAGTCTAAAGGAACTCAACACATGGGCTATCCAAGTTGATAACTTGGTTTACAGATGCTGCAAATATGATAAGGCCATGGGGTTAAGGAAATGAGTGATCAGGCACCCTTTGGGAAAGTGAAAGGGGAGCGACTGCATACTTGGGGATCTTCACGACAACTACCCACCGGTTTTTAATGTAACAATATGGGGCACATTTCTTCAGTTTGAAGGAGTCGGGTGTCCGATAATAGGACCTGCTTCAATAATTGTAAGAAAAAGGGTCACATTGCTAAGATCTTTGTTTCTGAGAAAATCAATGGCAAAAGAGGCAGGGATAAGGTAGATAAAGGCACTGTGGTGGTCAGGTGGCTGTAATTAGTACAAGGGAGCAGTGAAAATTCACAAAAATTATTGTTTGGATGTATTAGTAGGTTAGAAGAGCCTCCAAGGGATGATCGACACAGGTGTGAGTAACTATTTTTTGAGTAAAAAATTTGCTGGCGACTTAGTACAAGAAAGACCTGAGCTAAGAAGCTGCATGAAGTTTGACGAAGGTTTAGGTTGGAAATGGCTAATGGGAGCAGGATATAGGTAAGATTGTCAATTTTTCTACATTTCAAGATAGCCACATTTTCTTGGACACATAAATTCTAGGTCCTACCAGGCTTAATCAGCGAGATTGTTTTTGGGTTAGAATTTCTGGAGGAAACAAGGGTGGTTTTGGACTGGGCCAAGTGCAAATTAACCTTTGGTTTTCAAGAGAACTATGTGGTCCCTGTGATAAAGAAAAGAGATAAGGAAATTTATCTGTATTCTGAAATGAAAGCTAAGTAGAATCATCTTAATTCCGACGAGGAAAAACAACTGCGTGCTATAACTGAGGAATTTGGGGATGTATTAACCTAGCACCTGGGAAAATGTGAGTTATTCCAGTAAAAGATTGTGGTAAGTGATATAAACCCATCAAGTACTGCCCCTACCAGTGCTCTCCTCCTAAGCTGCAGGCCTTCAGGAAAATCCTCAGAGAATTGGAAAAAGAAGGGATCATCAAGTGTACTCTTTACCCTTATGTGTCTCCCACATTATTGGTCAAGAAAAAGAAGCTGGGAAAATACCACCTTGTTTTGAACTATCGTCTCTTGAACCATAAGGTCAAAGCCGACTCCTTACTGCTACCAAACATAGAAGTACTATTCCAATATTTGAGATGGGGAAAATAATTTACAATCCTCTATCTTAATTATGCATTTCATCATTGTGTACTGGAAGAGATAGCAAGCGATGCACAGGCTTTGTAACCTCGTGGAGACACTTCCAGTGGGAAAGAGTTCCATTTAGAGTAAACTTTGAGGGACTATGCATATCAAGGATTTTACAGTCTCTTCTTGAAGATGTTCAATTTAACTTGATCATTTCCTTTCTTGATGATTTTCTCATATTTTCGAACACTTTCGAGGAGCATATTCTACAAATCCGAAAAGTTTTGGACAGTTTGATATCTGCAGACTTTACCATGAATCCAGATAAAGTCAATTGGACAAGTCAATAAATCAGGTTTTTGGGGTTTCTGGTATCCAATGGTCAACTAGTGATGGACCCTGAGAAGATATCTCCCATAATGAACTTCCCACATCCAAGAAAAGTTAAAGGGGTGATGTGGTTTTTGGATATGCTAGGATACTTTTCGAAATTCATCCCAAACTATGCGGAGTTATGGACCCCCTTAAACCCTTAAACCACTTTAAAAAAGATGAACATAGTTTTCAAGTGGGGAGATGAGCAGGAACAAGCATTCAAAGACCTGAAATATGCAATTTAGTATCCTCCTGTCCTACATCAGCCGAGGTTTGACAAGCATTTTAGCAGTTGGGTTAGTGCTGCTGCAAGGGGAGGAGGGACATCGCAGACCTGTTGCGTATGCCAGTTGCACCCTGAGTGACTGCAAACAAGGTTACAGTATCCCCGAAAAGGATGTGTTAGCCTGCATCGTGAGGATTAGGAGGTTCGTGTGCTACTTGGAACATATAGAGTTAAACCTGATGACCAAAAATGAGGCCTTGATGTGGCTGTTTTCCCATCTGCAACAGCTGGGGAGACTCGGACGTTGGATAATGAGTCTGATGCGTTTCCGATTTTGTATTCAGGATGTGAAAGAGAAAGAAAATTGTGTGGCTGATGCCCTGTCCCGTATGTATGACCCTTCTGAATTCGAGGTGGAGGAGAAGGAGAATGTTGAGGAACCCAAAGAGACTGTGCAGCCATGATGTTGACCCCTGAATCGTTCACTAATATTGCTGGATGGCAAAATGAAGATGATGAAAGTGAGGCGATCCAGCAAAAGGTGATTGTGGGGAGCTGTAAGGATTTCGTGATCAGTAAGGGGATCATCTACAAGGTGGGAAAGAAAGGAGACAAAGCGGCGTGGGTGCCCAGGGTGGTGCGGAATATGATCCTGAAATACGTCCATGATTCTCCCGTGAGGTCACACATGGGAAAGGCCAAAACAGAGATGAAGATCAGAAAGGAGTTTTTCTGGGAGGAGATGCGAAAGGACATCAAGGCTTACATTAAGAAATGTGTGGAGTGTCAAATGGCTAAATAACCCTTGAACAACAAGAGAATGTACTCTGTTCAAACCCCACTCAAAGTCTGGGAAAGAGTATATGTTGATATGCTTGAGCCCCTACTTCGGTCGAGCGGAGTACGTAACTATTTTATGATTGTTGGTGGGTTTTCACATTTTTTTTTTACCTTTCCCTCTTCGGGACATGAAAGCTACTTCTATTTGTTCCAAGTTGGATAATTAACTCTGGAAAGTCTTTGGGAGTCCCGAACTCTTAATATCGTCAATACCACATATTTCACTTCAGTGAACATGAAGAACCTTTGCTTCAGTTGGGGGATAAGACAAGTGCATACAAGTCCGTACTACCCTTGTCCGAATCTTGACGAGTACATCAACAAGTCTGTGAAAGTAGCTCTGATCATATTCAACCATAACAATCAGAGAAAGTAGGACACAGCTGCCAATCCTGAATGTAGCCCTGGATTCTGTTCCATACAGTGCTACAGGGAAGACTCTCAGTGAAGTTATGTTTGGCAGAGAAACACCTAACTCCCTATTATGGTTGTGGAAGATTCCTCCAGGATGTCTTGATGAGACGGGAATGTCTTGATGAGTCGGGAAGAAAGCTCGAAGAAATTTGGGAGGAAACCCAGGAAGCCCTTGAAAAGGCATGAGTCATCTTAGCCAAGAGAGAAATCAGAGTGCGACTTTGAAAAAGGACATCTAGTAGTATGTCGCAAAGTCACCCAAAGTAAGAAGATTGATTTTGTGTCCAGTAAGTTAAGTCCGGCATTTGATGGGCCTTATCGTGTCGGTCATTTCTCACTCCAGTTACGGTAAATCTTGTTGATCCTTCCTCTGGGCGTGTGATCAAGAAGGCCCACATCTCTACCATCAAGAAATTCCAGTCATCCTATAGCCTACGTGTATATTGGTGTGAGAGGTTAATCTTCGCTGAACATGCATTATAGTGTCCTTGGTGGTTTCTCTATGTGAGTTTGTCAGTGTTTCTTCTGGGATGTTTTCCTTAGTTGGGTGGGATTGTTTTTTTTTAAATTTGGTTTTCGGGTATATCTTCTATGTTTTTGTCACAATTTGTGCTGTCTAGTGCAACTAACTATCCTTGAATTCGATGTAAATAGAAAACATTAAAAATTTTACCTTTTACAAACAATTTAATTCATACATTTTATTAATAATTTACAGCAATCATAAATTTAATCTACGTATTTACTTATTTGAAACTATAAATATAAGAGGTAATATATTAAAAATAAAATAAAATATAATAATAATTGCTATAGGCTTGCCTCTACCTAAATACAATATTTAGTGAAATACTTAGAAGAATTGATTAAAGAATTATAAATATTTCTTAATCGGTAAAGTACTAACACCAACCCAACAAAACCCAACTATCGCAAATAAATAATTATAAAATGTAACACCAGCAAATAATCATGTTGGAATAATATGTCCACAAAATATTCAATTTTTTACTTAAAATTACGAAGGATATATTTTAAGGCTTAGGTAGCTAACTATTTGCACTAAGTTGGGGATAGTACTTCGATAATTCCGTGTCTAGAGAAATGATATTAATTTATAATACTTAAGTTAAAAAGACTTGAAATAAAAATTAAATAAATAATTAAAAATCAAGCAGACACAACAAAATGAACTTTATAAAAAGTAAAAACCAATCTGTTTTTTGAAGTAATTTTTGAGCCTCATAGGCCAAGCATACAAAATAGGGCGTTAAAACTAAGGAACTGAAAAGAGTACAGTTAGGTAAGAAAACAACAAATCAAAATCGCTAAGTAGGTGCAAATTCAAAGTCAAACCTATGCCTATAAACAAGTAGTTAATATACTCCAATAATTATCATGTATATTTAGCCTAACATAATAAAAAAACAGCTATGTGTATTACTCATATTTTCTACATATCAACATACATACTTGGTTTACGAGTAATATATGGATATTCGTAAGTAAGCTCCGTTTGGCTATTAAAAAAATAAACTCGTGAAAAAAGTTTTTATTGACAGTTTTAGTTTACTACACATTTACTTCACATTTTATCATAATCGCCATTCAGTTCCAAACACCTTTCGTAACGCTGCACCAGTTTCTTTAACTCCTCTGCACAGAAGTTCGCCACCTGGAAATGGAGCGAACGCCTTGGCCATAGGCATCATGGACTTCGATTACGCAATGAGTGTAGCCTAAATGCAGGCGCTTAGTATACATCTCCGGAAAACGTTTAAGCAGTTTCGGTACTAAGAGTCAACAAATGATACTTTTTTATTTTTTTTGGGACGACCCGGGCGTCATTTGGGTTGATTAAATGAAACGTGGGTCAATAATTTCAGTAAAAATTACTATTGTCAACTGTTTTAATTCACGGGCGGCGAACTTCTGTGCAAAGGGGTTAAAAAAACTGGTGCAGCGTTACATAAAGTGCTTAGAACTGAATGGCGATTGCGTGAAAAAGTGAAGTAGATATGAACTGCCCAAAAAAAAAAAAAGTTTTCTTAACAGTTTATTTTGAGGTGGAAAAAGTTTTTTAAAATCTTTCATACTACGTTCTCGCCAGAATTAGTGATGAAACGCTTTTGTTGTCGCTAAAAATTGTAATATATCTCGTGACGCAAGGGTTTTGTCACCAAGTGTTGTATATACTCTGAAAATAGACCACTTTACGTTGCCTGTTAGTGCACTTACGCCATCGTGTGCCTACGCCATTGAGCGGAAAGGGAGGCGGGAATTTAAAAAGAGCCTCGAAAATCACTCTGCGCGACCAAGGAATTGGTCGTAACTTGCAACGGAAAGGGTTAAGCGAGTCGTCGAGTGGATATCAAGGTGCTCTAAAATGTTAGCTAATCAGAAAAAAAGTTGTCGAGTGAAACGTTCTGCCGGGTGTCGGTTTACAAAACGTTATAAAACTGCTTGTTCCAGGCAATGCCGCGCAGCTGCAGAAGTATTCAGCACCAGAGGCTGCGGGGGAGGGATAGAGCGCTCGGGCCGGTCCGCACCGAATCAAACAGGTGCCAGAACTTATCACTAGAGACCTGCAAAATTCGCGGGTTCAATGACCTCCAGGATAGACTCTACTACACTCTACACACTCGGGCAAATGCAACCTGTTCATTGGCTGCTGACTTGTGAGTCGTCTCGACTGAGTGTCTGTGATTCGACACTTCTTTGAGCGAGGGTCTCTAATTGGCTGTCATTAATCCAGATTAACAGTGAGCCAGTAGTAGAAGCAGCGCTAAGGTATAATTATTTGAATTGTGGTATACCACGAAATGAATCCCGAATTTTGCAGGTCTCTACTTATCACAGATCGAGTGAGGCGCCGGAGACTTGAAGCGTTCGGCGCTGTTGTACGGCCACCGACTGCGTCGACCAGTACAGAGGCTAGGATGATCCGATACAGATGGACGAAGTCGAAGAAAATTAATCCCCGTTTTAAATGTAATAAATGTCAAGTAAATATATATAAAAGAATATTCCAGGTATAAATTTAAATAGTGTTAACTGTAAGAGTTGAAGAGTTTTGGTTCAATGTCACAATTAAAGAGTAACTGAAACAGTTTTAGATAAGCGCATGCGCGAGTACTGCTTTGTTGTTTTCTCGCTTGCAGCGTCACCTACGCAAAATGGCTACTCCTGAGCGTTTGCGTTTTGTGTTCTGCAATGTGCTAAGAGTGAAGCTGTAATTTCAGTTCAACACGCGTTTTGTTTGAAGTTTAATTGTGATCCCCCATGTGGCAAAAACATCCGCCGGTGGTAGAGACGATAGAGCTCTTTTTCGCTGGCCTCCACGTTCACCTGACATAACGCCATGCGATTTTTTTCCTTTGCTGCTTTATAAAAGATCGTGTCTACGTTCCACCGCTACCTAATGATTTGCCAGATTCAAGACACATAATTGAAGAGGCTATTGCTTCCATTACTCCGGGCGTGTTAACCAAAGTGTGGCATGAACTAGACTTTAGGTTGGATGTGTGCCGAATAATTAAAAGTGCACATATTGAAAATTTGTAAAAAAAAAACTAAGTAATTTACCTTAAATTTAACCTATAAATTGTTTTAAGTAGTCAAAATTAAACTGTTATAATATACCACTGAAACTGGGACATTGCTTTATGGATATTCTGTATAAGTACTTATATAAAAATGAGAAATTATAAACAGTAAACATTTTATGGCTGGCTTGTATTAGCTAAGTTTAGTGTTGTTAAGTGGCTTTGTCAACCCACTCCCCACAGAAAACAGCCAACAACTGGCTGGGCGTGTTGGTGTTCGGCACTCAAACTAAATGGCGAAAAAAATTTAACTTTAACTTTTTAACTTTGTAATTGAGCAGCATTTACATGTACGTTGCCAACTTGGTGACTTAGCTCGAGCTTGTGTATTACTGTAATGGAAATTCCGCTAAGTGCCTATACATTTTTGTCATTTAGCCAAATTTATATTTACAGACGTTAATGCAAACCTAGTAGAAAAAAACTGTTCCAAAACTTTAAGAAATGATTGCTTTGAGTTAGTAGTGCCATGATACAGTGGTTGGGACGAAGGCAAGACCGCAGAGTTAAACACTGCATCTATTACAGCAGGAAAACGCAAATCGACTGATTGTCGCGAGGAACAACCACACAACACAGAAACTATGTAATTCTTGTAGCTTGTTTATTTCGTGTACGTGAGTAGTCGCATAGTTTCGGTCCCTGTGTCGGAACACGTGACGAGGTGACGATGTCTCTCATGCCACAGCGCAGTCTGCTGCATGTCGGGTAGTTCCTCCCACGTGCACCTCGAGATGCTAGCTATATTGCTGCAGAAAACACGTGTAAAGCAAGCGAACACCACTTGTCTTGGTGCCTTTTAGTTGCAGCTTTCCTGAGTAATCAGCAGAGTACTGTTGTCTACCATGTATTTACTTCAGCATAGACGAAGTAGCCTATTGCAAACACCCGTTTGTACCATCAATGCATGAAATTTTGCATGCCGTTTTATGTAGAAACGGTGCGTCCTGTAGGCATTTTCAAAATAAAGGATGTGTATATACACTAAAGTTTACTTCTCAATGAAAGAGTAAAAAATATTCATATAATTGAAATTAACCAATTCGAGGTTGCCACTTCCTCGATTTCCACAAATAAATAAAGGTTTAGTTAAACGTATGTTGATAGAGTAAATAACTTAACAGAAAATACATAATCACAGTAATTAAGAATTAAAAGCACATAAAAAATTCTCATTTTACTTTTCACGCGCGAAATTCTTACTTTGGAACGAAACAAGGCTTTGAGTGGCTCATACATGCTCTAGCTCGATTCCCATAAGAAATTTATGCCTAAAATCTTCGAGCGAGTTCCTGAACAAAACACACACACACATATATACACACACATATATATTTATTTATATATACTGTGATTGTATTTCCCACATAAATGTGACTGTAGTCAATGTTATTCGCTCTTAAAACATATTTCATTACGGATTGAACTGTGGCATTTAAAATGTACGATCTCTGAGCACAAATGTTGTTTATGTAGTTATATAGCTTTATATTATGTATTATTCTTTTTTTCGTTCAAAAGAATCTGTTCAGCTACAATCTGATTGGTCAGAATGTTTTCGATAGAGGGTCCAAGCAATATTGTTTTATTAAGAACGTTTTAGTAAGCTTCGAACCTACATTGACATTAGATGTGTTTGATATACAGTCCAGATTTAGTAAGTTAAATCGTCGCTAATACTTCAATTTGTTAGCTGAATGATCAATAATACGGTTGAGTAAAAACTACGTCAAGCCAAACCAATATTATAATACATTTACAAAAAGAGTTTCAATGGTCTTTTGGTAATCCCATTGATGATTTTGGTCTTGATTTAGATGAGTTATGGTTATCCAGTGGCTGGCGATATAAAAACTATTCACCTCTTGAAATTGGTGCATCGTGAAGAAAGTTAATATACCTATGCTTTGAAGTGGAACTGTGGGAACAATAGTTTCAAGATCCTATAGTTCAGTGACATTTAGTTTGGCGACTAGTTTGAAGCTGGCCGTGTACTCGAGGAATACAGGAGTCATTAGTGCGTTCCAGATGAGAACCAACAATGCAACCAGCGACGTCTACGGTTTACAGTACATCGCTGAGTGCAGCGAACTACAGTAGGATCCTCGTCGCCCAAACAGATAACCTTTGTATTGAAAAGTACTTCAAGGATTACCTATCGCTGACTCATAATAATAAAACTGTTTGTTTGTAGATTTTTGAAAGTGTTAAACTGGTTTGTGTTGACTATTAGCATCCAGTTTTTAGGTAAAGTCCCTAGATATTTGATCAGGCGTAGATTTAACTTACTTTCATTTAACTATTTTTTTCTATTTAACTTATTTTCATTCAATTATCATTCTCAATTTTACTTCTGCTACGTCAATTGTAACTACTAGTTAAATTTTATTTCAGATGATACCTGTTTCAGTTAAGGGTTCTCGTCATTGCTGTATCGAACGCCTAGGAACATTATTTATTATTTCTTAACTTGCAGTATATATATCTGTTGGCTAGTGAGGATTGTAAATTTCTATTTTTAATTTGTATGCAAGTGTCACGGGTGTAATTTGCCACCCGCCACGCCCTACCTTTCCTATAGCTTTTGTATTGTGTTTACCCCTGAAAGCAGACAAACCGACAGACACTGAAGCTCCGCCGGTTGCTTGTCCTGACAATGCCCAGCGGAGCTTGTCACCTTGACCAGGAACAGCCACGTGAGCGGGACCTGTCACGTGACTTTGTAGTTCCGGCGCGAAACCATCTGCGAGCCTTCTGGCCTGTTCTGGAAGGCGAAGTCGGTTACAGCAAGAGGTACAAATTGCCGCCCCCCCCCCCCCCCCACACCGGCACACTAGAGTCAGGTCGGCTGTCGTCTCTTGGGGCGTAAGCATCTGTCCCGCGGGCCGTGGGCCAGGATGTGCCCTGCGACCTTCTGGGTTACCAAATGCTGGCAAGATACGGGATCCCAGCTAGAGATTAGCAATCTCGCTGTAGTGACTGTGAATAACCAATAGCAGTCCGTGGCGGACCAACTGGTGGGGTCGTTATCACGGCTATCGGCGGTGAAAGGCAGTCCGGATTAAGATCGGCTCGCAGCTGGATGCGGGTTCATCGGCGAAGGCACCACAGGGGAGCTCGATGTGCCCTGGTAGCGAAGTGTAGACGAACTGCGGGCTGGAACTGGCGGAGCTGCGGAATGCTGCGCGCGCAACGGAACTGAACAGCATCGTAACTCTGAAGGAAGACAGCGGTGGACTTCCTTCGGCTGGGGCCACTGTGATGTCTGTTATAGCCCTGGGCGGCGCGACCTACAACCGACTCGGGGATTTTGTTGGACAAGAGGGTCTGAAAGTCGCACCCTCAACGGACTGGAAGACTTATCCCCACCCTGGCACGAAAGATATTGCTGTTGACTAGAAGAAGGAAGATAAAGATGGAGCATCGCCGAACTGCCTGGATTCTCGAGCGCCCGCAGTTCGAGCCAGGGTACTGGTTCGTCTGCCGACGTGCTCTCGACCATCGGTGCCCCTCAGGGCCGCGCGGCACTGTGCAGGCGATCAGTGGGTGTACCCGCTTGCAGGGTCTGCCTTGCCGCCTTCTGCCGCTGGGAATATTGCCTGAACCCAGACTGTCCCGCTGGCCTAGCCGCGGCTCCGGCGCTAAGAGACTGGCATATTTGCAGTACCACCAATCATTTTCACAGGCAGCTGACTGGTCAACCCCCGGTTCCGCAACCCAGGATTGGGCAACAAAATTAATGCGGACTGAAAGTCCCAAGTTCCTAACCCTCGCATGGTTGATTATTCTGTGCCCCCCTCCCCAACTCTTATTACCAGGACCTTCTTCCCCTTGTCCAGTAGTTACCTGCTTGCTTTAATGCATGTAATCTATCCCCGCATGACCCGGCCCAGAGTTTTTTCCGTGTCTATGCAGGTTTTACCTGGTTAACATTAGCTAGCTTTAAACTAAGACGACCAATGGGGCGTCAGACATGGTGACAATCGCTGTCATGACTGGTCAATAAACCCCAGTAGCACATTAAGGTGTGACCTTTTCCCGCATGGTAAACCCAGCATGAGTAGAGTGTATAGGCTTAAAGCCTGAGGCACGCTTAGGTCCTCACCTAACCTGAACCCTTTCCGCACACTGTAGATTTATCTTAAGTTAGGAAAAACTCACAAGGGACATAGTGAAGGAAGCTCTCGAAGAAGGTCTACATGCCGTCGCCTTAACCCCCGCCAGTCTACAAGCCGTCAAGCTGCCCGACTCTGCGCCTGAACAAGAAATTGAACTTAGCCTCACGAATGGGTAAGAAGTACTCAACTTATGTTTTGAACTCGCACTTGGCGCGATCGCCGACGAGGAAGCAGAGGCAGCCATCAGGAAGACAGTGCAGCAGCGAAGGAAGGCAACTCGCGCTATGAGTTGGAACTTGCTGAGCGAGTATTTTGTGGAAAATCGCACGTCAAATTTGGGTACAGTTGAGTGGTTAGAATACTACTAAGTATCAGAAAGACTCGCAAGCGGTGTAACCACTTTTACTCGCCGAGCGAGTGAAGTGGGAGCGAGTAAAACGAGGTAGTTGGGGCAAGAAGAGAGCATGTATCAAGAAGGCAGCAGACACGAGGTGATAAAGAGAGGCTGATCTAAGGCAGTATCACGAAACAGCGACTGTAAACAATTATCAACGAGTTGTGTGTGTTGGTCAGAACGCATGACTTGTTATGTCAACGCTGTGTCACTGGACAGTTCTCGGGTGTATGGTCCGACATCCAAGTAAAACGACTTTTGAACGAGTGTACCAGGTGGAGTTGCTGACGAGTCGCGAAAGGATAATCGTGGCCAGTCTTTCGTCCAAGTGCCTGAGTCGTCCCAGGGACTTCCTTGTGGAGTTGCTATCGGCCGTCAACGCGAGCGAGTCCGGGTCGAGTGCTGTGGGGGCGGGAGAGTGCTACTCGGCCGGCGAGGGGACGGCGGGATACGACCCACCGCGGGCCCTGGACTGGACGTCACCTTGAGCACTTTGAGGTGAGTGACCACCTGAATAGACCCATACATTCAGAGGGGTTTATTGGTCGTTGAAGTTTGTACTTGTACATTTTTGATCAATTGTTTTTTTTTTATTTGACAGTAATATTTCCTGATATAACAAACAGAAAAAATAGAGTTGTTTGAACATGCAGAGTTGCCAGTAAAATATTGTAATATTGTTTTTTAGGGATTTTACGAGTAATTCATGTTAAATATTAATGCTTGTAAAACAAAGATAGCCTGCTGTTTGTGTGGAGCGAGTTCTATAATAATATTTGCGAGTGGCTTCCCAGTAAAGCACTTAGAATTTATGTCCAAGTTTTCCAAAGGTTTTCAAAGCTGATTATGTTTTAATCTAAGGTTATGCTGATTGGTAATTGTGTATTTTTTTCCCTCCTTGTTACCAGTTATGACATGGAAACAAGTCCTGAGGACAAGGAAGAGTGTACATGCATAACAAGAGAACATGAGTGTAGTATCAATCATTTTTTGTGAAATTTAAGTGTTACAATTAATTGTTAATAAACGTGACTCTCAACACACTTGTTGTGTTCACTCGGCTTAAACCCCTTGTTGCCCCTCTCGGGGAGCAACACTAGTATGGTTATTGATAAAGAATTTTATTTTCGAAGGGGTCATTGTAACTACCACACACATACGTTTGACTAATGTGTTAATGATAATGTTTGTACTGGTCATGTTCAGTACATCAGCCAGTTACATTAGTTGTTGATTAGTCAGACGTAAAATTACACACGTTTCGTTAGTATAACCTCGATACTGACTAATTTATTTCCTAAGCGTAATCGTTTCGTGTTTGCTAAGTAACTTTCACTATCTGCTGGCACCCATATTTAACATTACATAAATGTTCTACTAGTACTGTGTAAGAAAAATCTGAATACCTTTTAGAGTCAATTTAAAATTTAAGTTTCATTTAGTATTTAAGTTTTGATTAGAATATAGACAATACTAATATTAAGATAGAGCATATATACATTATAAAGTATGTACGGAATATATATTATCCAAAGATTTTTTCACCTATATGTGTGGCGATTGAAAATAAACTCTCAAAAAATTTCAATACATGTAGAAGCACGCGCGCGCACACACAAACAAGTATATATATTATATGTTGCAGTTAAACTAATTTTAATATTTTTTTAGACTTTCTAAGTGATTACTTCTACTTGTTTAAATATGCTGTCAGTTGAAACATTTTTACGTCAGCTAAGTTAAAGACAAAAGTCGTAGAACTGCTAAATGGAATGACTGTCAGGATCTATTTGAATAATTATTGAATTTCAAGCTGGCAGACATAATGCAAAATAATGGAATCAGTTGAATTATAAAAAATTATTAGAATTAAATTATGTAATTTTTTTATAAATTTTTTCTGATTTTTTGGATATTAAAAACGGATTATCAAGATGGCGACAAATTTCAAAATGGCCGAATCTGTGTGTATTAAATAAATTTATTTTCTTCAGAACTGAACAAATATGTAAAATCTCAGCTCTGTAGTTCAAGCGGAAGTGGTTTGAAATTAATTAGCAAGAATTGAACTAAACAGACAAACGAAAAAAGCACGTGAAGTTAGATAAATAAAAGATTGTGAATAAACGTTTATTTTCTCTGGATAATACTGCAAGTTGAGTTCAGTGTTCACAATTGGCCCTGACAACCCGAGGTGGGAGAAAGGGGCCGTACCTGGTGCGGGGTAGAGACGGTGCCGCAGGTATGCACCGGGTCCAGGCCGGCCAGCAGGCGCGTGAAGTCGCAGAAGGCGGCGTGGTCGATGACGGGAACCACTGCCCACATCGCGTGCAGCAATGCGTGGGACATGGCGTCGAACTGAGGAGGTGGCGAGGCCAGCGCTGGGCCCAGCACGCGCTCCGACAGCATTCGGCACAGCATCCGCGTCTCCAGCACGCTCTCGCGGCAGATGTTGAACCTGTGGTTGACACAAACATCCGTCTCCAGCACGATCTCGCGGCAGATGTTGAACCTGTGGTTGACACAAACATCCGTCTCCAGCACGATCTCGCGGCAGATGTTGAACCTGTGGTTGACACAAACAACCGTCTCCAGCACGATCTCGCCACAGATGTTGAACCTGTGGTTGACACAGACAACCGTCTCCAGCACGCTCTCGCGGCAGATGTTGAACCTGTGGTTGACACAAACATCCGTCTCCAGCACGATCTCGCGGCAGATGTTGAACCTGTGGTTGACACAAACAATCGTCTCCAGCACGATCTCGCGGCAGATGTTGAACCTGTGGTTGACACAAACAACCGTCATTAGTATGTAAATGACGGACCTGGGACAGGCCTCAGGCGGTGGATTGTGATTGTCGGTCCGCCATCTTGGATTTGTGACGTCACGGCGGCAAAAATTCCTCAAAATTCCTCAAAAATGACTCAAAATGACTCAAAATTTCCCGTTTTAAGAAAAAATTTCCCGTTTTCGAGGGAAAAATTCCCGTTTCGAGGGAAAATTTCCCGATTTAGTCCTTAAAAATCCCAACGGCTAGAAATGTCCTGATAGAGGCTTAAGCATCCTTAACTCAAGCCTCAGTTAAGCCTCTATCAGGATGTGACCTTGACCTTTGACCTTGACCCCTACGGCCATCTTGGATCCACCATCTTGGATGATGTCATTTCGTTTTCTCGAACATTCCGTCATTGTGTTATCGGCCATATTGGATGATGACGTCACCGTTGCAATTTACGTTACGACCGTCATCTTTAACTTTTTTATTTATTATCCGATTTTAATGAAATTTTTTTTAAAAATTATAAAAAAAATTAAATAATAAAATTTTTAATAAAATATTTAAAAAACAAACATTTACAACACGGAGCTCGGAGTCCTCGGTTCAAACCCGGTGAGGCCAAAAAAATTAAAAATGGCGACCGATCCTCCTCCCGTGGTGACTTTTGGCAGACTGACTCCCACCACTTTTCTTAAAGCATATATATATCGTCACCTAGTATGACGTCATGTCCGCCATCTTGTCTTCGATGCTGGAAGCCATCATCATCATTGTATCGTCGACGAGAGTGCGCTGACACCATGTTAGTTTAGTTCGTATCCGCTAGAGTGCAGTAATCATTTATTATTACTGTGACACCCGCCATCTTGAAATATGGCCGCCATCTTGAAAATCCGTAATTATTTAGCTAGAAATTCGGGAAAAATTCCAAAATTCATTAAATAAATCACTCATTAACTTACATATTGATTCGATCCGCTCCAGTCCTTGGTTAGATCCCTGAATGATGCAAAACATTTAATTTTATATAAAAAATAATAATTTCAATAAACCATGTTCAAAATTCTTAAAGAGACTTTAAATCCTCTACTACCATCATCCTATCAGACACCAAGACCACCATATTGGAAATTCGTAATTGTAATGCTAGAGATTCGGGAAAAAGTTCAAAATTCATTAAATAAATTTGTAATCTATATACTGATTGATTAGATCGACTAAGGTCCTTGGTTCGATCCCTGGTCGATACAAAACAACTTTAATTTTAAAAAAGTACCAGAAAAGTGTAAGGTTCGAAAAATAAAACACCTCAAAGTCTTTTACAAACATAATATTTATTACACAATTTCTATCCTACTACAGAATCACTTGCGAAAGCCAACAACAATCTTATAAACATTTAGCCCTGCATAGACGTGCAACGACTACTTCTTAGCTCCAAATGGCTCCCAAAGCTCCAACAGCCTCCAAATGCTTAACACAGCTCCAAATGGCTCCAAATGCTCCAAACGGCTCCAAATGCTCCAAATGTCTCCAGCAGCTCCAAATGCTTGACAGCTCCAAATGCTTCAAAAGGCTCCAAATGCTCCAACAGCTCCAAAAAAAGGCTCCAAATGCTCCAATAGCCTCCAAATGCTTAACACAGCTCCAAATGGCTCCAAATGCTCCAAACGGCCTCCAAATGCTTGACAGCCTCCAAATGCTTAACACAGCTCTAAATGGCTCCAAATGCTCCAAACGGCCTCCAAATGCTTGACAGCTCCAAATGTCTCCAGCAGCTCCAAATGCTCCAACAGCTCCAAAAAAAGGCTCCAAATGCTCCAACAGCCTCCAAATGCTTAACACAGCTCCAAATGGCTCCAAATGCTTGACAGCTCCAAATGCATAACACAGCTCCAAATGGCTCCAAATGCTCCAAACGGCCTCCAAATGCTTGACAGCTCCAAATGTCTCCAGCAGCTCCAAATGCTCCAACAGCTCCAAAAAAAGGCTCCAAAAGCTCCAACAGCCTCCAAATGCTTAACACAGTTCCAAATGGCTCCAAATGCTCCAAACGGCCTCCAAATGCTTGACAGCTCCAAATGTTCCCAGCAGCTCCAAATGCTCCAAATGCTTGACAGCTCCAAATGCTTCAAAAGGCTCCAAATGCTCCAAATGCTCCAAACGGCCTCCAAATGGCTCCAACAGCTCCAACAGCCTCCAAATGCTTGACAGCTCCAAATGTTTCCAGCAGCTCCAAATGCTCCAAATGGCTCCAACAGCCTCCAAATGCTTAACACAGCTCTAAATGGCTCCAACAGCTCCAAAAGACTCCAAATGCTTCAAAAGGCTCCAATTGCTCCAAGAGCTCCATCTTCAATTGGTTCCAACTGATTCCTATTACTTTTATCGAACTTGGCATGATTACTAACATGTCTTTATCAGTATACATTTTGACCGGCAGTGGTAACGTTTTTTTACACCTTTAAGTTATAAGTTTTATTTAGAAATCAGATTTCGATAAATGATAGCTTCCATCTGGAAAGAAAATATATTAATTTATCTTCAAGTTTATACACATACATTTAATTTAATCCATTATTGTATGTAGCCAGCTTCCCTCAGTTCTTTGAGTATGAAGGATATTTCTTTAATGTTCGAATAGTTTCCTGCACAAAGCGATCCATGTAGTAGTCGTAGCCTGTTAACCAATATGTTAGGATCTTCCCATGAGGTATAATCAATCTCTTCTGCTGCCTTCATCATCCTTGCATGTTTATAATAAATATTATCTCTGGTGTTTATCGTTTTAACACCAACCACAAGGTCACTTTCGTCATCTTGCCAGTGATTATCACAAGCTTGATCAGGATAATTTATTTTATTACGCCGTTTCCATCGTTTTGGTCTCAAACCACCATCACAGTCTTCGCTCTTGCATGCTTTTGGTGCTTCAGTACAGTACTCAATCATGTCAGCCTCAGATGTGTCACCACAATCTTCAATCATGCCAGCTTCTGATGTGTCACCACAGTCTTCAATCATGTCAGCACCACAAACTTGATCAGGATAATTTATTTTATTACGTCGTTTCCATCGTTTTGGTCTCAGACTGCCATCACAGTCTTCGATCTTGCCTGCTTTAGGTGTTTCAGTACAGTACTCAATCATGTCAGCCTCAGATGTGTCACCACAATCTTCAATCATGCCAGCCTCAGATGATTCATCAAAGTCTTCGACCTTGTAAGCTTCAGGTGGTTCTCCATCTTTCACATTTTCATGGAGACGACTAGATATTGGAGTAAATATATTTTCATTTCTAATGTGGCTACAACTTCCTTCGTTTGTTTTAAATTTTAAATTATTATCTTGATCTAGATCAGTAATTTTAGCATTAGCTTTTTCGCCTTTGTTCCTCTTCCGCGATGTTGTAGCCCAGTCTTCGTTATCTTTATTCATCTTAATTGTACAGGTCTTGTAATGTCTATCCAAGTAATATCTTCTACCAAAGGATTTCTGACACTGACTGCAATGAAATGGTTTTTGACAAGGACCCAAATTACACTCGCTTCTCTCATGTCGTTTAGCATTCTTTCTCAAGGTAAACACCTTGCTACAGTATCTACAGTGATGACGTTTTGATACAGCAACAAATCCCGTTTCAGGATTCATATTAGTTATTGAGACTAATGCCAGATGCAAACTAAGAGTTTTAAATTAGATATATTACTTAAATAGAATTTTTTAATTATTTCATCAGCGAGAATTAATTTATCTCATTCAAAGGTACTTGTTGCAAGTAGTTCTGCTTTTCAACAACAGATGTCGCCACATGTTACTTGCAGGTAAATAATATTTAGTTCTTTTATGCGGGATGCGGGATGCTCACTAACGATCGCAAAAGAAGGATGGCTTCGCTAGACTCCAAGGAGAAGGAAGTTCGTCCATCCTGTTAGTGCTTCTTAGATTTCTCAGAGATTATTTGACTGAGTAATGATATTTTTTTTTAAATTTCCACCTGATAAAAATATTACAAGTGCTGATTTATTGGCAGAATTTCAATAATTAAATGCGACCTTGAATAAAAAATGACATGACTCATTAAGTAAAAAATTCTTCATGCAGAGATCAATTCCTCATCAGTAACCAGAAGCACCCAGAGAAAACCATCAAAATATTGTCAAGAATAATCAGGAGCACACGGAGAAAACTACCATAATATTGTCAAGAATAAACGGGAGCACACGGAGAAATCCACCATAATATTGACAAGAATAATCAAGAGCACACGGAGAAAACCACAGCAAGTTTTCTTTGATATCATAAAATTTCAGGAAAAAAATAATACTAAAAATAAAAATAAATTAATAAAAAATAAAAAAAAAAAAATAAAAAAAATACATAAATATATTCTGCTAGCTTGTGAACTTCTCATTGTTGAACAAAGATAGAGTTCTAGTACAAGCCAGAATTTTATGTATTTTTTTTATTTCATTTTTTTTTAATTTTTTATTAATTTATTTTTATTTTTAGTATTATTTTTTTCCTGAAATTTTATGATATCAAAGAAAACTTGCTGTGGTTTTCTCCGTGTGCTCCTGATTATTCTTGTCAATATTATGGTGGATTTCTCCGTGTGCTCCCGTTTATTCTTGACAATATTATGGTAGTTTTCTCCGTGTGCTCCTGATTATTCTTGACAATATTTTGATGGTTTTCTCTGGGTGCTTCTGGTTACTGATGAGGAATTGATCTCTGCATGAAGAATTTTTTACTTAATGAGTCATGTCATTTTTTATTCAAGGTCGCATTTAATTATTGAAATTCTGCCAATAAATCAGCACTTGTAATATTTTTATCAGGTGGAAATTTAAAAAAAAATATCATTACTCAGTCAAATAATCTCTGAGAAATCTAAGAAGCACTAACAGGATGGACGAACTTCCTTCTCCTTGGAGTCTAGCGAAGCCATCCTTCTTTTGCGATCGTTAGTGAGCATCCCGCATCCCGCATAAAAGAACTAAATATTATTTACCTGCAAGTAACATGTGGCGACATCTGTTGTTGAAAAGCAGAACTACTTGCAACAAGTACCTTTGAATGAGATAAATTAATTCTCGCTGATGAAATAATTAAAAAATTCTATTTAAGTAATATATCTAATTTAAAACTCTTAGTTTGCATCTGGCATTAGTCTCAATAACTAATATGAATCCTGAAACGGGATTTGTTGCTGTATCAAAACGTCATCACTGTAGATACTGTAGCAAGGTGTTTACCTTGAGAAAGAATGCTAAACGACATGAGAGAAGCGAGTGTAATTTGGGTCCTTGTCAAAAACCATTTCATTGCAGTCAGTGTCAGAAATCCTTTGGTAGAAGATATTACTTGGATAGACATTACAAGACCTGTACAATTAAGATGAATAAAGATAACGAAGACTGGGCTACAACATCGCGGAAGAGGAACAAAGGCGAAAAAGCTAATGCTAAAATTACTGATCTAGATCAAGATAATAATTTAAAATTTAAAACAAACGAAGGAAGTTGTAGCCACATTAGAAATGAAAATATATTTACTCCAATATCTAGTCGTCTCCATGAAAATGTGAAAGATGGAGAACCACCTGAAGCTTACAAGGTCGAAGACTTTGATGAATCATCTGAGGCTGGCATGATTGAAGATTGTGGTGACACATCTGAGGCTGACATGATTGAGTACTGTACTGAAACACCTAAAGCAGGCAAGATCGAAGACTGTGATGGCAGTCTGAGACCAAAACGATGGAAACGACGTAATAAAATAAATTATCCTGATCAAGTTTGTGGTGCTGACATGATTGAAGACTGTGGTGACACATCAGAAGCTGGCATGATTGAAGATTGTGGTGACACATCTGAGGCTGACATGATTGAGTACTGTACTGAAGCACCAAAAGCATGCAAGAGCGAAGACTGTGATGGTGGTTTGAGACCAAAACGATGGAAACGGCGTAATAAAATAAATTATCCTGATCAAGCTTGTGATAATCACTGGCAAGATGACGAAAGTGACCTTGTGGTTGGTGTTAAAACGATAAACACCAGAGATAATATTTATTATAAACATGCAAGGATGATGAAGGCAGCAGAAGAGATTGATTATACCTCATGGGAAGATCCTAACATATTGGTTAACAGGCTACGACTACTACATGGATCGCTTTGTGCAGGAAACTATTCGAACATTAAAGAAATATCCTTCATACTCAAAGAACTGAGGGAAGCTGGCTACATACAATAATGGATTAAATTAAATGTATGTGTATAAACTTGAAGATAAATTAATATATTTTCTTTCCAGATGGAAGCTATCATTTATCGAAATCTGATTTCTAAATAAAACTTATAACTTAAAGGTGTAAAAAAACGTTACCACTGCCGGTCAAAATGTATACTGATAAAGACATGTTAGTAATCATGCCAAGTTCGATAAAAGTAATAGGAATCAGTTGGAACCAATTGAAGATGGAGCTCTTGGAGCAATTGGAGCCTTTTGAAGCATTTGGAGTCTTTTGGAGCTGTTGGAGCCATTTAGAGCTGTGTTAAGCATTTGGAGGCTGTTGGAGCCATTTGGAGCATTTGGAGCTGCTGGAAACATTTGGAGCTGTCAAGCATTTGGAGGCTGTTGGAGCTGTTGGAGCCATTTGGAGGCCGTTTGGAGCATTTGGAGCATTTGGAGCCTTTTGAAGCATTTGGAGCTGTCAAGCATTTGGAGCATTTGGAGCTGCTGGGAACATTTGGAGCTGTCAAGCATTTGGAGGCCGTTTGGAGCATTTGGAGCCATTTGGAACTGTGTTAAGCATTTGGAGGCTGTTGGAGCTTTTGGAGCCTTTTTTTGGAGCTGTTGGAGCATTTGGAGCTGCTGGAGACATTTGGAGCTGTCAAGCATTTGGAGGCCGTTTGGAGCATTTGGAGCCATTTGGAGCTGTGTTATGCATTTGGAGCTGTCAAGCATTTGGAGCCATTTGGAGCTGTGTTAAGCATTTGGAGGCTGTTGGAGCATTTGGAGCCTTTTTTTGGAGCTATTGGAGCATTTGGAGCTGCTGGAGACATTTGGAGCTGTCAAGCATTTGGAGGCCGTTTGGAGCATTTGGAGCCATTTAGAGCTGTGTTAAGCATTTGGAGGCTGTCAAGCATTTGGAGGCCGTTTGGAGCATTTGGAGCCATTTGGAGCTGTGTTAAGCATTTGGAGGCTATTGGAGCATTTGGAGCCTTTTTTTGGAGCTGTTGGAGCATTTGGAGCCTTTTGAAGCATTTGGAGCTGTCAAGCATTTGGAGCTGCTGGAGACATTTGGAGCATTTGGAGCCGTTTGGAGCATTTGGAGCCATTTGGAGCTGTGTTAAGCATTTGGAGGCTGTTGGAGCTTTGGGAGCCATTTGGAGCTAAGAAGTAGTCGTTGCACGTCTATGCAGGGCTAAATGTTTATAAGATTGTTGTTGGCTTTCGCAAGTGATTCTGTAGTAGGATAGAAATTGTGTAATAAATATTATGTTTGTAAAAGACTTTGAGGTGTTTTATTTTTCGAACCTTACACTTTTCTGGTACTTTTTTAAAATTAAAGTTGTTTTGTATCGACCAGGGATCGAACCAAGGACCTTAGTCGATCTAATCAATCAGTATATAGATTACAAATTTATTTAATGAATTTTGAACTTTTTCCCGAATCTCTAGCATTACAATTACGAATTTCCAATATGGTGGTCTTGGTGTCTGATAGGATGATGGTAGTAGAGGATTTAAAGTCTCTTTAAGAATTTTGAACATGGTTTATTGAAATTATTATTTTTTATATAAAATTAAATGTTTTGCATCATTCAGGGATCGAACCAAGGACTGGAGCGGATCGAATCAATATGTAAGTTAATGAGTGATTTATTTAATGAATTTTGGAATTTTTCCCGAATTTCTAGCTAAATAATTACGGATTTTCAAGATGGCGGCCATATTTCAAGATGGCGGGTGTCACAGTAATAATAAATGATTACTGCACTCTAGCGGATACGAACTAAACTAACATGGTGTCAGCGCACTCTCGTCGACGATACAATGATGATGATGGCTTCCAGCATCGAAGACAAGATGGCGGACATGACGTCATACTAGGTGACGATATATATATGCTTTAAGAAAAGTGGTGGGAGTCAGTCTGCCAAAAGTCACCACGGGAGGAGGATCGGTCGCCATTTTTAATTTTTTTTTTGGCCTCAACGGGTTTGAACCGAGGACTCCGAGCTCCGTGTTGTAAATGTTTGTTTTTTAAATATTTTATTAAAAATTTTATTATTTAATTTTTTTTTATAATTTTTAAAAAAAATTTCATTAAAATCGGATAATAAATAAAAAAGTTAAAGATGACGGTCGTAACGTAAATTGCAACGGTGACGTCATCATCCAATATGGCCGATAACACAATGACGGAATGTTCGAGAAAACGAAATGACGTCATCCAAGATGGTGGATCCAAGATGGCCGTCGGGGTCAAGGTCAAAGGTCAAGGTCACATCCTGATAGAGGCTTAACTGAGGCTTGAGTTAAGGATGCTTAAGCCTCTATCAGGACATTTCTAGCCGTTGGGATTTTTAAGGACTAAATCGGGAAATTTTCCCTCGAAACGGGAATTTTTCCCTCGAAAACGGGAAATTTTTTCTTAAAACGGGAAATTTTGAGTCATTTTGAGTCATTTTTGAGGAATTTTGAGGAATTTTTGCCGCCGTGACGTCACAAATCCAAGATGGCGGACCGACAATCACAATCCACCGCCTGAGGCCTGTCCCAGGTCCGTCATTTACATACTACTACCGTCTCCAGCATGATCTCGCCACAGATGTTGAACCTGTGGTTCACACAGACAACCGTCTCCAGCAAGATCTCGCGGTAGATTTTGAACCTGTGGTTGACACAAACAATCGTCTCCAGCACGATCTTTCGGCAGAAGTCGAACCTTTGGCCTTCACAAACAACTGTTTATACCAAAATGGTTATCTATCTCTGCCCTCTCCAAAGCAGGCAAATATTTGCCGACTTATGACCAGTTGCACTATTGGAATTCTAGGCCTGATCTTGAATTATACGCTGGTTTGATCACCGCTCCACCACATATCCTGTTGCTACATTGTGTGTGAGCGCTGAGCGAAGATAATTGGGAACTGTGATGTGAACCAACTCTAGGTTCGGTTCATAGCAATGAACTCGGATCGACACCGCGCGAACAGACATGACCGGCATTTTCAGGAACGTTATACCGGTTAATTTAATCCGAAGTTAATATTAGAGTATAATTTACAAAATTTCATATTAGCCTATATATAATACACATATCAAAAATAATACTTATTACAATGTTACAACTTCTTATTATGCAAAATACTCATATTTAATTGCACGAAATTCTTTTTATTTTATTTTAATATTTAATTTTGTCACGATTACTTTCCATATAAATTTAAAAAAAATTATAAGTCAAATCTATTCATATTTCAGACCTTCGTTTTGTAGTAGGTACCTTTTAAATACCAGTATGTGTTTTCAGTAGTTATTAAAATTCAAAAGATAAGGCAGTGACTATATGTGCTGACATCTTGTGGTAATCGCATCAACCATTTGTTCGCTGAGTCACACTCGATTGTATTTCGTTCCAGCCCACCAACAGAAATGAACCTAAAAATTTTTTTTGGAACTACTGCTACCTGCTGTCGTTGATTGGAAATGTATGAATTATAGCTCACGCAAGTTAAGATCTTCTGGTCCCAGTATGTGTTGGCGGCGCAAAGTTTAGAGGAATGATCGTTAGATCATTTTTGAGCTAATCACTGGATCGTAAATCGAAGAAAAGAATGGTGTAACTGGCCATTAGACCGAACCTTAATATGCTGTCAGTTGGTACTCGTAAGTAAGGTAAAGTAAGCTGAGTTTAAGTTGAATTTCGAGAGATATGAGAAGGAAAAGGTGTCGGCGAAGGACGGGACCGAGACTCAAGGAAGGTGTGCCGCCATTTAGCATTTTTTCGGCGCAATTGTAAATTTGAATTTTTAAATTATTATTTTAGCAGTAATTTTGTAGCTAAACTTAAACTTATTCCACTCACTGCACACTCCCACTTATTCTTTGTCAGGCTTGTTCCCCAATTCTTTTCCAGCGATGCATCAGATTTTTGCCAACGATCTCATGAGCCAACATGAAGAAGGCTCGTCTTATCCCTGCTTCGGTGCACGTCTGGGCACGGTAACACTGCCTGTCGCCGTAACCAAGACCGCTTGTTCCTGCAGTCTCCCAGGACCCTGTTTTTCTCGGAGCTCGCCTGACGCGAGCACTCCATGGCATGATCACGAGTCAGTTTCCCCAACATCCCGGCACGTCCTCAGGCTCTGTAGAGCTAGTTTCCCACCATCGTTGCACATTTCCACCTCCCGCCATCTCCAAACTTTCCTGGGAACACTGCCTAGAGCAGTGACCGGTCCTTAACCCCGGTCAGGGGCGGCCTGTCTCAAGGTCTCGACACTAGTGTTCGGATGTATCGACTCTGCCCTCTAGTGGCGAAATCAGCTATTACTCCGAGCGGTTGTCAAGCTCAGCATGCCCCCTGGCGACTCACGCAACAAACATTTCCCTGTGTTTCTCTTCCAAGCCGCCAGAGCACTCCACAAGTCTCCTCCATAAGCCCCATGCTCTCGAAATAGCCTCGTGTGAGATATGCAGTAGTCGATTTCTTCTCGGTTGGGCCACTACTCAGTAGGTCGCGCTGCGAGCAGGCGCCAGAAGAAACGTCGAGATATCGAAGTCAGTATTTCTCGACCACCCCCTCGGAAGTCTTCGGAAACTTTCTGCCCTGAAGCCGAAATCCCCCTTTTTATTTATAATTCAAGCACCTGTTTTTAATTAAGCATCACCTCGCCCTACCAGGGATTTCAAGCCGCGACGTCAGACTGACTACTTTCCTTCTCGGCCAGCCCTCAGCCTTCTGTCTTCGTACGAGAATGTAGTCGCCTCGTCAAGGGATGTTTCCCTATTTTAGATAGTAGTTAGTCAGTCTGTGTTTTCCATGTAGAAATTTTTTATATTTTGGCTAGATTTTATTATTCTAAATTATGAGTGCTTCCGCGTCAAACGTGCCTGTTCGGTTCTGTTTGTCGCTCATCTCCCGGCGGGCCCACTCCTTGAGCGCTAGGAGCAACACCCTGTTTTGGTGAGTTTCGACAACCTTACTCTTCCCCGACCATCTCCGTTTTTGTTAGCATTTTTGCTCGTTTAGTGCCTGTCTGCGAAACAGGCCTAATCCTTTTCGATTGGGCTTGTTCACAGACAGGGTCCAAGAGCCTGGAGCTGACATGGCGTCCACAAGCTTTTACTCGTCCTCGGTGACCAAGGACTGCTACGGCGCCCTGGTAGCCCATCTATAGCAAAAATCCTCATCGTTTGCCAGCTATTTTCTAACATCATATCTCCAAATTATCTGCGAAACCTGCAGCATGCCAGTTAGGCTACTACTTAGACGATCCTGAGAGATTTGACAATTATTAACTACAGGACTTTGATTAAGCTATGTTCTAAGAATTAAATTTCTGGGATTGATTATTTTTATTTTTATTGTTTTACTGAAACAAAGAAAACATGTTCATAATATTTTGATTAAGGCCAGCCCTTATAGTAAATTTTATAGTACCCATGTATTGTTATTAAGATAATGTTTTGTGTACTCATCTTCCCTCACCTATAAATGACCAAACAAATATAAGCACAGATACAGACGAAATTTCACTTGTTATTTATGCATTTGAAACCGAAAGATCCACTCTGTAGCCAGGGAGTGTAACAAGAGAAGGGTGTTGTACCCTACCTGTCGTCGATGCCCATGACGTAGCCGATGGTGCGCCAGAAGTGCAGGAAGCCCGCCACGTGGTGCTCGGAGCCGACCAGCCCCAGGCGGGCGGGCTGCAGCGCGCTGAAGCCCATGAAGCCGAACTGCGTGAGCGCCATGTCCAGCTGCGAGATGTGGCCGAGGCTGGCGGCCGCCGCGCGCCGCCCCGCCGCGCAGTGCTTCGTGCGCACCGCCGCCAGGGACCGCTGCGTGCTGCAGGCACACACGCGCACAGCTAGGGTTGCCAACCGTCCCGTATTGTACGGGATTTCCCGTATTCTGTGACTAAAAGAATTATCCCGTACGTAGGCAGGACGGGACGTAATATTTCCCGTATCTTGTTTAAAGTTCAATTCACACACCTGCATAAAATTGAAAAAAGTATTTTCCCGCCTGCGTCGCACCACCTGTTATATGTATTGCGACATTGCGAGGCTCCGTTTACTCCGCAGTTCACCGGCCACCAAATAGTTCATGTTGACGCCGACAGGTGGAATCACTCGTCCGCGCTTAGTCTGTTATGTTTATGTTGATATTGTGTTGAATTGAAAACCGATAAAGTTATCTTTATTATCATATCTTTATATATTAAATTCATCACTCAAAACATTATTAGGCCAATACAAAAAAAAATAATATTTCAACCAGGTGCATAAATTATTTTTAGATACAAAAACTGCTAAAATAGCACCAATTTGCATCTAGAAATTCAAATTTTTCCGGGGGGCTATTAGGTGGGGTTCAGTGTCACTTATGGTCAGGGTGAAATAGTTGGTAACCCTAGCACACACACACACAAACACACACACACTAGTAGGTCTGCGGGTTAACCGCGGTGTTCTGCGCGCGCTACCGGGTGCTGATCACGAACCAGCCATGCGGCGTGTGCTTCGTTGTAATACGCGGGACTTGTGCGAGTCACTGGCGTCAAAGACAAGCAACCACTGAACATTTAATGTGAGCGGTAAATTATATTTTTTAATTTTTGTTTCAAGCATTTCTAAATCTCTGTGTTTTGTTCAATAATTATTATTGCATTTAAACATGGGGTGAATTTAATTTGTGTCGTCGGGTCGTTACCACAACGCCGAACGTACAATAACGCCGAATACCATAACGCCGAATTCCAAATTGACCGCAACGCCGACAGCTAGAAAACTGCTGTGTACCACAACGCCGAAAAATGTTGCTGCGGGGGGGGGGGGGGGGGGGGGGCACAGGAGCCAAATGAAAAACAACTGAATGAATTTGTGTGTGTTTCTTAAATGTATCTTAACGCCGAAATACCACAACCTAACCTAACCTAGGCTAGCCTTACCTAGCCTAACCTAACCTAACCTAACCTAACCTTTGTGGCAGTCCTGCAATGACATTTTTCGGCGTTAATGTATTTCGGCGTTGTGGTAATTCGGCGTTGTGGTACACAGCAGTTTTCTAGCTGTCGGCGTTGTAGTCAATTTGGCATTCGGCGTTATGGTTTTCGGCGTTATTGTACGTTCGGCGTTATTGTACGTTCGGCGTTGTGGTATTTCGGCGTTGTGGTGCGTCCCCTGTGTCGTCAATGTGGCAATAGGTACTTGTGTTTTGCTAGAGCCAAGTCATATAGATAGGTCTGACAATTTCCAATCCTTTGCCTTGACGTATCTCGTCGGCTTAGTGAAGCTCGCGGCGGCCTGCGAACTGACGAAGCTAGTGGTAATGGAACTCATTATTAACATTGTGTTAAATGGTAGATTCGTATATTATATTTATATTATTCCTAATTCCGTCTCAAGATTTGCAATATTCCCCCCCCCCCCCAATTACTATATTTTTCATTCATTTGGTTTCCAGATAAATGCCCAGTCTTTACAAATGCTTTTAAAATTTTCCACGTTTGTCAGTTAAGTGTATTGAGCCTGGTTGTAATGAAGGCTACAGCTTAAAACAGTAATTTTTTTATACTTACCAAACAACCAGATTAAATGAAAAATGGCAATCTTCAATAGCAGGAAAATTAAAAGTCGAAATATTAATTGTATTAAAAAGAATTACTGGATTAAATATTAATTTGAAAGAATGACATTGCTCGAAATTTAAAATTTATCGCAAACGAAATTTCTTGATTTAAATACTCAATTGGACTAACTACAAGTTATTGCTATACATTTAACCCCATAAAAAGCTCCGAAATAAATTTAAAAACATAAACTAAAACCGAAGTTTAAATCTAAACAGACAAAAAAAAATTCCCATTTTTATACGAAACTTCCATCCAACACAATGTTAATAATAGGTTCCGCTACTTCTAGCGCTTTTAGATCGCAGGCCGCCGCGAGCTTCACTGAGTGGACGGAGAATGAAGGTAAGTTGCCAGACCTGGCTATATGACCGTGCGTCAGACATGGCCCCACGCGTCCGCCAAGCATCTCGAAGCTTCTAAAACCTCCCACGCGTCCCTCTGCAGAGATCTATAACTTACATATTCTGCCCATGACTTATTTATTTATTTGAACACGAACAGTATTAAGGCACTGGACCAGTTAAAAATTTTTAGTGTTCTCAGAAAAAAATAAAAAATAAAAACTTAATATACACTGAAAATATTACAGAAATTATCAGAACATTGTTACATTGTTACAGAACATTGTTACAAAGTAATGTAAAGAAAATAAAATAAAAAACCATCAGAACTATTCCTTATAATATTATTTCTTAAAAAGTGTGTGCATGGAGTCCACGCACCACAGAAGTGAAACGTTTTGCTTATTAGGTATAGATATAATAAATTATTATCTTTTTAATTGAACAAGAGATAGTGATTCAGATTAGTAAGGAAGTGGGTATTATCTCCAATGAAAAAAAAAAAAACTGCATCACTGCTGCGTCATTTCTAACTCTCCCCTGTCGTCTCCCCTTCCAGCCGTTACAACTAAACCAGCATATAGCATGATACGCTACGTACCTATAAACCCCCCCCCCCCCTTTTTACCATTTCACATTTGACCGCTAGCGCATGCGCTGGCGTCGCCGCTGACGCACTTTCCTGCTCTACCGGTTCCCCCACCACGTACCTAACTATTCCTCTCATGAGATCGGAATTTTCGCAGCGCTCGAAAATTGCAGACCCCCCCCCCCCCCCCCCCCTTCAGCAAAAAAGTATCACTTCAAAAACTTTCGTGTACACAGTATATCGCATCTTCTGAAATACAGTTGGTCATAATTGGCTGGGTAGATCACACATTTCACTCGATGTCACTGTTAATATGACTAGGTAATTACTGTTTTTTTGTGTAAAGCATTTCAAGCATTAAAACCTATAGTATAGGCTATCAGTGAAATACCTCTGAAAAATTTCAAAATGGAAAAGTTTTTAAAGTTTTCCAGTAAAATTCCACTCATTATCTAATATTGTACAATTACATATTTACAGTATGACAATGGCTTACTGTTTGATAATATATTTGTAATAGTTAAGCTGATGTAAACATGTACACTGATTGTTAGTAAATGAAAAACAACTTACACTCGCTTTGGCCAAAACTAATAAATTATAAGTTTTTTTTATGCAAAACAGATTTTATACTTCAAATGCGTGCAGAAAAGGTACAGTAACAACATTGTACAGGTTTTGGCCAATATACATATAAAAAAATTACGACATGACTGACACGGTTGACAAATTTTTGAGGTTATAAAGTCTCTTAGCACTTCGAATCGACTGGTTTCAATGTAGTAAATATGAAATTCCGTGACTGGTACGAGGGCTGTTATTAAAGTAAGCTCTGTTTGGTCATTAAAATAATAACTTGTGAGAAAAAGTTTTTATTGAGTTTTAGTTTACTACATATTTACTTCACATTTGACATAATCGCCATTCATTTTAAAACCACTTTTCGTAACGCGGCCCCAGTTTCTTTAACTCCTCTGCATAGAAGTTCCACACCTGGGAATGGAACGGACGCCTTAGCCATAGGCATCATAACCTTCAAATACGCAATGCGTGTAGCCTAAGTGTAGGCGCTTAGTAAACGTTTCCGGAAAACGTTTAAGCAGTTTCGATACTAAGAATCTAGAAATGACACCTTTTATTTTTTGGGACGACTAGGGCGTATTTTGGTTTATTTAATGAAACGTGGATCAATAATTACAGTAAAAATTACAAAATTACGATTGCCAACTGGTTTAATTTCCAGGCGACGAACTTCAATGCAGAGAGGTTAAAGAAACTGGTGCAGCGTTGCGAAAAGTGCTTGGAACTAAATGGCTATCGTCTGAAAATATGAATTAGATATGTAGCAAACAAAAAAAACTAAATAACAACGTTTTTTTCCTTCAAAAATTTGTTATTTTTACTGACCAAATGGAACTTACTGTACAAGTAGACACCGTACATACATTTAAGATTGTAGGTAAAGCTTAGTTTGAAAAAAAACTACTTCTTAGGTTAAAATTATTTTAGCAAACTCATTTATCTTTGCTCACATCAGCTGATTAAAAAATTTTTTTGTGGCATATTGCTAGCCAAAGTAAGAGACATAGACAGAAAGACAAAGCTCAATCTAAATCATTAGGCTGAGCTGCATGCCAATGCTTCAAATTTTAAACCCAATTGATAGTTATACAAACCCTCCAAAGCCTAGTTTATGTATCATGAACTATTTTTATTATGTTATTATGTTATATGAAATAACTGAACCATCAGACTTAGTTATGTATTAAAAGTTTTTACAGTAATTAGAAATGGAAAAAAAATCATTTTTGCTTAAATTACAATTTGTATAGTGTAATATTTATATAAATATATATTAGGGTGATGCTTAAAAGACCAAAAAAAAATTATTTTTATTTTTGCTGTAGTTCACCCTACCATTTTGTTCTACCTGATGAGAGAAACAAAATATATTTTTTTTCAATTTTTTTGGACAATTTTTAGGGGTTGCTACCAAGCTTTGAAGTTATAAAAAATATTGCAAAATTAAAATTTTTCAAAAAAATTTTTTTTTGTAGGGAATTAATATTTTTTTATTACAACCTAGCTGTTTGTGGTTGTTCAGTATAAAAATGTTATTAAAACCTAATTTAAATGCTAAAATTATCTCTATTTGGTTTTTAATTACATAATAAAATAACTGGTAAATGGTAAAAAAACACAATTTGGCAAATAATTATTTTTATTTTCATTTCCTTACAAATAGATATCAAACATGGTCTTGTAATACTGTGATAAAGTTTCTGAAATTATATATACATACAGTATAAATTTTTGTTTTAATGTAATGATGCAATAAAAATACGTACAGACACAGAGTCTTTTAAAAACTATTCAAATCAAACCTAACCAACTGCTATAGTCCACTAGGCAGACAACAATGTGGATTTTTTGTAGTCTGGATACTTCTGCCTGAATGATTTTACAAGTAATAAAATGTACTGTTTCTGGTCTTCATTAAGAGTAAGAATTTTATTATATTCTTGTATAAGGGACACTCCTCTCTCTGCAGTATCATTTACTACCTTGAATGACTTCACTATTTCTTTCATATTGACATATTCTTCGTCTTTATTCCAATCTTCAACTTTTTTCCCAATAAACTTTGAATCGATTCCGGCGATGGAAAAGAATCGTTTTGTATTACTGCTGACAAAATCCTCCAGCCCTTTCTTATTAATAGTGTCCAGGTCAACAGTGATGCGCTTTGGAGAGAATTCAGCTCCTTCTTTATTCAATGCTTCCACCATTTTTTTCTTTGTTGCATTTGCAACGTTATCATCAAAAAAAGATAGAGCAATCAGTTCTTCAGAAATGTACCATAAATGGCCACAAATTTTGTTCAATGCCTTTTTTGCTAAAACACTGTTGACTTCCTCATATTTCTTCAGCTCTTTAAGGAGCTCTAAATCGTTTCTTGGTGCCGAACATGCTGATGGAACTTGGAACCAAAACTTTATGTAAATAATGACTGAGAACATACAGATCTCAAGCAATCCTTTTTTCTTCGAGCTTCGTCAATTTAAATTGTTCTCTAAATAAGAATATTTTCAGAGAATAAATTGATTTGGCCATCCATCGAGCACGGTGAAGACCTGCAGGCTTCTTAAATGATACACCTTTTTCTGGAGCTCCTCCTAGAAATATTATGCTTAGCTGCAACAGTTCTTTGTAGTCATCTCTTGGCTGATATTCACTTAGTTGTTTTTGAGAAAAGGCAATTATTTCATCTTTAAGATTCTTTATCCTGCCCATAGATTCTACATCATTTTCAATTGTTAGATATTCTTCTTTATTGAGCGATGACCAACATTTCTGGAATCTCTTGAATAACAAATTATCTGGCCCTGAAGAAGGTCTTAATTGGTTTTGTACGATGGATTCGAGCATTATTTCCATAATATGGTGCCTACATGGTAGCCAAAGCATTTCTTTATCAATTTTATGTTCAAGTAAAATACAAGCCCCTTTGCGTGATCCAGTATTAGATGCAGTTGTATCAAAACACATACTCTTCACTTTATCAATTATACCCCAGGAAACGAGAGAGTCATAAACTGCTGATGCTATTTTTTCACCCTCTCCAGATTCAAGTTTTGGTATGCAAAGGAGCTGATCCACTCCTTTCCCTGAAACTAAAACTGGAAGACGATCGACTACTTCCTGTCCTGTAATATCTTCTAACATTTTCCCATCCCAGTGCACAGTTAAAGGTACAGCAGCTGAAAACTCCTTTTTTATATATTCTGCTATGCTCGGTCTGCATTCAACTCGCTGGCGGCGTATAGAAGAAAAATTTAGATTATATTTTGCAGGATCACATCCCAGCCGATTTAAAGTGGATGTAAGGACAAGAGCTGCTTTGCGATCATTTATTTTTGCAACATCCAAGCTTGTAGTCAATTCTCTGTTAAGCAGCTTTTTTCTTCCTCTTTTCTTTAGTCCTATGTTTTGTATTTCTCCAGATTTAGATGTTGAAGGCCCCTCAAAGTCACTGTCGTAATCATGTGAGGATTCATCATCGGAAAAAATGCTAGGAATTTCTGATTTACACGTGATTGCCTTAATACTGTCACTTTCTTTTGCCTTGAGCACCTCCATTCGAGCCTTTTTACGCGCTTGCTCTTCTTCCTTCTTGGATAGTTTCTTGTCAATGCCACCTATTTTCCCTGGACGTCCTTTTTCACGCTGCAACACTAAAAAGTCTCTATCTTCTTGAATTTGAATCATTTCCAGTGCCTTTGCATGCGCTACATCAAATAAGTAATCTAAATTGTAATTCCATGTTTCTTCTTTTAGTCTTAATACTGCTGATCTTTTAGATTTGTTCTCTTTATTTTTCTTCAGATTCTGCCACTCTTTGAATAACTTTTCTACTTTATCAACAACATGTATTTGCTGTCTGGTAGGTATCCTAGCCTTATTCCAAACGGCTAGCAAATCTTTAGAGGTCGAATAAGCAGCTTCACGAATCTTTTGCTTTACTTGTTCTTTATAATAAAAAAATACGGACAGTACTTCCCGTTTAGATGGAAGTTTGGTATTAATGAACGTTTCAGACATCTGCCCGACCAACCATATTTCTGTCTTTTTCCTTGTAGAAATTGCAGAAGAGTTTTTACTATGTGCCATGGTAAATACTAATAGTTATAAAATTAGTAACCATAAATTATATGACTTTTCAGTTTAAATTCATAAATTTGCAGCCTACATAGATAAAAACTTTTCAAGTAAATAATATTTTTTAGTTTGTTGTGTAATTATTTGGTTTACTATTTGAACAATGAATACAAAAACACTTACTATGAATTCACCAACCAAAATCACTTTCAATAACCAACTTTAACCACACTCACAATCATAATTACTTTTAAAAACACTCTGGATAAGCTACATGAACAACTGCACAGATCAGACAAGCACAGTGCCCAGACAGGTACTGACAGGCAACTCACACATGACCTCGGCTGTGGGTTGGTTGGAGGGGTGTAAAGGGGGGGGGGGTTGTGGAGGGGGGAGGGGGGAGGGGTGAGGTTGCTTGGAGGGGAGTCCCAGCACGACAATGTTCCCTTTAATGTGTAAAGTGGTGGTTGGTTGCTTAAGTATTTTAAAATTACTTATTTCCTTATATTAAAAGTTCATGTGCTGCAATATTGGTAATTTTATAAACTTTAAATGCTGGTAGCGACCCCTAAATTCGCTTTAAATACAGCCAAAAAAAATTCTAGACCATTTTACATGTGGGAGAATAAAATGAGAGGGTGAACCATTAATTTTTTTAACCTTCATTTTTAAGCATCACCCTAATATATATATAAAAATATTCCGTTGATGGGCTATGAAACCAATTAAAAAAAAACAACATATGATTCGGAGGCGCACACTTTGCCAATACACTACCAAAACACAATATAAAGTGCATAGAGATTGTGGGTAATCACTGTGGTAATGCCAAATTTCTAACGTATTTTTAAAGTTGCGATTACTATTTTCTATGATTTTTTTTGACGTGACAACGTCTAATAAATCGATGAACGCCGGCTGCACGCACGAAAAAGTGTCCCACTACGGATGTCCCACTACGGATGTGTCGTATTCGCTCATTGTACGCATGCGTGGCATCTCTCTTCCACTCGATTGGAACGACCATCGATTTGACTTTTCAATCATATTTTCGTCGTTTGAATTATTTATATTATGTAATTTAACGATTGTGGGGTGGGCGGGGGTGGGCGGGTGATGGCGGGTGACGGCGGGGGGACGGCGGGGGACGGCGGGGGACGGCGGGAGACGGCGGGGGACGGCGGGGGACGGCGGGGGACGGCGGGGGACGGCGGGGAACGGCGAGGGACGGCGGGGGACGGCGGGGGACGGCGGGGGACGGCGGGGAACGGCGGGGGACGGCGGGTGACGGCGGGGGACGGCGGGGGACGGCGGGGGACGGCGGGGGACGGCGGGGGACGGCGGGGGACGGCGGGGAACGGCGGGGAACGGCGGGAGACGGCGCCTCACCTGGAGTCGCCGCGCGCGGGGTCGCCGCCGTACCACCGCAGCATGTGCGACAGCGTGGACAGGTAGCGCCGGAAGGCGGCGGCGGGCTCCGAGGAGCGCTCAGTCAGCACCAGCACGCGCAGGATGCTGGGCACCGCCAGGATGGCGAGCAGCCCGCTCAGCTTCGACACGAACATGGCGTAGTAGTTCTGCTGGAAGTACTGCTTGCCCCTGCGACACCCGCCCGCCCGTGCGCCGAGCGGATTCACATTCAGGGTCGAGGCAAGGCCAAATAGGATACCGACTTTTCTAATACAATTTCACTACATTAAATGTGGTTCAAAAAGTCCTACTATCTATAGCCATGCACTGAATTAATACTTAAGTCAGTTTTGTAAACTATGATAAGAAACTTGGGGGAAATCTGAAAATTATTCAGGTTTCAGTGTGGGGGGGGGGGGGGTGCATGCCGCTATGCCCCCCCCCTCCTTTTTCTATCTGGATCCGACAGTGCGTGCACCCAGCTTACCCACACAGTGAATATAGACACAGAGCGAGTTTAAGTTTCTGCACACCATGACACTATATATAATATATATACAATTTTAAAAATATATGTATCAACTAACAAAACATTTCACACCCTCTGCCTTTTTATCTTATACTAGTTATGAACTTACTAGCCCAAATATGAAAAACAAGGGAAATTACAAGTTTCTGTCAATTATATTCTTAATGGGGGTGTTTTCTAGTGAAATGCGAATGCACACCACCCAAAACATTTTTGCCTCACGAGTATTTCCATGCATCTCACGTTTTCAACAGTTCACTGTCAACTGAATGATAACACATTTTATGACGCTAAAACACACACTTTACTGTACAAAACCTAACCAAAACAAATACAGAAATTTGTCAATCTTACATTATCATACTTGCTAGTTTACTAAGAGATGTATTTTTTTTCCTATAGTTTGTTTTGGAATCATGAGTTTTTCAGCTCTTAATTTACAGGTTGAGTTGCCTCACCATATACTCGGTTACATGAAAAAAAAAAGTTGGTTACTACAAGGTTTTTATGTTTATATCCTTGAGTAAGGAAAGCCAAATGGTTCTGTTCCATTTATATGGTACGTGAATAATCATGGTCCACATTATGGTATACCACTGTAACAAAGTAAGAAATATGGTACAAATTATGGTGCGTCTTGATGTTTTAGCACTTTACACCAGAATTATTTTTGTCGTCTGCAGTCGGTGGGTAGTTTAACGTCTGCTGGTGGTGGCCATCTTTGTTCCGAAGCTTGAATGCAGGTGGCACCAGTGGTATATATTTGTACAAAATTCTTGCAGTGGATTGGGCTAGACCCAAGGAACGCCAGCATTATGAGGTTGACAGACAAGAAAGTTAGTCACTGGGCTAACAGATCAGCTATAGAATAAAGAAATAAATAAGTAATATATGCTTACGAAGTATGCTTTTGAAGTACTGTAGCACTTGTGATGTATGGTAGGGAGTGCAACACGTAACTTATAAAAACTAGTTTCTCAGAGGGCGCCATATTTAATTACAGTGCAGGCATCCAGAGGGTGACACAGTCAGGTCATCTTGAAAGGTCGTAAAATCTGCTAGAAAGCGCCACTTTTAAATTTCAAAAATTAGTTGGCAGAAAGCACCACCTTCTTTAATGCAAAGATCGTCTGCTATGAAGCGCCACCTTAGACTGGATTTTAGTTTGCTAGGAGGAGTTCTGAATTAAATCCACGAAGCACATAAGGAAAGCCTTTAATTTCCTACATCCCCCACCCCACCTTTGAACACACTGCCATCGAGACATTTACTAGACTGAGAATTAAATAAAGTATATGTATAATAATAACACGACTTGTATTTTTTAATATGAAGGAATAATAGCATCACCTGCTAGAGGGTGTTGCAGCCATCTTTGTTTTCAGTACTAGCTACTAGGAGCACCAGTTTTATGTAGTGCGCACATCGTCTGCTAGAGGGCGATGCTGCTATTTTTGGTTTCAGTACTTGCTACTAGACGCACTAGTGTCACATAGTGCACACATTATCTGCTAAAGGGTGCTGCTGACATATTGGTTTATTTTTTATCCACTAGAGAGCAGAAGTATTTATTACCATACTTCAGAAGATTGTGATGAAGCACTGAAACCAAAACTATGGAAACGACACATTAAAATAAATTATTCTGATGAAGTTTATGATGATCACTGGGACGATGAAGATAGTGACTTTGAGGCTGGTTTTAAAATGGGGCTTCATAAATCTTAAAAGTATTAATAATAAAAATGTAAGTAAGATTACAGCAGCAGAAGATATTGAATAAACGACACGGGAAGATCCTAATATATTGGTCGATCGTCTTAGACTGCTGGCCTCGCATAGTGTAGGAAACTATTCACACATCAACGAAGTAGTTTCCATAATTAAAGATCTGAGAGAAGCTGACTACATACAATAATAACTTCTTTTATCTGCACATGTATAAAAATTAAAAATATTTTTTTTTATATATTTCAAAAATAATTGTGTTATTTCTCGAAATTTGATTACTAAAACCGAGTTCTCCTCATAAAACTTCTAACTTAAATATGTAAATATCGTCACCAATGACTAAGAAAATGGAGAGTACCAATAAAGCCATTCCAATCATCGAGGCTAGTTAGAACAAAATGAAATTCAAATCATTTGCAACAAGTCTGGCATTGAACACGAACTGTTTAAAATTCTTGCCGAGTATTGAAGAAAAATGCCTCTTGGCTACTTATTGGATGTGTTTGACCACCTACTGAATGTGCCTGGCTACCAATTGAATGTGGCTGGCCACCTACTGAATATGCATTCCTGACCACTGAACAGATGTGTCTAGCTTACATCAATATGTGGCATGTAAACGATTACATGGCTGACCACCCACTGGATGTATCTGGCCACTAAATAGACATGTCTAACCACCAACTGGATGTGCCTTGATCCCTCCTGGACGTGTGTTCCTGGCCACTGAATATACATGTAGAACAGCACTGAAAATGACTTTGTTTGCCTTCTAAGAAGGCTGTGTATATCGAGAAACGCTTGTAATTTACATGTTTTTTGTTCTTGTAGAAATTATGTAATACATTTTTTATTTATAAAACATTGTGGTTTTTATTTCTAGAACCTGTCGTTTTTACAGTATTTTTTTTACCTAAAATAAATATTTTTGTATTGATCAAGAGTCGAACTCAGGAGATTGAATCAACCAGTAAATAAATTTCTGAATTTATTTTATGAAATATGGAATTTTTCCCTATTTGCCAGCTAAAAAATTATACATTTTCAAGATGGCTTCCAAATGCCAAGATGGAGGATGCCACAGTAATAAATAAATACTGCGCTCTAGCGGGTAAAAATTAAACTAATATGGTGGCAGCACACATAAGCAGATGTTAACATATGTCGGCAGTGACCTTTAGCAGACACAAAAACAAGATAGCTGCCATGATCTCATACTGGCTTATGTAATATCTGTCTTGGTATATGTGGTGGGAAGTCAGTCTGCTTGTGGCTTCCGTGTTGGAAGGATACGTCGCAAATTTTAAACTATTATTTAATTTATTATTTAATTGTTTTATGACTTTAAAATTTTTTCGTTAAGATCAGATAATAATTACGGATTTACATATGGCGAACAATTTACAAAATGGCGGGATTTTAATATTAAAATTTTATTAATTAAATATGTATTATTTTTCAAATTTTCCATTAAATTTTGAGAATATTTACGGATTTTCAATATGGCGGCTATTACTAAAATTTAAATGTTCTATAATCCAAGATAATGGGCCTAACGAAAAGTACATCGATGATGTCATACACATTCAATATGGCGAGAGTAACGAAAATTCGAATGTTCTAGAATGATAGATGGCGGGCGTAACGGAAAGTGCAACCATGACGACCGAAGTCAAGTTCAAGGTCAAAGCTCACTTCCAGAGGGTTATTGGAGGCTTGCCCATGGGGAATTGAAGCCTCAATGGAGATATTAATGACTGTCTTTAAGTCTTTCGCAGGTTCGGCATTTACATACTACTTTTAGACAATACATAAAAAATTAAAGAAAAATAGGAATGGATTCTAAAGTGTACATGGTAGGGAAGTTTTATTTTTCTTATTTAAACCCCAGGTTTTTCAACCCTCGCAGTCATGGTTTGTATTATAAAAAATGTTTTAGATAAACATTTTAGTAAAAATTATAAGATTTACAAACAATGTAAACGGATTCGTTGGTATGCATACTAAGGGAGTTATTTCTTTTGGTATTTTAAACCCTCTTCATCCAGCCTTTGCAGCAATAGTTGGTTGTATAAAAAAATTGTTCCAGACAAAAGTTTTAGATAATATTTATAAGGTTTGCAATCTATTTGAACGGATTTGATAGTGTACCTACTAAGGGAACCATGCATTTTTTTGTCATTCAACACCTGTTTATTTCATACCACGCAGAAATGATTGGTCGTATAAAAAATTATTTTCAACGTAAGTTATAGATAATAATTTTAATTTTAACAAAAAATGAGAACGGATTTAATAGTGTACATGATACGAAAATTATGAATTTTATAAAATTCTACCGCTGTTTTTTTAACCTACTGCAACAATAAATCTTCTTATCAAAAATCGGATTTAATAGTGTACATGATACGAAAATTATGAATTTTATAAAATTCTACCGGTTTTTTTTAACCTACTGCAACAATAAATCGTCTTTTCAAAATTGTTTCAGACATAAGTTTTATAACAAAATTGTACGGTTTACAAACAAATTGAACAGATGCGATAATGTAATTAATAAGGTAGTTATGATTTTCTTTTTGTATTTTAACCACTTGTATCCTTCTTTGCAGCAATGGTTAGTTGTATCAAAAATTGTTTCAGACAAAGGTTTTAGATAATATTTATAATATTTACAAACAGTTTGAACGGATTTGATAGTATACCTTTTAAGGAAGTTATGGATTTTTGTTTAATTATAGCATACTTTTTTTTCAACCCCTTGCAGCATAGGTAGTAGGCCTACATCTTATCAAAAATTGTTTCAGATAAAAGTTTTAGATAATAATTATAAGATAATAAACAATTTGGACTGATTGGATGGTGTGCCTACGAAGGAGCTATATTTTTTATTGGCCTTGCAATTATGGTTGGTCGTATGAAAAATTTATTTCGACAAAAATATTTGGGCAAATACTACTATAAGATTTAATGCGTTCAAACGAATGTGATATTCGTTTTATTATGGTCGGATATTAACAATTAACGAACTCAGCAGAGATATTTCCATTTATATATTTTATGTATCAGGTTGAAAGTGATTTTTAAAAATTACGGCAGTTATCTTGTTTATATATATATGGACCATGAAACGAAACACTATATAAGAATTTTTCGGAAGTAGCATCATGGTAACGGCTACAATAGGTAGTATATCTTTGAAGTCTACCTAAAAGAGAGCATAGTATACATATGTAGCAATTAGAACTGGTGCTGGGGAAGAATATATTTTACTTCTTGATTTACATTCCATAGGTAACATTGTTAATCTCCAACTTTGTCAATTTGTACATGGCTATGTATAAGTTATAAACTCTTAGCATTCAATTAGTTAATTTATAACTTACAGGTTAAATTTGTCGCTGTCAAACCAGGGCGGCAACTCTAGCCTCGTCGCAGTGTCCACAGGAACTTGCGCGCCATCTGTGACGAGGAGAGTGAACTGCTGTTCCACCGACAGCAAGTAGCAGCTCTTGTCTGAAAAAAAAACTCTTTCTCATGAACACGAAGTTTTTTCCTTCTCAAACACCCTAAACAAACACATAACAATAATAATAACTAAAACAAAGTAAATTATTTTAAAAGAGAATTTGTTTTACAAGATGTTCATAAAAGAATGTCCCAGTTTCAATGGTATATTGTAACAGTTTAATTTAGACTATTTACAACAAATCATACATCAAATTGAAGATAAACTAACTTAGTTTTTCTTACGAATGTGCAATATGTGCACCTTTAGTTATACAACACACATCCAACCTAAAGTAGAATTATTCATACACTTTTGTTAACACGTCCGGAGTAATGGAAGCAACGGCCTCTTCAAATCTGGAGCATTTTGGGGGAGCTCTTTGATATTCTACAAGTTCATGATGATGTTCTGACCCTCAGATACGAACTTAAGAAAAGTTGACTCATCGCTGAACACCACACGATCAAGAAAGTCATCTTCCCGCTCAAACACTTGAAGTGCAAAGTTAAAACGTACACCATGGACATCTGGCTTTAAAGCTTGAAGCAACAGTAACCTGTATTAACGCATGTGTAAACGTGTTCTTAAAACCTTCCACACGGTCGGTCATCTTTGGCAACTGAAGTTCAAGACGCTGTTTTTTTTAAAACAGATAGACTTTCCAGTAGAAACATTATTAAAATTGTTTAGTAATGCTTTTGTTATATTCCTAGAGTAAAATGCTATATAAACTAATTATATTTAATAATCATATATTCCTTCTTTGTTGTTTTATTTCAGTTTGTAAAATAGCTTTTTGTTGGCTTTGTATTACGTTAAAATATTTTTAACAGTACCTACATAATTTTTTTTTTTAATTAGTGAAGGTTAAACTTTAAAAATTCCATAAATGTGTACAAGTCTGAAGAAGACCTGCACTGTGCCATTTGCTAAAAGTCTGCAATCTGTACAGCCCTAAACAGTTATAATAGTAGGGCTACTAAGCCAAAGACATACGAATAATGTATAAAATATGCTTTATAGTTGTAAAAATCTTTGCATAAAAATCTCTGGGCTTACATACTTCAAACTACTACACTGCGCTACAGTTTTTTTTTTTGTCACAAGTCACATCAACTGAATTTGCTTTGATCAGCTGGATATATGTGTACGAATAATTCTTCTTTCCGAATATTTCCATCAATACTAAAAAAATAATGTTTGAAATATAATATGTAATATAATTTTTATAAAATGTTTGTTTGTTTTATATAAAGATGGCGGACACGGACATCACGCTCCGGAACCGGCCGCCGGAGGAACCAATATGTAGCTACTACTCGTGTTAAAATATTTACCCATGCGGATCGGGTAGCACAGGTAGTTTATATATAAATATAAAAAAATATTTATATATACTATCTCTAAAACATTAACCTATTTATTTTTAACGAAAACACCTGATTATACAATGCACATCGACACAACACTTCCGTGACTGCCTTAAAGTAAAGTATTTTTGCCAAGTATTCCCCTTGCCGCATATTTTACGGAGCCGGTTACATAATTTTTTAGTACCTAAGAAACTATTTATAATGAAAAAATTGGGTGGTCTCTACTAACTGTTTTATAATCCTCCCAAAATCATTTGTCTGATACTTTCAAATATCTTTGATACTTAATTATTACAAAATATTTAATGACAACGACAAAACAGTCTTTTTTCCAGTGACAACAAATACTCCAACTAATAATTTAATGTGTTGGAAAGTATCGCACGCAATAAAATTAAAAGTTTAAGTGGCTATTTGTGAGCGCCAAGTTCTTTAACGAATATAAAATGTAATTCGCAAAGTATACAAGTGCGTCAACCTGCATTGCCATGCTTTGTGCAAATACGTTCAACTTGGGAAACTATTGATGTCTGTAGTTCTTGCACAGATCTTCAGACATTTTGCGGGTGTTTTACTTTTTTCTGGATCAAGATAAGGCCTAATGGAGGGACTACGCGATACCGCGTCGGCGCATGTCCAGCAAGCATGCGTGGGTTCTTGCCCAATGCAGTAGGGCCGACTTACACGATGTGAAACACTGCCTTATCGTACCGCGCTGTAAGAACACTTTCTTTACAAAACACGCGTGGTTTACTACGACAAACAGATGCAGGATTCGAAAGGGGGGACCGCGGAAATTTCCGATTGGGGGGAGGGGGAGAGCGAGAGTTTTGCACGTGGGGTTAACCGAAAAGTCATTTCTGGATACCGTGCTTGTACGAAGTATACTGACCATATTTTGGCCTACATGCACGCAATTAGCAGAAAGTTTTCCATAAGATAGTTTTAACATAAAACCCGTTTCAAAGTCACTCTTTTGGAAGTACAGACAGGCTCCTCAGTGAGGGGCTTCTTAATTACCCCGGGCCCGGGCACCTACTGGACGTGCCTGACCACCGAATACATGCCTGAACTCCAATTGGTCGTGCCTTTACAACCGAATGGCCTTCATAGGCAAATTGAGTATCAATAACTAACATAATTTCCTATGTTTCAGATTATTTATGACAACAGCCTGGGGCTATCCACCGCATCAACTGGCTTAGCCTGTCTTTGACTGAACTATTAAGGAGCGCAATAGTTCGGCCCCTAAGGCGGCCAGTAGAGTACTAACCCATGCAAATTCCTTTTTACGTTCACAAACACGACCACACGATTATATGCCTGAGCGAGTGTCGGCCTGAACTTCCTGTTACATGCACATATGAGCTGACTACTCATGCATGTTCTGTGTTACCAGGGGTTCGTAGGAGCGGCTCGCACAGCTTTACACTACACGCCACACCCGAGTTTAACTAGGTCACTTGAAATTACAGCACACCGACAAGCCTCTATTGCACACCAACACGACACTACATCACGCCAGTTAGCCGATCTAGCTGGTGGGGAGCTTCTCTCCCCCGCCGATGACAGGAACACGTAACTTTTTATAGCATTACACAACATACCAGCGCACACACAGGCCCGTGTGCCAAACTTACCCACAAGACACGCGCCCCGCCCGTTGATCCAAGTGATTTTACAAAAGTGTGGGGTGCAGCTAAATTAACACCCACTAAGTGAGTTATAGAAACTTCGGTTTCTGGTCTCGCACACACTAACTGCACCGGCTGGGAATATGATGGATCGGCGGCGGTCGTGCCTTGATGCTGACTGGACATGCCTAGCTGATAACTGGTCACGTCGGCCACAAACTCAATGAACCTGGCTACTGAATAGAAAGGCTTAACTTCCAACTGGATATGTCTTGTCACCTACTGAATGTGCTTTTCTGACCACTGAATATACGTGTCTGGCCACCGACTGGATGTTCCTGGCCACTAACTGATCGTGTTGGCCTGACCTCAATCTGGAAGTGCCTAACCACCAACTGGACGTGTCTAGCCAACAGCCTGAATATGGTTGTATACTAAATACATGCCTGACAACTGAATATACATCTGGCTGGCAACTGGGCGCGTCTTGACACCTACTGAATGTGCCTAACCTGGATGTACCTGGCCGTCTATTACGTGCCTGGCTACTGAATAGACATGCCTGGTTAATCATCTGTTATGTATAACTGACTCTAAAACACATGTCAAGGCATGCAAAGAACTATCTTCGCCTTCTAAGAAGATTGTAGAAATCGAGAAATGCTAGTAATTTACCTGTTTGTATTTGTAGAATTTATGTAATAAATTTTATGTTTGTAAAATAACTTGTGTTTTATTTTGCGAACCTGTCACTTTTGTGGTATTTTTACATAAATTACCTTTTTGCATTGACCAAGGATCGAACTAAGGACAGGCATCTATCGTTTTAATCATTATATCAGCGAGTGATTTTGTTAATGAATTTTGGAATTTTCCCCGAATTTCTGGCTACATAATTACAGATTTCCAAGATGGCAGACATAAAGACTTACTGAAGGCTGGTTTATGTGGAACTTAGCTACTTTTAGGATTTTGAACATGATTTATTAAATAAATATTTTTTACATAAATTTAAAATATTGGCACCAGTCAAGGATCGAACCAAGGACAGGAACTAATCGAATCAATCAGTATATTAATGAGTGATTTTTTTGATGAATTTTGAACTTTTTCCCGAATTTCTAGATTTATTATTACGAATTTTCAAGATGGCGGACATAAGGGCTTACTGAAGGCTGGTAGACTAGGAGCCTATACTGATTTAGAATTATGAACATGATATATCGATATTATTATTTTTACATAAAATTAAAATTTATTGTATCATCCAGGGATCGAAACATGGACAGGAGTTGATCTAATCAATCAGTAAATGAATGAGTGATTTTTTTGATGATTTTCGGATTTTTTTCCCGAATTTATAGCTAAATAATTATGAATTACCAAAATGGCGGCACCGCAGTAATAATAAATAATTACTGCACTCTAGCAGGTAAAGATTAAACTAACAAGATAATAGTACATTCTATCATACGAAAACAAGATAGCGGACAAGGTCTCATATAGCTGGTGATGTATAATACCCTGGCATTAGTGGTTGGAGGTCAGTCTGCCTGCGGCTTCCAAGGAGGTAGGATCTGTTGTCTTTTATTTTTTATTTTTGACCTCACTGGATTATAACCGAGGATGTAAGTGTGTGTTTTAAATAATATTTAATTAAATTATGATAGATTAATTTTCTTTATAAATTTTTACATTTTTTCCGATTTTATAGCATAAAAACTATGGTTTTTCAAGATGGCGGAGCATAACGAAAACTGCAACAATCTAGAATCTCAGATGGTGTCCATAACGACACGCGCAACGATTATGTCATACACATCCAAGATCGTGGGCATAACGAAATTTGCAACATTTCTAGAATCTAAGATGGCGACCATAATGAAATGTGCTACGGTGTTTTTAAATAATATTTGATTAAATTTGGATTAATTTGTTTTAGTAAATTTTAGAATTTTTTTCATTAAAATCAGATAATTACTACACGTTTTCAATATGGTGGACATATCGGCCTATAGGATGCTGGTTGGCTAGGAAACTAAGATTCTTTTAGGACTTCCCACCATATTTTATTGAATAAGAGATTTTTTTTTACATAAAACTAAACATTTTTCATCGCCCAGGGATCGAATCAAGGATAGGAATTAATCGAATAAATAGGAATATTAATTGCAAATTTATTGAATGAATATTGGACTTTTTTCCAAAATAGCTAAATAATTACGAATTTTCGAGATGGCGCCCAAATTTCAAGATGGCGGGTGCCACAGTAATAATAAATTATTACTGCACTCTAGCGGGTAAAAATTGAACTAATATAATATTATGGTAACACATTCTAGCAGATGACATGTGTACTACATGACACTAGCACTCCTTGTATCGATTATTGAAAACAAGATGGAGACAGCACTCTAGAAGATGCCATGTGTGTTAACTAGCACTCCTGGTAGCAAGTACTGAAAACAAAATGGCGGTTCTGTCTCGAACAGATGATGCTATTATTCCTTCAAATTAAAAAAAAATACAAGTGAATATGTATGCTATTTTTATATACCTTATTTAATTCTCAGTTGGTAAATGTCTCGATGGCCGTGCGGTTAAAGGCGTAAGTTTTCCAACTTAAAGGTCAGAGCTGCGTTGGTTAAAATCACAGTGCTTCCAATGTATTTTGTAAAAAAAAAAAATTAATATGGTGATAAGGACCATAATAGCTCTGGTAGGTAATGGAACATCGACCTTATGTGATGTTTCATAGCGATGATGGCGCTCTCTAAAAGTAAACAGCAGAAACAATGATGTCGGTATCCAAGATGGCGGCCTCTATCGGAATAGAAAAATCCAAGATGGTGGATGTGTCGTCATCCAAGATGGCGTCCTCCAGCAGACGAAATAAAATGGCGGACATTGTGTCAGAATCTAAAAAAATGACTGTGAAATAAAATCCAAGATGATGATCATGTTATTAGAATTCAAGATGGCGGCCGTAACGAAAATTGCAACGTTCTATATTCCAAGATGGCAGCTGTAACGAAAAGTGCAACGGTGACGTCATACACGTCCAAGATGGCGGGCGTAATGAAAAGTGCAGCATTAGTGAGGGGGGCGCTCTATTTAAAGATGGCGGATCCAAGGTCGTCACAGTCAAAGGTCAAAGTCAAAGCTATCCAAGATGGCCGCCGAAAGTCAATACTGTACTTTGGCTTTGCGAACCCATCCCAATCCACACCCAGAACCCAGGCGCAGGACATACTATTGTACACCAATGTTAAATATATTTTTTCTTAAGAATTAAGGCTAGAGCCAATCAGAGCCCAGTGGAATGTGTTGGCGCTAAGTAATGTTTCGTTGGGGAAGCAGGTTATGATGTAGTTCAAAAGGAGTAGGAAATACGAAATTACTAGCATAATGTTGTTAAATAATAAAATACTACAAAACATTGCACGTCAATTTAAAAAAAAGAAGCTCTAATTAGAAAATTTATTTTGTTTTAAGATTTCGGAAATTGATTATTCTGATGTGTTTCTGGTATTATACACGTATATTAATATGTATTTACGATTCATGAATATATTCTCTTACTGCAAAGCCATTTTTGGTAGCTTGGAATGGATGTATGGATTAGCATTACCTACATGACCTAGTATTTATATATTAAAGTTAAATATCCCCGATTCTGAATTGTGTACGGATTCTAGGTTACGAGTTGATATGTTGCAATTTTTAAAGTTCAATCGAAGCCATGTACCTGGTTTTTCAAGTAGGTAGGTAATTGACCAATTTCACCATGAATAAAATTGTTACGTTATATTATGAATTCACAACGATTACAACATAAATCCATTTCAAAATGCAGACGATACCTACGAATACAAAAATTCAACTTAAATAACATGTTTTCTCTCGCCCGTTTGTATTGGCTGGAATCAACGGCAACCAATTTAAATCATAAACTGGGTATTACTTAACCATTTATTCGTCGGCGTACAGGGGTTAAGTTTCTGATTATTAAGTTTTTCAATCGTAAACCCATATTGAGGGGCCCCTGGGACGTCATGGCTGCCAACCAATGATCCCAATACTCCGCCGGGGCAGTTACAACACCCTCGAAACACTACGCTCTCCTTCAAACCGGTTTCGTGACGCAGGTAGTTTTCGCAACTCTCTCGACGGTGGGCAGACCCGCAGGTCGAGAATGGTTCTCTTACTCGCCGCCGTCATAGCGACGACGCGTCTCCTCCGGTACGACGGCCGAGTTAATGAAGGCCGCGTGAAAATACGAGCACAGATCCCATTGCGGCAGCTATCCTGTCGTCGTGCCTAAGACGGCTCAGCATTCGATAATATGCAGAGGTTACAGTGAATTTGCAGGAATGACGTGTTTTTTTTTGGTAGTTGGTGTATCTGCTAGCAATTCACAGCCAATATATAACTACCGAAAAAAATGGTTGTCTGTAAAGTTGGTTTACGGACGATAGTTTAACGTGACAACGTCATAACAAAACATACTTTTATGAATAAAATTGAATCATTTTAATTGAATTATCACTATAATTTACACTACATTTATTTATCACTACAATTTAATTGAAAAATTTACTTTTTTTGCACTCATCAATTCAAATATGTTTATTACTTTAACGAAGAGATTATTTTAACTATAACTTTTATACATGTTTGCTATTTAACTTCAAGATCGTCGAGAATGTTTTACGCTTTTTCGCAATTACACATTTAACGACGAAGTTTGTTCGTCGTGAAATTAAACGTAGAATTTAAAAATTGCCCTTGCAGTTAATAAAATAAGTATTAGTAAGTTTAAGAAAGAATTTCGGCTTTAATCTCCAACCCAGACACTCGTGGTGCGCTGGAGCCGAGATAAAAATTCATCGAGAATATTTTACGTTTTTATGTCTTCCAGTGCTCAAAATGATATGCAATTGTGGCCCCGGGCTCGAAATTTTGTTTATAATTCATTAATAATAACGCCCCTCGCGATAAACAAAGGAAAATGTGTATTAACGAGTGCCTGGTTGCCGCGGAAGCGGTTAGATAGCGCGATTCGTTCGGTTCACGTCCGTCTCCGTAGATTACTGCACCATAGGGGAATAATATAATTTCGTTTTTATAATACGATTTTATAACAAATACGCATCCCAAATACACCAAAATTATTTATAATGAGTTACAATATTTTTTTAAAACATTGTGCAAAAGATCCCGGGTGTAATTTGAATTATTATGTGTAACTGTAAAACACCATTGTTCGTACAAAAACGTATTTGACAATTCAACATTACTTTTAAATAACAGTAGGTACCGATTGTGCTGAAAATCGGTGGACGATCGTTAAACTACATAATATTAGTAATTCAAACGACGAAAATATGATTGAAAAGTCAAATCGATGGTTGTTCCAATCGAGTGCAAGAGAGATGCGGCGCAAGCGTACAATGAGCGTAACGGGACACATCGTAGTGGGAAAATGTGCGTTACGGGACACTTTTTTCGTGCGTGCAGTCGGCGTTCATCAATTTATTAGACGTTGTCACGTCAAAAAAAAAAAAATCATAAGACTGTGAACCTTCATTAAACTTTGGTTTGATATTTCTATCCTATGATGCATTTTCCACCATTATATTCAATATTTATATCATTATGCATTGCATACCTACTAGTTTTTCGTGCAATGTAAGTTTTATAGACGATTGTTTGCACCGCAATACACCCGTCACGTATCGAACTCAGAATACCAATAATGAAATCATTTAAGATGCATCAGTTATGATTATTAAGTACTATCTAATAGGTTAAATAATTTTTTTGCAAAACTGTGGAAGTTTTTAGTTTTTAGTATGATTTTATTATCCAGCCATCTAGGGAAATGTGTTGTCCGTTTTTCTTAATTTGATTTTCAATGTTTTTTTTTGCTTGATACATTGATAAAACAAATAAAAACAACAAAAATACTGAAATTCTTGCTACTCAACGTGACACATTATTAGACTAACTGCTTTAATTATATTTGGGTTATTTTCGTTACCCGTTGAATTAAGCTTGCCGATTTGAGAGAACAGAAACAACCCAATGTGCTCAACAGCCCATTAAGCTGTTTTATTGAACTAAATTAGGTTTAGTCTTTCTTAAAGAATTGTTGTAGTGCATTACAAGTATTATTAACAGTGTTTGGCACACCAGCATACGTACCGGGGGAATATGCTGATAATATTTATTTATTTAGCATCTTAGAGTTTTGAAACAGCAGAACATGAATTTGGTGTTGTTAATTAAATGCCTGAACATAACTTAAATAAACTTTAGTAGACATTATTGTGACTGTGTTCTGTAAGAAACAGAAAATTAGAGAAATAAAATACCCTTTTCTGAATTTTATTAATTTCTTTTCACAGAAGCCGCTAATCTCTTAAAACTACTATTTTAATATAAAAGCTAAACACGAAACCTCTTAACTCTACGTTAAACACCGTTCCTAAAATGTTACAATTTTATCATACTTCAAAGTATTTTATCGATGCCTTTGTGTATAAAATATGTGGCAGTATGCGATACAGTATGAGCAATCCTAGCCGCCTATGAGAGTCGGGAGTCGGCCTAAACTGAAAGTCACTAAATCTTGGGAGGAAATGCTTTCTGTTTAAAATGTGATAAAACAAATGTTAAATAACCAGGAGTCTACTCAGTTTGAATCAGCAGCACTCTTGTGCACTTTTAACCTTATCAGTGCACGTAATTTTATTTTTACAAGCGAAACTTTGTTATCACGTAAGGAAAGCCAAAGGAAAAATGCGTTTTTTGAAGAAGTTTTATATATATATATATATATATATATATATATATACACACACACACACACACACACACACAATATTATCTGAATCTCGGAAACCGTTCCAAGGATTTTCATGAAATTTAGTATGCAGGGGGTTTGGGGGCGATAAATGGATCTAGCTAGGATTCATTTTTAGAAAATGTCGTTTTATCCGTGTTTTCAATAATCAACTTTACCGATAATCAACTTAAACATAAATGAATCTTCCTGACATCTATTGGCGAGTAATAATACAATTATTTTTAATTGGGAGCAACTAACTTTTTTAACGACACAACACTAAAGCTACTCCAGTAGATGGCGTTTTTAAGCAACATTAAGCCAATGAGTGTTTGGTTTGAGGTTAGACCAAGAAAATAATTTGTTTACTTATATTATTTGTGTATTTTTAACCCATGTGTTCACTCAAAAATGCCTAAATGATCTTTGAAAAAATCGCTTATTATTATGTCGGTAAGATCGAAAAATATTATTCATATTTAATCAGTATGCAATTCGTATTTAAATATAATTTCTAAAAAATACAATTTACAAAAAAAAAAAAATACCGAGCGAGCAAAGCTCGGCCATCCAGGTACTATATATATATAAACGACATACTTGTATGTGTTTTACACTTAACTTGTCAAGAATAATTACCTAATTTAATGTTATCTTTTATCTTGTTTAAATATTATGTAATTTTGTTCTTAAATTTATTTTTTTTAATTTATTCAGATTGTCCTTAGATTATATAGGTATATTTTTAATAAGGCATATTATGGCGAAATAAATATTGTGAGGTTAAAAATAACACGAAAATAAGAATCAATGCAGCTTCTTCACACGAAACATACAATACTATATATTCATGCCACACAATTATTAGCGGAGACGAGTAGTTTCGAAGATGGATCAAATACCAACATAACCTTTTTTTTTATCCATCATATATCGTGGCTACATCATTTCTGAATCATATAGGATTGAAGCAATACATTACATTTGAAGAGATTACATTGTTGGGCACGTTTGAAAGAATTATTTCAGTATTAAACAGAAATAAGTCACGTCGTCGGCTGTGTGACGTGGTTAAAGGAACGTCGTCACACGGGCGTGTCACGACGCCTTTACGAAATACAACTTCCGATCCGTGCTCTCTTTTAGCGGCGAAGCGTCATGCCGATGACACGTCGTACCTGTGAAGGGTGGAAAAGAGAACCATGTCTTGCCCTGACGGCGGCGGGCTTGTTCGTTCCGCCTAGGGTCGTCTTCCCTGGCATGTCGGCCATCGTGACGCAAGGCTTTACCAAACACTGCGTCACGCTAGGTTGCCCGCCGACCCGCACATCAGCATCCAAAGGCGTAGATCCGGGAAAATGAGGGGGGGGGGGGGGGTGGCAGGGGCACCCTCACTGAGAGGACCCTCTTGCGCTTGCAAAATCTTGCTTGTGAAACGGGATTGATAAACGTAAATGTCAAAACTACGTTTAATGGAAAACTTTCTGTATATATATTTTAAAGTTTCCATTATTATTGTATGCACATAGGCCAAAATGTGGGCAGTATACAACACACAAGTGTTCTATCCAGAGATGATAACTCGTGTCGGTTAAAAACCACGCGCAAAAACTCTCTTATCTGTCTCTCTCTCTCTCCTCCCCAATCCTCAAATTTCTGCTGCGACTCCTACAGATTTTCGCCCCTGTCTGCTGTGCTTTCTGTCAGCTTATCGGACAAAGCGTCCCTTTGGAAGGGCGTGCCTGTCTGTGCTCATGTTTGTGGAAGGTGTTAGGTCTTGTACCACTACGTGGACACGTGGCTAGACCCAGAGGAACCACTCTTGACCGACGGAAAGATTTTTTTCAGTACTGATTATCACATACGCATAAGAAACCTCTCTATGGGCACTGCTCGACTTGAGATCCCATGAGATAGACCTCGGTTTTTATTTGGAACCACCTATTTTGGTGGTTCTAAACTCGATCCGAGATCCAATAAGTGTTAACTTCCGCGAACAAATATAACAATTATTATTATACAATTATTATATACCAATAAATTAAAAAATATATACAATTATTATAACTTATTAGTTTAATTTCATTAATACTATTGTATAATAAATTTTATAGATACTATTTTAATATTTGTTATTTAAATGATTGATGCAATGGGGAATTTTGATTTAATGCAGTTTTTTGGACATAGGTACTCCAATGCAGTTTTGCACTGTTTGTCATGGAAAAATTTCGAAAAAAAAAAAAAAAAAATTAATGAAGAAAAAAATTCCCAGAAAACAAGACTGAATCAGCTGATGTTGGACAAACGGAACCAACGATGAAAATAAACAAGTACTATGGACAACACAACGACGATAGCACTGACGAACACAGAAGGTTTACAATGACAACATAACAATTATTTATCTTCATCGTTGTGTTTATATGTTTGCAGTGTTGTCCAGGTTTGTTGTCTGCCTGAATTTAATCTGTCTCGTCGTTGCTAGCCCACTGTGTTCGTCTGTGCTGTTATATTATTTCTCAACGGAATTCTCGTGCTGTCAGATATTTAGAGGTTGAACAATTTTTGTCCGTGCTGTCGTCGTTATGTTGTCCATAATACTTGTTTAGTTTCATCGTTGGTTCCGTTTGTCCGACATCAGCTGATTCAGTCTTGTTTTCTGTAAATTTTTTATCTTCATATTATTTTTTTTTTCAAGATATACCATGACAAAAAGTGCAAAACTAAAATGGCGTATGTCCAAACAACTCCATTAAATCTTAATATTTGTCTCAATAATTACACATTTGGTTTCGTGTTAGGAGGTAAGATAGGTTTTTAAGGAATACTTGCATCGTGCATCGTGCGGATAAAAATTTGTCGTATGAAGTTTTAAGGTTATGCGTAAAGAAAGAATACAAACCAAAGAGATAAAAATTTCCAGGTCATTGATGTTAAAAAAACGAACGTTATATAATATGAATGGGTTAAATGACAGATTTTTTTAAAAAATAAATTTATTTACATTTTTCTCATATACCTATCACAAGTTTTATATAGCTGAAGAATTTGCACGAAATATTCCGGTCGATTAGTGTCCATTGATATGCATAAATATAATTTTACAGTTAAGCGAAAATAAATAAGAACAACCTTTCACAAATATGAAACTTTTTTATAGTACACTATCAAAATAAGTGTAGAAAAAATTTGTTACAAAATAATTCTAGATGACATTATCAAGTATGTGCCAATGGGAATGGACGTTTTATTTCCCCCCTCTAACTCAACACGTGGAACTAGGATAGAGGAATCCGAGTTCGAGAATCGTGAAGTTCCGATCGTGCAACACACTTCCAGACGGACCTCTGTTTCGGCACGAGTGGGCCTGGCGCGGTGACAACAGATGGCAGCACCGGCAGTCACGTGCGCGCAATTTACCACCTCGCGTGTAGTATTCTGTGCACGCTTATCTTTGGACAGGACACGTAGCTCGCGACCGGCATGTTCATTACAGGCACCGCCGCTATCTTCGTGCAGCGCGCAGCACGAATACGAGATGGCCCGGCCCTTTTTCCTGGAAAAAATTTGCCTCTCCGCTTCTATTTACTGGATGAGTGCTCATCCCTCCTGCGGCCTGAAATCTTCACATTTCGCCAGTAAATTTAGGTCCAACAATTGTATTCAAATGCTTCGTAGGGACATTACAATGGTGTATTTTACACAATATTTAACTTTTACTTTATAATATTATCAACAATAGCTGTATCCAAATACATAGGGATGTGTCCATAGCTCACACATCTCCTACAGCCCTTAGCAAATGCATTTCTAATGATTGATAGTATTCGAATTCTTTTACTTCTAGCACCACCTGTTGATACTTTATCGTACTAATTTTCACGTAGCAATTTTGAGTCATGATAACTACGAATATTCAGCAAAACGTTAATAACCAACAATTTAAAAGATTTAATGTAGCGTGGAAGTTATAAATTTTAGCGATCAAAATAAAAATATTTAAATATTGTTATGAATCTCAAATTATTTAAAAAAAACTTATAATGTGCATTTAATACTTCAATAAGTTTAAATTACCATTTATATCATTTTTATAAACGTCTTTGCTTCTATTTGAGTTATAACTTACGCTTGTACATAATGTTTTAAACAAATCTTAAGCAGAAAATCTGAACAAAATAAAACACGATTCCGAACTAATGGATGAAGGGACGCATCAGTGTATGCGCCTGTCGCATCCCTAGAAATCTCAATTTAGTGGACGCATTTAGGGATGCGCCGGCATCCCTTGTGAGACATCGGAAACGACGCAAATATGGCCGCGTTAACTACGATACACCTTTAGCGGATCCCTTAGCTAAGTGATCCATTAGGCTAGTATTCGGATGCAGCTAATATAACCTAATATAATTTTACTAATTTTCTTCAGTTTACGGTAATTTCAAATAATGTTTTGCATTGATGACCGCCCAACTCGTGCCAAAATTAATATAACTGACATCAATGTGCCTCAGTATTTTGGTATACTTTAAAGCTATTTAGATCCACCATTTTCTTGATCAGGCATAATAGAGCCATGCAAAATGTATGTAAGTCATGAAGAACTATTTTTAATGAAAATATGATTTATCGTCTTTTATAGCGTTTCTCTGTAATTATAAATAGTGAAATATAGTGACAACCACTGATCATTACAATTATATCATATATCCCATGGTGTGGTTTTTGCTGGACGTGTACCTACTTGTCTATACTTCGGCATACAAAATTTACCTCTTGTCTGGAACATATAAAATACCTAAGTATTTAATGAAAAATAAATAAAACAACTGAGTGTATTTGGGTTCACACATATGTTAACGATTAATAATAAAATGTAGCTATCTTCGAAATAAGTATGATAGTCGTGTAATTTATATAAATGTAAATAAAAAAATACAGTTTCAAACTCATTTTTATACTATGTTCCCGTCTTCTTTTTATAATGTTCTCTTAGGTGATCAAATGTTTTCCAAACAGAGCATGTATTTGAATAGCGACTATTATATTTATCAGTTTATTTAACACGCTCGGAATTATTTTAAAGAATACTAAGTTCAATTTCACGAGTTTAGTATTGTAAGTTTATTTGCGACATGGACAACATGATGACAGTTGAGTTTGCTTTTTAATGACGTCAGATGTTTACACATCACTGGCAAGTACCGTCAGTTGGGGTAACATTGGCCCTTTGAGGGTAACTTTGGCCCAAGACAAAAAAAATGTTAAACCATGTTACAACTCTTCCAAATATTTATTATATGTGATGATACATATGTAACATATGTATCATCACATCTAATACATATTTTGAAGAGTTGTAACATGGTTTAACATTTTTTTTTGTCTTGGGCCAAAGTTACCCTCAAAGGGCCAATGTTACCCCAACTGACGGTAGTGAAAGACTCGCTCACTTTTTGTTTTAAACCACAATATATATCCAATTTTTACATAAAGACTCTATAATGCATCAGCCTCATTGGAAGATAGGGAGTTCACGACGATGCAGCATTGTTAGAGACCTGAAAAATTCGCGGATTCATTCGGTGATAGGCTAGAATTCAAACACACATACCTCTTAGATAATTTTGCTATTGGCTTACTGTTCATCTGGACGAATCTCAACCAGTTATAAACCCTCAACCAAAGAAGGATCGAATCACGGACAAACCAGCTCAAACGACTAACAAGTCGGCAGCCAATGAACTTGCGTTATTTGCCCGAGTGTACAGGGGTATGTGCAGTCTATCCTGAAGGCCATTGAAACCGCGATTTTTGCAGGTCTCTAAGCATTGTTAGACAAACATTTACAAAAACGTCCCTTTTTGACTGATACGTTGAGAGAGGTAAAAATTCTAGTATCTAATCAGTAAAAAGATGAATAAAAAAACTCGTTCGTTTACAATTTTTTTCGTCATTTATTTACAAAATATATATTAAAAGAAAAAAATTAAGAAAAATGCAATAGAAAGTTAAATACTACAGAGAAAAATTAAAACCAGTAAAAGTTCACACTTAGCAATAAAATGATAAAAACACGAAGATAGTCCGCGTATACGATAGGCTTTGAAGTCAAGGCTACCGTTCACTGAACGCTTGGATATTTCTAGCCTGCATTGAGATTCGTAATGATTATCATGCACAGGAGAGGAGTAAGAAGTGTTTTAAAAAGAGATAAAAAATTTGTTATTATTTAATTTAATTAATAATTTAATAAATACAATATATTTTCAGGGAATTTAAAACTAACATAAGCTGGTTCGTGTGCGAGTACTTCTAGTCCAATTATTGTCTAAGTGTGGTAATTGTTTATATAAATTGTACAATATTATAAAAAAATATAAAATCAGATTTTTTATTTTATGCCAAAGTTTTGGAAATACATATATAATAAGATATAAAGGTCAAACATGTATTCCATTATTTAAATATTTAAAATTCAAAATTAAAAGAACATAAATTGACATGTACATTAAAGAAAAGAAAATACTAGTTAAATACTACTAATATTATAATTGCGAAAGTTTGTGTGTGTATGTTTGTTCCACTCAGCTTCTTAACGACTGAACGGATTTTCATAAAAATTAGTACATAGTTACTTTAGTTCCTAGAATAGGACATAGAGTACTTTTCATTCCGGAAAAGGATAGTAACAAACGTAACTCTGCAATTGGTGAACGGATTTTTGACGTGATAACGTCTTATAAATCGATGAACGCCGGCTGCACGCACGAAAAAGCATGACTCATTGTCACGTTCCGCCTGAGCCGAGCGTGCAAGAGAGAGCGCGGAACAAGCGATAGAGAGGCACGATCGGCTTGTGACGCATCTATCTCTCTTCCACTCCATCGGCCGATGCGTCCAGTAGAAGAGAGATAGCGGCAGCACACAACCTACACGTGAACTGCTTTGTCAACTGTTTATAAAGTGAAGTGAAAAGTTAATGTGGTTTCCATTGTTTATTACAACAACAATTGCGGCAAAACAGGTAATTAATTATTGCATTTTAAGAATTTGATGAGCGATATAATCTCATATATTTGTTCTTTGATTATTAAAAAAAAAAAATAGCATCGGTCGGCGAGTGCATTAATAATAGGTTATGTTACAATTTTGACTAAAATATTATCTCGTATAAAATATCGTATAAAAAGTCAACTGCTTTTATTTAATTATTCAATGAAAAAAATTGTAATTTTCCATTAACCCCTTTTTTGTATTATACAAAATAATGATAATTCAGTGATGATAATTCAATTCATAAAAGTATGCAATTTTCATCAATGTTTTCTTATGACGTTATAACGTAAAATTATCGTCCGTAAACCGACTTTACAGACAACCCCCGTTTTTTTTTTGCACTAAGAACTTGCCTACTTACTTTTATGTATATATTACACACTTCGATTAATTTGTAAATTGTCGACGACGCTGAAACCAACAAACTCTGTAGGAACTTAAGTGTGGTTATTAATGGGAAACATTTCGTTTCATTCGCTATTGTCTCCGTGGATTATTTAAGACAAAAAATTTAAGTTAGAACACACTTGTAAAACATATCTGGTAAAATGTACGCGCGCGTAGCAATGCTGTTTGCACGACGGGAAGTTATTATGACATGAATCACGCGATGATGAATCTCAAAACAGTCTGCTGAGTCTATGGTTGGCGAGGAGTTTGACATGTTAAGATCATCCTGAGTCCTGACGATACCGAATATGTTCTCTCCAAGCTCAGGTACGAACTAAAATGGTTGTCTACAATGGTATCCTGTTTCCTTTTCGCGGTATAATGACTGAGCGAGGAGGGAGTGGTAATGACAAGGGGGGAGTGGTAATGACAAGGGGGAATGGTAATGGGAGGGGGACTAAATGAGGCCTGTTCTTCGGCGCGGAAAAGTAATGTCTGAAAACTACCCACCCCCTGCAGGGCTTCGAAGCCGGAACATGAGACCTACCAAACAGTAACTTGAACCATTACGGTAACGTTTTTTATTATAGATTTTTTTGTATACATCAAGACATGCTATAATGTTTAGCAAGAAAATCTTGCCATAGGTAACAAAAACATAAAATTGAAGTAATACAAAGCAATTTTTTTTCCTCGTCCTTACACGTATTTTAAACAGCGTATAAACTGATTTTTACTAACAACTCTTTGGTAGTATGCTGCACACAGAGTTGGCAAAAAAAATTAAGTGGTTTTTTGTTTAAAACTATTTTTTTATTTTCAAAACAACTTTTTTTATTACGTTAGTTATTTTGGTTCTCAGCATGTTGAAATGAAAGCCATACAACATCCCGCTTTTTGCCACTCATGTTAAACCATGAAAGTTATATCATCAAAGAACTTAAGTCCAGCAAATTTGAACATCTGACTGGGACTTAACCACAGAAAGGGTATCATATCCCCACAGGAGGGTTCTCCAAAGAATAGGCGTTTCCAACAGAATGGGGATTTACAGTACAGTCGGGGATTTCCCACAGAATATGAATTAACTATTATATTTATTTATTTTAGAGGAGTATTTATATGGGTATAAATATACAGCTTATTAAGATAATTTAATTGATAAGATCTTAATTAGTATATAATTTTTTGTACCTGTAAATAAAGAGAAACATTAATGAGTAAACTTTATTTTATAGTAGAGTGGAATTAGATATTTCATTAAAAATTACTATATTTAAAAATACGTTAAAAAAACAAACTATTTGGTTATTTTTTGACTACTTGGTTTAAACCATTGTGGTTTAAATCAGCCAACCCTGGCTGAACACCTTCGCATGTGCACAGTAATGAGAACAAATATGGTCCGAAATAACGCCGTGGAGATTCTCGTCCGTTTCTGACTGTTCCTTCCCAGCGGCAAGTGTGTTGGGCAACACCTCGGCTTCCACGGCAGCTCGCGACGAGAGTGTTTGTCGCCCCGCGGCGAGTGCGAAGGCGTGTAGGTGGACGGGAAGCAGGTTCCCTCCCCCGCCGCGAGGCGCGCCACAGGCTCCCGTTGCGACACGGCGGCCGCGGCGAGAGTGAAAACGGACGGCGCGGCTTCAGGAAGGAAGCGCCCCACCAGCGTCGCTTTCACCGCCCGTTCGCGCGCGCGCGCCTCAGCGTGAATATTCAGGCTACAGTGTGGCGTGGCCTTCCGCGTCTCCGGCACACGGCTGCGGCGTGTTGGAGTGTGCTTAGCACGGCGTGCTGTGACGTAGTTGAAGTCACTTTTAGACCTCAACGTAGCCATCGGGGGCGTAGCCAGGGGGGGGGGGGGTGGTGGTTAGGGGTTAAACCCTCCCCCCCTTAGCACCAAATCTTTAATTAATTTCTTATTAATCACACAAACAAATTTCATATTAAAATTAATAAAAATTTCACCATTACAATATTTAAATATAATTACCGGAAACTGCTAAAATAGCACTATTTTACACCTTAAAATCCAAATTTTCCCGGGGGAGGACCCCCCCACCCCCCGCTTTAATACGGGGGGACCATGCTTCTTAACACCCCCATACACAAATCCTGGCTACGCCACTGGTAGCCATAATGTCCCGCCCGAAACATTGCGGAAATTGTGCTTGATCACGTTTGATGATGGTGAGCAAGTAAGAATTAGAATATCCGTCGATAATAAGTCACGTTAATTATTATTTAAAACCTTTTCTACACTGCAAAACACTACACTTCATTCAATTTATTGGTGTGTGCAACCAATATGGCGCAATAATTAACTGACGGGTGGGAAAAAAAAGTCTTCACACACCATGCTGTCATGCGGACGTGACCAACCTCTGGTGCTCTTCTAATGGGCATTTACTCTTTCTTTCCAAAGAACTGTATCAGCTATAAGCGCTGTCCTTGTTTCAGTGTGCTTTGTTGCCAGACATATTCAAAGTGCACAATAGTTATTGACACAACTTTGTAATAAACAAAATACTTTAAAAAGTTACAAAACTTAATTATTTTTGAAAGGAAAATTTGGGGCATGAAAATTTTTGACAAAACACGGAAATATATTTATGTTCTTCCTTTTAAGAAAACATATCTGAAATACGCCATCTTTGTTTCAACCGTTTTTGGCAACAAAGATTTATATATATTTAAACATTAAAAACGTTGGCTCTGTTAACCATAAAACATAATAAATGGAATTTCTTATTATTAATAGTCAACAACAAATATTTTCTCCCGTGAAATAATAATTTGTGTCTAGAAATTATATTTTCAATCAGAATTTATACACCTGTAATAATACTGCCAAAATAATATATTTTATATTTTTATAAAATCCACAAATAGTAAAATTGAATTTAAAAAGGTGAGTATTTAGGTCTCGCCAATGGGTCGTTACCACAACGCCGAAATACCATAACGCCGAATGTCAAAATTGACCACAACGCCGACAGCTAGAAAACTGCTGTGTACCACAACGCCGAAATAACAACTGAATGAATTTGTGTGTGTTTCTTAAATGTACCTTAACGCCAAAATACCACAATCAAACCTAACCTTACCTAACCTAACCTAGCGTAATATAACCTAACCTAACTTAACCTAGCCTAACCTAACCTAGCCTAGCCTAACCTAACCTAGTCTAACCTAACCTAGTCTAACCTAATCTAGTCTAACCTAACCTAGTCTAACCTAACCTAACATTTGTGGCAGTCCTGCAATAACATTTTTCGGCGTTAGTGTATTTCGGCGTTGTGGTACACAGCAGTTTTCTAGCTGTCGGCGTTGTGGTCAATTTGGCATTTCGGCGTTGTGGTATTTCGGCGTTGTGGTGCGTCCCCCTCGCGCGCCAATGATGTGTAAACATCTAACCACGGTAACGAGCAAATTCATATGGTCTAATGTTTCGTAAAAAAAACTTCTAATACGAAACTCGGACATGAATTTAGCGTGCAATTCTTTATAATATTGCCGGGCGTGAATTCGAAGAAAAACCTTTTTAAGGAAAAATAGAATGAAATGTTTTCCTGGTGCACGCCATCAGCGTGACGGTCACGAATATAGGGTAAATCCAGGAGAGATGGACCACCGGGTGAGATGGACCGGTGGCATAGTTCACGAACCTGTTAATAGAAAGCGCCATGGTTGGTATGAATGTGTCGTGGCAACTGTATTGCGCGTGCTGTGTTGTTTTAGTTCCTTTGTATGAGTAAATTGAGAAGATATTAAAGAACATAGAAAACAGGTAGGTCCAAAATTTTGTTAATGTGAACGCAGTTGTGTCGTAGAGACAGTATTTTGCAATATTTTTGAACCATCATTCCTTACAACATGTAAACAAGCTAAACGTATCTTTGTAGTGTTCTGTAGCTACGCTGGGCACAACAGGGACGTAATCGTGGCCTGTGGCCTATTTCATAAAACTACAAGTCTACAAGTTACAAGTAACTTTGCTAGTAACTTGTAAAAACTTTGATAATGTTGTTTCATAAAGCTACAAGTAAATACTTGTAGTTACAAGTGAAATGCTACAAGTTACAAGTTAATTTTACAAGTAAATAAATGTTTTTGTTTCATAAACAAACTTGTAGCTAGCAAGCATTTGTAACTTGTAAGAAATTGCTACCAGTGTCAATACATAGGTAGAATATTGTGTAAGTCCAATTATATTAGTTGTAAATCATTAATAAGTCTATGCTTGTGTATAGAATGATATTATAACATCTTAGAATACAATTGATATTATTATATTTACCGATTCTGATGAAGATGATATAGATATTGAGGTTATGAGGCGACCACTTAATTTTAGAGAGAGGTTGAACATGGGACTTGGCACGGTATTTGAGTATAACGAAATGTTCCGCATGAGTGCTGTTAAACTGGTGGAGCTAGTACAAGATATAGGTCATATATTGTATCACCCTACACGAAGAAATAAATCGTTATCTGCAAGGGAACAAATATTTGTCTCTCTACATTTGTTGGGAAATGGCGGACAGTACCATGCAGTTGGAGATATGCATGGTATTTCCAAAGCAACAGTACACAGATGTATCAAAACATTTGTAAATGCTGTCAATGAAATCATTTTTATCAGCATACACTTCGCAACTATAACCTACAAATTCGTTACATAATCAAAACACGAACAATAAACAGCTGACTCGTAAACTTGTAGGTATGTGTTACAAGTGCACCAACTTCTACAAGTCAAGCAACTTTCTTTGTGAAACACTTCAGATTCACACTTGTAAGAAATTCCCTTGTAACTTGTAACTAGTAACTTGTAGACTTGTAGTTTTATGAAATAGGCCACTGGTCCATCTCTCCCTAACGATCGGGATAGATGGACCAAAATAAAGTGGGAGAGATGGACCATCGTGGGAGAGATGGACCATCGTTTTAATTGGGCCTACATATTATTAATGAGTAGGCTGTAGATTTGTAATGTCGTTTCTACAAAAAAAATTAGTCACAAAAAATATTGTTAAGTAATTTGTAGGTTAATTTCCAAACTTTTAAGGTAAATTCTTCTCTCCGTTAGGCCTACTTAAAAAACAAAAATACAATATAGGCTGTATGCGGTAAAGTGAGAACTTTTGAGGCCATAGTTACTTTTATCATTCGATCAAATTATAATCTTTCGGCCACTTTTAAATAGGATATAAATAATCGCTTATGAGCCTATTACATGAAGTGTTCTTATTACTCGCGTGTTCTTGTGCGTATTTAAAAGTTGCGAAGTGCTCACTTCTCGTACAGCCTTTAATAATTTTTACAACATTTTGTAGTCATTTGAAATCTAATTCAGTCAATTTGTGTATAAAAATTAATTTTATATTCGAATGTAAATTTGATTTTGAAGATCAATACGCCTATTATGTTGACCTTTGTTAAGTACACATATAAAATTATTTAAAGCAGAGATTGAAGGTTCGATCCCAGCTTCTGATGATTTCTTTTAACGTTCATAAATATAACATAAAAAAGCTTACATTATTCGCAATAACAAAACTTTGTAAATTCTATTGATTTGTTGTTGTACTAACTATTTATTATAATTTTTTGCCGATTAAGTGGCCACCACACTGCATTGATAATTTCCTAAATTATTTAGGCATCTTGCCGTACTTTTGCATGTAATTTCAGATTTACAATAACAAAATTATGTTCATCTACCACATTTTTGTGAGATATGGGTTTATTTTTTGGCAGGGCTGCCTTATTTCTTTATTAATTGCCTATGGTTGTAGTTTGAAAGCAAGCTATTTTAACCATTGGTAATGTTTAGAGGCCTATTGTTTTCTTTTCAGAAAATGCCAACAAGATACACACGACAGCTGGGCTCTACGAGAGGTAACTGGAGTGAAGATGACCTAAATAAAACGGTGAATGCCGTAAAAGAAGATGTGATGGGAGTAAACAAGGCTGAAAATACTTTTAACATCCCGAAAACAACTTTGAAAAGAAGGCTAAAGAAGAACGACCTTTCGAAAAGATCTCTTGGTCCTCCCTCATTGTTGGGCACGGAAAATGAAAAAAAGATTGTAAGCTTACTTCACATTCAGAAACTGCAAACACATGGCTTTACACCATCGCGGGATTGTGTGCGGTCAATGGCTTTCCAGCTAGCCGAACAAATGAAAATTAAACACAACTTTGACCTAGACGCCCAAAAAACAGGTTATGATTGGCTGCAATCGTTTCCGATTCGTAATCCTGAACTCTCAGTCCGAAAATCAGAGGGTATTTCTAAGAATAGAGCTCTCGGAATGAATAACACAGTTGTAGAACAGTATTTTGACTTACTAGAAAAAGTTTTGACTGAAAATGATTTGATAGGTAAGCCTGGGCACATTTATAATGTGGACGAGAGTGGGTTGGAACTAAACAACAAACCAGGAGAGGTTGTTGCAATAAAAGGATCAGAAAATGTCAGCACTGTTACGTCTGGAGAAAAAGGTGAAACCATTTCCGTTGTATGTTATTTCAATGGCGAGGGCAACTACATTCCTCCCTACTGCATTTTTAAAGGGAAGAATAAGAAACAGGAGTTCAGTGATGGCATGCCTCCGGGTTCCATGATTGCAATGAACGTGAAATCTGCTTACATAACCTCCGAATTATTTTTCGACTGGTTGAAACATCACTTTTTGCAAAGAAAGCCTGCTGGAAAAGTACTGTTGATTCTTGACGGACACTCCTCCCATTGCAGCAGTGTGGAAATGCTTGAATTCGCTGATGTAAATGATATAATTTTGCTTAGCCTTCCTAGTCACACGACCCATTTCTTGCAGCCACTTGACAGAAGCTTTTTTAAATCTTTGAAGTCTAACTACAACAATGAATGTAATGTGTTCATGAGGAACAACCCATTGCGGCAGATTACGAGACTGCAATTTGGCAAGTTGCTAGGATGTGCTTGGTCCAATCAGCGACTGTAGAAAATGCAGTTTCCGGCTTCAAGGCATGTGGAATTATTCCGCTAAACATGTCTGCAATACCAGACTACGTTTACCTGACACCTAGCGAAGATTCAACAATCATCATCCCTGACACAAGAGGTTCTATAGTGAAACGTCACTTTCTGAAGCTACTGAAACGAACTTAGTTCAACTACACTCTCCAGGCATTAGTTTGACATCAAACCAAGAAGCAACAATAGTCACCGATAGGTCTAACCCTCCACTCGAATCTGCTCTGCCTATAAGACATTTCGAACATCCTATCAGTGATGAATGCCTGGCGACTCCTGGAACTTCGTCAGGGCCCACCAGTGTCTCCGGAGTCAAAGAGGTCGACAACCCCACGCCAACAAAAATTTTGAACAACATCTCACCTATTCCAATCTTAACAAAAAAAACTACAGCCCGTGGTAAGAGTGCAAGTGTTTCGTAATTACTAAATTCTAAGGATAATGTACAACGTATTACCCAAGGAAAACATGACAAACTGAAGAAAATAAAAGAACAAGAAGAAAGAAAAAGACGGAGAGAAGAAGCTATCCTAACTAGGACTGTTAGGACTACCAAACATAAAAAACCAAACACCAAAGGATTTTATCAGCCAATTTTGTATGATAACAGTGGTGATGGTGACTGGGACGAAGATGAATGTGTTGGGTGTAATGAGGACTACAATAATACAAAAAGTACAGAAGACTGGATTAAATAAACAGTGTGTTCCCGTTGGTTGCATGAGAACTGCACAAAGTACGAAAATAAGTGCGATGTATGTCAAAAAAAAAAACTAAAATCTTTACGGGTTTTAAAAAACTACATCTGAAAGAAGATATACCTTGTAAATCATGTTAATGTATAGGCACTGTAGACTTGTACGTCAGAAACGATTTTTGTTTAATTGAGTGCTTAAATCTGAATTTAAAGTTAGTCATAAATGATTAAATAGCTTTCTCAATGCTGGTCCATCTCTCCCATATAGGCTGGTCCATCTAACCCTAGGTATATGGTATAGATGGACCAGTACTGCAAAGTTTTTCAAAATTTTTCTTCACTTTGTTAACGTAAATTTTCTACATATACCTTTGCTTTTCATATACATAGTTCACCAGAATATCATAGCGAAATTTACTTCACCAATATCTTGACAAATAACAAAATTATAAGAGTTTCAAAAAAGGTGGTCAATCTCTCCTGGATTTACCCTACTAGGTATACACCCATCAGCCTAATGCAGAGACTTTTCGAATAGTTGGCGTGCAGACATCTCTTCTGGTCGTCGTGGCGTGTGTAGCCGGCCCGCCATGCTGAGGTTGGAGGTAGCGGAAACACTGACATCTCATCTGGTCGGCGTGTGTAGCCGGCCCGACACGCTGAGGCTGGAGGTAGCGGAAACACATCTCTTCTGGTACAGTTGTAGACGCCAAAGTGATTCGGATCAGATTGTGACGAGCTCGGGTGCATAAGGAGGCGAACTGCGGGCATGGCATGGATATTAAGCCCTCAGAGAGCCTTTAATGATTGTGTTTAGTTTTGACATGGTGGTGGAGCTGAAACGGAAGGGTACTAACATCTTTACTGCCTTAGAGGCACCGTTGGTAGGTGGAATGGGTAGCTACCAGAAGACTTCTATACTGAGCTGGCAGTACCATTCTCCCACCCCCTCTGTGCTCTACGGCCAGCGGCTGTCCTGTTGTTGAAACGGCCTGGCCTACGACGCAGTCTTAAGTGCAGTGGCTGGATGGCGTTTACACTCGGCCCCTGGACTGTAGCGCTTTGGCAGTATTTTGATGCGCGTCATGGAATTAGGGGGGGGGGGGGAACTCTTCTCCATAATGTGTTAGGTGTGGCTGTACTCGTTCGGCCCTCTCCCCTTACTCCCATGACCTCTACATTGGTCTATACTGATTGGAGGAAGGGACATGGTTTCCAAGCCGAACCCTTGGCACGTAGTAACATTTACGAATGTCTGGCTCTGACGGACCCGTGACAACATTTCTAGCTAGTTTTGCCATGCTATTTCCTTACTCGTGGTGTTGGTACAGGGAGGGAGGAGGTACGGAGAGTCATGTTTAAGAAAATGTGTAGCAGGCCAGACGCGCTGACATCCCAAAAGGTCGGGGGGTGTAGTAAGCTCCATGCACTGACATCCCAGGTGGTCGGCGGTTGTAGCCGGCCCGACATGTTGCCTGGGCACCCACGCGTCACGCGGGAAGAAAGCGAAAGGGAACGTGGAGTTATTCTCCCAGTCTCTGTCTCTCTGTGACATCACCCAGCACTCCCTGTTTCCGGAAGCAAGATACCGAGCATTTTGCTTGGCTTCTGTGTTAATACAAGGGAGTATTACCAGAAACAATACCTATTGCCGTTGTTGCAGTAGTTGTGACTTTCGGATATTTTGCACTTAGTTTATCGTTTACAATGTTCTTAAAACCCTAAACTATCGTCGATTCAGACGTTTATACAGGTTGAGTCTGAATTGGATCGTCAAACTTTGGCTGCTAGTTAATCACGAAAAAGCAAATTAATAACTTAAACCCAAAGTGATTCGCGAGGCTGGTTTCTCACAGATTTATTGCAAATAATATAGCAATTATTCAAGATGAAAAACTTGAGCATTGGGATTATGTTTAATTCAATAGTAGTTTTACTACCTTCGTTAATTATTTTGCTTTAAGAAAATGATTTCATAAAATTATTTTGTGTTACAACACGTTACAAATCTTATTTGGTATTAGGTAAATATTTTTCCACTAATAATATCAGCTAAACAATTCGACGAAAGTGACAAATTTGCTATAGTTGTAAAAATTGGTACAATTATATACCTATATGATTTAAAAGCCTAATTTTCATCTAAAATATCATTTTATATGCAATTAACAAAATTTTTAGCATCAACTCCAGAATCATATACCATCGTTGCGTATTATTATGCAACCATAAGTCGTATTGAATGGACAACATCGGGTAAATGGGGTAAAAATGTGAAAGTATTTTTGAAAAACTGATAATCACTATAATTCCCTTCATTTATATATATTGGTTCTGTTTATTTTTGTAGTTATGCTTCTTTAGGCGCTTTAAAAAAAATTATGAGAGTGAGTTTACGATGCGCGCGCACTAGACAACGAAATTTTCACAGGATGAAAAAAAGGCTACATACAAATAAAAACTCTATATGTGTTTTTTAAATCATATATTTAGTATTGATATTGAGTACTGGTTCTTTCAACTAAAAACTTTATTTATTGTGAATATTACTGATTGAAATTTTGTTTATAAACTTTTCCAAGTGTATTCATCTAATGAAGTTATGTTACCGTATGCATATTTATTACAGCTTTATAAATTATACATTAGTGCATTATTATTAAATAAATAATCAAAATTAATAAATTAGAATAAACATTCATCATATTTATTCATTATCATTAGTAATGTAAATTTATCTCCTTTTTATTAAATTAAATAATTAATTTTATGCACATGTTTACATTAATATTAAATACTGAGTATTAATAAAAATATTAATTCGATTTAAATTATACTTTCCCAACCGTATTTATTATATCACTCCAGTGTTTTTATTATTTTATTTCTATTAATTACTTGCATGCAAAATTACAATTAGTGATTTCACGCCTAGTAAGTATAATTTATAAACCGCGTACATAATTATATGCGCCCATTTTTTTTACTTATATTATATAATTGGTTTTACTTCTAGTTGCCAGAGACCATTTGAGACAGTATCACACAACTACATGTAACAGGGATAAGCTATAGCTTATGGTTCGGAACCATCTCAGCAGATGCCTGGAGTGATTTCGGGAACATATGGACAGCTGAAGTCAGGATGGATGGACCGGTGTCTAAGAAACCGTCTCATCGCCACTTAGCTTCTGCGTACTTACCTTTATGTTTTCCTGCTTTCGGTGGCGCCCAAAGTTTTTTTCCCCTTTTTTTTTTATTTTAGGAAGATGCTAAAACACTATGAATATATAGTCTGTGTCACGTAACTTGTCTCAAAATTTGACAGTTATCAAGAGTAGTAGGCTACTAATGATCAAACTATCTTTCTGCCACTGTTGTTTTGTCAACAGTGTTTATATCCAAAATCATACCCTTGCCACTGTCCATAATCCAACATCATGTGATGCAATGAAAACGACAGTTGAACAATTGATACCACTAGAGTATTCGGAATAGTAACCTATTTTCAGAATCGGATAATTCGGTAATCGGTAGCTTTTTTTTATTAATAATACATCAGTCGGTGATTGAAGTAGAAATAGTATTGAATGATTAAACATTTTATAGTGACCAAAATTTAAAATATAAACATTTGTGCTACAATATATTATTGCAAAAAGTATTTACTAAAGTGAAAAAATCGCTTTATTATCAGTATTAAACTTTGAATAAAAAATCTTTAAAATAAGCTTTTAACTCGTGCAAAATCACAGAATAACATTTATTCTTTTCATAACAAACAAGAAAAAAGAGCACGACATCGACATCATAAAATTTCATTTTTATTGCGCGTTAAGGTTCCTTTCATCTGAAACTCTCCTCTGGCGAGGCGTGAGGGAGGGTGAGGGGTAGTGAGTGTCGCGCCAGGCGGGCGCAGGTGTGGTTGTAGCGCCAATACTCTACAAACAACCATATTTTTGAAGTTCGATATGAAAATAAGACATGTTCTTTTAAGTTATTAATTATGTGATTTTGCATGTGTTAAAACGATCATTTGTTTAAAGGTTCTTTTTTTTCTCCCCAAAATAAAAGATTGATAGTAAGACTGAGAATAAAATGATTTGTTCACATCAGTAGACACATTTTGAAACAAACAATTGTAACACAATTTTTTTTTTTTTTTACTTCTGGTCACTAAAACTTGTTTAATCGTTCAGAACTTAACTATTGCTACTTCGATAACTGACTGCTGCATCATAAATGAAAAAAATATATTTAACTAGCACCGAAGCTACCGGGAATTCTCGGTCCGTTGTAGACTAGTACCGAAATTCCCGGTCTCCGAACACCCGAGTCGCGAGGTTGGGGTGCCGGCGGGGCAGTGTGGTCTGCGGCGAGGCACGGCGAGGCTTAGGACATCTCTCCATAGAGGTCACATGGACGTAGACAAATAGCGCGATATGCGCAGTTTCAAGTCCATCAATCCGCTGCTTATTTTGTGTCAAAATTCCTACACAAAATATTCAAACCATCAGGACTACAGCTTCAGAAAGACCGCGAATTCATGAGCCGACAGACTGAGGTTCTAATAACTAAAATATTGCACAATTTCATATGTTACTTTGGGCCCCACTCTGTGAGAACTCTAACACGTATCGACTTTCAAAAAACCCGATTTAATAATCACGTTTCGTCTACTACAGCGGCATTAATCAGACAAAATTTTGAGAGATGAATCGTTGGGAAATGTTAAAATTATCATGGTCTACGTCAAGTACTGGTAGTAGAACATTTATGTGAAAGGTAGCTGAGAAAAATAGTTAAACTTCATAAAACCTAAATATATTGCAAGTGTAACTATAAATAGAGAAAAATCTAAGGTTAGAGGAAAGACAATTCAGTACCCACAACTTCCTCAGTCCTGTTGATATAGGATAATCAGACAGCAGGGTTAGAGGTGCAATACCTGGAATTGTTATAAATCATATATTCTGTATACGGATCATTTTCTTAATAATGCCTAAGTTTGGTTACTGGTTCCTTGCAAGCTCAGTTCTCAATGTGTGTCTCCATTTATCAAGATTTCGCTGCAAAAAGACACGCTAGTGCTGAACAAGCAGTGACTTTATAAAGCTCAGTTAAAAAGAATACAGATAGCATCCTTCATTGGTGCAGGACATGTGTTGTCACTAAAAATTATTTGGTGTAAGTATATTCTTTGAAATTGTTCGGAAATTTACAATACTAATAGTCTACATAGGAGTAAACTATAAATGTCAAGATTCCAATGGAAAAATGTGAAATATTTCTTTAAAAAAAAAGAGAGTGTAAATCAGCACATGTAACAGAGGTGAAACATCTATTTTCAAAACCTCTTAAGTATAACGCAATGAGTACAACGCTAGAGAGAGAGAGAGAGAGAGAGAGAGAGAGAGAGAGAGAGAGAGAGAGAGAGAGAGAAATAAAGAAGACTATGTTCTAAATAAATAATACCCACTGTTGAAATACTCACACCATAAAGAAGAAAAAAAACTGTGAATGTTACTGTTTCTCAAACATTTCTGCCATTTTGGAGCACGCCAAATCTCTAAACGAAATATGACATTTTTATAAGGTAACGCTATCTATGCGGGAAATGCAGGAATTGTTTCAACAGCACTCTCTAAGCTGCTGGTTCAACAAGGAGTGATGCAAGCACGCTGGTAGCAAATAAAAAATTCAAGGCACACACAGCTGACTGTATAGGATACCTATATATATTTTCTGAAACAAGCGCATACGCACACTCTCTGTCTTATTCTTTCGTTCATCTATGTATCTTGGTTCTATTTTTTTTTTTTTTGGTGGTGGACGAATTGTCGCACAAAGAGGAGAATGAAAAAGAGCCCAGCAATGTATATATCTTAGTTCCCTCTTTATATATTATCTCTTTGGCCAAGTACCTATTCTCTGCCCTTTTCGCGTCAAAAACCTTTCACAACAATGTATCACGAAAACGTTGCATTAAAACTTGGCCTTGAAATTTTACCCTCATCGCGGCCAAAGAAGTTTCACTTAAAAAATTCTGAAATAATAGAATTTTTGCGATATTTGAATGACACAATTCCTACACAGCGAATAAGTAATTATTGAGGGAAATGCAGTGTGATTGTTGGCAGTGTTGGGACAGACTCGAGCGACGTCACGGCCTGCCCCACGCGCAGCACGTCTGCCAGTCAGTTAGAAAGCAAGCCTCGTGCCGGCGACATTCCGACGAGCAGGCGACACTGGGTCAGCGGGGCCCGAGACTGTTTCCTCGGCACCGCGCCCTCAGGCGAGGGAGAAACCATAGAGCAAGGAGGGAGATGTAGAAACTGAAACCGTCGGTTCGCGAGACATGTGGCGCTGTATGTTGGGTGCGCCCGTAACTACAAGCAAAATAGAAAGAAAAAAAAACTCGGGATACACGTTCAAATCCAAAGTTCTATGTTATTACTAGAGACCTGCAAAATTCGCGGTTTCGATGGCCTTCAGGATAGACTGCACATACCCTTGTACACTCGGGCAAATAACGCAAGTTCATTGGCTGCTGACTTGTAAGTCGTCTCAACTGGTTTGTCTGTGATTCGATCCTTCTTTGGTTGATGGTTTATAACTGGTTGAGATTCGTCCAGATGAACAGTAAGCCAATAGCAAAATTATCTAAGAGGTATATGTGTTTGAATTCTAGCCTATCACCGAATGAATCCGCGACTTTTGCAGGTCTCTAGTTATTACTGTATGTTAATTTATCTTCCTGACGACTAATTGCTTAGTAAAAGTGATTTAAACTATGCGAATAACACTTAATGGAGTTTTGTAATAAAAAGTCATGTTCTATATAAATGAGTAGGAGATGCAAAAATATCTGGTATGCCACACCACAAAATATGTGGCTACCAAAATAAAGTGAATCATTTTTCACTGGTTTGCTTGCGTGATAATAGCTTATGTATTACTTCTCACAATCATTATAGCTATGTATGTACTATATTAGAAAAGTTAGTACTATATAGCGGATGGGCCCAGAACTAGATCTAAAAAAATTAGATGTTTTCTCGGCTGTTAGAGTTTCTCCCCCATGCATGAGAGAACTTATCACAAGGCAAGGAAGACAGAGAGTCGCAACTCAATGCTATAAATAAAGCTCTTATTTTCTTTGGAAATCAGCGAACTGTGCGGTATTTATCGTCAACCTAACAACCTATAACTTTTCGAAAGAAAATCTAGGCTATCTTTATGTGTGTGTGTGTGTTTATACGTGTGTGCGTGTATGTATATATATATATATATATATATAATTTTATATATATATATATAAAAATAATGGTTTCAGATTATCTATTTTCTAATACGGAACAGTCATAACACTAAGTTAAAGTGTTTTATCATTTATTTTTTTCATAACTTAAAAATACTGCACAGCCGCAAATTATAAGTGTTGAAAATCACAACTTCAGTTTCTATTGCAAAAAAAAAAAAACACGTGCACATGTGCACAATGCAACCATGCTTATTTCATTCCTACCAAGGATAATCCAAATTCGTCAAGATTTTTTCCAAAGTATAATATTTTTCATTTATACACAATACGCCACTCCGTTAGTACACTATTCCATAAATTCTGAACAAAGAATGTTTGTAAAAATTACTTATTTGTTTAATTTATAATGTTAAAAAATTTCTATGTTTTCTTTATAATTTAAACTGAATTTTTGATGTTGGCATGCCTGAACAACACAGTTTTCTTTTGTGGCCATATTCAGCCTGTTCAGTTGCGTGCCGTGGGCACCACAGTGGGCAGCGAGCACGCCGCGCGAAACCCGGGTTCACTCTCACACTCCCCAGTGTGCATTGACCGCGCGAGACCCGGGTTCACTCTCACACTCCACAGTGTGCATTGACCACGCGAGACCCGGGTTCACTCTCACACTCCACAGTGTGCATTGACCCCGCGAGACCCGGGTTCACTCTCACACTCCAAAGTGTGCATTGACCCCTTGAGACCCGGGTTCACTCTCACACTCCCCAGTGTGCATTGACCACGCGAGACCCGGGTTCACTCTCACACTCCCCAGTGTGCATTGACCGCGCGAGACCCGGGTTCACTCTCACACTCCACAGTGTGCATTGACCGCGCGAGACCCGGGTTCACTCTCACACTCCCCAGTGTGCATTGACCGCGCGAGACCCGGGTTCACTCTCACACTCCACTGTGTGCATGGACCGCGCGAGACCCGGGTTCACTCTCACACTCCCCAGTGTGCATTGACCGCGCGAGACCCGGGTTCACTCTCACACTCCCCAGTGTGCATTGACCACGCGAGGCCCGGGTTCACTCTCACACTCCCCAGTGTGCATTGACCACGCGAGACCCGGGTTCACTCTCACACTCCCCAGTGTGCATTGACCCCGCGAGACCCGGGTTCACTCTCACACTCCCCAGTGTACTTTGACCGCGCGAGACCCGGGTTCACTCTCACACTCCCCAGTGTGCATTGACCGCGCGAGACCCGGGTTCACTCTCACACTCCCCAGTGTGCATTGACCGCGCGAGACCCGGGTTCACTCTCACACTCCACAGTGTGCATTGACCGCGCGAGACCCGGGTTCACTCTCACACTCCCCAGTGTACTTTGACCGCGCGAGACCCGGGTTCACTCTCACACTCCCCAGTGTGCATTGACCGCGCGAGACCCGGGTTCACTCTCACACTCCCCAGTGTGCATTGACCGCGCGAGACCCGGGTTCACTCTCACACTCCCCAGTGTGCATTGACCGCGCGAGACCCGGGTTCACTCTCACACTCCACAGTGTGCATTGACCGCGCGAGACCCGGGTTCACTCTCACACTCCCCAGTGTGCATTGACCGCGCGAGACCCGGGTTCACTCTCACACTCCCCAGTGTGCATTGACCGCGCGAGACCCGGGTTCACTCTCACACTCCCCAGTGTGCATTGACCGCGCGAGACCCGGGTTCACTCTCACACTCCCCAGTGTACTTTGACCGCTCGAGACCCGGGTTCACTCTCACACTCCCCAGTGTGCATTGACCGCGCGAGACCCGGGTTCACTCTCACACTCCCCAGTGTGCATTGACCGCGCGAGACCCGGGTTCACTCTCACACTCCCCAGTGTGCATTGACCGCGCGAGACCCGGGTTCACTCTCACACTCCCCAGTGTGCATTGACCGCGCGAGACCCGGGTTCACTCTCACACTCCCCAGTGTACTTTGACCGCGCGAGACCCGGGTTCACTCTCACACTCCACAGTGTGCATTGACCGCGCGAGACCCGGGTTCACTCTCACACTCCCCAGTGTGCATTGACCGCGCGAGACCCGGGTTCACTCTCACACTCCCCAGTGTACTTTGACCGCGCGAGACCCGGGTTCACTCTCACACTCCCCAGTGTGCATTGACCGCGCGAGACCCGGGTTCACTCTCACACTCCCCAGTGTGCATTGACCGCGCGAGACCCGGGTTCACTCTCACACTCCCCAGTGTGCATTGACCGCGCGAGACCCGGGTTCACTCTCACACTCCCCAGTGTGCATTGACCGCGCGAGACCCGGGTTCACTCTCACACTCCCCAGTGTGCATTGACCGTGCGAGACCCGGGTTCACTCTCACACTCCACAGTGTGCATTGACCGCGCGAGACCCGGGTTCACTCTCACACTCCCCAGTGTGCATTGACCGCGCGAGACCCGGGTTCACTCTCACACTCCCCAGTGTGCATTGACCGCGCGAGACCCGGGTTCACTCTCACACTCCCCAGTGTGCATTGACCGCGCGAGACCCGGGTTCACTCTCACACTCCCCAGTGTGCATTGACCGCGCGAGACCCGGGTTCACTCTCACACTCCCCAGTGTGCATTGACCGCGCGAGACCCGGGTTCACTCTCACACTCCCCAGTGTACTTTGACCGCGCGAGACCCGGGTTCACTCTCACACTCCCCAGTGTACTTTGACCGCGCGAGACCCGGGTTCACTCTCACACTCCCCAGTGTGCATTGACCGCGCGAGACCCGGGTTCACTCTCACACTCCCCAGTGTGCATTGACCGCGCGAGACCCGGGTTCACTCTCACACTCCCCAGTGTGCATTGACCGCGCGAGACCCGGGTTCACTCTCACACTCCCCAGTGTACTTTGACCGCGCGAGACCCGGGTTCACTCTCACACTCCCCAGTGTGCATTGACCGCGCGAGACCCGGGTTCACTCTCACACTCCCCAGTGTGCATTGACCGCGCGAGACCCGGGTTCACTCTCACACTCCCCAGTGTGCATTGACCGCGCGAGACCCGGGTTCACTCTCACACTCCCCAGTGTGCATTGACCGCGCGAGACCCGGGTTCACTCTCACACTCCCCAGTGTGCATTGACCGCGCGAGACCCGGGTTCACTCTCACACTCCCCAGTGTACTTTGACCGCGCGAGACCCGGGTTCACTCTCACACTCCCCAGTGTGCATTGACCGCGCGAGACCCGGGTTCACTCTCACACTCCCCAGTGTGCATTGACCGCGCGAGACCCGGGTTCACTCTCACACTCCCCAGTGTGCATTGACCGCGCGAGACCCGGGTTCACTCTCACACTCCCCAGTGTGCATTGACCGCGCGAGACCCGGGTTCACTCTCACACTCCCCAGTGTACTTTGACCGCGCGAGACCCGGGTTCACTCTCACACTCCACAGTGTGCATTGACCACGCGAGACCCGGGTTCACTCTCACACTCCACAGTGTGCATTGACCCCGCGAGACCCGGGTTCACTCTCACACTCCACAGTGTGCATTGACCCCTTGAGACCCGGGTTCACTCTCACACTCCCCAGTGTGCATTGACCCCTTGAGACCCGGGTTCACTCTCACACTCCACTGTGTGCATGGACCCCGCGAGACCCGGGTTCACTCTCACACTCCCCAGTGTGCATTGACCCCGCGAGACCCGGGTTCACTCTCACACTCCCCAGTGTGCATTGACCGCGCGAGACCCGGGTTCACTCTCACACTCCCCAGTGTACTTTGACCGCGCGAGACCCGGGTTCACTCTCACACTCCACAGTGTGCATTGACCGCGCGAGACCCGGGTTCACTCTCACACTCCCCAGTGTACTTTGACCGCGCGAGACCCGGGTTCACTCTCACACTCCCCAGTGTGCACTGACCGCGGAACCGGGGAACCTGCAGTGGTACAGGTGGCTGCCGCATGTCACGACATGCACTTGCAAATGTTTGACTGGCCCCACTCAATGCCGCAACCAGGATGTTATGAAAAGAAGGAGGGGGAGGGGGGGGGGTCCAGTACAACCATTTTATAATTTTTCTCTATAAGAGAATTTTAAAAGAAAATTTACTGTCACACTTAAGTAAATTCTCAGGGAATAGCAAACTTTTAGAACTCCAACCTTTACAAGGTTTTGTTTGAAGAAACTGAACATTTGAAATTTTGGTGTTTTTTTTAATTGTTTTTAGTACTTTGTTCTTAAGTAAATTATTTGATTATATCTTTAAAACTAGTCATAAATAGACATGGACTATACTAATATTAAATACAAAGGAACCCACATCTCAATTACATGCTTACAGTAACCTGTGCAACTTGGCATTAAACATAGACTACTTGTAAACACGATTCCTGCCACTTCTGTGTATTTGGCACGTCGGTCTATAATGGGGAGGAAATACATTATTGTAACCCACTAAGTATTACAATAATCCATATAAAATAATTTATAAGTAGCTAATTTGCTATGATTTAATCCCGGGAGGGAGGGTTCCGGACGCCATGGTCTTCCCCCCCAACCCCCGGCTACGTGCCGCCCCACAAAACACTTGTCAGCTATCACTTAAAGTTGATATTATAAAAAAAAATAAAAGACGAGGTTCTCAAATATATTTATTTCCAATGTAATTTATAAAAGTACGGTAAACAAAACCGAAATCAGTAGACTACTTAAGTAAACGTTGGAAATATATGGGTGTCACGTCAGTTTTTATTTTTGAAGTAAAACGTTTTTGCTGAGAGGGCAAAAATTTTCGAGCGTTACGAAAATTCCGATCGCATTAGGTGGGGGGGGGGGGGGGGGGGGGGGCGCGGGAGAGGAGAGCGCAGGTAAAGGTAGAAATGACACAGCACGCTTACACACTGGTATACTTGCGCACTAGCATACTAGCACACTTGCGCTCTTGCACGCTTGCGCACTTTCCATCTTGCAATCATGCACACATGCCATCTTGTGCACTTGCTATCTTGCATACTCGGGTACTCACGCATTTTCGCACTTGCTCACTCGCGCATTCGAGCCTTCGCTCCCTCACGCGCTTGCACTCTCGCGATCTCGCACTCTCGCTCACTTGGACACTTGCATATGCGCGATTGTTTCTTGGGTTGGCACGTCGAGCCATCCCCACTCCGGGGCCGTTGGCGCAGTCGGTGATCGCTAGAGCAGCCTTGAGCAGGCTCCACGAGGTGGAATATGGCTCAGTTTGAGCCCTGCCATGCTGCAGGGATAGGAAGGTTGTGGCGGTAGGGACCCGCCTGCGCCTGACGCCTGCCGACTTGCTGGCATCTAGTAAGGTAGTGTTTGGGCAAAGGGCAACACAGCGGGGTTTAGCTTATTGCTCTGCACCGTGACACGGGCCATTTTCGATTCGCAATAAAATATTGTTCTTTCAGATACGTTTTATTATTTTAATTACTTGTGTAAATCAGTATTGTTAAACAGTGTAATGTACGTGTTATTTTAGATGTGTAACAAAATATTTTTGCTGCTATAATGCTTTTCAAGCTTTAGTTTGACATGGGAATTATTTGTTACTATTTATTATTTGATTAACTAAATCACACACCATATTATAGTTAGGAGCCCAACAACGTGTAAATATGTTAAGTCCAACTAAGAGGCGTGAATATTTCTCGATCTGAGTGTAGCTGTAGGTGACTGTGGCTCAACAAAGTAGCATTGAGCTAGGTCCGATTCGTATGACATGCTGTCACTTTCACGTACAAGATACCTACCTCAGACTCCAGACATCCATATGGAAAATTAGTTCAGCTGCAAAACTACCTAATTATCTGCAAGCTTCAAATTTTAAAATTATTTAAAATCAAATTTAATTGTTTAGCGCAAGTCTGTGTTGATGTACGATAAAAAATTAGTATTTTTTTAATTTAAGAAGTCTGCAATTGATTTATTCGTGTGGAAAAGAGTTATTTCTTATGAGATCATACCTGCATCATTACTATTTTCAATATATCTTGTTCTGTAAAACATATTAATAATTTATCTCTATCTATACCTAATAAGCCAGTTTCACTTCTGTCGCACGTGGATTCCACACACAATTTTTTTTTAGGTTCGGTTATTTATAGTAAAATAATCTAAATGCTGATATGGTTTAAGGCCATTAGGAATAGGGTACGCCGAAGGGATGGTGGGGGGGGGGGGGGAGACATACTTCCCTAAATTATAAAAAAATCCTAAAAATATATTTTTTTCCCACCAACAAAAATAAATAATTTGAAAGCAAACAGTAGGTAAATAGATTCCCAAAATTAAATTCTTCGTACGCTTCTAGCCATGAGAAAAGGACCAAATTGTAGGATTTCGCAAGTACTACTCTTCTACAAGAGAGATACGTTACATAAGTTCCAGTGTATGTGTGTTCAGAGAATATTCATTCAGCCTTTTTGAATTCGAAAGATTTTCCCCTTGTTTCGTATTATTAATAAAAATTAAGGCGTATAAAGACATGTCTATAAATTTTACCTGGTTATTGTCTTCTTGGTAAAAGCCACGTCCGTGAAAATAGTGGCGTGCATGAAGTTTCGGCATGTCTTGTCGCAACCATCTTCAAGGACGATAAACAAACAACCCTAAAGCCAGTCCCTGTTGTTGGTGACTTTGGCCAAGAAACCCTATAACCTAGCTTGACAAACATTTTTTATGTAACTTTAACAGCCGTAAAGGAATAACTAGGAATTTTGGAATTGACAAATAAAAATGTTAAAATAGTTGCACATGAATAGTTTCTTCTTTTATAGTTTCGTATTGGGTCGAGCCCTCTAGCGCTTTAAAAGTCAACCTACCACCTAACTGTGGAAGAATATCTTACATATGATCAAACTAATCCTCGAAACCTTTCAGATTCTATGAATATTGTAAATTAAATGTTAAAATGTCAAAAGGCCTATAGACAATACTGAGAAAACATTTTGTTCGAATCAAGCAGACTTTCTTCCTGCAACAAGATTTTTTTTCTGGCCGAACCAAATGCCTTGCGTAGCAAAATTTATTTTGTACACTGAACAAAATAAACAGTTGGGTTGACAAAATAATTTTATTAGATCAGAAATATTATTTTCACTACAATTTTTTTTTGATAAATTCTGCTTGCTTATTTGCTAAATACAAACCAAAATTTTGTTTAGGCAAAATAAATCATTCTGTTCGCAAAGAAGACGTGTACGATAAAAACTGAGAAAAATCATTGAAATGAAGTTATCGACAACCAGTTAAACAATTTTCTTCCTGCAGATGGGTATCTGCCAGATGGATAATCCGCACACTACAAACGTTTGGAGACGATGGCAATGTAACATGGCGTGGAGTTGAAAAAAGTCCATATTAAGGACACTTTCTCGTTATAAATTATAATGCAGACACACTCAAATCTTATCAAAGAATATCTGGAGGTACAAATAAAGGATGTGATCACTTAGCGTGCCAGTGCTTTTGACATGAATTTCCGACAGTAATAAGAATGTCTTTAAATCTCGGGTTGGGTGTCAGTTCGGCTGAGGATTCGATACCGATTAAAACTCGTAAACTATGAAAGCTACTGTGTTGAAGTAAATACATCTCAATAGAGTACATTTTTCTCGTAGCTGTTACGCATGACTCACCCGATTAACATTTGCAATAGTGACGTAATGAGCGTTGGTGGGGAGTATCGAATTTAAGTCGGTGAGAGCTGTAACTACGAAATTAATAGACCGATTTACGTGATTAAAACTTTATTGCTTGTGAGTGAGCACTGAGTGGTGCTAGTTGAGTGGAATAACTATAGAGTTACTAATCGCAAAATGCCTAAGCTAAAACAAGTTATGTTGGAGAAAAGAAAGAAAACAAGCAAAATCGCCCGAGCAGAAGCAATATAAAATGCAGAGAAGTGTCGCAGGTATCGAAGAGGCAAAAATTAGCCGAGAGAAATGAGCCAGTGGGACAAAACGAGCCCCCGAACGTGGCGTGAAATTTGCTCTCGAGCAAGCCTCAGCCGGCCACCTCGCGAGAAGCGACGGGGAATGCAGAAAATTAATTGGAAATTGACGTGGATATGCTCTCTGATGATTCTGATATTGATATAGAGCCAGTTGAGCCAGTGGTTGTGAACGATGGGCCGAGTTTGTCGTGGTTTGGTGTCGAAATTTTTCTGTTATGGCCGTTCGACCCCCAAGTAAGATGTTCATTGAATTCACGTCAAAAAATAAATCAAAATTAATTTTGTTAAATTATTTTATTTATTTCATACACAAAATTCCCGTTCAGCACGATGGAAATTCATGAAACAAACCCCTGGCGGCTGTAGTCCAAAATACAGCCTACTCAGAATGTTTTGCCCCAACCGATAATTGGTGCCGCGTTGACAAGTCTCCGTGTACTCCTTGAAAAACACACCAGGAATGACCATAAACCGACTCCTTTCTTTATCGCGGCACAGAATTCCGTCGGAGTGAAAACGGGCTGTGTTTCAGTTCCGGTTCTACTGGAGGAGAAATCTCCATGAATAAGGAGGGTAACGTACACAGTGAAACTGTTACCATGTGCATGCTGGATTGAAAGCTAAATACCTACATACAGTTGGTCCACGTTTATTTGAAAACTTTTGTAATTTCTTTATATAAAACTTTTCTTTGAAGTGGGAATTTATTTTTATTTTTTGTATAGTGTCAAAGTTTTTTATGACTTTATTCAGAATTTAACTATGGTTACATTTTATAAATGGTTTTATCAATTTATACTTAAAGACGATTTAATATTTCGATCCTAGCATGAATTTTGAGAGTGTAATCGTGTGGTATACAGTTTTGAATTAACCGTTAGTGTGTAGTCTTATTCGCTAAACTCTTTTACGTTTAGGGCATTATTCATAAATCAATCAATATTAGGTTTCTCCAAAACCTATAAATATGGGTTTTAAGTGCTTTTTTAAACTATTTTTTTTAAATTTATTTGCCAATGATATCAAAAAATTAATAATTTATGACAAATGCTTCATTCAAAAGATTAATTATACACCACACGAGGTTATGATCTCAATTCATACTCGAATGTACATATAAATTGGTCTTTCCATTTCTCAAAAGTACTAAACAATTTTTAAATAAAATAACCTCTTTTATATTAATTTTTTTATGTAATAAGTGTATTTGAAATCAGAAGCATCAACACGAAAAAAAGCAAAACAATTTTGTATGTTAATATATTTAATAACATCTTTGCTGTGAAAGTTCTTTACTTCACTTCATGGCTCGAAGACGCACTGGCATAGTTATGGGCACTTCTTTCAAAAACTCACGTACAAGCATAATATGAACTATTAATATGGTTGTAAGAATATTACGCTTCATGTTATATATATATATTTTTACGGACGTTTGCTACGTATCAAACCGAACAAATTAATAAAGCTTGAGAAGCTATCGTGTGAGACTTATCATCCAGAAAAATTGAATTACTTTTAACTTATGTAACATCAAATATTTCAAAAGAACTGTTTTCAACCCCTGTAATAGGACTACCTATTAAAAGTCTCCGGTCAAACACAATATTGGAACTGGACATAGTGGTATATGATTCAAACAACATAGGTTTTTTAAAAAAAAATGTTCCTTGTAAGAATGATTTTATTATTACAATAGTTACACTTGAATCAAAATTTCAAAAATGGCATAATATAATGTTATGATTGGGAAAAACAGGCCCGAAAAATAAATCCCAGCCAATAAACTACAAATCTCTTTATTAGCTAATAATTAAATTACAATTAATTACTTATATTAAATACAAATAATTAAATTACAATTAATTTACCTCTTCCCAAATTAATCACACTTTAAATAAGTCCATTATTTACTCTTACCACTGAAACTCGTCCGGACAGTGGCTCTCTCTAATGTTTGTCTCTTACGACACACTTCAATCCCAACACACTACTTCGCGATGCTCGCTCGTTTAAGAAAAAAAAACACCATCGAAGATGTTTCAGTTCCTAGTGATCCGATCTTCACACACGAAGCCAGCTTGTCGCCCGCTACCGCTCGCTTCGGAGGTCACTCACCCTCTTCACTTCATTGCTTCGCAAACCACAGCTCGTCATTTATATACCTCTCTGTCCCGCTCTGGCAAGGTCTCGTAGCCGTTCGAAGTGTCTTGTCATCAAAAGTCACGACTTAACACTCGAAGCTTTTAGAACAATGGCGTTCTAGTTACGCCACTTCACGTGGCTCTGTAAACGTGCTGAACACTCGGGGGGGGGGGGGGGGGGGTGGAGGCAGTGGAGGTACGCGCTAATTGGATTACTGTTCCGGTAGGGGCCCCTGCAACGCGCCCCTACTGCAAGCTGACACACTAGCCGTTGGCCAGCCTCGTAGCTAGCTGCATCCTAACACTGCCCCCCTCTTTAAACCTGTTCGTTCCGCACAGGAAACACATCTCTTCTTGAATATTTTCTCAATTGGTCCAAATACACCACTTTCATTCGTCCCCTCTTTCCTCTCTGTATGCCATAGACCACATAATTTAGTTGTTTCAACACTTAATATGGCCCTTCCCACACCACTTGAAACTTAAGGCACCTGCTTATATTTCGTCGTGAGTTGTATAACCACACAAAATACCCCTTCCTGAAATCCAGTCGAGTTAGTTTTCATGTTTTCATTCAATTCGTAGCTAAACGAAGGTTTTTACGAACTTCACATGTATGAGTGCCATACACTCCACTCCAGATTATTGAAATAGTCGGTGCTGGTTGACTCTTGGCGAGGATGGTCACAAGGGTAACCTCAACTACTGTTCAAACACAATAGTCGCAGGTGTCTGTCCAGTCAAGTCACGGGTGGCAACCCCATATGACATCAGATATAATTGGATATGTCTAACACAATCTTGTTGGTTGTCAACCACAACCTTGGCAAAGTACTACTCTAGGGTCCTGTTGAATTTTTCCACCATACTATTAGACTGAGATTGTAAGGATGTGGTCCTGGTTTTCTTTATCCCCAGTAACTAACACACATCCTGGTGTCGATTCAAAATGGTGGTTTTGGTCTGGGTGTAGCTCCATCAGTACTCCGAATCTGCAGATGAAGTTGTTGACTAATGCATCCGCCACAGTAGTGGCTTCATCGTTAGGGAGAGCGTAGGCCTCTAGCTACTTACTGAAATAATCAGTTGCCAAAATGATACACTGGTTAACATTTTAGGTCTTGGGAAATGGCCCAGCATTGTAAATGGTTAGCCTCTCAATAGGGCTCCAACATTGTAGGACCTCATTTTTCTATGACTATAGTACTATGGTCCTTTTCTGGCTGAAATGTGTCACATTTTTTAAACCAAGTCTCTACATCCTGACTGCACCTTAACCAGTACTGACGAATCTTCTCTAGAATTTTATTTTCTCCGAGATAACCACCTGAAATCCCATTATGCATTTATTTCAGTACTTAGTAGCTGCACGGTTACCACTTCCTATTTGGACTCTCCCATGCCCTCTTCAATCATCCTTAAGGATAGGCTTTCACAGCCCTTCAGTCACTGGATATCTCATGTCATGATGGATGTCCTGTATCCCTTAACTAGCCTATAGTGGGCCCTAGATCAGGATATTGATGGTGTGCAATTTTTAGGCTGGCATGGTTCCCTTTATCCTCGCTGTTAATGGTAGTCGAATGTCATACATCTTTGATATTTACAATGAATGTAGTCTACATTGCATGATCGGCGAGAGAAGGGCATCAGCATCTCTTTGAGTTTGGCCCTTCCTGTGTTATATTCGGCAATTATACTGCTGTATCTGTTCGCTCCACCCAGCGAATTGTCCCTCTGGGTTCTTTAAATGTAATGGACACTTAATTGCAGCATGGTCAGTGCATACAAGGAATTCTCTCCCATATAAGTACTTGTGAAATAGTTGCAGGGACCTAACTACTGCATAAGTTATTTTCTTGTAACACTGTAGTTGCTTTCAGGCTTAGCTTTAGTGCCTAATGAATCGTTCACTTCAATCCTGAACCTAGGAAAATACCAGTCAATCTTCACTTGCATCTGTGTCAAGGATATACTTTTCATGACGATGGAGGTTGGCACATAAGCAGTTGGAACACAGTGCATTCTAAAGGTTGAAGCGGTCGGTGCGCTGTGTTTGAACTTCGCGCCGCGCGGCGGGCTTTGGCACTCCTTCCCTTCATCCCTTTCCCCCCCCCCTCCCTGCGTTTTGTGCTGTGCTTGACTTCCCCTCTTGAGGTGTCCGCGCATGCGCGTGGCGCCCTCTGTTTTAATTAAAACTGCGTGTATTGCCGTGGAGGCTCTTCTTGTTCGTTAGCACTCAGGTATATTGGTCGTGATAACCAGTCGGTGCTGGTTTCGCTTGAATTAAGCATGTAGGTCAGATAGTTGAGTTAGAGAGAGTGTGACAGCGGGGAGAATGCACGTAAGTGTTTGTAAGGTGGTGACCCTTACAGTCATGTAATTGGTAATTGGCAATAGTTAAACTCTAAATTGTTTATTCGGCCGTCGCCTTCTAAATTCTATTTGACATTTATTTTACCCTTTACTTATTTGGATTAATTGCTTTCTTTGCTGCGTGTAGTTTGTTTGACGTTTCTCCCCGCTATGTCTTCACTTTTCATTAGGACTTGTCTTTCGCTTTTATGTAATGTATTTAATGTGTTAATTTGTCATGCTTTAAAGTAAGTTTCATACTGCCTAGTGTAGGTTAGGCCGCGGTCGCCTGCTTGTCCATTTATGTATTGTCTAATGAGGCTTTTGTGCTAACGACCTTCATGGTCCCTGTGTGTTAACGTTTAATATAATTATAAAGTATTCTATCTATCAAGTATTTATTAAGTATCTATCAAGTTTTCAAGTATTCAATTCTATCTGTCTAAAGTAAATATAGAATTACGTTCACGTATAATGCCGTGACATCTGTACTAGTGCTTTTCTTGCTATCAGTATTAATCAGTTAATCAGTATTAATTTATATGTGATATATGAATGGTGTAATACAATTGTATGAGGATTTACATGAGGCTTTTGCCCAGGATTAAACGAAATGAATTTAAATACTTGCTACTTTAACCTTTGCATCTATCCTTGGCTATAATTAACTAATTAATTAGAATACCCTTTTGTACACTGTTTACTCAGCTCAAATTATTTTACTAATTTTTAAGGATTGTGTTACACGCAGTTGAAGGTTCACGTGAATGTACTTCACCTGTTCACACTTTCCTATGAAGCTCATGGAAGCCTTCAAGGTTCTGAATGAGAGTCTCACACCCAAAAGTCCAAAAAACCGCCACTTTACTTCTTTCAGCATTGCAGTGATCTGTCAATAATTACAAACCTAGGTAAAAATGACCTACAGCAGGTACAACATCCTAGGAAACTCATTAACTCATTTTTACTATTAAGTTGAGGATACTCCTTGATAGACTGGATCTTCTCTGGGTCTGTTCATACTACATTCTGCTATAACACTTGACTAAGAAATGTTAACTTAATGTTAGAACAAGAAGCACTTCTTTGAGTTTATATTGGCAACCCTTACTAAAACGACTATCAACCTTAGCAATGCTTCGAGCAATCAGAAGTTTCTCTAATGACATAGTAATATCTGGTTCGATGTCGCTCATGTTGCTCCTACAGTCTCACTTTATCCAAGCTGCTATAATCTGTTAATGATTGGCTGAGATTGAAACAGTTTCATTAACTTGCACTACAGGCTTGCAATTGGTTGTGAGTAAAGAGTGCTACCTCCTCTCCGCTGATCAGCAATACCTGCCCTTGAATGTCATAAACAAATCCATAATGATTAATGATATCCACTCTTAAAATTACTTCATCAGTAATGTCGGCAACAAGAAAAGTCCCTGAAAATGGCCATGTTCCTATCCTTACCTCCCAATTTAGCTGTCCATGCATGGGTGATATGATTCCAATTGTTGTTCTGTCTGTATGGTAGTGGTGTTCTTCTTAGCTGTTCGCTACTTATCAGTTCTGTCCGAACTATGGTTGCCGAGGCACCAGTGTCAACAGTATAAAACAAAGCCTGCTACTGACACATCCATTTAATGCGAGGCGTGTCACCCTTCACACCTCTTGTTTTCTTATTCTATTTGTTTTCATTAAATTGTTTTTAAAATTTTAAACTCTGCAGTTGTAAGGTTTTGTTTAATTTATTTTTGACTTATGTTATATGCTTGCCTTTTTAAATTATTTACTCTGGGCACCATTATTGTGGAACGTAGGCGCGGAGTACCGTAATTATCGCGCCTTGTTGATTGGTTTCGTAGGCGTGGTGCGGCGCCACCATCGGACTACGTGCCTGGCTGCACTGGAACTTGGCTCGGCCGCGGCAGTCAGAGTTCCGCCTCGGCGATGGGTGGTTGCAGCATGCATTTTCTGGACAAGACTTTGAACCCGATCCAGAACTATTTCGTTCCCGATGGCAACGGAGATTTAGGACGTGCCACTGGCCTGGATACCAGCCTGAAAATTAGGCCTACCAAGTAAGGTTACGCCGCCTTTTACTCACAGCCAAGATTTCGGGCTGTTTCAGTGAATTTTTTAGTGTGCACCAAACTGTGACCTCGTCTTTAACTAATTCTAAAGTTCTAAAATTCAAGATGGCGAATGTGATGTCATAATCCAATGTGTTGGAAAATCCTAGAAAACAATAAAATATGTCAGTCAGTGTGAAGGTCATACCATATAGCTGCCTGGGTCAAGGTTAAAGGTTGTGATCCTTCACGATGGTGGCTGTGACCCGTGACATCGCAATCATGGCGGACCCCGACCTCGGAACCCACGGCTCGGAGCATCATATTTATTCTATACATTCACACTACACATACAATAGCCATCAGTGTTAACAACTTCTTTATAATGGATCTGTCGGTAAAAAATTGGTTTGTATCAAGATTTAATATTTATTAGGGAACATCTTTACACATGAGCATACTGAACGATTTTATAAACAAATTTAGAAAACAAACCTCAAAAATAATTATTGTGTCACTAATGCCCCAAATAAGCCATTATTGGAAAAAACATTTGTAATGTTCATTGCAATTTCTTCGCACCCGCGAGGCATTTAAGTAGTATATATTCGGGGCTCCTGCTACTGGAGTCTTGAGTGAGGAGCTGGAACCATTGGCCGCCATCTTGGATGACCTGAACCCTGATGGCAATTTTGAATTATGACAAAGTCCACTTCTTGGATTCAGCCATTTCGGATTCTAAGAAATTCCGCCATCTTGGATTCCGCCATCTAGGATTCTATAACTTTCTGCCATATTGAATTCCAACATTTTGTTTTCTAGAACTTTCCGCCATTTTGTTTCCTAGAACTTTCAATCATCTTGGATTCCGCTAATTTGTTTTCTAAAATTTTCCTCCATTTGGCATTCCGCCCCCTTAGATTATGAAATCATGTCCGCAATATTAAAAAGACGTAATTATTATCTGAAAAAGGAAAAAAAAAAAAATAAATTGATGAAAAAGGTATTGATAACATTTTAATAAAAATGCACTTATGTCATAGAGCTTGGCGTCTTCGGTTCGAACCTGATGAGAGAAAAAATATAAATAATCCTCCCACTATTGTGACAGCTCGCAAACTGACATCCCTAACTTTTACCAGCGCATATATCATCTTGCATTCCCCCCTCAACCCCTATAGAAAAATTACTCTATTCTCGCAACTCCCCCCCCCCCCAACACAGAAATAATTATTCCTCGCAACTCTTTCCCCCTTCCCTCTTTATTAATTGTTATAGTCTCCCCTCCAGTTTTAATATAATTGGCTATAACCCCTAAAATAGCCATTTCTTATAGACGGCCACCCTACCCTCCTTTTTAAATGCTATGGTCCCCATCCATCTTTGAGACTAATTACTATACCTCTGTTCAGCCTTAAATTTTTCCACTCCTACACGGAGGTACAAGACTGTCATAGACAGTGAGGAAGATGATGCAGACGGTGGTGAGTACGACATATCCATATGGCCCTGGGACCACAGTCCGGGCTCTCGTCCGCACGAGACGAACAAGTGTTCAATGTTCAACATCTCCGAGCAGAATTACTTTTTCATCCGGGCCGGACTACAGTGCCTACAGTATGGAGATTGGTTCTACGCCACTAGCTCTGAAGTGTTTGTCACCTCCATCGCCTACCTGGAGATGTGCCGAGATGGTGCGCGCTTCCGGCTGAAATGGGTCCCGAAAGACCCGTACAAGAGAGTGAAACCCGTGGCAATGTTTGACTGTGACTACCCCAACTGCGTCATAGATCTATGTCACGCGACAGCGATTTTCCCCTGCTCGCTTAAGGAAATTATAACCTCTCTAAACACCAAAGACGGGCATCGCTGCAGCGAGCAGCGCAGTGTAACAAAACATTGTCGATATATTAAGCAGGATTCACCGCAGAGGCGAAGTTTTCACACACCCTGTTCTAAACCTCTGGGCCCTGTGGCTAGGACACACTTATTGTGCGAAGCCAAATTTCCCTCGAAATATCATATGAAAAAAATGTGGACGAAAAAACAAAATAACAAAACACGCGAATAAGTATGAACCATGGACCTGTTTTCCTTGTTGTCGTGGGCTTGTGTCAGCAGGTGCGCTGGCCCAGCCATACCCCCACCAGGGACATAGCCAGAACCCCTCCCTTCCAGGATTTTAAAGAAAAGAGTTACAAGCAGTGACATGATGAGAAAATTAAAGCAAACATTAGCTACACAAGTTTACATAGATTATTTTGGAAGAATTACTGTAATACCTAGTGGACTGCAATAATGTGTTACCTTCCCATTATAGCCCGATATGCCTCATACACAGGAGCGGCAGGAATTGTTTTCCCAAGTAATCTATATTTAATGCTGCTTTGCATATGTGCTTTTGACTTGTTTTAGCGAAATCATCAATTAATTGGTGTAAGAACTAAGAATAAAAGATAATTTAATAAATAAACCAAATACATAATTTTACAGTATTTATCAAGCAAAATCATTACTTAAATTTCTATGCGTGAAGCTGGGGTTCCAAAATTCTACTATTCCCTAAGATTTTAGTGTGACAATCAATATTGATATTAAAATTAAACTATAAAGAAATCTTGCTCATAAAAATCATATAATGGTTACACTAGATCACCGCCTTCACAAAACCCTGGCTACAGGCTTGCTTCTACATACCTGCCAACTTTCCAAGATGAAAATTAGGAAGACATTTCAAAATGTTAATTTTTCGCGTAAAGGACACGCGGCAATTTTTACTCCATGCCACAAAAATTACTGTGATTAAAAATAATTCTAGAAGCAATGATAAATAGCCTAAACCAACCATTTATCACATAAATATGATGTAAATTAACAGAAAAGTATATAAACAGTGTTTCATTGTCTTTTAACTTAATTTGAGGTTGAGCATTGCGATTTCAAAGAGGAGGCTGTCGCCTTCTTCGCTTTCTTCAAAAATTCTGCACTATAATTCTGTTCATAACATACACCAGTTTGTCTTGACTTGAGGATAGAAATTGCTTCCAGAGTTTCATTTGACATTGATGACCTGAACTGTGTTCGATTCTTCTTAATTAAGCTGAAAGTACGCTCACACTCTGCGTTACTGTGTGGGATGGATAAGATTGATAACATTACTCTAGCTATCCGATTATACTTTGCCACTCCATATACTCCTCGAATACTGGCTAACTGAGACCATTTTATATCTTCACTTACTTCTGTTGCACAAATATCTGAAATGTCGTTGACCTGAAGAGTTGTGAACTGCTTTTGTATTTCGTCTATAGCAGCATCTTGTGTTTCCCCTTCCTTTATAGCAAGCATAATAGGAAATAATTCCACAAAATAATGGACAGAAGAAAAGCTGGCATTCTCAATGTTACTGAGTCTAGCAACTTCTGCATGTTTCAATACCTCATCTTTTAAAGGAAACTTGTTGACAATGTAATCGCAAGCTAAGACAAAGTACTTACGAACAGAAGAATAGAAAACTATTTTTTCTTTGTCTTCCAGTGTTTTCACAATGTTTACAGCCTGATTCCCTACAACTAAATCAGCATCTTCTTTCTGATTCTCAATGGAGTGGTAGTCGAGTTCAAGTAAGGAGCTGCCTTTAATTACTTTCGGCTTGACAAAGTTTGATAACAGGTCTCTCAAAAAATCAAACAACAGTTGCCTAAGGACATGGATATGTGGAGATGCCGACTGTAGGGTTGTATTTACCTTATCGAATGATGGTATTACACTAAGAAGAAATAGACAAAAAGCCTTGCTGAGTTTAGATGTCAGGAACATAAACAACTTTTCTTCTCGATTAATGACAGGAGTTAGATTCTTCAAACAAGGTTTGTCACGAGAGCTTGCTAAAGCAACTGTCTTACTACTGGAACTAGGGACACTAATGGAATCTGATTTCCTTTTGCGTTCATTTTCATTTTTGGCATTTAGGCCTACTCCAACAGGGTTTGGAATGGGTTGTTTTTTATGTGAGGGGCTCATCTTAGGAATTCTGTACGAGCTAAGGCTACCAGATGATGACGATTTCTGACTTGCAACTTCTTCACTGAAGAAACTAACCAATGGGTCCAATTGTTCAACTAGCCTACACAAACTACGCCCAAGAGAGAGCCACCTTGTACTAACGTGTTTCAAAATATTTTTTGCTTCCTTATTATGAAGCTCTTGGAATTTGTGGAATCTGTCTATTCTCTTTGCACTTTTTTCTAAGTAATAGAATATATCCACAAGTATTTCATATATTTTTATGGGTAAACCCCCTACAGCTTTTTCGGCAGCCAGATTAATTAGATGGCAAATGCATCCTACAACTATGAGATCATTTTGCTTTTCTTTTAATACAGCTGCAACGCCGTTCTTGCGACCTACCATTACAGCTGCATTATCACAACACAATGCTATACAATTCTTAACAGGTACTTTCTTGAGTTCAAACTGTGAAAGCACTAAGTTCCCTATATTACGTCCGGTGGAATCACCCTCCAATGCAGAAATGGACAAAACTGTGTTAACAATTTTCTGCTGCTTTTCATCATAGAATGTGACAACAATCGGGTAAAGTTTCGCATTTGAGTCGTTACTACCATCAGTAGCAACAGCAAATGGTCCATTTTGTAAACAATGGACCAGGTCTTCTGTTTTATCAGAAGCCATTTCACTTACAATAGCTGCAGTTTTAGTTCTGGCACACCCGTACTTTTTGGCTATCTCTGAGTTTGGAAACATTTTCCGCAGCAATGCACCTGCATGATCTGCAGCAGTCAAAGGTATATTATGCTCTACCAAAAAGGCCGTAAACAGGCACTCTGCTTTTATCACGTCTAAGTCGGCATTTCCCGTTTTGACAAAAAAACTTGATATTTTCTGGCTTTCTTCCTGGCATTTTACATTTGCGGCATGTTTGGCGCTTCGACAATGAACCGTTATGTCCGTTTTCCCACCATGTGCAATATTTATGTCGGAATGACAAACTGTACAGTAAGCAAATATGTCACCCTTTACAGACTTCTTAATAAAAGAGAATTCAACACTGTACTGTTCTCTAAATACTTGATTATACACTTTCTGTTTTTTCTTAGTACTCATTTTTACCGAATTTAAATCAAACAATAACCTGAGAAACAGATTAACGGCTTACCTAACAAAAAACTTGTGCCTCAAAGGCCGAAACCATAATGAATAAAGAAACTAAACGTAACAATACCAAATTACTGCACAAATGGTATACTGATACATTAAAAAAGTCTTTAAATCAAATTACATCACGCACGAATTACCGGTAACTCCGCTAAAACACCGCCATCTCAACTGCAACTAATGAAAACAGAAAACCATCAGCATCAACAAAAGGGATAAAACAATCGATACAACAGTATCGACACATACTCTAATGTAAATATATCGTTTCCTAAGGTTCACATCGATATATCGATTACAATACTCGAGATAAATCGTTCTGTTACGCAGAACTTATTCAAAGTTGTGGAAAATTCGTACAAAATAACACTTGTCCGTAAAATCGTACAACGAAGCTATTTTTCGTACATTTTCCGGGAAAATCGTACAAGTTGGCAGGTATGCTTCTACCCTTCAAAAAACAGCCCGCATGTTATAAAAGTAAGCCTTCAGAATAAAATATTTATTCAGTCTTCATCCAGGGCACAGCAAGTAACGCTGTACAGCTATCACCCAAGTAACTACTACCAGAGCGTCGAGCCTAGCAACGGATCTGTTAGGTATTCTTGCTTGATTGGAGAAGAGCTGAGGAAATATGGGTTCGAGCAAGTGTTATATGCCGAAACGCCATCGTCATTTCAGCATTGTCAGTCAACTGTATTGAAGAATGACGCTGTCCAGTTTCATTTATGAAACCAGGTACCCCTCTTCCATCTAAAGTCGACCGCATCATCCAGTTAACGCAACAACAAGGGGAAAAATAGACTGTGAGTCATCTGGACCACCTCCAAAATACACATCAGCATGCAGCTGTAGTCTGGTCCCAAGACAGACATCACCACTACCCAATGCAAGACATACCAAGATGGTGCGCAGTAGACATCATTCCAGAACTGTTAGGGGTGCAACAACCAATAAGCTCATTGAGAAGATGTTGCGTCAAGCCAAACACTTAGTGTTTAAGAATACATTATAAGCCATTAACGTAACTAACAGTGACTAGTGTAGTGACAGATAAATAAAAAAAAAGTATCTTTTCATGTCTGTCCTCACTGTATATTAAACTAAACTTTTATTATTTTATTCTTATAAAAAAACTCTGAAATAATCATTAAGTGTTAATGTAGAAATTCTAAGTGGTAAATTCGCACAATAATAATTTACCGAAATAAAAATTATTCTGTTTGAAACTTCATTCAAAGTAGAGCAAGACTTGCATCAGGTAAAAGTTTAACTGAAATAAATAATCCAAAAATACTACAGCAATGAACTAATTTGTGCAGTCTTTGTCTCTCCTCTGTTTGCATCTGGTATTGGGCGGGGAATTTTGACGAATAAAAAATTCCTAATATTATTACCAAAAAAACTCTGTCACTATACTAAAAAAATTAAAAGTATTTCATACAAAAATAAATTTTAAAAATGCTCATAATAAATGAAATTTTAAAAAAAATGTATTTCGTAAATTGATTTAAAAAATGTATATTAATTCAGTAATTTGTACGAGTTTATGTTTAAGTTGTGTTTTATTATCATTGGAGACGATTGTGTTGATCATATACTTTTGGTTAAAAGAACTGACGAATGCATCATTTTTTAATAAAGAGTGGAACATGAGCATTGAGGCTTTCGTTAACTACAACAATTATACGCGTGAGGTTTGCGTATGGCAAATGCAACAGGAAGAAACTCAAATTGGAGGAAATGACCTCTACTTCGAAACTGATGAAACCTTGTATTCCAAAAGAAAAAAATAACGCCGGTAGAGTGTTACCTGAACAGTGGGTCTTCGGTGGAATTCGCCGAGAGATTAATGAATGTTTTTTATCGCCTGTTCCTAACAGATCTCAAAAACACTCTTTTGCCACTAATTTGTAGAAACATTATACCTGGCTCTATAATTGTAAGTTATTGTTGGAATGCAGATATAAACATTTAGCGTGAGGGTTGTATACATTATAACGTGAATCATAGTTACAACTTTGTGGGTGCGCAGACGCTACAACACACTCGAACAATTAAAAGATTGCGGTGCTCCGCGAAATGGGGCAACAAAATGAGAAGAGAAACAAAAAGGGAATTCCTGACATTTAACTTAGCCGAATTCATGTGGCGAACACAGCTACGAGGAAAATACCCATTTGTTAAAGTTTTAAATGACATTAAAGCATTTTATGAGTCAGTAATAATAGATTAACATTATTTAATTTGTAAAATTAAGCTATACATTATGTATTCATAACGATTTATAAAAATATTGAATCAATATCGATGTATCATAATCGATTTCGTAGGTGGGAAGATAACAGATAAGTACCCACCGACTGTTACTCTTTACTAGGTCATTTGGTGATTAATTTATAGTAGGGCTACTTCAAGTACATTATTAAAATACAGAGGAATATTAAATTCCAGCCTGGAATGTTGCCTAATAACTCAAATTTTGCAGTGCCCTTCTCAGTAATCATTACATTATTTTATACATAATTACATTTAGTTGAAGTCAGGGGAGCAAATCTGTAGAATGCGCCCCGAGAGTTTTGCACGTGCGGTTAACCGACACGTCATCTCTGGATAGGATGCTTGTATGTTGTATACTGCCCATATTTTAACCTATATGCGTGCATGCAGTAACCTTAAAACTTTAAAAGACACAGAAAGATTTTTATAGAACATAGTTTTGACATCACACCCGTTTCACAGTCACGCTTTTGCCAGTGCAAGCGGGCGTCCCTTAGCGTGGGAATTTTTAATTCCAAGGACCAGGAGGGAAGGGTGTGCGCCCCCCCCCCCCCATGATGTATGCCCATGGTTGAAGTGATATATGATTTTGTTTGTTTTGAAAACAGCTATTCTGAAACCACAAGTACTGTTTAATGAAACAGGGTAAATGTATGTAACGGAACAGCTCACCACTGCTTGCTGCAGTGTTGTCTTCTTTGCCGTGCACCAGTAGTTCCTCCATGTCAGCTCGACACAGTCACGCCACACAAGCGGGGGTACACACGTCACCAAGCCGCAGGCACGACATATCGCAAGTCAGGAGGCATGCGCTCCCGCATAGCACGCGCTTGACACCGAACTGCAGCAGGCTAGACTGTTTGCGTGCGAGCGCGCGCGCGTCTACAGCTGCTAGCGTCGCGTGCGCGCGCAGGTCCCGGCGTCCGGGTGGAGGGGAGGGAGTTTCCCCTCCCGCGGCGCTTCCTTGTCACTTCCGCCCGCGGCGCAGAACTGTGGTCACGCAACATCGCAGTCGGTTATAGACATGAACAAATGATGTACATCTTCCCTTTTCTTCCGTCCATAAACTCATTCATTACTAGCGTAAAATTGGCCAGCGGGGCTACCAATTCCAACTTATGTAAAGAATGCCACGGTTCATGGCGGAGAAACTCTAATTGCCGAGACTGAGACCTAGTTTTTGGAAGTAGTTTTGGCCCCACCCGCTAGATATTAGTTTTCATAATATATTACTAACATGGCTATATTGAAAGTGAAAGTTAATTTCACTTTATTTTGTTTAGCCACATATTTTGTGGTGTGGCATACCAGAAATTATGCATCTCCTACTAATTTATATAGAAAATGCTTTTTTTAATTACAAAACAGCATTAAGTGTTTCTTGCACAGTTTAAATCTGTTACTAAGAAATTAGTCAGGTAGTTAAATTAACATTATAAACCTAACACTCCCGTCCCAGTTTTTTTTTGGCTAGTAATTATGGGCCTACTCAACAGTTAGCGCCACATGTCACGCGAAACATGGTTTCAGTTTCCACAGTAAGTCGCACTGCTATGTCCCCCTCTGTGTCTGCGACTTTGCGTAGACAGAATTCATCTCACGGGTTATTTAGATAGAAAAACTGGACGATTAATGTTTTTTTATTATGCACACTAAAATTTAAGTTATTTAAAATTTTCCTTAAAACTAATTTTTTTTAAATGTTCAGGAGCAAGCACAGACAATTCAGTGGGATCACATATTCAAAATCTTTTTGTTTATATCTGTACCTGGCTGAAACATCTTACACTCAATTCTTTGCCAATTTTCGAAAACGTCTGCCCTTGTATCATTTTCAGTGACCTTCTCCGAGTTCAATTGTAAAGATTGGGTGGTTTTAAGTGTCTAAGTAATTTTATGTGTACCCTAATTTTTAGTATATGATTATCATGGTATCTTTAGAACCGTTTGAAGTATTGCGTTAAAATTATTACTAAATTAATTACGAGGTTACTAACTAAAACATGTATGAACATTAAGTCGTCAATAGCCTTTAGCAATTTTGAGGTCATAAATTGTTTACAGATAGATACATGTTTTTTAGCATTATAGTAGGTTTGGGGTATCTTATTTCAAAAGTCCAAGCCAGACAATTCGAGATTATTTTTATGTCTTGATGAAGTTTCATTACTGATCTCACAATCCGATATCGAGGTAAAATGCTTTTCATTATCTGTTAACTAGGCTGCACTTGCGTTAGTCAACATCTATTCTCGTTTATTGCTAACTCAAGTTCGTCCAGGGAGTGTATAGGAAACTCTTATCCAGAAAAGTAAAGCAAATGGTTACATTAATGCAGGTATTTCAAGTTTCACTTTTAATCATATTGCATATGCGAAATACTGGTGCATGGTGAATTGTAAGCTGATGGCTTTAGCGTATTCAGGTACTGACTGCGCGATTTTCTATGAAACGTAACATTTCAGTCTAACGATATAATTTAAACTATAAGTACTACTGAAAGTGCAGTTTCCAACTAGACGGATTCGTACATGTTTTGGCGATGATCACAACCTAACCAAAGAATTCAATAAAGAACCCGAAAGACGTACAAAAAAATTTAAATAAATATTTCGTGGTACACAGGATACATAATAAATATTTGTTATAATTTTTACATATTAATTCTGCTTACATGCTTCTGAATGAAGTTTTCTTTTTGATCTGCCTTAATTAATTTTTTATAATTTACTCATTTAAATGCCTTTACTATATAGTTTAAATGCTTATGTGTTCAGATTTCACGCAGCAGATGGTAAAACTGGCTTAGATACAAATTAAGGAACTGCGGGAAGAATCGTCGAAGTCTGCTCCTTACACGTGCCCAATTTCCTGTTCCTGATGAACTTTCCAGAAGGGCTCGTGGATGCAGCAGTACAAACGTATGGACTAGGAGTAGGCTGTTGAACTTAGTTCTCTTGTGCGGAGTGTGAAACAGGCTTTTCCTAGACTTCTTCCTTCTCCAAACATTACCCCGCCGGTTGAGGAGCTGGTCAAATATTAGTAGCGTTATTTTGCTAACTTTCAAAACCAAAAACCCTGCAAGCGACCTTTTTTTCCCGCCACAAGCTGTTCGCCCACATCAACTGTGTATCAACTAAATAGGCTTTATCATGTAACATTCTAAAATGTTGACAGTTCTTAAAAGTACACTGTAAAAAATGTTTTGTACTTTTACGAGGATAGTCTTTGGAAACCCTGTTACCAAATATATTACTTGATAATTGAGAGGCAATGTTTTGTACTATATGATATTTTACAAAGCACTGCCTTGTAGTTTTATAAGTTATATCGTTGGCAACTCGGTTTCCAAGGATTTTCCTTGTAAAAGTGCAATCTTTTACAGTGTAGTGCTAAGGGTCCACGGCCACTACCACTGTTGTTCGTAAACCAAATTGTAAACAAAATCATATTAGTATTTTACTTGGTTATTGTCAGTGATCTTAAACAAACATCATGTGATGCTTTGCAAGTGTCATCTCGGAAACCAATGGTACTACTTTTGAGAAATGTCAAATTTGAGACAAATTAAATGTCGCAGACTACAACTATACAAAAACATTCAAAAAGTTTGATAAATCTTAACAGAGAAATTACAATATGATTTATTATTTCAAAAAATTGATAGCTAACTAATCCAATCAATTCATACTACAATTTGGACAACATAAAAGTTCATAACATGCACATGCTCCACTTTAGCACAGCAATGGTAAAATGCATGGAATCCATTTCCACGTGCAATGATACTTAGTTACAGTGAAGATGTATTCAATGATTGGATCACATTATTCTTTTGACATACCTATGGACGAGTCTGAGCAAGTAGCAAGTCGTTATTGCAATGGGGTGACCAAGTACTGAGAAACCTCCTTTATGGGTTCGATTATACAAATAGCACAACCAAATAATTATGTAATCTATGAAAATAATGCCTTTTGTTACTCTCTGGGCGTGTAGCTGTTAAAGAGACACTATATAAATTTGAGGGGGGGGGGGGGACCGGCCCTTATTATTTTAACGACTTTGTAGTGATTCAAGAAAGATCGACATTAAAAGACTTTTAAAGAACCATTCTTTAATTTAAATGTACCTCATAATTGGGAGCCCCTTGCGCTTGCAAAATAGTAACTGTGAAACGGGAATGATAAACGTAAACCTGCAGGATCCCTTTAGAATTCGAAAGATTTTCACCTGATTACAATCATAGTCATTCCTAAATATAAATTAAATGCTGAACGCAAATAAAAATCATTCAGAGGATATACGTTTTGTAGCCGCCAATCACTATTAACTTCAGGAATTCCATTAAGTAATATATTATTTTATTAGGAAACCAAATTGATGAATTATTAAACGGTAAAATATTGTTGTAGACTGACAACTCACTGTAGAACCCACGATAGCTTTTTCAGTTTCAATCTCTCCCACTTAAAATATTAGCATGTGTTGTGCATGCTTCGTAGGGAAAGTGTTTAATGTAGCCTCTTTGAGCCAGGATACAACATGGGTTCTGAACGGTACATACAACGCCGTCCCGCACTTCACCAACTGCGGCATGTTTTTAATCAAGAAGCGTGGTTGTCTATACTACTGCATTGTTGGGTAGATTGCCGCGTGGTTCGCTAGACTACCGCATTGTTAAATCGACTGCAACGTTGTTGGCTACACTGCCCCATTGTTGGGTAGACTGCCACGTGGTTGGATACACTGCTGCATTGTTGAGTATACAGCCGCGTGATTGGTTATACCACCGCATTGTTGGGTAGACAGCCAACTGGCTGGCTACACTGCCGCAGTGTTGGATAGACTGCTGCGTAATTGGCTACACTGATATATTGTTAGGTAGATTGCTACGTGGTTGGTTACACTGCCGAAGTCATGGGTCCACTACCGCGTAATTGGCAACATTGGCTACACTGCCATAATGTTTGGTAGACAGACGCATTGTTGGAAACACTGCGCATTGTTGGGGAGACTGCAATGAATTTAGCTACACATTAGTTAGACAGCCGTTTGGTTGGTTACACTGCCTCATTATTTTATAGACTTCCGCGTAAATGGCTAGACTGCTGCATTGTTGGCTAGACTGCTGAGTGGGTGGACTACCGTGTAGTTGCAACACTGCTTGTTGAAGAGAAGACTGACGCGTGGTTGGCTATATAATGCTGCATTTTTGGGAAGACTGCCGCGTGGTTGGCTACAATGCCGCATTTTTGGATGCATTATCGCATTGTTGGGCAGAATGCCATGTTGTTGGCTACAAAGCCGCATTGGGTAGAATGGCATGTTGTTGACTACAAAGTCATGTTGTTGTGTAGAATGCCACGTAGTTGGATACACTGCAGCATTGTGAGGGAAAGTTACACATTAGCTACACCTCCTCATTGTTAGGTAGACTGCCACAATTTCGGTTTCAATGCCACATTGTTAAGTAGACTGCACCTAGTTGGCTAGACTGCTGCATTGGTGGATAGACTGCCATGTTGTTGGCTACACTGCCCTATTGTTAAGAAGACTACCGCGTGGTTGCCTAGACTGCTGCATTTCAAGTAGACTGCCGCATGGTTAGTAAAAATGATGCACTGTTGAATAGGCTGCTGTGTGGCTGGCAAGACTGGTGCATTGATAAGCAGACTACTTTAAGGTTGCATACCCAGACATTTTTAGAGTAGACTTCCATGTGGTTGAATACACTACCGCATTGTTGGGTGGATGCCACATAATTTGCTACACATTTACACTGTCATGTAGACTGCCTTGGTGTTGGTTACACTGCTGCATTGTTTAATAGACAACAGCAGGGTAGGATATACTGCCACATTGTTGGGAGCCTGCCCCATCATTACCTACACCTCCGCATTATTAGGCAGACTGCTGAATGATTGGCTATACTGACACATTGTTAGGTAGACTGTCGCGATGTTGGCTACTTTGCTGCATTGTTTGATAGACTATCATGTGGTAGCTAGCCTTCCATTTGTTAGGGAAAATGTGACATGGTTGGCTAAACTGCCGCATGAATAAGAAAACTGCTGTGTGGTTAGTTATGTTGCCGCATTGTTTGGACAATTCTGCTAAGTTGGCTTCTCTTCAACATAGGTAGAAAGCTGCATGGTTGATTTTACCGCCCCATTGTTTGGTAGACTACCACTTGCATATCTTCTCTGCTGCATTATTAGATTGACTGGCACATTGTTAACTACACTGCCACATTGTTAAGTTAGACTTTCAGGTAGTTTTATAGACAGTCACATTGTTAAGTATACTGCCTCATGTTTGGCTACACTGCCGCATTGTTGGATATAATACAATGTATTTGGCTACACTGCTACATTGTTGAGTAGACTACCACAAGTTGGCTATACTGCCATATTGTTAGGTAGACTATCGCAAGGTTGTCTAAACTGCCACAGTGTTGAGTAGACTGCCGCATAGTTGGCTATAAACCACATTGTTGGATAGACTGCCACATGGTTGGCTACACTTCCGCAGTGTTGAGTATGCTTCCCCAAATGATTGGTAACAATGCCGCATTCTTAAATAGACTGCTGCGAGGATGGTTGGACTGCCTCTTTTGTTAAGTAGACTACCGCGTGTATGTATAATCTCCCACATTGTTAGGTAGACTGCCTTACAATTGAATACACTGTCGCACTATTATATAGACTGCCGTGTGGTTGGCTACACTGATGCATATTTGAGTTGATTGCCATGTGGTTTTTTACACCTTTATATTGTTAAGGTAGGCATCCGCATTATTTTCTACACTGCAGCATTGTTTTGTAGACTGCTATGTGATTTGATATACTGTTACATTGAGAGGGAGACTTTTGTGTAATTAGATACACCTCCGCACAGTCAGGTAGACTGTTGTATTTTTGGCTGATCGGCCGCATTTTTGGGTCGACTGCCACCCGTTTGGCTACAGTGCCGCATTGTTGGGTTGATTGCCATTTGGTAGGGCTAAACTGCAGCATTGTTAGGTAGAATGCACGTGGATGGCTACACTGCCGCATTGTTGGGTAGAATGCTGTGTGGTTTGTTCCACTCCTACATTTTCAATGAAACAGCCAAATTATTAACTACGGTCCCTTATTGTTAGGTAGACTGCTGCAAGGTAAAATACACAATTACATTTTTGGGGACAGCAGCATGATTCTCTACACTGCAGCATTGTTTAGAAGACTCCCACATGGTTGACTTATCTGCCACATTGTTGGGTAGACTGGCACATGATTGGCTTTAGTACCGCAATTCTCGGTAGTCTACTGCATGATAATTACAGAGCCATATTGTTAGGTAAATTACGTGTGATTGACTAACATTTAGCATTGTTTGATGATACCACATGATTTACTAGATTGCAGCATTGTACACAGCCGTGTAGTATGCTACTCCACTAAATTGTTGGGTATTCTGCCACATGGTTGGTAAAACTGCCAAATTGTTGGGAAGACTGCTGCATGGTTGGTTACACTGCCACATTGGTAAGTAGACTGAATAGTGGTTAACCACACTGCCACGATGCTAGGTAGACTGTCCCATGGTTAGATAGACTGTCCCGTGGTTGGGTACCTGCCACATTGTTAGGTATACTGTAGTATGGTTGGCTAGATAGCCGCATTATTAAGTAGACTGCAGCATAGTTGCCTACACTGCCGCGTTTTAGGGTATTTTACAATGCGGTTAACTACAATGCTGCATTGTTAGGTAGACTACCACATGGATTGCTAGCTTGCCACATTGTATGGTAGATTGCCACGTAATTGTATACACTGCCGTACTTTTCAGTAGATTGCCGCATGGTTAGCTACACTGCCGCATTGTTGAGAAGTCTGCAGCATGGTTGGATAGACTACCGCATAATGTATAGATTACCGCATGGTTGGCTAGACTGCCACATTTATAGGAGAAAAAAGTGTGTTTGGCTACGCAGCCATAGTGTTGGAGAGTCTACCATATGATTGGTTACACTGTCACATTTTTGGGTATACTTCCATGTGATTGGCTAAACTGCCACATTGATGGGTAGATTGCCACATGTTTGATTATGGTGCCGCAATTTGGGTAGACTGCAGCATGGTTGGCGAAAATAACTCATTGTTGAGTAAAGTGTAATATTGTAGGAAACACTGCCACTTTGTTGTGTAGACTGCCGAGTGGTTCGCTACAATGTCATGTTGTTGGGTAGAGGGATGTGTGTTTGGCTTCACTGGTGCATATTTGTGTAAAATGTTGCATGGTTGGCTTCACTGCGCCATTGTTAAGTAGACTACCACAATTGCTAACTGCCGCATTGTTGATAGACTGCCGCATATTTGGCTAGACTGCCAGATATTTAGTAAGTCTGTCACATGGTTGGCAACACTGCCGCAGTATTGGATAATATTCTGTGTAATTGGCTACACTGCCACATTGTATGGTAGATGGCCACGTGGGAAACTACACAACACACATTTTTATGTATACTTCCCCGAGATTGGCTACACTGCACATTGTTGGGTAGAATGTTACATAGTTGGCTAGATTGCCGCATTGTTGGGTATAATGTGGAATTGTTGGATACACGGATGCATTATTGGGTAGAGTTTAGCATGGTTAGCTAGACTGCCATATTGTTAAGTAGACTGTCATGTGATTGGCAACAATGGCACATTGTTAGATATACAGTCGCATGGTAGGCTAGACTGGAGCATAGTTATGTAGACTACCACATGGTTGGCTACCGTGATGCATTGTTATGTATCATGCTGCGTAGTTTTGTACACTGTACCATTGTTTGTTAGACTGCCGTGTGATTGGCTACACTGCCACATTGTTGGGTAGATTGCCATGTAGTGGCTAGACTGCCACATTGTTAAGTATACTGCCCCATGTTTATCTACACTGCCGCAATGTTAGGAAGACTTCCGCGAAGTTGGCTACACTGCTGCAATGTTAGGTAGACTGTCACATATTTGACTAGACTGCCGCATTGTTAGGTAGACAGCTGCATAGTTCGGTAGACAGCTGCATAGTTGGCTACACTGCCGCAGGTTTAAGTATACTTCTCATGGTTAGCTAAAATACCACATGCTGGCTATACTGCCGCAGTGTTGGGTAGATTGCTACATGTCTGGCTATGCTTCCGTACTTTTACATAGATCGCCGCATGTTAGGTTATAATGCCGCATATTTGGGTCAACTGCCTCGTTGTGGGTTTCACTCCTACATTGTTGAGGTAAACCACCACATTATTGGCTACACTGCCGCATTGTTAGGTAGACTGCTGCATGGTTATATACAGAGATACATTGTTGGGGAGACTGCCACATGATTGTCTACACTGCAGCATTGTTTGTTAGACTGTCACATGGTTGTCTAGACTGCCAAATTGTTGGGAAGACTGATGCATGATTGGCTACAGTGATTCTTTATTGGATATACTGCCATGTGATAATTATTTTGTCGCATTGTTATGAAGGCTGCATGTGGTTAGCAACACTGCCGCATTGTGGAGTTAACTACCGCATGTTTTCCTATATGCCACATTGTTAGGTAGACTACCACGTGGTATTCTACATGGGCACATTGTTGTGTATACTCCTACATGGTTGTTACAAAGCCACATTGTTGTGTAAACTGCCGCGTGGTTGGCTATTCTGTCACACCTTTTTGTAGAATTCCGCGTGATAGACTACACTGCTGTATTCTGCTATGTGTTAACTACACTGCAGCATTGTTAGTTATACTGCCGCATTGTTGAATAGAATGCCGCATGAATGGCTAGAATGCCACTTTGTTTGGTCGACTGCCATATTTTAGGCTACACTACTGTATTGTTAGGTGTATTGTCACATGGTTAGCTAAACTGCCGCAGTTTTGTGTAGTAAACCGCATAATTAACTACACTGTTATATTGTAAGGAAGATGGCCACTTGTTTGATTAAACTGCCGCAGGTTGGGAAGACTACCAAATACAGCTACACTGTTAGACTGCAGCAGGGTTGGCCAAACAACCGCATTGTTGGATAGTCTCTGTGGTTGGAAACACTGCTGCATTGTTGAAGAGACTGTCACATATTTGGCTATATCTCAGAATTTTTAGGTAGAATACATTGTGACTGGCTACACTTTTCGCTTTATTGGTGTGACCGCTGCGTAGTTGGCTAGACAGCCTCTTTGTTGTATAGTCTACTGCGTGGTTGTGTTCAGTGCCGCATTGTTTGATAGACTACCGCGTAGTTGCAACATTGCAAAATTGTGTAGAGTGCCACATAGTTGGCTACATGCCACATTGTTGGATAGTCTGATGTGTGGTTGGCTAGACTGCCTCATTATTATGTCGTCTACTGCATGGTTGGCTACACTCCCACATTGTTGGGTAGACTGTAGTGTGGTTGGCTACACGCCCACATTGTTGGATAGCCTGCCACACAGTTGGCTACAATATCGCATTATTGGGTGACTGCTGCGTGGTTTGCTATCCTGCTGCATTGTTGGGTAGTCTGCCTTCTAGTTAGCTACACTGCCCAATTGGGCAGACTGCTGCGTGGTTGGCTACACTGCCACTTTTTTTGGGTAGACTACTGCGTGGTTGGCCACACTGCCCCTTTGTTGTGTAGACTGCCCCTGGTTGGCTACCTGCAGCTTGGTTGTCTACATTGCCGCAGGGTTGACTAACTTCTGCTTGGTTGTCTACACTGCCGCGTGGTTGGCTACATTTCTAAGTGATTGACTACACTGCAGCATGTTTTACTACACTGCACATGGTTGGCTATACTGCCTGTGGTTGGCTGCAATGTCACATGGTTGGTTTCACTGCCAATGGTTTGCTACACTGCCGTGTGTTTGGCTGCACTGCTGCATGGTTGGTTACATTGCCCCGTCGCTGCATTTATTGGGCGCCAAGCATTTGTTGTTGTTTTACGGCACTTGGATGCGCATTCTGGCGTGACAGAAAAAGTAAAGAAACGAAACAATTGATTTTTAGAAGGACGTTGTAACAACCCACCCCATCCCTTCTCGCCGTGCGCCTTCGGGTGACAACGATCGTTGGTTATTAGTGAGTCAGCGACTACTTCAGATGCTGAGAACCTAGCCCCTGCTGCCTTGGGTCCGACAATGGCCAAGACGACATAGATCGATGGTTTCAATCGCCTGCTGAAAGGCAGAGACATGACAGACAATAGTTCTGATAAAAGCAAACCACTGTTAATCGTTCATATTCAAATAATATTGCAGACATGAAAGCTGTTTTGAGAACCTCCTCCATTCTCTGAAATTCCTATTCAGGAGGAACTTCGCTGAGTGATGGAGTATCCTCCAGGAACTGACTGGTGACAAGTTACTAGAACTTAAGAAAGTTCTAATTTTGATCGATAAACTCCTGGAGAAGTACGTTAAATGGGCCAAGGAAACAACTCCAAACAAATAAGAGAAGAAGTGGGTAGTATTTGTTTATCCCATGATACATTGCCAAGATGCGACAGTCATCAAATTGGTGGTGTTAGATATATTCAAAAATGAGACGAAGAAAACATTAGAGAAGGAAGCTTCTCCTGAAGTGGACATATATCCAGAGTGGAATAAACAAGAATTTTTCAAATGCTGTAAAGATGGTCACAGAGTTGACTTACTACTCGACGGCTGAAATTTAAAAGCTGAAAAACTTTATGTCACCAAAGATAATCCAGCTTAAAAGGTTGATTGATAAAGTACCAGCCCTACTGGATAATGCAAGAATGAAAGAGACTCTTAAAGCTCAAGGCCTCAAGATTCCCTCTACTTTGAACCTCTGTATTCTTCTTTGGTAAGAGGCAAGGAACATTTTGAAGGACACATTGATAAAAACTAACATAAGATCAGAAAGTAAATCATCATAGCATTTCCTGAGAATGAGGAACAATAGAGTGAAACAACAAAGAGAGAATTACTCCAGAGTATTGATCCTGTAAAGGAAAACTATGTGTTACAGTACTAAGAAAACTATTTAAAGGAGGCATTCTCAATGAAATTAAAGATAAGGACACAATGGAAAAATAGAAGAACAGTGACAAGATAAAGTCTCTTGGGCTCAGATTTGAAAAGTTCCAGGGAAAGGGTCCACAGATCATTATTTATGATATTTTCAAGGGACTATGGTAATGACGACCTGGTTACTAATAGACAGAAAAAAATTCCGAGCAATTGGTACCCCTGGAAAAAGATATTGAAGTGAGAAAACGAAAAAGTCGTAAAGAGATATAAGAGACTGTATACATCGTTATACAGTGAAAGCCCTCAATCAGAAACAATCATGCCGGGTTCGAGATTCTATCGCAATTACTAGGTGCTTCAAATGTTATTTCGACGGACATACAACTCAAAATGCTGTGGAACTCTTACATACTCTAGTTGTGGTCTGACAAGGTACAAATTTAACACATGCAACAAGAAGGACCATGGGGGCAATAGTACCAAATATATGCGCGATAAGAAGATATTTGACCACCACGTGGATAGTCAAGACCTCTCGGCCTATAAATGTGCTTTCGTCAGGGAACTTTAGAAAATAAGATTTTATTAGACATAAGACTGTTTGAAGATTGGGTAACTAAATCCTCAAGGATTTGCAGTCGCTACAAGCGAACTACTAAAAACTGCTGAAGAGAAGAAGATGGTATTGGTCCAGATACAGCAAACTTATGTTACAGAAATATAATTGTTGGTATGCTAGGAAGAATCTATGATCATATAGAAGGTTCTAAATCATATTTCTCTGTATGAAACCCAGCAATGACACAAATGTACTTTACCAGTGTATCAAAAGAAAACGCACACCAAAGATGTGTCCTTTCGGACTTGGGCGAACTAAGGATGTATAATAATTCTTGATATTTACAGTGTTCAGACATCATGGAAATTCATTTCATGTACTGGAAAAATATCGTGTAAATATTACCAAAAAGGAGAATTGTTGATGTACATGTTCATCGACAAGACTGTAGTAAAGTTATGATTGACCTTGTTGTTCGGAGACGACTGGTCAATACACCTGACAATGTACATGACCTGTTTAAAATTTTGGTCGCATATCGACGAGTAGTAACTCTTTGTACGGAGACGCTTGGCCTATGCACATGATTTTGTACACGATCTGCTTGAAATGTTTGCCGAATATCAATGAAAATTACCTCTTGGCTACTGACTGGATGTGTTTTACCACATACTGGATACGCCTGGCCACCAACTGTATATGGCTGGTCGCCAACTGAATGTTCCTGACCACTGATTGGAAGTGGACGTTTCATGACAACCAACTGGATGTGGCTGGCTACCGACTGTCATATAGAACTGATCTGAACTCACATGTCAATGCATGCAGAGGTCTCGCTTCGCCTTCTAAGATGATTGTAACAATCGAGAAATGCTTGTAATTTGCTTATTTTTTTATAATAGTAAAATTTCTGTAATACATGTTTTATTTGTAATTTGGTTTTTTTCTTGAACCGGGCACTTTATTGGTAATTTTTGATTAAGTTATCTTTTAATGCATCAGACAATGATCGAACTGAACCGATCGAATCAATCATTATTTTAACAAGGGATTTTTTAAAATGATTTTTGTAATTTTTACCGAATTTCTAGCTTAAAAATAACCAAATTTTTTGATGTCATCCAAGACGTCCGACAAGATGGCGGACCCAAGATGGCTACCATGACGTCATAATGCAATAGTGGTGTTAGGTCAACCTGCAGATAGCTTCCCTGGAGAAAGGATCCATCGCCATTTTTAATCGAATGACCTCGTCGTATTCGAACTGAGGACTCCATGACGCAAGTATGTTTCTTTATTAAAATTTATTAAAATTATTGTTTATTAATTTTGATATTTTTCTCATTAAAAACAGATAATATTTGTGAATTTTCAAGATGGCGGCCGTGACTAAAATTTTAACGTTCTAAATTCCAAGATGGTGGGTGTGACAAGCAATTTTTTTTTTTTAATTAAATGTATTTTACTACTTTTTTACTAATAAATTACACGTTTACTCTCGCCGGGAATCACACCAAGGACCTAAATCGATTAAGTAACTAAGCATTTGAAGAAATAACTTTTTTTAATATTTATTGGGAATATTTTCAGAATTTCTTACTGAAAAATTAAAATAATTTTAAGTTTATGATCAAGGTCAAGGTCATGCCTCGGCGGCTTAGCGATGCTTGTTGATGGGGAATTTAAGCCTCTATGGGGAATTTTCATTTGTATGAATTTTTTGTTTAAAAATTAAAGATTTCGTATGTATGTTCACGGTCAAGGTCGTGTCCTCGGCGGCTTAGGGTGGCTTTCCGATGAGGAATTTGAGCCATTTTTAGGAATTTGGGTTCTTTCAAAGGCAAGAGTCTTTTGAGGCATTCCGAATTACTAATTTTTTTATTTTTTTTAATGAAAAAAAAAAAAGAAGATATTTTCCTTAAAAACGGGAATTTTTCTTTCTAAATAAGGAAATTTTAAGAAATTTTGAGTAATTATTGAGGAATTTTGTGTCTAAAATGGCCGCTGTGACGTCAGAGGTCGGTCGGTCAGTCATTGACCCGACCTCACACCTCAACCTGGAACCTGTGCCCGGACCGGTCAGTTTGTACTACTGTACTACTACGGTCCGCATAGCTTCAGGAAAAACAACGCGATTTCAAAACTACTCAAGACATCCGAGTGGGATCTGCTTACCAAAAGCATTTAAGAGTTCGCTGAGGGCCGAAAATTTCTTTTGATTTGGGATTAAGTTTTTAAACTGTATTTTTAGAAGAGTTAAAATTATTGCTAAAACGCATGTTTTCATAGTAGTTTTTAGGCGTAAAACAACCAGTACAGGTACTTGAAAGCACTACACATTTATCTTCATTTTTCAGCCATATAAAGTTACGGTAACCGCTCAAATTTCACAGGTATCCTGTGACGACGAGAAGACTGCGCGCCAATTCAGAGCCTTGCGCTATACCGCGCTAGTATAGAAATATCAGCGAGCGTCGCGCTTATCATCACGCCTCACTAACACACATACACCCCTGACGATGCGGGCCCCTTAAGATACAACTATACCGAGTCACCTGTGATTCGACATTTCTCATGTTGAGGCTCTCCCGTTGACTCAGTCTCCTTCACATAAAATGATGGCATTTCACGAAACGAACCAGAATTTTTTTTTTTTTTTTTTGGTACATCGCCATGGACTGCAGCACGGAATCATTCCAGCTTGCCTGGAATTATTAGCACGTTTAAGAAATAACTTTTGTTTCATTAATTTTTCGGACTATTTAAGTATAATTTAGTCCCCAGACGTGCGACGAAGGCACCGGTGGTCCGCTAGTCCACGGGGATTTATCTCCCGTGTATCTTGCCTGGTACCTAGAAGGACGAAGAACGTTGGGACTATGGACATTGTTTTGTTAATGCACAGGACTGTGAGTAGTGATCGGCGAGAAAGAGAGAGAGAGAGAGAGTTTTGTTTCTTACGCCTGGTTTTGTACTTCGTCAAGAGTGACGTCATCAAAGACGGACGGACACTAACGAGGACGGGGAATTAGGTGAGGAATCAGCCGTGGCCTGCAGTAAGCAACCATCTGCCTGGATGACTGGCCTGTGTGGTACGGGGTGCTTCGCCCGTCGGTGGACGGAGGCAGAGGCCTCTGGCGGTACCGGCGGAGCCGAGTGAAAGTGGTGAAAGGGCATCCAGGCGGGGAGAGAGAGAGAGAGAGAGAGAGAGAGAGAGAGAGAGAGAGAGAGAGAGAGAGGAAAATAAGTGGAATAATGTCCGGAAGTTCCTTTCCTGCGGCACTGCGCGACCGTGACCGAGCGCCGCGCCGATTGAGCGCGTTCTCAACGAGCAACCGCGAACCACTGCAGTTCGAACTGCTTCGTTTCGAACGATTTCACAGAAGTTTCAACGGCTATTCAAATATTTTATGCTGGTTTTTATGTAATTCTTTAAGTTATTTTATCGATTTCTTTTGTTTAGAGTGAACGTATTTCGGATCGTTGTCTCAATAAGAACAGAGTTACTGTATGGTACCCATTAAAATAGCGCCGTGTAATGTGTCCATTTATTTATTTTTATTTTACCAAATGTTTTCAGTTGAAATTTGTTTATTTAAATAAAATAAATTGACAAATTCAAAAAATCATAGTATATTTGATATAATCTATACATGACGCACGCGTGTGTGTGGGAGTGTGTGCGCGCTCACACACCACACACAACACCACACACATCACACACACCAACGCACACACACCACACACACACACACACTCAATAATGTAAATAGCCATTTGCAATAGTTTTTTTCATTTCATGCAATGTACAGACTTTTTGCCTCGAACAGTTTTATTATTATTAGTGTGTGTATATATATATATATATATATATATATATATATATATATATATATATATATATAGAGAGAGAGAGAGAGAGAGAGATAGAGAGAGAGAGGAGTTTAAGTTTTTGATGAAATCTAGCACATTTGACCTTCAAAACAAGAGAGGGCGGTCATTGTCTAAATGAGATTTCGAAGAAAAAAATACACGACCTCTATACTCTTTCAACACCCCTTACAACAGATATTTTAAAATGAAATTTTGCACAATAGACGTTCAAAACTATAAAAAAAGTCTACATTTTATTAAAAATTCAAATATATATATTATTCCATCCCCCTTTCCAAACCATAGGTCTTTCAGTGCCAGTTCCGTTTTCCTGTTTATTCCCTGTGATCAACTTTGGTTTTAATTTCGTTAACAAAAATTTCATATTAGTATCTTATATTTGAGAATCGATATTAATTTGCAGATCAGTTCTTATCTTGATTATAATAAAAAAAAGTTCTCTTTTAAAATGTTTTTCCATCTTAGCGAAAACGGGTGTTAAAAATAGTTAGAACTGGTGTCAATTCGGCAGTGTGGCCAGAGCCAACACGGAAAGTTAAATTCTTTCATACTGAATCGACGGTGTGAATTCTAAGGGTTGTCGGAGGACATGCTGGGGCTTATATCCCCAGGGATAGCGGCCAACACAGCCGGAGCTAAGGGTACTAACCAGGGTGACTGGTCGTCTAGCTTCCCTTCTATTCCATCAGGGGGCTTGCTTTCAGTAATGAGCAGGAAATATTTACACAACTACACTGTCACATATCACATACATAGTTACGCTCATCACTGACTCATTGACTCTGTAACGTCAAAGAGATATGTCTACCTTGGAGACAAGCGTATCATGAAGCACAAATATTAGTTTACTCCATAGATATGTGTATAAAGAAAAAAAAATGGAAGTGTAACAATACAGTAACATTTGAAATACAGCTACATAAGTGGAACACGCCTTAATTATTAAATTTGATATATTTATCATTTTTCAATGGACACATATGGCGTCTTACGAATAACTCTACATATATGCTTATAATTACTTAAAATGTTTATATCTCAGAAAGTTTAGCTCTAAACGAAACACGGTTAAAATTTTTCTCTTTTTGTAAATCTAAGTTTGCGTCACTAGGAATCTTTGAACGATATTTTGAATTTTGTACTCATGCCATTTCGAAAATCTTTATATTTTTTGAATATGTTTATATCTTTAAAGTTTATTTATTTAAAAAATTGCTTTTTTGTAGCTACACCTGTTTGAATTTTTATATAATATTTTTATTTTGTGGTCACTTAATTTCTGGCTGCTAGAAATATTGGTAAAAAGCACAGTTGCACTTAATATTTATTTATATAATTTTTGTCTAATATTTTTTATCATTTCATATATATATACATCGGAAATAATTTTAGTTTCCACAATATTAAAAGAAATTTAATTTCTGATAAAACTTTAACGTATATTAAATTTATGTATTTGTAATATTAATCATTTTTCAAAGGGCGCCTTAGGCGCATTACAAACTCCTGGTTACGCTATATTTACTGACTTATGAAAGAACAATGCACATCTAACAGACAAAAGTTTTTTGTTCCGTTATAAACTACGTAAACACGCCATGTGGACGGAAGACAATTTCGTTGAAATTTTTGCTAATACTTAAAAATAATTCTTGTGAGATCATGTTCAAAGAATGATTTTACTAAGATGTCCTCACTGAGATTAAAGGAAATCTTTGGATAGTTTGTAACCAGTGTTCTTCGTAAATATATTGTGACAATTTTTTTTGAGTGTACTTTTGTAACAATCATAGGTTATTAAATTCAAAAATTATATTTTTGTAAATGTCTTTGAAACAAGATTTCAGATGTATTGTAATAAAAAAATGGTTGAATGTATTTATGTACGCGCGTTATAAATTATACTTCCTTAGAGTAATAAGAAAATTAACTTTAAATTTGCATGCAAATAATTGATATAAATAAAATATTAAAAAGACGGGAGTGACATAAATATTGCAGGTATACGGCTGTAAAGTATAAATTCAATCAAATTAAATAAATACTCAGTATTCAATACTAATATTAACACGTGTAAAATTTAATAATTTAATCGAGTAAAATAATCGAGACAATTTTAATAAATAATGAAACTCAACAAATATGATGAATTTTTATTATAATTTATTAATTTTAATTATTTATTAAGTAATAATATAATAATTTATAATGCAATTAAATTATATATACAGGAACATAACTTCATTTATGTAAATACACTTGAAAAAATTTATAAACACAACTAGCTAAACCCGGCCACGCTTTGCTGTGGCACAGTTTAATATTAATTCATTGTTTAATTTAATATTTTACTGTGCATGGCTGTGGAATGTAATAGAAGAAATAAAAATGTGTTTAGCTTAAATATTTTTATTGTAAAGCTAATGGAAGGACTACATTCCTTGTTTTCCCATTTTTTGCATAAACATATAGATCAGATGGTTTACCGACTCTGGAGCACCCGACATATAACTGTCCATGAGAGAAGCATTCATTTTCTAAATTCAAACCGCACACTTGCAAAGATTGTCCTTGTGCTTTATTGATGGTCATAGCGAACGCAAGGCGTATTGGAAATTGAAGTCGTTTGAACTCGAACGCCATATCTGTCGGAATAAGTGGCATTCGTGGAAGTAATACGTCTTCACCTTTATGAAGTCCAATCAAAATTGTTGCTTCAATAAGATTATCCATTAATTTTTTAACTACTAATCGTGTACCATTACATAATTTAGGCTGACAGATATTTCGAAGCAATATAATTGGCACACCAATTTTCAAATTCAAAATATGTGGTGGTAATCCTGGAACATCGAGTGAATTGAGAAATTCCGTTGGAAAGTTCACTGCTTCATTTTGGTGCACTACTGAATCAATAGATTTGTATGTCATTGTTTCACCTTCGATTCTGTTTATAATACTATTGTTCATATTGTGTACGTCAACATTTTTAGCCGCTAGAATGGCTCTTTCGCTCAACCATGCATAATTTTTGAATTTTGTTTCGATGTTTTGGAATACCTTGTCTACTAATTCCTCTTTTGAATCTACGATGTTGCATAAATCAGATGATAAGCTGATTTTTCCTGTTTCTGGATTTGTAGGTACAGTGCCGTTACCAACTTCAATTAATTGTCTTGAAAATATGACTGCTGTTGGATCGTTCTGAAGTTTAACTCGCATATTCGTGGTTAAATGCATTTTTTTTACTGTGCTCCAAAAATTTGAATATTTTAAGCAGGCATGCAATTCATCAGCAGGTGTTGAGCGAGGTATCACTGGGAGCGTTTGCCTGAAATCACCGGATAGTAACACCAACACTCCCCCAAATGGATCTGGATTATTTCGCAAATATTTCAGTGTATGGTCTAATGCTTCCAATGACTTTTTGTGAGCCATTGTACACTCATCCCATACAATGATTTTGCACGTCTGAAGAACTTTTCCCATTCCTGATGTTTTTGAAATGTTACATGTTGGACTTTCTGTTAAATAAAGTTTTTTTATTCTTTCTTGAAATATATATATATATATATATATATATATATATATATATATATATACATATTTGTGTAAATTATAGTCGTCAAGGCACAATGGTCGAGTAGTGTCGGCCTCCGTAGCGCAGTCGACGGCCCACCGGGCTACGGTGCGGGGGCTCCGGGTTCGAATCCCGGGTAAGACATGGGTGTAATTTGTATTGTCTTAATAACAACCTTCAACCAACACTACCATTCCACAATGACTCGGGGTGACTTAAAAACTACAACATTAAGGGGGGGAGATTGTTGGCACACTGGTGACTGTCAAAACTTGCCAGTGTGCCATCCATCTATATTTTAAAAAAAAAATTAAAAAAAAAAAAAAAAGTAGCCTGATGTGCTTGAACTTCGACAATATGGTACAGCATCGTCGAGCGTGGTCACAACTAAGTTGGGTGACCATGATATTTAGTTATAGAAACTTTTTTTTCCGACTTTTCCGGTGGATTTTCCCAAACTTTTATTTCATATAAACACTCTTCTGTTAAGATGCAATGTTCTGTAAAAATTTCAATCCAAACCATCGTATACTTTCCGAGTTTTGCGGCCAAATACATACGGAAGCTAAATTTTTATATATATAGATTTAGATCACTTATATTCACAATAAATATACGGTTTTGTTGATACAAAACAGTATTCAATATCAATCCCTACAGTATAAGACATAAAAGCACATATAATTTTTATTTGTTTGTTGCCTTATTTTTTTTAATGAAGCTTTCTTTCATCCTGTGAAAATTTCGTTGCATGGTGCGCGCGCATCGTAAAAATTCACTCTCATCAATTTTTCATACCGCACCTAAAGAAGAATAACTTGAAGTAGAATAAAAAAAAATAACACACTTAGCAATGGAAGCGGAGCTTATTCCTCTTGGGGAGCGCTGGTTGGAGGACCTGCAGGGATCCGGATCTCCGAGCGGGCTACTGCTCTAACACGTATTTACCTCACCAAGTCGGTCCTGGGGCTTAAAGGTGCCGAACGCCCTCCCGGGACAACTGACTCAACCTTTGTAGAGTTGAAGCAGAGTTTTTAGTAGCTGCGGTTGTAGAACGATACTCAAAAATTACAGCTTAGTCTTTTACAATGTGAGTACCTAAAATTTGAATGTGATTATTATTTAAAACGGCTCTCGCAATATTGTGATTTTGAAATATATGCTTGGTTACATAATTATAGTAAGTCATTATTAGTAGACAACAATCATGAGGAACAAAATTGAAATTAACGTGAAATTTTCTTTTCGACATTCAAACGTTTCCTTCAAAAGATTATATTCCGAGCTATCATAAGTACCAATCGCACAAAGCTGTATCATTAATTTATTTTATTATGTACAATATTTACTTGTGAGAAAAGTTTTTCTAGCCCATAAAATTTAACTGGTCTGTAATTTTAATACTGCTCCAATTTAACTGTCTTTAATACTGGTCCAATTTAAATGGAATGTAATGCTGGTTAAATTTAACTGGTCGGTAATACTGGTCCAATTTAACTGGTCTCTAATACTTGTCCAATTTAACTGGTCTGTAATACTAGTCCCATTTAACTGGTTTGTAATACTGCTCCAATTTAACTGGTTTGTAATACTTGTCCAATTCAACTGATCTGTAATACTGGTCCCGTTTAACTGGTCTGTAATACTTCTCCAATTTAACTGATCTGTAATACTTGTCCAATTTTCGACAGAGAAGCAATCACGTTTGGGAAATTTTTCTTGTTTTGGTGTTTCGATTATATAAAATTATTTTTATTAATATTTAATTTAATCTATCAATATCAAAATATTATATAATAGTTTTTCGTATTTAAGATTACTTAATCAGTTAATACATTATACTTGGCTTACGACGTAGTAAAAAAAATTAATGCTATACCCAAAGTCAAGTCATGTTCTTGAGTAATGTTATGTTGTTAGAGCAAGAGCATATGCAGAATTTAATTTTTTTTTTGGTAGTGGGGATCACTTTTCTCGCTTTTTGCTTTCAAATTATTTCTATTTGTTGGTGAGAATGATAGATTATTTTAGATTTTTTGGATTTTTTGGGTGAAGGAGGGGGGATATGTTCCCTCATCACTCGTTCCTCAACGTCCATCACCCCTACTTGCAATCACAACCTTTAAAATTAATTTTATTAGTACAAAATTTAGTACCCGGCTTTGATCAGGTGAATAAACATTTCATTTTTAACTCAGGAAGTTTTCTTCTAATAATCAATATTATATTACTGATTAAATAACATCTATACCATTGTAAGTAGCATATGAAAGGCAGAGCTGGGACAGGTTCCAGTGTAAGGATTGAGGATTTTCACCACCTTCTTGGACTGTAATGTTACGACGTCCATTTTTGATGACCTTTACCTTTGACCTTGATTCCGGCAGCCATCTTGGATACGCCATCTTGTGTGATTGTGTTAGACTCTTGAGTAAATATGTCACTGATACTTTGGCACGAAATTACGGCACGCCCTGCTGGCTGATTACGAACACTCACGCTCTACCGAAATACGTAACGCATTTAGTGATTACGAACCAAACTGCGGTGTGTGTTTCAGTATGATCCGTGAGACTTGTGAGCTAAGGTATAAATCAGTGACGTCAAAGAAGGGCCAGCAACCACTGAATATTTAACGTGTGGGTTAAATAAACTATTTTATCCATGAAATTTAAGAAAAATCTTTCACTGATAAATTAAATAAACTTTAATGATTTTATTTTTATTTCGAGCATTTAAACAATCTGTTATTTGTTTGATAATCATTTAATTTAAAGATGGAGTAAAATAAATTTGTGTCGTCAATGTTGCAATACCTGTGAATTGCCATAGAATAGGTACCTTTCTAAAATAATGGATAAGAATATTACCGTAATAATACCTAACCTCAAATATTGTTTACGTTAAACTTCATTGTAAATAGGTTAGTCTACTCAACAGCTATGATGAAAAGAAAATCGTGCCACTAACATTTCACATTTAAAAATATTTATTATAGTTAAATTACATCGCTAACCTCTTACTCGTTTCACACCACAAAATCATACACACGTAGTGTATAACGTAGTACCGGTGCGATAAATACCTTCCGAAATGCGTGTTCATACTGAACGGATACGGTACATTCCGTCAGAACGTCATCAATGGTCAGATTTTAACGAAAAATATTGTGTTCGTAATCACGCAGCTTCTTCCTGCGGGAATCTCAGAGACCCTCTATGCATGCCGTGTCTTGTGTCGCAGATCGTGTGTTCATGGTCAGCCCGCTGTCGTTTGTTTCCTGACCGCTGCGAGTCGCTGTGATCGGCGAGGCGAGCGACCTAGACCACCTGTGGGCCTTAGCAGCTTAACCAACTTCGCTGCGAGGCCACACATAATCTACGTCATCACGGTCTCACCACACTACATTTTGGGGCCAACAATCAGGCCATTTTTTTTTGCACTCAAAGCTTTTATCGCGTATTTTGAATTTTTTTTAAAGAAACGTGCTTGGTGTACTGAAAGTGCGTAAAACTGGTTTTCCTCAAACATGACATTTGAAATTCACTTATGTGCAAGGCTGTACATAACACTTTATCCTGACGTGTTTTAAACAAGGGACTTTGCTTGCCACGTGAATTTTGGCCCGAAATGTAGCTGAAAGCTGAATGTGAAAGTCCAGTTTTATTAGCAGTGTTTTAAGTGTGGCAGCGTTCTTGCGCCTTGCTTCCTCGGCGAGGCCCATCGCTCACGACGGTACGTGACATTGCAGACCGGAGCCGATATACGCAGTGCCTCGTTAACTGGTTTGTCACTGTTCTAAACGCGTGGGACTGTCTTGGTTTGTTTAATTATTCAGTGAGCTGTTTGTCCTAAATAATTCGGGCGTTACGTCTACAGTAAGAACTTATCTTCGAGTCAATTGTGTACAAAAACCACACATTTGGAACCAAGTTGAAATGTTGACGAACGTACCTACTATAGGAAGTAATTCATACAAACTTTCTGTAATTTCGCGCTCCTTGAAGATTCAACTCATCATCCCAACGAGTGCTAAGCCTTTATGAATTTTGGCATTTTGCGAACGCACTTTAGCTAATAATTTTGTGGGCACTTGCGTATTTTTCATGAGGCATTTATACGTTATTGTGCGCTTACGCTTAAGACATTTCTTACGCTAAATAGTGCGTTTAGTATGATTGGAACTCACAGTACCACACTCCGATTCCACATAGCTGTTTGGCTTGTTCAGAGGGCTTCAGGCGTAGAGTTAAGTTGAATTTAATGCACGAAGTCATTAAACTATTTTTGTCACACGTCTTGTGACTGTATCGTTTGGTGAACTGAGCGTCTATTGGTATCACAATGAGTCAACGAAAACTGAACTTTTCCTCTTTTCTGCTTTTTTCCGCATTATCTTAAACGTAGAGTGTGAAGTATTATATTTCCGCAATTTTACAGGCAATTTTTATCTTGGTTGCGTAGTAGAACTTTATTTTGTACAAGCTGTTAGCCGCAACCTAATCATGTTGGATGCTAATAAAGTTATGTCAAAGTAGTGTGAGCACATTTGTGGAGCTTTTATTGTTACCTAATTTAAACTTCTTTAGCTTGTTTTACAGTCGTTTGTATAATTTTTTTTTATAATATCAGTAACTCCTGAATATTTTATAAAAATCTTTTGCTTTTATGTTTATTATTTAGGTATCAGCATGTTATTAGATTTTCACCTTCAGCTTAAAGCTACAGTTCCGGCCAAAATTCACGTAGCAAGCAAAGTCCCTTGTTTAAACATATCATGATAAATTACTATGTACATCCGTGTCCATAAGCAAATTTAAAATGCCAGATCTGAGGAAAACCCGTTTTACGCACTCAGTTCACCAAGCACGTTTCTTCAATAATTCAAATAGTATTTTTTTATTAGAAATAACTACCGGACCAATAATTTATTTACAAGCTAGAAATTCACCTTTAATGGAACAACTCATCTTCTTCCATGATCATATCATAATAATTTTAATAATAATTGTAACTACAGTATCCTATATTATTAAATTTAGGTATAGCATTCCCATGGTGGTGTACCACTTTGCATAGACTAAGATCAAGCATTGATTTTAACGATGTGCTTAAATGCTTGTTTTCCCACGACAAAGTTGCAACAAGTGTAAGCCTTGTTCGTTCGTTGAGAATATAGTAAAAAAAAAATACCATTTATTTTTTTGCCTTTTTCTTAATTTTTATAATTTTCTTAATCTTTCAGGGGCACGCCGTGTGTGAGGAGCACCCGGAGATGCCTTACTGTATAAAACCAGAGCGGAAAGGAGAGAAATACTGAAGTACTGAAAAACCATAAAATGTTATGAATAACAGTAAAACTACAGACTTTCCGACGAAGAAAGCACCTCAAATAAACGAACAGATTATTTTTTCTTTCAAATCTCTTTATTCGTAGAAACTACGCCGGATCCCAAAGCCGAGTGTTGTTCTCCGTCGTAAACAAACAGGGCTGCCATGAACATGGGATGAATAAGGTGAGTTTTTTTCTGTAAAATTAACTAGTGTTTGAAGGTTTTGTAAATAACAGAATATACTTAGTTCACGTAAGTTCATGTTCAAAGTAAGCTAACTCAGTGCTCGTAACGAAGATACTTGAATAACTTCTAACTAGCGTTCTTCGTGAATAGTGGTTGGATATTAAAACTGTAAAATATACAGATTTGCCAGTTAGTTTCTTAATTGTTGTGTTTGTTCCTCAATCTCTTTTGGTCCAGGTGTACCGTGGTAGTTAAGTTGGTCGGTCGCGTGCTCGCCGTAAAGAGGAAAGCCCACAGTTGTAGAGCGCAGACTGGGCTGCGCAGTGACCAAGTTTTGTGTCAACAACTACCATGCCTACAAACACGTGACAGTGTTAAGAATATACACAGAAAAATAAGTCCATAGAACCACAACTCAACAAACAAAATTATTCACTATATATTATGTTATGGATATACACACAATAAGAAGCCCAGAGAAACAACTTACCAAACATAACTAATTATTATACATGATTTAAAATTTAAATAATTGCATGGACATGCCCCATTTTTAGTTTACACTGGTTGTAATAGACAAACCTCTTCGCTGTCAATTTTTGATGTTTTTCTGTGACAACCAGTCCAAACCAGCAATGACGTAAGTCCATGAAATTGTTTTCATTGAATATTCTTAATTTCAAGATTCATAAAAGAACATGTTTTTTCTTATATTCGCATTTCATCGCTAGTAAAGATATCAACCAACACCCGACATCCATAAAACAAGTTTCACCAACTTGGGAAATACCTTGTTATCTGAAAGTCCAGCTCGGAAATCACCAACTCTTGTAATGGGAAACAAAGATGTTTTGCCTACGGCACGATGCGTAGTATCCCAAGCTTTCTCTTCAGCTACGTCACTTAATAGCGCTAGGCTGTAGTCTGCACCAGGTCCGGATTTAAGATGTGGGTGGCCCGGGGCCCACTTGGGTGGGAGGCTCATTGATTCAAGGTGTTGCAATATGTAATGCAAAATCACAAAATGAAACGAACACAAGTTTATTTACTAAATTTATTCATGCAAATAATTCAGTTAGAATTATTTGATTTTTTTTTCATTAAAAAGTATAGTATAACATAACTTATAAATAACACGTAAATATATTACAAATCAGCAAATTAATAGCATTATAAAACCATCACAATCCAGGCACTTTCCTTGATTTTCGTGCTGCAAAATCGCTTATGATGTCACCAAAGTCCAATTCATGCAGTATATCTGACTCGATGATCATGATAGCCAAATTTACAAGTCGTTCCTGCTTCATGGATGTCCTTAATCGGTTTTCAATTAATTTAAGTTTTGAGAAGGAGCGCTCGCCACTGCAGTTTGTTACCATCAACATTAGATATATCCTCAAAGCTATCTCAATGTTTGGGAAAGTGTCCTGTACACCCTTTTTCATGATAAGCTTGTACATGAAAAGTTCAGTGCTGATATCGTTTGGCTCTTCGTCAGTGAATATATTGGCAAATGTTTCAAACTGACACAGTTCATCAATAAATGTAATGTCCAAGTCATCTGAATAAGACCTGACGAGCTGTTCTGGTGCGGCCTTAAGCTCATCTGAAGACTGTTCTTTCATATGGCTAAAACAGCTAAATTGGCTTGCTATATATTTATATGCCTGAAGTGATGAACTGATCAATAACAGGCAAGAAAGTTTCTGTTCTGTATTTTTCAGAAGGGCTGAGTTGCACTTCTTCCATATGGCCATAATCCAATGGGTTAAGACGCACATTTTGGCGCTTATGTCGAGTTTTCATCTAAACATACTCTGTTGAACCAGATAGCTCTACGCCTTGCTTCTCATAAATTTCGAAGCAGTCACGCTTTGATGCGACATAGTTTTTCAAGCTGGTCAGTGATGCCACAGCTGTATCTAGATCGAGTTTTGCTTGTTGTAGATTTTTAATAGTAGCATCTGTTCTTTGCAGGATATCATTCCAGAAGGTGGTGTAAATACCAATTTCAAGCTGATTCATCTGTGTTAACAGTCCTTCTGCTTCACACCGTACACAGCCTTTTTCTTCTAAGTCATCCGCAATCTGTTTAAGTACATTCTTAATCTGCTGATAGTCAAGCTTAAGTGTCTTAGTTGCGTCAGCTCTGCAGGACCAACGTATTGTTGTGACATGTTTGAGCGTCAATGCTGAGTCATTATTTTTCAAAGCCTCAGTCAGAAGCTGATGCCGATGCGTTGAAACTGTGAAGAAGACGAACAGCTTTTCAAGGAAGTAGAAAAATTTTATATCACTTGAGCAGCTTTCTACAGCATTTTTAGCAAACAGATTTAGAGAATGTGCCATACAAGGAATCCAGGATGCAAGATTGTTCTTTTCTCTCACTTTGGCTTGTAAACAATTGTACTTTCCACTCATTGCAGAGGCATTGTCATAACTTTGACCGCGGCAGTTTCCCAGGTCTAGGTCATGTCTCTTCAAAAATTGCACTAAGCCATTGAACAAGTCTTGAGCACCATGGCCTTTGTTTGCCATGAAAGTTACAAAGCGTTCCACGGAGACATCTTTCTCCATATACCTCTATACAAGGGTTAGTTGGTCAATGTGGGCTGCATCGGGTGTGGAGTCCAAAGAGATGGAGTAATATTTTTAATTTCTTAACTCTGGAAATAATTTCTCGGAGGACTTGTTCACCCATTACACTGATAAGTTCTTCCATTATTGTAGATGACAGGTTAGTGTGTGACCCTTGCCGCGATTGGCTTGAGTTTCTATATGCTGTGCAAGAAAGTCGTCGTACTGGGCGATGAGTTCAAGAATACCCAGAAAGTTTCCATTTCTAGGTGATCCCACCAACTCGTTATCTCCTCTAAATGCTAAGCCATGCTCGGTAATAAACTGAATAACATTTACTACTCGTTTCAACACTGATCTCCAATAATGCTCTAGACATTCAACCTGTTGGGTCAGCTCTGTATCAATTCGCCCAATTGCTTTTAACCTCAAATTGAAAGTAATAGTAGCCTTCACATGTTCCGTTGACCGCTCATGACTTTGTATACGTTCTTGTGAATGTTTCCAATCACAGAATCCATTAGACGAAAGCTGAAAAGACTCAGGTGCTGTAAGTGTAGTTAAGCACATCAATCTGCATGTGAAGCAGTAAACACGTCCATTTGAAGGAGCGAAGCATAACCAATTCCTCGTTATGACTTCTCCATTATAATTTTGATGACGAAAAGGCCCAAGTGTGCATATTCTTGGAATATTGCGGTCCTTTCTAGGTTGCTGAACCGAGCGTGCAATGAACAAACTTTCATCACAGTGCTGGATTGTTGACACACCCCTTTTCATCCAGTAATCCCGCATCTGTTCCGAAATCATGGATGGCCAAAGTCCAATGCCATTGTCCCCTGGTGGGCCCTCAGATTCTACATAAGATGTGCCACTATCAGCTTCCTTTTCTATGTTCTTCAGTTGGACCAGTTACTACTTCTGCCGTTTCTTCGCCGAGATCTACAACCATTTCCACTGAAGCATTGTCAGGTTGATCACGTTCTGGAAAATCACTCCTTTCCGACACATGTCTTGATTGAACAGTGAAGAACTGGTCCAATTTTCTTATCTTTGCCATCTCTTCTGCTGATTTCATTGTTGCTTCTTTTGCCTTACGTCTTTTAGAAGCACCAGACTCCCAAATTATTATGCGATGTCTGTGTCTATCTACTTCACGATTGTCCATGCTGGTAATCTGAAAATAACAAAAGAAATAAAAAATGCAAAGTACACTAATACTTGCATAATTTAAATATGTTTAAACTGTTAAATTACATAATTAGATGAGATTTTGAATATAATAAACATTAACAAAAATTCTAGCAAGTAATTACGTAACTACTATTATCAGACAAAACATAACATTTGTCCATCTACCAATCAAATAATACATTTTTAACTGTTTAAATATATTTAACGAATGTAAATAAGAGTTTAATTTTGCGAGAAATAAAAAAATTAAAATCTAACCAGAAAGGGATCTAGCAGTTTTCGAACCCGAGCTCACAAGTTGCCAGCTAATGATTTTATCCATTACACTACACCAGAGACTTATCAATTATCAAAAAAATGTGATATATAGTGTCTTTAGTAAATTAAAACTTTAACTGACAATTGCAGCAAAGTTACAAGCTATTGCTATGCATTAAACCCTAAAAATCTTCTAAATAAATAAAAAATTCAAAACTTTACCCAATGTTTAAAACGAAACAGAGTTTTAAAAAATATATCCACTTTTACATGAAACTCCCATATAACACAATGTTAATGATGGGTTCAACTACTAGTAGTGCCGTTAGTTCGCAGGCCACCGCAAGCTTCACTAAGCCTATTTAGAATGAAGGTAAGTTGCCAGACCTATCTATATGACCGTGGTCCTGACCAAATAGGAATGGCAATGATGAAAAGTGCATCATATTAAGATTGAGAGTTCCCTCCAAGTCTTTTGAGGTTAGGTTTACACTGAAAGCACTGTTAGCATGCATTCATTGTTCATTTTAATTAGAATAATAAAACAGTTTTTCACTTACCAAGATGTATCATAAGTCAAAGTCCAGGAAAAATAAGAATTAACTTTTACACAAGTAAACTACACATAACTGAGATCGCACTTGTCATAGGGACTCATAACAACACTACTCTCTAGAAGACAAATACTAGTTCTGTACTGACATTGTGATTGTACTGCCACCTATGAACAAGTTAGAAAATGAAACCTACTTGCGAGAATAATGATCATATTCCTGGTCACCGGTAATAATAAATCATTTTTATTATTTTTACATATTGCAATTTGTATTTTTCAAGTAAAATAAACATACTAAACATATTATTGTGAATAATTATAACTGGTGTAAATTAGTAAATTATCAGCCATTTTAACTAAATGTAATGTGCATCACTACGTTTTTGGAAGAACTAGCCAGTGCAATAACGTTGCATGATTTTTAATAATTTTAACTAATTTAGAATATAAAGTTTGGTTATTACATTTTTCTTATCAAGCAAGAAATGTCTTGTTAAATTTTCCCTATAATTGTAAACAGTTCACAGCAAAAATGCATTTTTTTTCCTGTTTTGTGATATTCACCCCTATATTGGTGGGAGGCCCACTCTTGGTGGGTGGCCCAGGGCCCGGGCCCCTTGGGCCCCCCCCTTAATCCGGCCCTGGTCTGCACCGTGCCAAGACTTGAGACCTAGTTTTTTGAAATAGTTTTGGATCCACCCGTTAGATAGTAGAATTATTAATATATTTCTAACATGGCTACATTAATTATGAGAAGAAATGCAACAGCTATTAACAGGCAAACTAACCAGTGAAAAATAATGTATTTTATTTTGGTTGCCACATACTTTGTGGTGTTACATACCAGAAATTTTGCATCTCCTACTCATTTATATAGATAATTATTTTTTATTACAAAACAGCATTAAGTGTTTTTCGCAAAGTTGAAATCTCTTTTACTAAGCAATTAGTCATCAAGTGGTTAATTTAACGTTATAAACCTAAAAATTTGGATTTTAACCTCTAGCCCAAGTTTTGTTTTGCTAGTAGTTATGGGCCCACCCAACAGATAGCGTCGAATGTCACCCAAAACATGGTTTCAGTTTCCACTGTAAGAGTTGCTCTATGGTCTGCACGAAGCAGGTATTGGTCGCGCACAGCCGCGACCGAAGGTAATCCGAGTAGAGGTCATCGGGGAGTTCACGCGTCCCGGAGGAGGACAAGTGTTTGCCCGACGCTTCGCATGTGAGCGACGAAGGCCATTGAGCAAACAGATGCTAAAAACGGAACAGGAGGTTGTTGGTGTGCACAGATGGATTTAAGGAATTTGTCTGCCTCCTGATACAAATAGGCACTCTTTTTTTTTCCATCCCAACACGAGTTCATAGAATCAACATTCGTATTTCTCTGGCTATCAGTGCCGGGTGATCAGTTTATTTAAAAAAAAAAGATTCTTATGAGTTAGGCGTTAGCATATTGATGGTTTTGAGAACTGTGGAACTAAAATTCACACCAAGTCGCTCCTTCAGCCAATCCTTGAAGATAAATCTCGACTTTCATTTTCTTAACCGTTTAAGCGTAGATCTAATTTCTTAATGGAAAATGACTATCTAAGTAGCAGACTTCTAAATCTCTAAATAGGAATTTTCGAAAATCTAAAACTGAAGGACACTATCTATTAGTTGAAACAAGTGGTCCCTATAAATGATGACTACGAGAGTAACAGCCGGTATTTGACCAAAAGTAGACAGACTGATTACTTGATGGGATAGCATTACGTACTGCAGTAAGAAAATTAGGGACAGTACAACACCTACTTTAAAAACATGAAGGAAATGGATTAACGCCATAAACCTCCTATCCAGATGCAAATCAAACTAGAGACCTATAACGTGCTAACTAGTCGTTCCGACAATCATAAACGAAAGGTGTAACTAGGAATAACATCGACAAATATAGAACTTTTTCATGCGCATAAATGATACAAAAACTTCTGTAACTTAGTTAAATTAGATAATAGCAAGAAAGGAATCGAAGTGTCGTAACAACTTAGGGATGGATTCACATCGAGGCATTTTCTGACTACGTTCGAATGTAGGGTTTCAAGGCCTCTTTATTTAGGTAGATTTGGAAAAAATACGCATATTGTAGTCGTTACCATGGCGCGACTTCCGGAAATTTTTTTTTACCTACATTTCGTTTCATGGTTCATAGTCCCCAAAACAATCATTTCAAAAGTAAACACACACATAAATACCTATATATATTTTATGTATATATATATATACATTTTTATGGACACGAATTTTTATTTGCACGAATTCCTTCCAATTTGATTACACAAAATATATACATGTAAACATCTCGGTCGAGTTCATTTATGGCCAAAATCGTACCAAAGAGGTAGAAATGGGGAAGATTTTGTAAAAAAGAAAAGAAAAATCGCTATTACTTCCATAATATGACAAAAATCGCACACATTACATTTACCATACCTCTTTAGAGTAATACCAAAATCTTTTGTCTCAATCGATTTTTATACGGTAAATCATAACTGTAAGGTGAGGAAAAATTAAGGTATGAAGGACAAATAATTTCATAACTCCCTCAGTATAGTCACTATGAAATTCATTAAATATTTTTGTAAACCATATAGATATCATTCTGAAATATTTTCAGTAAAACGAATTTTTACTGCAAGAGCTGTGTAATAGAGTCGAGCGCATGCTTCAGGCTGGGGTGCGGGGTGCCATCTTGGATAGCAACGTCATGCGGCGGCCATCATGGATGACCTTGACCTAGACCCCGGAGCCATCTTCAATTCCGCCATTTTGTGTTTTATAACTTTCAGTCATTTTGTTTCCTATAACTTTTCGCCATTTTTTTAAAGAACCTTCTGCTATCTTGGATTACGCTTTTTTGTTTTCTGGAACCATTTGTCATTTTGGATTCCACAATTTTTTTTCAAAAATTTGCTGCCATTTTAGATTATACCACTACATTGATATTCGGTAATCATCCAAAAAAATCGGATTTTTTAAAAATTTATTACAATTTTAATTAAAAAAATCTTACGTCATGGACCTTGGAGGTACCGGGTTCGATTCTCGGCGAATGTACTTGTAGAAATAAACCACAACTTTTGAAAATAAAATTTATTGCATAAATTCTACATTACTATAAGCACAACAAGCAAATTATTAAAGTATTTTGCTTTTATTGATTTCTGTCTCTGCTACACACGAAATAAAGCGAGGCGGGAAACCCACCACTTGTAATATCATCCATTTTTTTCGTTTAAGAATTTTCTCCACCAAAAATGTGTCGGGATACATGGTAGGCTGAATCAATTAGGCATAGAAGCCACCACGAATAGCCATGTGGTCCAAATATTCGAGGTTGTAGGTTCTAGGCTCCGATTCGCGAATGTGGGTAACACGGAAATGTTCGATACTCCAATTCGCAGTGAAACGTTTCTCGAAGACACCTTTCTGGTTGGAGATCAACACAATGTCAACGATGTTATCTTTTCACTTACGTGTATCTTTATTTTTTGTGTTAGAAAACACAGTTGGAAGCAGGCGATCGTCCTTCACGTTTTAAGCTTAATTTTCGTAGCAGACTGCGCCGAGGAATTGTATCCACTTATTAGTTTCGGCAAATCGGCAGTATATCCAGCCACTTGTAGGTTCTGATTGCAGTGAAATGACACCACATATTGGTGCGCAAAGTTCTGTTGAAACACTCGACTACGGATGCTTTGGCAATACTAACTGTAGAGTAATTTTTGATGCCAAATTTCTTCATCAAAGCCTAGAAAGTTGCACTGTAAAATTCTTTGCCGAGATCTGTTTGCAGGTGCGACGTAATGCGTCCATTACGAAAAAAAAAACTCCAACGTCTTGGTTACATCGGACGAATGTTTCGATTTCACAATTCTGGGCGAAGCTAATTTGCTTTAAATGTCGATTACATATACTTGAAGTTCTTGTTCATTCGGGAATATGGAATCATCTCAACAAGATCCGCCTGGAATAAATTATCAGTTCCACGCACTACAACTTTGCATCGAAGGTGTTTCCGTCGTGTTGATGATAATTATACTATTGTCTGGAGTGTTTACCCTGTAGTGAAACTGCCCTTTATTTTGTAATGGGCCTTATATAATTCGTTAAGTACGCTATTTTATGCCCATTCTATAGGCATAGTTTGCCTTATATTCTTGTAAGAAGTCTTTTTGTAAGCATGTCGAATAACTTTGTAAGCAGGCCTTCTGCTTCGTAAACTCTCAACCTATATGCTGGTTGTTTTACTAAGCATTGACTAAGTAGGCCTCTTGGTTCGGAGACGCTTGGCCTACATGCTTGATATCGGCCATTACTTGTTTGAAAGTTATACTAAGTATAGTCAAGGAGGTCTCTTTGTTCAAAATTTTTTTGTTCTTTATGTTTGTAGTTGGCATCATAGTAGTAAAAAAAAAAGGTGCACCGAATACGGCCTTCGTTGTACGTGTAAGGAATGCTACCATGTACAGAATTAGTAGTGAGGATGATTAAAATGCGTGTAGAAGGGTTATTAAAAAGTGTAATAATGATTTTTAAGCTTAAATTTCTTTTTTGTACTAATCAAGGATCGAACCAAGGATGGGAATCAATCAAATCCATCAGTATATTAATAGGTTATACAGGATGTATCAAAATTCATGTTACAATGCTTGGGGGTAGAAAGCTCTTATTATTTGCAACCATTTTTGCCAATAAACATGTTGCCGGAAACGCGTAGTTAAGCCCCTGTATCCCCAGAAAGAATCAGCGTAGGCAACCCGTTGTAGAGTGTTATGTTGTGGATGTGCGGGCGTTCGAGTAGAGAAATAACCTTTTTAATCGTGGCACAGATTTTAATTTCACTCTGAAATCAATCACAGCTACGGCTTTGTTTCACAACATTGAAATTGTTACATACGTTTTAAGAACGTGACAGCCTTAAGCAACGGCTCAAAAACACGCCCACCTTGAGCGACACAGAGGTGGCAACAGCGAATCATGTTTTCACGGATACGCTGGAGCATGTGTGGAGTCGACCTTATGATTTCGAACGCTTCAATGATTCGCTGTGTAAGCTCTTCTACTGTTTCTACTGGCGTAGCGTAGATAAGCCCTTTTACGTAACCCCACAGAAAGAAATCTAACGGGGTTAGGTACGGTCACCTTGGTGGCCATGCGACAGGGCCCGCTCGTCCAATCCATCGGTTTGGAAATGTTTGGTTTAAATACTCTCGCACTTGCAGGGAAAAATGAGATGGTGCCCCGTCATGTTGGTACCACATCACACGTTGGACATGCAATGGAACCTCTTCAAGAAGGCCTGGTAGTTCGTTCTGAAGAAAGCGGAGGTATCCGGCGCCGGTAAGTCGTGGCGGAAGAAAAAAAGGCCCGATGAGTACGCCGTCAACAATACCGGCCCACACATTAACTGAAAAATGTTCCTGGCGAGCTGTAACACACGTTGCATGCGGATTGACATCATTCCAAACATGACTGTTGTGCGAATTGAGAATAGCGTCTTGAGTGAACGTGGCTTCATCGCTGAATAAAACCGCTAACTCGGGGTTCCTCAATATTCTTCGAATGTACCAACGAGAAAAGGTCATGCGAAGAGGATAGTCCGCCGGACCCATGTGTTGCACTTTTTGAAGGCGGTACGGGTACAAGAGTTGCTCATGAAGAACTCACCAAACAGCCATTTTGTCAGCGTCCATATCGGAACCTTCTGCCCTTGTGCTTGTATCCGGACTCTCCTCAAATCTCTGAAGTACATCTTCTTCAAAACTGGGAGTACGAATCCTGCGTGGAGCACCAGCATTTGGTCTTGTGACGGCACATGTACCAGTATCACGCATTCGCTGAGTAAGTCTTACAAACATGGTGTGAGCTGGAATCCTACGACCCGGATATCGTTCTTCGTACAGACGACGGGCGGCTCGTCCATTTTGTCTAGCTTCCCGTAAACAAGCAGCATGTCCGTGTACTCACTAAACGTGTACTCCATTGAGCTCCACTAAAACGTCGCCCTTTTCAGAACCACAGCGAAAGAAATGACACCTCGAGTTTGGTTTTACGACAGAACAGTCAACGACAGACCACCAGTGATATCAAAACACACTGCGACACTGCGACACTGCGACACTGCGACACTGCGACACTGCGACACTGCGACACTGCGATGTCACGCTGCGCAGTGCTATGGCACGGCACGAACGGAAGAAAAGAGGTGAGGGCGCCACCAATGGAAGTAAAAAGGGGCGGGGGTCAGCATTCGACATCGTACAGTCCTCTCGAGCGCTGCCCGGCGTCGTAAACACGTAATTCACCACAGCATCGTCTGTCTCGCACAAAGCCCAACGGGTTGCCTACGCTGACTCTTTCTGGAGCTACAGGGGCTTAACTACGTGTTTCCGGCAACATGTATATTGGCAAAAATGGTTGCAAATAATAAGATCTTTCTACCCTCAAGCGTTGTATAATGAATTTTGATACACTCTGTATTTTAAATATTTTTTTTTTATAAATTATTCAATCATCGGAGAAACGGAACCGAGAAACTATAGTACAGGAAGAAAATGTTGATGAGTTTCCTAAGATGAAACGTGAAAGAGTTGGCCTTCTTACAGAATTCACTTATGGATTACTTTGTAGTGCATATCGATGGATTTAATAATACTGGAAACGTTGGCAGCAACAACCGTACAGAAAATGGGCATGTGTTTAAATATAATTATGGGCCGGACAACAATAAAGAAGCAGGCGAAGCTGACACGTCAGAAGACCGTGGTGAAACTCTGAGACCAAAAATGCGGAAATAAATACATTGAAATGATATTTATCATGGTGATGATGATGATGATGATTTTCATGTTATGGAAAATTCTCAAAATACCAAAAATGTATTTCTCACCAAAGAAACGTAGACAATACTTCATAAACTTAAAGATGCTGGATTTATAGAATAAAGACTATAACACATTTTTAAAAAGATGTAAATGTGTTATAAAATTTTTTAATAATTTAAGATGAAAAATTGTGATTAATTTTTATAACATTCTTACATAAATAGATAAGTAGTATAATAAGTAGGAGTCGGAATGTGGATTGGGATTTTTATGGAGGCCATATTGTATTGTGATGTCACGTAACTATCTTGGATAACCTCGACGTTTGACCTTGACCTTTGCTATGGCCTTGAAAATGGCGGCCATCTTGGATTATCTTCAACCGGCGCCAACTTTGAATCGCCATAATATTTTCTAGAATATTCCACCATTTTGAATTATGAAGCCATGGCCAACATTTTGAATTATGACATCATGTTCACAATCTTAGATTCTAAAATCGCAAACACTTTCTTCTATTATGTTACAGCCGCCATATTGTTTTTCGTTTTACTCGATGCACATTTGTTTCCGATGTTTGTTCCTAGAGTGTGGCAACATCACTCTGTCTCATACATGTAAGTCAATATTCCATTACCTACCAGTGCTGTGAAATCCTATATATATACATACATATTACCTTAATTTTTGTTATCTGAAGTATCCGGCGTTTCCCGGACTAAAAACATCATAACATAAGGACCATCACTACCGAGTTTCAAGTTTGCAGGACAAACACTTGAAAAACTGGAAATTCTGATTTTAAAGTCCCATTGATTGCACTAGTTCGATACATTTCTACGCATCAGCAAAGCCGGGACTCCAATCTTCAGGTTCATTTTGTTGGAAGGCAAGACTTGACGGACGCATCAAACAATAGCGCATGACAAAATCAAGGCAAAGCCATCTATTGATGAAGTTCTTAACAAAACTGTTATTAGAGTCTTTAGTACGCTATCAGCCGCGAGCTTCACTAAGCGGATGGGTTTCGACAAGGGAAAGGAAATTAAGTTGCTAGACTTTACTAGCTATATGAACGTGTGGCGGACATTAAGAAATGACACAAACTCACTGTTTGTGTATCCTATGATGTTCTACTATAAAACTGAATTTACTCCCTTTTCACTCCCTTAGGGATGTAATTTCTTAATTATATGTAGTTTATGTCATTATCTGGCCCATAAACTATCTATTTGCCAAAAATCACGTCGATCCGTTTCTACGTGAAAGGACAAACAAGCACACTATCACATTTATAATATTAGTATGGAATTAGGGTTGCAAAATACATTGAAACGAGGTGATTCATACCATGACACTTTTGGAGTGAAAACCTTACGTTTTTAACCACACGGCCATTTTTTACGACTTATTTATTTATTGAAGTTATACTTCTTTAGGCGCGTTATGAAAAAATGATGAGAGGGAAATTTTAAGATGCGCGCGCATCACTGTAACACAAAATTAACAGGTTGAAGCTGCGCGCGCCCTATATAACGACATTTTCATAGGAATATGGCGGACCCACGTGTATGAACATCAACCCACATTAGGGGACATACCAAACGTATTGGTGTGCCAAATGAAACTTTATGATAGTGAAATTACCATGGAATTTATTTTGGTAAACTAAAATAGTCATAGTAAAGAGTAAATTCCAAGGTTTGAAAAAAACACATTATTTTGGCATACATCAAATATAATAGGTACACATGTGCCTCGTAACCTTCTGTCAGAGCAGTGATTATACTGCGTGGTCAATATGCTGAAGAGCCGTGGTTTAAAACTCGACGATAGGTATTTTTTTTTTACTTTTTTGAAGTTATACTTTTTTAGGCGCGTTATGAAAAAATGATGGGAGTGAAATTTTAAGATGCGCGCGCATCACTGTAACACAAAATTAATAGGTTGAAGCTGCCCTCTAAACCGCTCGAAAAAAAGCTACCAACAAAATAGAAATAGAACCTCTATTAGTTGTACATGTTGGCACGCTCGTCGCCTCTGATCACTGTTTTCATATTTATAATATTTATCCACATGTTTCTAGTTTCTACATTCACAACACGTGTTTTAGTTTCATACAAGTGCGAATTATATATGTGCTAATAAATTATATCCAGTGGTGATTTAAATTGAATATTTTGATTAATATTATTTACTATTCGTAAATATTAGTCAAAAAGTTATGCTTATATACTTTTTCAACAAAGTGCTCCAATATAATTGAGGTTAACTATCCGTATGTATTATTTATTTATATAAATTAAAATATTATTATTTAATATAATTAATACTAAATATTATTAAATTATTAATGTTAAATATTTATTATTGGTTATTTAATATTTTGCAAAATAAAGAAATAAATTTAATAAAACATTGAATAAAAAATTTGTGATAAAAATTAAAATCGAACTCATTTTAAAATATTAATTTTTAATATTTATTATTAAATAGAATAAATAATAAATATTTATAAAAATAAATAAACAAATTTAATCAAAACTTTTTGATAAAAAAGAAAAGTGAATATTTAATCAAGAAAATAATAAATATTTAAAAAATGAATAAACTTAAATTAAAATTTGTAAATTATTATTAAATTTATTTATTTTCTTTTAAAATATTAAATAATCAATAATACATATTTAAAATTAAAAATCTTATAATATTTAGTATAAATTATGTCATATATATTTATTACTCTATAAATTTTATTTATTTAATTTTTTCAAATTTAAACTTAACTTTATTGACAGGGTTGACTATCTTTTTCCAGCCCTTTTATTATTTTGTTGTAATTAATTATTTGAATGCAATTAAAAACTATTTTTTTAATGATGCCAAAAAAGTATAACTTCTCATGCGCGTAAATAAGTACACGCACCCATTTTTTATATTTAGTTACATATAATGCATACAAACACAAATGTAAAAATAAAGTCAATTACATGTTAGACTACATACAATATGCTTTTCCTGTGTTCAAAAAAAAATTCCAAACACATCAAAACTTAAATACTTTCTGTCCAAAGATTTTAAATGGCAATTCATCTGAGTTCCTTAGTAAATATATATATATATATATATATATATAAAGTTTTATAGATCCACATAAATATACAAATACACTTTCATTTTTGTCAGTTCATTATGTTGTCAAGCCATATATAACTGTGTCCTTTCAAAACGAAAATAAGAATGTTCCAAACCATGTTTGGAGCGTGCCGCGCCATCGAGACATTTACCAGACTGAGAGTTAATTAAGTTATACATAAAAATAAATAATAGTTTTAAAAAACCAAAAAACACTCTTTTATAGAAAATCCGACTAAAAAATGAAAAATAAATAATAGTTAAAAAACTACAATACACGCTTTTATAGAAAATCCAACTAAAAAATGAAAAATAAATAATAGTTTAAAAAACAACAAAAAACATGTTTTTATAGAAAATCCAACTAAAAAAAATAGAAAATAAATTTTTATCCATACAAAATGGTGATAATTCAATAAAAATGATTCAATTTTATTCATAAAAGTATGTAGAGGTAGATTTTATCATACAAAAAATAGAAAAATAAAAAATAAAAAATTCTTCCTTAAAGAATATAATATTTTTAATGCCTAACTGGTTTGGTTGCAAAAACCTATTACGGCTCAGTCTCAGGCTGAATATTATATTTCCTTTTCTTCTGGATCAATCATTTCATCAATGTTTTGTTATGACGTTGTCACGTTAAACTATCGTCCGTAAACCGACTTTACAGACAACCAATTTTTTGTTTTCTTTTTAAATTTTTGTTAATGTTTTTTTTCAATGTTTAACTTTGTGCTATCTTTTGTCAAAAATCGTACTCTGCCAATAAAACAACATAAAATAATAATACAATTATTCAAAACTTAGTTGTCGAGAAGGCAGCAAAAAAATAAAACGTATTCAGTTATAACGTCCAGATTTTCATGTTTATCAGCGATTTTAACTGGGGTACAGAAAATAATAGACTGCTCGTTGTCATTTTATATGAGTGACACTGATTCGCCACTCAGGAGATGTTAAAAAAGTGTCTTTACAGTATGTTATTTCGGGGTTTTCAAATACATGTATAACGATAGCTCTCGTGCATTTAAGGTTACGTTTTATATTTTGTCAACAGATATTTGCCTTAAAGCTTCACCGAAGTGTTAATACGTAAAATCACTTGCATGAAATTTTACAGCTCGAAAAAAAGTAAAGTAAATACAGTATGTCCATAAATAATTTTCCCATTATAAATTTTAATAGTATCAACTGTAAGCGTTGTAGAGTTTTGGTTCAAGGTCACAATGAAAGAGTAACTCAAACAGTTTTAGATAAGTGGATGCAAGAGTACTGCTTTGTTGTTTTCTCGCTTGCAGCGCCACCTACGCAAAATTGTGACTCCTGAGCACAAAGCGTTTTGTGTTCTGCATTTTGCTAAGAGTGGATCTGTAATTTCAATTCAAAGTTTTTTTTTTTCGTTTAAAGTTTAATTTCTCGAAGTCCCTGGCCGTTGGATTGGTCACAATGGTTGAGACGACAGAGCTCCTTTACGTTGGCCTTCACGTTAGACCTGACATAACGCCATGCGATTTTCTTTTTCTTTTGAGGCTTTATAAAATGTCGTTTCTACGTTTCGCCATTACCGAATGATTTTCCAAAGTTGGGACACAGTATTGAAGACGCTATTGCTTCTATTACTCTGGACGTGTTAACCAAAGTGTGGGAAGAATTGTACTTTAGGTTGTATGCGTGTCGTATAACTAAGATGCACCTATTGCACGTCTGTAAGAAAAACTAGGTTAATTTACCTTCAATTCGATGTATGCTTTGTTGTAAATAGTCTAAATTAAACTTTTATAATACACCATTGAAACTGGGACATTATTTTATGGACATTGGTGAGAAAATTATGAACCAACAACAAATGCAAGAGGTTTATCGAAACATATTAACAGGAAGAACTCTAAATTAATGGTAATGGTGATAAAACATAATAACCAGTACGGCGTGTGAGAGTATGCAGTGTGTGTTGGCTTCAACCAAAGAACCTGACGAGAGGAGAATGTTCCTCGCGAGACATTCCTGCCGCGAATGGCTTGCCACTTAAAGTATTATTTTTTTGCTTGTGTCTATAACAGTGGATATTAATTGTGGCCCCCGGGGTGGTCGGATGCTGGAGGTAAGTGCCAAGGGTAACAATCTGACCATTACGTGGAGCCAGGGACGCGATTGGAGGGAAAATGACCACGAGGCAGTCGTGGGAAGTTGCCTTGAGGCTGTGAGACGAGCATGCAACACAGTGTGTCCATAAAATAAAGTCCCAGTTATAAATTTTAATAGTATCAACTGTAAGCGTTGTAGAGTTTTGGTTCCTGAGCGTAAAGCGTTTTGTGATCAGCGATTTGCTAAGAGTGAATCTGTAATTTCAGTTCAACATGCATCTCGTTTAAAGTTTAATTCTGATCCCCATGTGGGCAAAACATCTGCTGATGGCTGCGATGACAGAGCTCTTTTCCGCTGGCCTCCACGTTCATCATACGATTTTATTTTTCCTTGTGTGCTTTATAAAAGATCGTGTCTACGTTCCGCCACTACCTAATGATTTACCAGAGTCGAGGCACAGACTTGAAGAGGCTTATTGTTTCCATTACTCCGGACGTGTTAACCAAAGTGTGGGAATAATTGGACTTTAGGTTGGATGTGAGTCGTATAACTAAAGGTGCACACACTGAACATTCGTAAGAAAAACTAAGGTAGTTTACCTTAAATTTGATGTGTGATTAGTTGTAAATAGTCTAAATTAAACTGTTATAACATACCACTGGAACTGAGACATAATGTTATGGATAGCCTGCATTAAAACTAGAATCCAAGAAGTAGTTATTCAAACAAATGGTGGACAACCCCCCCCCCTTTTTTTTTTTGAGCTAAAAGATAAAGGGAATGAAAATTCCATCAATGATTTCATCATCATGGGGTTAAAAAGTTGGGGAGTAGGCGTGTGCAATTTTTGCCATGTTAATAATTTAAGTCAAAATGAGAACAACCACCTCTTCTATCTGGACAGCAAAACTTTTTTTGTTATTATGAAGTTTAACGCTATCCTTTCTGCTGTTATGTTCTTTATATGATTCAAGAAATGGATAAATTTTATTTAATACAATTTCTTGGACATACGGCATTGCAGTTTTGCATTGTTTGTCATGGGGAAAATGCATACATGCAAAATAAGATATAAAAATGAAAACACAAACCAACCAAAAATTAGCCTAAGTCAGCTGATAGCAAACAGATAAACCGAACGATGAACCTAAATGGACAACACAACGACGGCAGCACAGACGAACACTAGTAGGATTCCTATGACAAAACAGTTCCAACATTTCGGGAACTGGCAATGGTTACCATTATCAGGAATTTATACATTTTTCCCATGACAAACTGTGCAAACCCACAATGGCGTATGTCCAAGAAATTGTATTAAATCCTTGCTGCTGTGTTGTAAACATCTCTGTTCAACTCATATCACTTCATGATGACATTTTTACGATACTTCCTAGCGACTTCCTTTCAAATTATTAAACCATCCTCCGTCATTAACATTGATACATATAGGGTTTGTTTTTCTAACAAATTTCTAAAGAAAAGTGACTTCAACTTTAAAACAGCTCCCACTCCATAGAACTCCGTTTTATGGCCAAATCTTGTTAAATCATCTTCCGGGAGATAAAACAATGATATTTCTCTGACAGTTAAAACATTTCCAGCGACATGAAACACAATAATTAAAATTAAGATGAAGCATTCTTAGTTTTTTTTTACATTGACCTGAAACTGAGTGCCGGCAGCAGAGACATAGCTAAGTCCGTGGCAAAGGGCTCTCACTAGATAGGGCCTGCGATGCGCTTATTGTACACTGATGATTCGTCCGTACCAACATCAGAATGTCATTCACATTCAGAGCTAAATTATAATTCTTTTTAATGAAGTGATTTGTGAACAAACTCTAATTTTTTCTTCTTAATAATATTATTTTGACTCGTGTAGCATTTTACGGCTAAGGAAAACATTTTACAATTTTTTTTTTTTAATAAAGGTCCGAATCAACAAATGTTACACCATCATGTTGGAGACGCTCGTCAAAAGACCGTTGTGTTTTGCACATACCTGTCTGATGTATTCAAAATTATAATAAACTAGCTGCCCGACCCGGCTTCGCACGGCTATACTAATGGAAAAAAATTAAGCCACATCTCCCATTTACAGTAATGGTAAATAAAAAAAATTCAGTGAAAATTTATTACAATGCTGTATAATGTACCGGAGAGAAAATGAATAGCACCGATGGTTTCCCGACTCGTGCACGCAACGTACAACTGATGTACCCGTACTTCGCTACGGCAGTCTACAGGCAGATCACTCTTGCGCCGCTCATTATACATGCCCCTCCTTGTGGGTACGCCACTGCCGCGCGATGCCCGTTGCCATGGAGACGCAGAAGGCATGAACAATGCAAAATCCTGTTCTCATGCAGACAAAGTACCCACTGTTGCCTGGTTTTAACCACCCATGGGATCTAATTTTCGGAAAATGTCATCCTGCGTAACATAAGGTACATTACTGTGAAGTTTCAAGTCTGTAAAACATATATACTTGAAAAAAGGGCAATTTTTGATATTTCAAGTACCCGCCAACATTTCAACGGTGATGAGGACTGCACTAACAATGATACAGTTGTTGTCATAGAGACGATTGAAGCATCAACAAAGCAACAGCCGTTGCCATGGTGATTTCGTACCAAAAACTGGAAATTTTGATATATTACGCCCCCGAAACTCCCCTTGGGATCGGATTTCCGCAGAATCCGTTTTTAGTGAGCGTCTAAATCACAAAATGAGTAACTATGCTAAATTTCAAGTCAATTGGGTGTATAGTTTTAGAGATCTCGTGATGAGTGAGTCAGTGAGTGGTATTTAATCCCCTTGGGGGTAGAATTAATCAAAATCCTTTCTTAGCGGATGCCTACGTCATAACATCTACCTGCATGCCAAATTTCATCCCGATCCGTCCAGTGGTTTGTGCCGTGCGTTGATAGATCACTATGTCAGTCAGTCACCTTTGAGTTATATATATTTAGATAGGACGGATGAATATTAAATAATGTGTAGAACCCAAATGTAAAAGTTTATGTTTCAATACCAACATTATGTTAATTTTTGTGCACCCATGTGTTTTTGAATGTAACAACTGATTATTTGAAGGCGCTAATAGTACATTCCTTGCACATTTGCGGGCATTTAGGTAAATTAATATAGCGATTTTAGGAGCCAAAGATTGTTATGAATTGTGAAACAAATAGGTGAACCTAACATTCTTTAAGATCATCAACGAACACAGCCTTAAAACTCTAATGCAATCTTATGAAAATCCTTGATTTCCCCCCGTGAATTTCAAGGCATGTAAATACAAGTTAAACGATATTTGATTCAAATGTATAGTTATTAAACGTATAAATGTACAGATCCTTAATCCGAGCAATATTATTAAGGAGACCTAGATTATGATATTATTCAGTACAAAACTATATTTCATTGGTTCTATGCTATACGGTTGGTAGCGTAAGGATCATTAGTGACCGATTTCAGAGAGAGAGAGAGAGAAAAAAAAGGAATCATGTTTAAACATGGGAGTGAACTCTCTGTTTACTTCTATACTCCTTGGTCCATGGCGTGTGTGTGGCAGGCACAGAAGGTTATAAGCAGCAGCGGCAGGCATTTCCCTTTCGCCCGGTAGTGTCGCAACACGGTGGCGTCAAGGACGACGGGTTAGCGGCAACTCCGTCGAAACTGCGTAACACGAGCCTGTCTGGCCGCGGAGCTGCCATGTTGCACCGGCTCCATAGAGTACGTGTGGACGTAGAGCGAGCATCGGTATTCGTGCGCTGTGCCATCATTTACGTCTACGTAATGAATATATGTATATATTTTTTTCCCCTATCACCTTCGTCCCTCACAGACTCTATAATGGTGATGATAAATTTCGTGATCAAGAATTAGAAATCAAATTACTTTCCAGGTGTGTAACAGTAGTTTTCTTATATTACATTTTCGTTGACTATTTTCTTGCGAAGAACTACAAATATAGGATTTAATAAGTTTAATGTACGCACATAGATAAATTTGTCTTTCAATGGTTATGTTTACATGATGGAAAAACAATAACCTTTCATTTTAGTTAGATTATCATGACGTGTGAAAAAAAAAAAAGCCCTCTCCGTAAAATAAATAGTGGACCTAAACAAAAAAGAGTATGCAAGAACGAGGCATTAGAGAATCTCCGGTTTCTTCGAACGCAGCTGTAACTCCCGGCGACACGATATGGGGCCATCTGGAACTTGGCACTTGGTGAATCTGTGCTAACGAGCGAGTCATTTCAACTCGAGTAACATGGGTGTGTAAAAACACGCGCGCATGCAACGTTGTGTCAAAATTTCAAAGCAATCGTTGAAGAAATTTCGAAGATTTAACATTTTTAACGAACGAACATGTACTTAATAGCTATATAATTATCACGTCATGTGTTCCTTTTTTTTTTTTTTTTTGCTGTGTAAATTCTGTCACGTGGCTGAAAGTTACTCAGTGGATAGGAAAATGACACCGAACAAGAAATTCAGAATTCTTCGGTTAACATTTACCTAAGAAACACTCTGTACGGTAAAGTACGTGCGAAGGAAAAAAAATTGATTGTGCATAAACAAGATGGCGGATTTCTCAGGTTTCGAATTGATATGTTCTACAAAAATACATTTTTACTGTCCGGTAAATTACGTTATGAAATTATGTGGATAACCATTATATACGTAGTCATCTTTATATAAATATACGAACAGAACGTTCAGAAATTGTGGGGACTAAATTTAGGCAAAGGGGTGCAAGGGAAATTATAAAACAAGCAATTTTAGTTACTAAACAAAATATGCTTCTTTTTTTCATATAATCCAATCATTAATTTTAGTCCTCGCAATTACAAAAAAAAACCTGTGTGCGTAAGTAGTCATTTTCAGGTGAATCAAGAAACGTTTGTGTCATAGTAGTTGTGATCTCACTGACAGCGACAGCTGCCAAGAAGGCAGCTTCAAGATTACAGTACGTTCTGAACCACTTGTTTGCCGGTGCTCATCTGCCGGGCTCTGGGCTCGAACCAACGACCCTGGCCGCGCTAGCTCACATGCAACGACAACCCAGTGCGTGAGTGACTCTGGAGTCCAACCTGGCAGACAAATACACCACGCGAATGTAGAATCCCTACCAATCAATGCCAACGGCTATGTGTATCATCGTCTGTGATTCGTGGTCTTCGTTCCCACGACCCTCCACCCCCCCCCCCCCCCACGCAGCTGTAGGCACATGAACCACAGCTGTTCTGCGAGTTATCAGAGGCAGGATGAAATAGAGAATAATGATAAAACAAAATTAACACCTAAATGTAAGTGTATACCGCATAACCCCAAAATGCAAAGAAATACATTAAATGCAAGGGCAATCACCTGATTGACCTACATTTGTCTATTAAAGTGTAAAACTGAATTCATAAATCTGAAGTTAACTTTGCTTTTATTTTGAAACTTTTAACGATGATTTTTTACCATCTACAAAAAAAAATATTTGGTTTGAGGTGAATAGATTTTTATAAATATAATGGAAGACGAAATAAAATAATTTTTAAAGTTAAGATTTTAATTAACAGTTAGGCAAATGATGCAGTCAAAATATGATACTATAAACATATTGCTAAAGGTTGTTCAACATTGAATTTTTTTCAGTTATTAAGAACATACTTGTATTGAGTATATACTGTATCTTTTAAAAAAGGTAAAATTTATGTGAACACACTATAGACCTATTTCTTTGTTATGTAGTTTCTCAAAAGCTTTAGAAAAAATTATGTATAAGCACATCAATTTTTATCTGAAAATTATAATTTCGGAAAAATAACATGGATTTTAAGCAGGAAGATCCCTTCTAACAAAAATTGTTTGTTATATAAAGGACCTTTATAGCAATATAACATGCAGACAACCAACTGATGCTATATATTTTGATATGAGTAAAGCTTTTGACACAAGCCAACATAACTTAATTCTTAAATAGATAAATGTGCAGTTTAGGTTTCGACAATCACTACGTAGCCTGGTTCTCAAACTATCTCACAAATATATTCTTCTCAGTCAGATCGCTAATGTATTACCCTACAAGCTTCCCTGTTTTATCAGGTGTGCCTCAAGGCAGTAACCTATTTCCACTTCTCTTCAATATTTTCATAAATTATATTATAAGTGTCATAAAGAATTCTTAGTTATTATTTTATGCTGATGGCATTAAATTGTACAAAACTATAAGTAGTACAGATGATTGTGAAGATTTTCAACAAGATATTGGATATTTTCTGGCACGGTAATCTAGTAATTGTATGTCACTTAATTATGAAAACATTTTTTGTATTACTTTCACAAGGAAAACATACCTTACTACCTATAATCATCAATCTGCAAATAAAGACTTTAAAAGTGTGGATCACATAAAAGATCTAAGAGTTATATTAGATCCCAAAATTTATTTTCATCAGAATGTGGACAGTCCTCCAGAACTTAAGGATAAACATTTTTTTTTTTACTTTTTTCGCAAAAAACACCTTACTCAATAGTGTTTATTTTTCACTTTAATCAGATAAAAATTATAGTACTCCTCTGTAATATGGAATCCAAAACTTCTACGGACTCCAATAGACTAGAAAATATACAAGAAAAAAATTATATGTATATATATATATATATATATATATATATATATATTCAGTCATTCAAAATACTTTTTGACGATGCTACATTTTTATCTAATTCTAAAGTAAATTATCTTTCCATTAGACTTTCTATGTATGATGCACTATTTTGCATTAATATTTTTGATAATAAATTATTTTATAGTTCAGTTTTAATATCGCAGATTGGCTTAAGAATTCCATATTATAAAAATATAACAAATGACACTTTCAATATAATATGTAAAAACTATATCTTAATAAATAGGTGTGTTAAAATCTATAATACTTACTGTCACAAATTAGAATTTTCCACAGGAAAGAAAATTAAACACAAAGATATTTTAAAACTACTATAAAATATGATTTAATCTGCTTTTGTCGTTGAAATTAAAAATATATTTGTATTCTTTTCATAATTTTGGGAAAGCTGTAAATAATCCAAAATTTAAAAAAAATATATATATAATAAATTTTTAGCTTGATTTTGTTGTAAAATAATTCTTAAATAAAATTATTTTTATAATTTTTGAAAATCTGTAAAAAAAAATTATAAAAATTTGTTTTTATGAACTTTTTTCACATCTATGTGTGTCTGTCTGTGTGTTGTGTAGACGCATGTATTGCCACTTATGTATATTTTAAATTGTTCGTTTTTAAACAGTTTGTTTGTGCAATCGTGTGTTTTGTATGTTAATGGCTGTGTTATACGTTTGACTTTTGTGTCAATCTGTTAAATGCCTTTAGATTCTGGATGGCACATAAAACCAAACCAAAAAAATAAAATTATAAGACGGAAACAAAACATAAAGTTAATATTTTAAACTATTGACATCAACATAAATAAATTATTGAAACCACTCAATCAATGAGATATCATTATTTTTTTCACTGTTTTATGAACCTATGTATAGTATAGTTCCAGTTACATGGTTTCTGGTTTTGATACGTAAAATGTGAAATTAAAATCATATAATTATGCACAAAATAATTTGTATACGTACAACCTTCATAAAAATAACAACAAATAAAATAAAATGTTTAGTTTGTCGCATTGAAATTGGCCAAAACATAAAACCGTAATATATTGCCTCTACGAGTTTGAGAATGACTCGATGAAAGCGAGGCCACGACAAGTCATGCAGACAGCCGGAGTTACGTATTGCTACATTAAGAGGCCCGTCTAGTCAGGGTTGTATCTGTGATGGTGAGGCGGGACGATAAACGCGACACTCGCTGGTGCTTCTACCGCGGTATCGCCTCTAAGCGCAAGGCTCTGAACTGTCGCGCCGTCTTCTCGTCGTGCATAGGCCAAATATGAAATTTTGAGCGGTGACCGTAACATTATATGGCGGAGAAATGAAGATAAAGGAGTAATGCAAGTCCCTCAAGTGCTTTCAAGAGCATGTACCGGTTAATTTATACCTAAAAATTACTCTGAAAACACGCATTTTAACCATTTTTATTATCTCTTCTGTTATAAAAATACAGTTTAAAAACTTTATCCGGAATCAAAACTACTTATCGTCCCTCAGCTAATTCTTGCATGCTTTTCGTAAACAGACTCCCATTGGATATCTTGAGTAGTTTTTTTTTTACTCGCGTGGTTTCTTCTGAAGCTCTGCACACCGCACGTGTGCCCAGTAAACATGGCCTTTGAGGCCCGTAGTGGTTACTGCACAGCATTTCTTACTTGGCCTGTGCACGTCGATAAGTCCGCGCGCCAGTCCAGAACTAGAAGCCGCGGCGAGCGCCTCGCTAACTCGCACACGCCCTTGGATATTCGGGTCCATCAGTGGCTCGTGGGGGGTTCAGACTGTTCCGGAAGCCAAGCGAACTGTCGAGGGTGCGGCTCACCTGTCGGGGGTCGCCGTCGACGTCTGCCGGTGTCGCTGGTCTCCATGGGGCAGGCGCGGAGTCGGACAGCGCGCGGACGAGTGCCCCGCGGCCCGTGGCTGCTAACAGCCGTGGCCTCGACCACCCCTTCCTCCCCCCACCAGCCCCGCGGGCCTCCCCGCCTCATCGGCCGGCCCGCGTCTGCCCGCATCCCTTCCGGAGTCCGATCCGACGCGATTTCTTGCATCCACCTTCCTTCCCCAGTTCCGTGCACTCGAGCCGGCTGGCAGCCTGGGAGGCGACTAGTACTGTCGCGCGCCGCCAGGGGCGCACGCGTCACTGCTACCAACACAGACGCTCACAAACAACCACTCGGCCCCAGCATGGTTGAAACTTTCTTCCCTGGACCATCAATCTCGTCCTGCCCGCTTGATGCTTGCAATAATTTAACCGCGCATGAATGAGCCCAGGGTTTTTCCCTTTGTCCGTGCAGGTTTTTACATGGGCCCAACTTACCTAGTTAGGTATAGTCTAGAGTTTAAGATAGGGGAGTTAGTCATGGGAACAGTTGCTGCCACGGCTGGCTGATTCCCGAACAAAGCACACGATGCATGGTACCCTTCCGGCATGACTGAAACCCAGCATGATTAGGCATAAAGGAGGCTGCGGCCTGGGATGCATCTTGAGTCTTCCCTAACCCAGACCCCTCTCAAACAATGACATTTAGTTTTAGTTAGGTTAAGGAAAAAATGTTGAGGGCAGCGGCGCCCTTGCAGCCTGAAGTCCCTTTGCTCCTTTCCTTATCACAGCTTCTTGGCGAGCATCTGTATCCTTTTCTGAAAGACGATTACGCCAAGCATTTTTTTAAAAATATAATGGTAAACAGCTTTACGCTAACGACCACACACACTCTTCTTTATCAATACTAGTCTTAATGTGTTATGCACAATATTTTCGCTAGTTACACAAAAATTATCTTTACTTTACAATACATTTTTACCAAAGCTCATATTCCTTATCACAGCCCTGATAAACCTCGACACCACTCACGGCCTCAGCTCAACAACACACGGCCATGCCCAAGGGCGTTGCGACTGCTCGGACTCGCCGCTTGCTTCCCTGTGCGCGCACACGCATCACGTTTAGCAAGGTGGAGCAGATTGGTATCCTCCCCCCCCCCCCCCCCCCTCCTTTTTCACCTTCATGAATTCGGCCAGCCCGTGGTACCCTTCCAGTGCTGGATAGATACTATAGGCAGTGAACAATTCCTTCTACCGATATATCTGAATTGTATCGTCGTTTCTTTTTGCCGTATATGACGACCTCGTTGTCGATAAGCAGGAACTCTACCCCTCCAAAAATCGGGTGGCTCCCCGAACTGTGCATGCGCCATCATTCACCCACCGATGATAAGTATTGATTTTAGCTATTTTAGCTGTACGTATCGTTGACCACGATGTCGTTAGAGACGGACATGCATCACACGAGTCAGGGGCATCGGCCATGACTAGAGACCCGGAAAATTCGCGGGTTCAATGACCTCCAGGATAGACTCCAATATCCTCTACACACTCGGGCAAATGCCAACTGTGCATTGACTGCTGGGTGGCCTGTGATTCGACACTTCTATGAGTGAGGGTCTCTAATTGGCCCTAGGTCCTCCAGATTAACAGTGAACCAATGACACAAGCAGCACTAAGGTATAATTATTTGAATTTTAGCATAACACGAAATGAACCCGCGAATTTTCCGGGTCTCTAGCCATGACATACTGCAGAGAATAACCCCAGTACATGTTGGAGACAGAAGTGACTCGGGGGAGCAATGAGGAACCGAGTTCAGGCTGGACGGGCGTCCGGAAGGCGTCGCGTGTCGCCAGGAGTCCTGGCGCAGGAGGACGCCTGTGTGTCTGCCGGGAGAAAGTGCACCAAGTGCTGCAAGTGCAAGTGCATGTGCTGGCGGCGGGCCAGGGTGCACGTCACACGAAAACGACAGCTGTGCGCATGCGCAGGAGCGAAGCCAGCGAAGGAAGCGAGCGCATCCGCCAAGTATAGCCAGTTCTTCGTTTCCGTGTATGGTTCGTGAATTACATTAAAATTAAATATCCGTAAAATAGGCTGTCCATAAAATATCGTCCCAGTTTCAATGGTATATTATAAAAGTTTAATTTAGACTATTAACAACAAAACACACATCAAATTGAAGGTAAACTAATCAAGTTATTTTTACAAATGTTTAATATGTGCACATATAGTTATACGGCACACATCCAACCTAAAGACCTATTCTTCCCACAGTTTAGTTAACACGTCAGAAGTAATGAAAGTCTCTTCAATTATTCTGTGTCTTAATTCTGGCAAATCATTAGGTAGCGGCGGAACGTAGACATGATCTTTTATAAAGCCCCCAAGGAAAAAAAAATCGCATGGTTCTATGTCAGGTGAACGTAGTGACCAACGAAAAAGACCACTCCGACGGTCAGGGACTTCGACGTTCAACCACTCTCGTACGAAGAGATTCCAATAGGGAAGAGGTACATCCTGTTGCTAAATAAAGTTTACAAGTTAACCCTCTAATAATTGGGGAAAGAACCATTCTTTCGCACTGCAAGTGAGAAAACAACAAAGCAGTACTCACACATACGTGTATCTAAAATTGTTTGAGCTATTCTTGAATTGTGACCTTGAACTACACTATGCAACGCTTACAGTTGATACTATTAAATTTTATAACTGGGACATTATTTTATGGACATACTAAGCTCATCAGGGCAATCAGAAACTTGGTATTACGGTACTGGTGCATGATGAGTGATACTGCGTTTGTACATGTGACGAAATTAATTGCTAAAAAGTAATACTAGCTATAATACAACATTCGTAACATTAATTGAGTCCTAATGGGGTCAGTTTTTTTTAAAAATTAAGTCTTAAATAGTACAATAAAAAAGTATATTAAAATTCATGCTGTACGGAACCGATTTACCTTAAAATTAACATTTTACAGAAGCACATTTCTTAGTGTCTGTTAGCCATATGGCAATAGCAGCGTTGCTCGTGTGGTGACTATGGTGAACTAAGAAACAGTTAGCCTATATCAATTCTAGCTCTAATGTAAATTAACCAGCAGATATCTGATTTCGCCAGTGACGAAATAAAAACCATTTTCCATGCCCAAAGCATTTGTGCGTGGTTTCGCTACGAAAGGGAAGCCTCTGGATGATGTGACGTGGAGCATATTTATAACCTTGTGTCCGGGAACTTGGAGAATTTGTCAACATTTACGATAGGTTGCCGAAGAAGTTGCGTTCTGCGACACCGAAGAGCAACATTTTGAGTAATGCGATGTGAACCAGAGCAATAGAGAAAACTGGAGTGTCAGCTATTTTTCGGTATAACTTGAGCCATAAAATTTAAATTACAATTCTGAGGATACAAATACTATAGTGGTTGAGTATCGCGAAGATTTTGTGTCATCAGGAAACTGAAAAAAAAGACTTTTATACAAAACTTTAAACTCTAAATATAATAAAATTAAGAGATTCCATGTATATTTTATTTAGATAAGAAGTTTCTATAATTTTAGGCATGTTTTCTATTTGTATGCAATTGAAAACAGACGTAATTTTAAATGAAATTTTATAGTTTACTTAATAAACTAGAAAAAAATCTTTAAAACAAGACATCTATACCTAAATAACCTGATAACAAATTGTATTGCCGGTGGTAAACACAACATTTTCTCTTATCTGTAAAACAGTGACATTTTACCAGTTACTGGTCAGATTTAACCAAAGGAATTGTGCAAAACTTCTCGAAGTACTAATACCAGCATGCTATGCAATGTCCAGAATTTTGAGTGCGAATTGCACAGCATAGGAATAATTAGTTTAAACTTCATTAAGTTTACCGGAAATGAAAATCGCACTGAAGAGTGTGTCTGTCGCACCTCAACTTCGACATTGCAACATCCTTAGTTAATTCAAGTTTTCATTCGATTATTTTTCCCTTCTCACCCTTCCCCGACCACATTTTATTTATCAAAATATTTTTCTGATAAAACTGTATCTTAATAACAAAATATAGTTCATAACAAAGAAATAAAAATCATATAAAATAGAAATGGACTATGATAAACATTGCGATTAGTACAGAAATAGACTAGTATTTTCTTTTGTTATCCACCTGGTCATAAACCAGTTGTGTATGATATTAGATCATATCACGTGAAGAAATATGAGATAAATTGTGGAAAAGTCATCAACCTGTAAGAATTATTTTTTATAATGCTTTACTCATTGGAAACATTGCCCCCTAATATCTCCTCTGAAGTACTTCAAACACTCCCATTCGTTGGATGGATTCGTCCTCGAAAATAGTTCGACTCCATACTTCTAGGAATTGGGGACTTCGCTCCAAAACGTCCTCAATTGAGGGCTTCGCATCCCATTGGGGGTTTCATCTCCAAATTTGCTTTCAAATTTGTCCATAAACGTTACCTATAGGGGCTTCAGTCCAGCATTATATCCTTAGAATTATTTTCATGCTGGAACGTTCTTTTTTTAATTTTTTATCATTTAATTGTTTAACTTGATGAGTCAAACATACTGTGTATTGCTGGTTTTCTACTGGAAATAAACTAAATATTTATATAAATTATTATTGCAGAATAAATAATGTTACTGGAAAGGTTGATGGCTGGTGCATATTATAACATTGTCCCCACCAGCAGATTAAAATTAATGTTTGTTGACATGTATACGGTGGTTGTCTAACAGATTACTCCATTAGTCCAAAAATGTAGTAACTGTTTTTTGTGAACCTTTTGTCAAGTCTTGTGTGAACGACAATGTTAGCGTGGCTGGCAGGAGGAGAGACGAGTCTTGCAGATCTTGGACTGATGCCATGAAACACTGAGATAGACCCGTGCCTGTGCCATAGATCGCCTGATGATTGGTATCACACGACAGCATCGCCAGCATCAACACGATGACTGGTTTGAAGTACGTCACCTGTGGACATCACACTATTCTTCAGTAGATATACGAACTCACGGCTTACTTTTTACTCCTTTACTTAACTGTTATATGCATAATCAAGCTAATTTAGAGTGCTCATTGTTGTAGATCAAGGTCAAAGACTTTTCACCAATTGAGCTATCTTTTTGAAGTATTTCCAACACAAATTCCTCCAGTTAATTATTTTTCATCTTCATCTACGACTTTCCCAAAATAACCGTGGTCAATCATCAATGTAAAACCTATGGATATGTATAGGCCGAGCATATGGCGATGGTGATGCGGGTCTTGAATCTACAGAGACTGTTCATGATACTGGTGCATTCGTTGGAAACTGAAGGCGATTACATATTGACAAAAAAATAACTTGGCTTAGTTTGATGAGATTTAAAAAAATATATAAATTGAATGCACTGCACATTAGTGGATCATTGACTTACTAGTGGGACAGTGATGTTGCTACCAAATACACACGACCAGAGTTTACTGCAAAGCGCACTAGGCTACCCATCACAAATCTAAAAAAAAGAGCTTAATTAGCATAAATGTTGTCTAGGCAAAGAAACAATCAACAAAAATGTAAGTATAATATTTTTGCTTTACCTGCTTACAAAGCAGTATGCCTTGAAACCGCCGACACTAGATTCCAAAATGGTAGGATAACGGACTTTCCACGTATCACACATATATTTATTACCAGCAGCTCAACACAGATTAAGCCTTATCTCTGGAGATCTATAACATAAATATGTTCATGTTTGAGCAAGATTTGTAGAGACAACTCAATATTCTAATAATAGTCCAGAAGTCTGGCTGATGTAATAATATTGTTACGAACGAGAGCAAGGCTGGGACACGTGCAAGTGCAGAGTTGGCTGGCGGCTGCCGCAACATTATATGCGCCGCGCGCGCCTGGACGATAACAAGGATTGTCGCTTTCCCCCCTCCTTCCCAACCACTCCCCGCACGGCGCCCTGCCTTTGACATGTAACTGAAACCTGACAGCTGTGGAGTTACGCGAGCCGTCAACACGTGTTTCGAGAGATTTCTGCCGTCGGGACGGCGCGGGATGACGCGACAGGCCCCGGCCGCGCTCGCAAGTTCTGGAAATTGCGGCTGATAGATAAAACGAGGACGGCGGCCTCGAGAGAGTCAGTCAGAGTTCAGAGAGAGAGTTCAGGCGGGAGCCTTCCCGCAGTGGAGCTTCCGGGGCGATATTGCCGCGGGTGCGGCGGAGTTCCGAGCGAAGTTGCGAGCGAGGCGTCGAGCGGATCCTCGGCGAAGGCAAGTGCGTCGGCGGCGGCGGAGTGCGGCGACGGAGTCCCGCGGCGGAGATCCACGAGGGGTGCTGCGGCGAGAGTTGCGCCAGAGGTGCGGCCCAGCGAGGTGTGTGGAACGAGTGACTAGGGAATATACATTTCTTTAAGCGTAATTAATTATTTGCCATTTTAGAAGATTATTTTTAAGTGACATAAGTAGTGGCAATAAATAAAACTGTGTAGTGTAATAAAATCTTTAATTGGGCTATCCTTTACGAACCCGCGGTAAATCGTAACAACATGCTAGTTAGTAAAAAGGAATCAAGTATTTGAGAAACAACATAAGTCACAAACAACAGATTTTACAGAAAGTGAATAAAATGTAATAATCAATGGCATGTGGAAAAATATGTATATGTGATACTATGGATACATTACAGCGTTAATCTACTTCTCTTTAATGAAAAAAAGAATGACATTGTATTTACAACCCCCCCCCCCCCCCAAAAAAAACTATATTTAAAAATTATGGACTTATGTTGTTTCTCAATTTCCTACATACTCAAAATATATTGTTCTGAAATGTGCTATTTTTGCTTTAAGGTAGTCATAATATTCCACAAAACATATTTATTTGCGTACACAAAGTAATACTATAATTTTACTTAGAACATAAAAGAATACCAATAATTATATGAATATAAATGCATCCAGTCCCTAATGCACTAATCTTGCTGATATGAGAAAGTCTATACGATGTAGGTTTTTAGATCTACCTTTGTATATGCGGCCTACACCAACTTTAACATAGAGAGATCACATTTTAATATAAATAAGTATGCACATGTCCCTTTTCAAAATGCATTATTTGCTGATGATGTGCGGTAAAGTCTACGTTGATGTGATTAATCATCAGGCTGGTTTTGCGTTACTTCTGTTACACATGTTGGCCACAAGAATAATTCATTATAGAATGACTGGCAATCTTCTGTGTGTGGCAAGTAGTTTTGCAACTTGCGGAGGTAATCTATTTTTTTCTGGTTGATAGGGATGTAACCTGCAGGATACACCATGTTTTTTTGGAAGAACAAGGTCCGCAAGTGTGGAATTTAGAACCCTAAATGGTGCTTGACAACGGAATCAATGAATGGTTGTGCCACAACAAGTCCAGCATTGTCACTTGCATAACTGAAGTGCATGAACTTACTTGGTTTGAAGCTTGTTTTCTGGTCTCTACGCACAGATTTTCCATAGGACTATTGTGACAGCACATTCCTCTTAAATACTTGAGCTACCATTGCTTGAAGTCGAGAATGCTGATGGAATCTGCTATTACAACAGTGAAGCATCTCTTGCAGGATGAAGTTACAATTATCTCAACATACTCCTTGATGGTGTACACTCTGTCGTACTTCTTGATTTTTCTCTTTAGTACTGAGAAATCCCTATCGCAGGGCAGGAAAGAGTGTCCTCTTATTGGGAAGTAATTTTCTATATGTCTAAAACGTTTACAGTATTATTTCTTTTTTGATCAATTCAAGTCCTTGATTAGATCCTTGGTCTATGGGAAAAATCTATAAGGCTTTAAAATTGTTACAATTTCTTTTTGAATTACCATTCGATGAGCATTCTAATCATCCACATAATGGACAATGACTCTATACAAGACAACTGCCTGGCTGAATAAATATATTACTCGATGATATACCTACAATGGATGCCATATTTGGTGCACTTTATTCACCTTATTACTACTAGAGTGCCAACTACAAACATTAAGACCAAGCATCTCAGAACCATGACACTATCGTCGATACTTGGTATGCCTTTCAACCATGTTATACCCAATGTCAGGCATATAGGCCAAGTTTCTCCGAACCAAGAGGTATTTTTATCAGTACCAAGACTGCAATACAGAGAATGTAAAAATCAAAGGCACTCATATAGATCGAGCGTCTTCGAACCACGAGGACTGCTGTGGAGTGTTACTCAATATAATTAATGCTTACTAAAAGACCTATTGCAAGCATCTAAGGCAATTGTCTCCGAAATGCCAGATTTAAAGTAGGTACAGGTATAACCTAACATGATTTACGATTACTATAAGATGTATTACAAGAGTTTAGGCAAATTCTAATAATTAAATGGCCAATATTAACAAGAATATAATGATTATTCACTAATAATTGTAGATTAAAGAGTCATAAAGTAAAATTACTTAAATTATTATTTTTTTACTTCAAAGCCAAGAGTCTCCAAACCAATGAGACCTCAGTGACCACATTAGTTGGCATTAAACTTACTATAATACATATTAACAAACAAAGAAGAGGCCTCCAAACCACGAAGGATTTCAGATGTACTACTGAGCATAAATCCACATACCATTAAGGTTATAATTATATGCCATCTATTGTATCTATCGTATCACATCGTATACCATTAATCATATCCCAACATATTCTGCTAATAGTATCCCATTTAATATTACTGTTTAAGTACTATTGTATCCCATCGTATTACATAGTATCCTTCCATGTCTCATTGTATCCAACCAATTCGTCTATCCTAATAACCTCAACAAAGCAGAATACCCCATTTTTCCTTTTCTTGATCAATCCTACTGAACCTAACCAAGCCCTTCTCATCTCACGTCATATCCTACTGATCCCAGCCAAGCAGTGTATTCTGAGAATCTTTCTATAATTGTATCCAACTTATCTCGTTCAATCAGAGTATGCAACAAATCCTTCGATAGCTATCGCCTAGCGTAGTGTCAGTGGTACCGACGATTGAGCTGCATATGCCCATTGTGGATTGTTAATCTAAGTAGGTAACTGAGTAATCAAGTCATTGTGAAGCAATCTTTATTCAGCTTTACATTTTTTCAAGTTAAAACTATTATTCAACGTGCGACTGTCTCAAAGCCTACTCCACGTGCGACACAGTCCCGGGTGGGTTGGCAATCGTTGCTCATCCAGCATCAGGACCGAGCGCATTTCTGCACCATGGAGCCTTCAGCTCTTGTCATCTCTTAAATTAGCTACAATAGAGTAAGTTTGCTCTGTCCATTTTCTTTTCGCTCCGTGGCCGGCCTCCATCCGGTTAGGTTTGAAACAACCGGAAGCTCCACTTAACATTTAAATTCTCTGGAACGCATTATTTTATAGTCGATTGATCACAAAGTAAGGATTCATTGTTGGGTAGTGTAATTTAGCCATGAGCCTAAGGGCTAAATGTGCGAATGCTACAAATAACTTGTGATTTTCATTCTGGGACTCTGCAGCAGATTGCGTACTGACCACGGGGAACACGACATATAGGGCCATCTGCCCAGGCTTGACAGAGGTATCATGGACTTCCCTTATGTGACTGTCACCCACTCCTCAGCATTCATGTTTGTCGTACGACTTGTGTAACTGTTCTGTATTTGCGAAATTTGAATCCAGCAGGGTCCACGCTCCACAACTTACGCTGTACCATGGAGACTGGAGTGTGTAAGCGAAGGGTGGAAAGGTAGTAGTGGGTACTGTGTTCCAACTTTTTCTCGTGTTAGTGAAACTGTGGACCCACAAACTAGGGGTCAACCTCGGACATCACAAGTTACAGGTAAGATAGTCATATACCGTGTTCGTTTCCTGCATCATCCCGCAACGTGAACTTGGTCTTGGAGCGATCAGAGCTGACTCCACACTCAAGCAGAGGAAACATCAGGCGTTTCTCCGATCCACCGTGACCAGGTGGTACTGGGTGCGCCGAGACGTGCCCTCGGCACTCGCTCGGGTCACGCTGAACAGACAGAGTGTGTCTGCATTAAAGTCAAGTCACGACAACCAGTGTTCTTATTTCTCGCAACGTTATACAGTTACCGGCTCCGGGGGTCCTTGCCGGATCACTTAATTCGCTGCCTCGAGCCACGTGGCCAGTCACCCCCGCCTTTTCACCAGTTTGTCGTACACTAGCGCATGTTGAATATGCTAGTTGGCGCTCTGGGCATTTACAGCTCAACGAACATCGACACAGAAAGACGGAATACAGTCAGTATGTTTATAATAATGCTATTAAAATAAGTTAAATATATTTCCTTTTAAATTATTTTATTCGTGTTATCATAGTAAATTTACATCTGATATAGATAATGTGTTTCTTAGTTTATAAAGCATCGGCCTCGATTCATAAGTGCTAGCTATATTTTCAGCACTTTTCGAAACAAATAGTAGTCTGTCGACCAAAATGTTAGGATATTTCCACGATGTTTAATCAATCATTTCTGCTGACATCTTCCTTGCATGTTTGTTATTATTTTTAATATTGACACAGTCTTCATCACGATCCCCAATATCATAGTCATAACCATCGTCATAATCACAGTGATCGTTGGCATCGTAATTATCATGAATACTTTCACTGACATTTAAAACTTTAGTCTTAGAGTTTCATGATGATGTCCAAGTGTGATGATTTTTGCTAAAATTTCATACATTCGGCCTAAACACTGACCTTTCCACAGCAGCCGGAAAAAAAGTGAAACTCCTCCAAAGGTCAAATATTGTGTGTTTTTTTAATTATCACTTTATCCGAACTGACTACAGCACTTGTCAAAACATAGAATTTTCTGAAATGGCTTATCCCACATATGCCTTTTTCATTGCGTCGATCATTGTTTGTTTTAGTGAAAGAAATGCCACAGTACCGATAAATATATGGTAAAGATTACCTGAAATAATATTTTTGGTCTTATATTTGTGAATTTATATATTTCATTAGCGAGACTTTATTTATCTCACGCAAAAGTCATGTTCTCAGTAGTTACGACTCCTACTGATAGATGTCACCACATGTGTTGAAGTAAATATGTATAGTATATTTCTATGTTTCTTTGGGATGAATGGTGCTCTCTCGTGGTTAAAAGATAAGGAGGGCTTTGTAGTGTTATTGTCATTGTTTGTCATCCATCAAATTACTCGCTTAACCTCCTATTGTGGTCTTGCCGCACTATTTTACACAACACTGACGTAACAATTACACTGACCTCAATTCATTGCCTTTTCTAGTTTACATGTCTAGTCTCTGGGGTCTTCACACTCCTCTCCCCCCACGAGTTGTGCCCATTAACTTCTGTCTGATGACCCTGCTGGGGTTTTTTTTTCTCCAAAGTCTTAGTACATTCCACCCTCCATTACAGTGAAACCTCGAAAAAAGTAATTCTTTTGTTGAACCTGGTGTCTTAGAATATGGAGAACTCCTACTCGGTGACTTCCAACCTAAGCGCTCATGTTGGAAACCTATACTTTAGCCCCTACTTCAAGTGGTAATATGTCTTCAATGCCTTGTTTGTTGTCATGATTCTTTTTGTTCCTATTCTTCAGAACTTCAAACCCTCCTTCTGAATATTCTTAGATCTTCTTTGTTCCATGAAGGCTGTAACTGTGCCTGTGTGATGGGCAGTGTCAGTGGCGTAGCGAGGGGGGAGGCCCAGGGGGGCCGCCCCACCCCCAAAAGGGGAAAAAAAGTCGGTGAATTCACTAGCTAAAAACACTGGCCAATTAGCCCAGGAAACAAAGGTTTCAACCTGTGAAAAATTTGTCCAAAGCTGAATTTTTGCACAGTGGTAGAGTCGACTATGCTTAATAACATACCGAAAGTTTACCGCTGTAGACCTTGTGCGTATCACTGAAAATTTGCAGTTAAGTCCTAGATGACAGCGACTTGCATCAGTTCATTAAAATGCTTCCCATTTTCGCACTTTTTACCGTAGACTCTCGATAGCTATATGAAAATAATCTTAAAGCACTACTACTCACATTTATAATGAATAAAGTTCTAAAAGTTAATATTAAAGGTAAGAAAAAATATGTTAAATTAATGAAATAAGTTTTTTTACATCAGTCAAGGCAATAAAAACACAATTCACATAAAAATAAAGGGTCTTACGCAAATATTTATTAACAAAAGTTATTGTATAGTTCTTAAGCTTTACAGGGACATATCTCTCAAAAGTCTAGCTTAATTTATAGGATCACTAGAGACTCCCGAGCTTATCAATGTCGTCTACGCACTGCGACAGAGCCACAGCTGCAAGCGCTGTGGCCACTCTCACTCCCACGAAATCGAAGATTTTTAATCTTTGTAAAATTTGCTCCTAACTGAAATTTAAAACAGTGGTAACATTCAAGTTTTCTAGCATCATTTGAAATGTTTACCTCCGCAAACCTTGCGCGGAACACCGACAACGAGAAGATAAGTCCTAAATAATACTTTATTGACCATTCAACAATATGGCACTATAACGTAATTACTATAGTATACTTTCAGAATAGCAAACCAAAACTTAGTCAAAACATTATTCTCAATGATTTAATTTAAAAATCTTTCACTACGTTTGACTAAATATGATATTTATTCAATAATATTAGAAGAGAGGTGTTCTGGAAAAAAGGGCACAAATGAAAATACGTATTACAAAAACACGTAGAGCCCGATGTGAAAACATTAAATAAAAGTAGTTGCAAAGTTCTTAAACTTTAAATTAGTTTATTTTTAGAGATTAGTACAATGTGTCTGACCGCTAAAGCGATCCGAGCCGCGTAGTGTATACTACTACGATGTTGTCGAAGTAGGCTCGGGTCGGGACGAATTTCGCCGTAAAGAAACAAAGGTTTTTAATACATGGAAAATTATCCCAAAGAAGAAACTTTGCACAGTTGTAGAATGAACGTTTCTTAGTAACATATCAAAAGTTTACCGATGCAAACCTTGTGCGTCATCCAAAAACGAGCAGTTAAGCCCAAAATGTCAATTTTTTTGCAACGATCCACAATAATGGATATTGCAAATGCAGTTTATGGAGTAGACTGACAGTATGGAACCCAAAATAATCTACAAACATTGCCCTATCTGAGGATAGTGATAAAAAGTACAAAGTTTAAACTTCTCTCTATAAAATAGACAATTTAAATCATTAAAGTTAACGAATTCACTTTCATTCAATTTTTAGGAAATATAAATACATTTTACATAAACTTAAAGAGCCCAAAATGGAAATCGCTTAGAGTAAACGTTGTTGCATATTTATTCATATTTAAATTGGTATAATTTTTAAGTGTCTCATACAATTAGTCTGACCGCTGAAGCGATCCGAGCCGCGTAGTGTATACTACTGCGAGGTTGTCGAAGTAGGCTCGGGTCGGGACGAATTTCGCCGTAAAGAAACAAAGGTTTTTAATACATGGAAAATTATCCCAAAGAAGAAACTTTGTACAATTGCAGAATGAACGTTTCTTAGTAACATATCAAAAGTTTACCGATGCAAACCTTGTGCGTCACGCCAAAAACGAGCAGTTTAGCCCAAAATGTCAATTTTTTGGAACGATCCACAATAATGGATATTGCAAATGCAGTTTATGGAGTATACTGACAGTATGGAACCCAAAATAATCTAGAAACATTGTCCTATCTGAGGATAGTAATAAAAAGTACACAGTTTTAACATATTTATATAAAATAGACAATTTAAATCATTAAAGTTGAGAAATTCATTTTCATTCAATTTTACGGAAAAGTTAATACATCTTACATAAATATAAAGAGCCCTACGTGAAAATCGCTTTCAATAAACGTTGTTGCATATTTATTCTTCTTTAAATGGGTATATTTGTTAAGGGTCTCATACAATTTGTTTGACCCCTGAAGCTATCCGAGCCGTGAAGTGTGTACTACTGTGAGGTTGCCGAATTCGGCTTGGGGTCGAGACGAATTTCGTTGTTAAGAAACATGGAAAATTATCCCAAAGCAGAAACTTTGTACAGTTGTAGAATAAATGTTTCTTAGTAACATGTCAAAAGTTTACCGATGATCCCTTGTGATTTTACCAATAACGAGCAGTTAAGTCCTAAATGATAATTTCCCAAACGTGTTTCCCAAATTGTGTTTCGTAAATAATTTAATAACTCTATAAATACTTTTTTTAAGTAGGCTTCCAGTATACAGCTAACTTGGTTTGTCCTCAAACGCCATACTACTACGGTAATAGGAATATGAAATCACTACAGACAAGATTTCTTCCGTTTACTATGGTGAAACCAGAGCTAACCGAGAAATGACCGAACGTCCCGGAAAGTTGTGATATTTGACGATATTGCGCGAGTAGCACACCCGTACGTGACTACAGAGAATGGATAGTTTCCTTAACCGTTAGGATTTCTGGTACGAACACCCTCTCACAGGTAGGGTCATAAAATACGGTCAAACTCTTGCAAAAACATCCACCACCGCTCTTTGCCACTAGCAATCCAACGACGTCAGCTAGGCGCAGTACTCAAATACATTAACTTATAAAAATAACTGAATATGTAATGCTACCTATACGTTTTACAACACAACTCGTGTTTTATTTATTTTCTGGAAAATAAACCTATTATTATAGGATTTATGTTGTAAAAGTGAAAAAAAAACTCAGAGTACATTTACGATGTATCGTTTTATTCGATTTTTATGTAGTAAACTGATTTTAAAGAAATATATATTTTTTCATTTTGTCGAATACAGGCTACATTAAAATTTTGCATTGTTCTGATCGAAAATAAAACGATGTATCAGAAATTAAAAAAAAATATTTGTTGCTAAAAAAATAATTTTTAATAATAAAATTTTTGAAACAGAATAAATCCATGCAGATATAAAACCAGAGGTCCTCTAGAGTTTTTCATTTACAAGTTCCAAGCAGAAATCGTTTATTGTTAATTTTATTGTATCAAAATACATTCATATAAGAAAAAAAATGCATCTCATTACATGTAACTACACCCTCTCATATGAATTAGCTATGTTTTAAGTAATCCCTAAATAAGACCCAGTTGAATGAGTGTCGCAGTACGCAGTTTGTCGCAATGCCGCGCTGGAACGGCGGTGGCCGTGAGAGATCAGTACGGCCGCAGTACACTGCAGCGCTCGGGCCGCTTTAATGAGCCAACTAATTACGTTAGACTCTTTATAAATATACTGTCTTAAAGCTAAAGGTATAACCAAAAACATTGATTTGGACATTTTTCGCATTGGACTCTTCAAATTGGTGTAAATAGTATTTTTATCTGAGTGGCAAAGATAAAAAAATAATATGTCATGAATTAATCGCTTAATATCAAATCTTTAATATTAACAATTTATGCTTTTTACAACATTAACGGCTGTATTAGAGTCTCAAGATTATTTTGGTAGTTTTATGGACAGTCTAAATTAAAAACTGTACAAATGGGTAGCATTTTAATGGACTGATGTAAGTCGCTGTCATCTAGGACTTAAATGCAAATTTTCGGTGATACGCACAAGGTCTACAGCGGTAAACTTTCGGTATGTTATTAAGCATAGTCAAATCTACAACTGTGCAAAAATTCAGCTTTGGACAAATTTTTCACAGGTTTGTGCCTTTTTAAGTCTTGGTTTCCTGGACTAAATGCAACGTGTAAAACTCTTGAAGTAGATGTCTGGAAGGTCGGTCAAGCTAAGCTACGATTCACCCAAACAAAGGGCAGAGGCTTCCCTCCCCGCACAGAGAGGGCTCAAGGTCGGGTATTCAGGCTGAAAACACCCATTACTCATGGCCGTAAAACGCCTTCCTCGGCCGACCAGGGTGACACCCGTTTGGTCCTTACAATGCAGCTAGCAGCAGTCAAGTTCTAGCATTCTGTTCGGAAAGACTGTTCAATCCTGTGCAATGTATAATGAGTATGGTTAAGAATTTGTGAGTTGTGAGTTCGCAATTGAATGAAAATCGCAGAAGATGGAAAAATTCTTGGTAAAAAAACCAAAACTATCAGCTCCTTTGGTGGTAAGTTTTTCTTTTCTAAGTATACTGCTTGTGTGTTGTTAACATGTTTATTGCTTATGATGGTGAACACTGAGATAAACGTTTTGAGCAAATGTACAATACTTAAATACGATCGTTCTCTTTTAATGATTAGGTATCGCATGCCTTAAGGGTGGCGTCATCATCCCGCCTCACTAACATACATTCACCCCGACAAGACAGCGCCCTTAAGCTGCAGTCTACTCTAGAAGGAAAAAAAAAACTATTTTGCTTATGTTTTTTTTATTCAAAATTAAGTAAGGGACGACGACGTAACTTCTTCGTGTCATACATATTTTACTAGGGATCACAATTTAGGATTAATAAGTAGTAAGAAAATTCTTATTGATTTATTTGAAATTGTGACGTCCCAACCTTAGTACAAGTACAAGGCTTATGCCATGCGTTGTTGCCAGATCGAAGCCGCATTACGAAGTTCGGGAGATGTATTACTTTGAATTTTTTGTACTAACATATTATTTATAAAAATGGTAAAAAAAACCACAAAATTTGTGTTGACTTGTGGTACGAAATGTAATGGTAAAATTATTACACAGTAAATTACACCTTACTGTTTCTTAAGAACCCCATCATCAATCTCCGAATGCTGAAAATAGGAGTGCCAAGACAAAAGAAACTCCCTTGGATCTGGATACTACTCTTAATATGGTCAGTAGTTACGTTGCCACGCTTCTGCCAACTTAACCAGCTTATACTCCATGCAATGGTACAGGTATGACCCAGATAGGAGTTCAGAGCAATTCTGTGATTTCAAAGGAATGTTGTGCCTATAATGACATAGGGCTGTATGTAGGGAAGGCAAACAATACAGATGCAGAAAAAGAAATGCTGTTAAGACGGCCATGGCAACCATCGGAAACTCATAAGAGTTATGAGCAAACTATAGGTTCAAAAAAACGGACTTTCCAAATCAAATGGTTCCAAAGATTTTCTTGGTTATCATACTCTGAAAAGCTAAGTGGAGCATTTTGTAAAACCTGTGTTTTATTTTGTCCTTGTGATGTTGGTAATGGCTCTCACGAGGCTCCCTCTAGTCTGGTGAGTAAACCATTTAATAAGTGGAAGGATGCTCTCGAAACTTTTGAAAAACATGCACGAACCAAGTACCACTTAAATTCAAAAATAGCAGCCAACATTTTTTTGTAAATTTATGACTGCAAGCAAGCTGATGTCAGTGAACTTCTTTCACAGAAAGTCAAAACTGATGCAGAATGAAACTGGAAAATTATATCAACCATTGTCGAAACTCTTATTTTTTGCGGGGGGCAAGAAATACCCCTACGTGGGCATCGAGATTCTGGGCGGATAACTGTTGAAGAGCCTACCAACAATGATGGAAATTTCCGAGCACTACTCCGCCTTCAAGCAAGAGCAGGAGATTCGCTTCTGAATGAACACTTAAACAGTGGACGAGGAATGAACTGCTTAGTTTGATCGGGAAGCAAATTCAGGAAACTGTTGCAGAAAGAATTAAAAAGGCTAAGTTTTTCACTGTATTGGGAGACGAAACTACAGATATCAGCCATGTTGAACAGTTTTCTCTATGTGTCAGGTATGTGGACATAGACTTGATTGATATTAGAGAGGATTTTCTGACATTCGTTCCTGTGTATGATGTCACTGGGGCTGGAATAGCATCTACTATAAAAACGGAACTACTAAAACTCGGTTTAGAAATAACAAACCTACGTGGACAAGGGTATGATGGTGCTGGAGCCATGAGTGGGCACCTTAATGGAGTCCAAGCTATAATTAGGAAAGATTGCCCACTCATTGTTCGTCTCATGTTCTTAACTTGTCTCTAAATTATGCTGCAAAAACAGACGTTATTCGCAACTGTTTTTTTCACGGTATCAGAAGTAGCCTCATTTTTCAGAGGTTCGGCACAGCGGACTAAGATATTGAAGGAAGGGCTGGAAGTTGCAGGGATCAGTGGCGTAGCCAGGATTTGTGTATGGGGGGTGTTAAGAAGCATGCTTCCCCCCCCCCCCCGTATTAAAGCGGGGGGTGGGGGGGGTCCTCCCCCGGGAAAATTTGGATTTTAAGGTGTAAAATAGTGCTATTTTAGCAGTTTTCGGTACTTAAATTTAAATATTGTAATGGTAAAAATTTTATTAATTTTAATGTGAAATTTGTTTGAGTGATGAATAAGAAATTAATTAAAGATTTGGTGCTAAGGGGGGGGGGGGGAGGGTTTGAACCCCTAAAAATCCCCCTGGCTACGCCCCTGGCAGGGATACTGAATAGTGTTGTTCACGTCTATAATGAGACACGATGGGTTGAAAGGCACGACTGTGTTGCTGTATTTTCCAAGTCATTTTTGTCTATCGTCCAAGCCTTGGAACTGTTGATAGAAAGAGGACAAGGTGACTTGACAGCAAAAATAAAAGCAATCGGGCTACACTCAAATTTGTGCTCTTTTGAATTCATTGTTACGCTACTAGTCATGTCAAAAATGTTGTCGATAACATACCACTTGTCGCAGTTCTTATAACGAGAGCGCTTGGATCTGTTTTCAGCCATGGCCAAATTGAACACGTGGAAAAAAATGATCGCAGAAATAAGGGAGAACTGTGAAAATTAATTCGCTGTGGTTTACAACGATGCCCAAGATAAGGCTTCGAAAGTTGGTGTTTTACCATCACTTCCACGAAGGGTAGGAACTCAGCGATTCCGAAACAACGTAGAAGCAAGCACACCTGAGGATAATTATAGGCGAGTAGTTTTCGTACCATACCTTGATGAAATATTGATGTATTTGAAAGACAAGTTTTCTAAGCACAAAAGTATTTTACTGGGCCTGGAGTATATTCTACCACAAAATGCAGTGAAAAAACAGTTCACTGACATCGAGAAAGTTATTGAATTCTACAAAGATGACCTTAAAGATAGCAACAAATCTATTTTGGAAGCGGAATGGAGATTGTGGAAGATTAGCTGCAAGGGAACACCAAACACAAGCAACAAAAGTCATGACTGTCTGTGAAGTGCTAAAAATAATCGACAATGACTCTTTTCCTAACATGGCAGTTCTTCTGAAGATTTTAGCTGTTCTTCCAGTTACGACAGCTTCTGTTGAGAGAAGTTTTTCCACTCTCAAGAGACTCAAAACTTGTCTGCGAAACAAAACTGGCGAAGAAAGACTTACGTACTGCACTAACTTTAATGACAGTTCATAGAGATGTAAAAGTAGGTACACGTAGAAGACATTGTAAAACAATATGGACAGATTTCTAGACGACTGCCATTATCTTGAGGTTGTTTTAGTATAAAATATATTTTTTAATGAAAAAATCCTGTACATATACGTAATGTCGGCTATGGTAGTTAAGGAGTGCATCTTATTTTGTGAATTGAATTTTGCTATTAGTTTTGTAATTTTGTGTTAGGTTTCAAAACTTAGAGGTTACTTCATTTTAAATTGTTTCATTGTTAACTATACCACAGGCCATAAATATATATTTGTTATATATTTCAAAATAATATTTTTATATAATATTCAATCAGTACCTAATGTTTTCAATGTTTTTAAACTGTTATACGAAACATGAAATTATTAAATTCCAGCAATTCAGATTCGCTAGAAGATAAAAAAAAAGTGTCCACTTTATCATTATTTTCATTATATTATAGTTAATTGTAAGTGTCACTATAATGATATTAGAATTTTAGAGAAATAATCATGATTTTTTTCTTAAGTTTGAGATACTTACAATTAAATATATTTCGTGAACAATATTGAAGAACAAGTGAATTATGTATATATACCTGTATATACAAAATCTTACAATTGGCATGAAATGAGGTTAATTTCCAACCTTAGTAGGAAGAAAAAGACTTTTACTAAAATTTCCTTAAGCTGTAACTATGATTTTCTTTAAATAGAACAAAAAACATCTAGAAACAGTTCTAGTAGTTTTGTATCTTATCAGGTTTTCAGGTTTAAAATTACACTGGGCAGGCTGACTTTACAAAAAAAAAATTGAGTATCTATACTTAAAGATCTATACATAAAAGCCACAGCTCACATAATTAAAATATTCTCTTTTTTTTTAATTTATCAAACTTGGTGTTAAAATCTTTCCTCCATAAAACAGTATTTTTTTTACAATTAAGCCAAGAAAACTGCTAGCATAGCCTCATATTGCACCTTCAAATCCAAATTATTCCGGACCCCCCCCCCCCTTTATTGGAGGGGATGGGTGAATAGCAAATTGTGCCCCCCCCCTCCCCCCCCCCCCCCCAGAAATCCTAGCTATGCTACTGGGCAGCGTATTTCTTAATGTTTGCCCAAACAACAATTTTGCTGGGGACATGCCAGATTAAAGTTTCGTGCTTCTATTTAATAGAAGTTTCAGGTTAAAAAAAATCTTATTTAGATATAATGTGTTTGCCAATGTCTACTGCTTTTTCAGTTTCTCTGTTCGGTTGATTGAATCTTGGGATGGATGTTGTATTTAAATTATGCTTATTTGTGAATTGCTTGAACCCCCTTAATGTGAACCCCAAACCCGGGGGGTTCTCCATCCGTTCTCACGGTTTGTGGGATTTAATGTTGAGCAAAAATGTTCTCCATATGATAGTATCAGATGTGATCTTGGGCTGATCATTTCCAGATATTTGGAGAAGCAGTCTTATACAACCAGATAGTATTGTGTTTTATTTTCAGCATCATTATGTACATACTCAAAGCCAGTTAACACCAGATGGGCAGTGTTGTTGTCAGTTTTAATTCTGCTGCATGTTACCTATTTTATAGACACACCTCTCAATTTTCTGCTATCAGTTTTATCTCTGTGGCTATTCTTGGACACCATACTATTTTCTTTGAATCTGCACTTGACTATTCTCATGTGCCTGTCAAGTATTTTCTTTAATAATTATGGTCGGAATTATTGTTGGATAAAAAAAATTTTCCCCCCCTTTCAGGATGAGGCCCTCATTGCACATCATCATTTCCCTGACTGATCAATATACAGAATCTTTGCAAGAACCAGTGGTTATATTCTTATTCAATCTTTGCCTTTATATATTTTTCTCGTGCTTCCTAATTTTAATTAGATCTACTGAAAATGAAATTTCTCTTACCATATTATGTACATAGAGTTCTTCAGCATGAACTTCTTGGTACAAGCTTTCATGGCCTTTTTCATTTAGTGTTGAGAGTGGTGCCCCAGATAGTGTATCTAGCATATAAAATAAGGCACATACTTTATGATACACCTGAACTGCATCATTATCTTTTGCAACGTCTGCAGTATGGTGGTAGGTTATTCCAAGGGCTTGGATCCAAGTTATGTTAACGGGGGTTGGTGATATGTGATAATTTGTACACTTGAGCCTAAAATGTACTTATGAAATTGTTTATATGCCCATGTTATTGCCAAGACCTCTTTTTAATCTATGCGTACCTGGTTTCCAACTCGTTAAGACTCCTGGATGCATACATAACAGGTTTCCAACATTCGTCATGCTTACATTCTGGAACTTCTCCTAGCCCAAATGATAATGCATCTTCCAAGATTATTATTTCTGCTCTTCTTTTAAACAGAGCCAGTGTAAGTTGCTGTGTTAGCTTTTCTTTAACTTCCTGCATTGTTTCCTTCTGTGCTTTATCCCAGATACATTCATTGCCTTTTATCAGCAATGCTCTTAGTAGTTGGATTTTGTTAGGTAAATTTGGGATTAATTTCATGAGGTAGTTTGTTATGCCTAGGATAAGGCGCAGGCTTTTGACATCTGTAGGTTCTGGCACGTTTCAGAAGGCTTCAATTTTATATGTATCACAGCATATATACTCTGAAAATTTCATGAATGTTACACTGAATTTTCACTAACTTAATTTAGCATAACTTCGTCTCTCTGAACTTTTAGGATTGTTTGCACTATATTATCATGTTCACCCAGTTTTACACCACATATCACGATGTCATATCCTTTATTGACGATTCCATCCATTCCTCTCAATATCTCCTGCATTCTTCATTGAAAGTGCTCCTGTTCAGAGTTAATCCCATAGGGAAAACCATTCAAATGGTGTTAAAAATATAGTTAGAATAGTGCTGTTTTTAGAGGCACCTGCCAAAATTCCCCTGAAGTGTCTAACTTCATAACCTATTTTGCCTGCACCAACGAATCATCCACAGAGGGAAGTTACAGGCGTTCCCGACGCACATACCTGGTTAGTTCCACGTAATAAATGCAAATGCAAACATATCAATCTCTTTTTGACACAATCACCATCGGGGCACAGAATTCTGTCGGTTCACTTCTAGGTTCAAATACTCCTTGGTCCATAGTCAGAGCTAGTTCTCTTTTGATTTCATCTCAGAGTGGCAGTGGTGGCAGTGCCACTCGCCTTGGGGCAATCATGTATGGAATCATGTATTCTTCTAAAACTATTTTATATTCCTGTATTAGTTTTCCCATGATGGTAAACACACCAGGAAATTCGCTTATGAAAGTAGATCTTTATTTATTTTGTAAATTACCCTCCTTCCCTTTTACCTCCACCAATGCTTTGTCATTCCCAATTTTTTATTATTTAATGCCAACAGTCCCAGCAGTCGTATACATTGACATGCTCCCACAAATACTTCTTGCTCACTGCACTGATCCTTTATAGCTAAGTGTGTTTAAGTCACTTAAAAAACTTTGATTTGCCGATTGCCTGCACCAAAAAGGTTATCAGTTTTGAATACTACCAGACCTTAGAGTTTTCTACCTATAAAAGGACATTCCATGGGTCAAAACACTTCCAGAGCTGACAGATCCCCCATAAAGTGACTACCTTCACCACACTATATATTCAGGGCTGGTGCAAGGTAAAATGGCGCCCTAGGCGAAAAACCTTAATGACACCACCCCTCCCCCCCCCCCCCCAAAAAAAAAAATTTCCTTGCCTCAAAATACATCACGTAAGCCTAAGATTTTGTCAACAATCAAATGTAAGCAGGCTTGTGTTTTTTTATTATTTAGCTTTATACTTTTTACACACTTCAATGGAAAAAAATAATTTTTTTACAACTTCATAATTTTAAAAAAAATTATAACATATTAACAGCCAGAGAATCACAGTAAAGGTGGTGGCGGTACATCAATGGTACATACTTTTTTTCCAGCAATAAAATTATAGTATGACCGCTTTTCCAGCGATATAATGGCAACACTGCATGCCAGTTTAGCACCTTGCGCATAGGGGCGAAATGACACTAGGCGCGCGCGTCTGGTGGTTCTTATTGCTGCCTCGCATCTGAGCCTTCAACGTGTAAAACAGCACGAGGGAGGCAGACCTTAGGCCTGTAGCATTGGTGTTATGTGAAATGATATTAAGTATGGAGCAGCACTGGAATGAAAGGGTTGGGGGAAATGGGGAGATCCCCGAGAAAACCAGCACGACCAACGGCACACCTTTATGTTACAAATTAATAAATTCAAGTGCAACAATAAATTGACAATGTTTTAACCATGCATAATGAGTAAAATTTAAACCAACCATACCTGTTCCACTGTACGAAAATGTCACGTCTTCAGAGCTACTTCCATCTTGGCTTAATACACACTAAAATACGAAAACAGCCTAAACAAAAACATTGTGGATGTCAAAATTACCTTAGGTCAACCAGTGGCACCTAAATGTACCTTTTAGGAAAAATAAAGCTCATCGGCAACTGAGAAAACTGGATACGCATTCACTTCAAAATACAGACTGAGTCTTGTGTAAGAGCCACAGATGGCAGCCTGGCAGTGATGATAACACGTATACAGTTACTGTTTGAAGGGTGTTATTCAAGATTCTGATAAATATGTGTGATACTCTATCACGAGAAACACGAGAAAAAGAAAGGTAGTGGGGTGCCTTGCCGGTACACCTGCTGCTGCGACAAACGATGACGGGATGGAGGGTGGAGGTTGGAGGTATTGCCCTCCCTGGTGCCCATCCTCTAAGTTACACCATGCCCCAGTCAATTAATACCTACCACGATAAATGAGTAAAATAAGCAACAAGAGTTTTTAGTTTCCCCCGTCCTTGCTTTCCGGCGCCGCTTCCTGCTCGAATTACTACCCTCATCGTCTTTCAAGCATATTGCTGTTCATAGCCACCCAAATCACTCTCAACTTTACTTTTTTACTTATTACAAATCATAAAAAGGTCACCGTGGACTTTAAAAAATTACTTATATCAATAAAAACATTCAAAACTGTTACATAAATCCATTTTCATCTAGTTTCAATAATCGTTAAACATATTATATCAGCTGTTATGTGTCGGCGTGCACCGCCCCCAGCTACTTGGCGCCCTAGGCGGTTGCCTAGTTCGCCTGTATGGACGCGCCGGCCCTGTATATATTGTGCAGTAAAACATGTACAGATGCTATTTAAATCATTTAATTATTATTTAATAGACTTTGATGAATTTTCAAACCCTTTCTATAATATTTTGTGTAGACCCTAATTTGACCCAATTTAAGAAATTAGTCTATGTTTTGACTAGTGTCGTGTCCCACTTCTGATGTAATTACCAAGAACTCTATAAGAAAACTTAACATATTTTATGTGATAATTATTAAATTTTTTAACAGAATTGTAAACATTTGCATCAATTTTGACCACAAACGTCTTTGCTGAGGGGGCAACAATTTTAGAGTGTTAATGAAATTCCGATCGCACGAGGAGAAATATCTACATATGTTGTTGGGGAACCGGGAGGGGAGGTATATAGGAACATGGTGGGGGAATCCATACGGAAGACAACAGGGAAAGATATAAATGACGCCGCCATCTTAAAAATCAGTAATTATTAAGCTAAAAAAATTGAAAAAATTTACAAATTATAAAAAAATATTTATATACAGTTTTGATAATATTTTAATTTAAAAACGCACTTACATCATGAAGATCAGAGTCCTAGGTTCGAACCCGGTGAGGGCCTCCACGGATATCACCGATAAACTGACCTCCCACCACCCATATCAAGGACTATATTACATCAGGCAGTATGACGACATGGTGGCCACCTTGGATCTGCCATGTTGTATTCGTCTGCTAGAATGTGCTGCCACCATATTAGTTTAATTTATACTCACTAAAGTGTAGTAATATTTAGTACCTTGACATATGCCATTTTGTCGGTCATCTTGAAAATCTGCAATTAACCTAAAAATTCAGAAAAAATTCCAAAAATCACAAACAAAATCACCCATTAATATATTGATCGTTTAGATAAATTCCAGTTATCGGTTCGATCCTTTGTCGAAGTAAAAATGGTAATTTCAGATTAAAAAAATATTTCTTTAAATATAATCTCAATATTATATCATGAAAATTGAAAGGTTCAAAAAATAAAATACCACAAGTTTTTTTACAAACAAAAATATCGTATGTAAATTCTATACTAATTCCAGTACAAATACAAGCAAATTACTAGCATTTATCTATTATTTCAGTCTTTATGGCATTAAATTTCAGGACATCTTCACATGTAAATCTTTCAGCACATACAGCACACAGCTTAAGAGTTCTCAGTTTCATTGCAAGGACAATGATATATTTCATGATGCTTCGAAAATGTGCACAAACATCTTGCCACAGAAGATAAATTTTGGTCTTGATGAATGCGCAACCAGTTCATCACAATTCCTGAGATGTCTTTTCAATTTTCCATAGCATATAAACGGGCTGCAACACTTGTTGTAGATATTTAATGCATTCAAAGTTATTATTACAACTGTATGTTACATACTCGCGAATTTTCAAGTTTTTGATGCTGTCACAGTAGGCACAGTTGGATGATGAAATACATTAAAAAAAAGATAAAACAAAAAAAGTGATAAAACAAAAAAAGTGATACAACAAATAATTGCTTCCTTGGATATCGATTACACTGCTGCTGAAGACACCGCACTCGTTAAAGTCTCCTCTAGTGCTGCCGGTGACGACGGCACATCTTCAATTGAGATCTCTGGAGTTGTCAGCGTCGTCGCCATCGGAATATCTGGAGCTTTTGACGTCGCTGTCATCGCTGCTGCATTCAGACTAGGTCGGGGAACCTTCAATTGCTGATGGTACATGTGTTTTGCTCATTTCAGCTTTCAAGTCCGAGTAAGGATTAACACTGTCGAGTAACTGTCAGGAGAGTCTGTCCTCACTCTTCCACAAAGAAAGGTGAACTGAGAGTCAAAAAATAAGTAAGTCATTTATATATTCGTTTGCGAAACTCATGTGGCATTATGGAGCCAAAAAATTTCACTTTGAAGCTTCACAATATTTGGAATGGACTGCCAAAGAGTCAGCGTATCGGTATAACACACCACACTTATGCCTCCTAGGTGAACATAACGACAGAATAAAAAAATATTTTTTTTTATCCTCCAGAATTTTATTATAGTTACGTTGATGGAACTGATAGTAGGCTACGTGATTACACTGGTACAACAAGTTAACAATATTTTACCCTTTTGAAAAGCCTCTGGGATATGATCCGTCCTAAATGTTTATTACATAGTTTTCTCCCCCCTTATTGTCCGACGCGTCCATTTAGTTGTCTTGCGAAGCGTTGCGGAACGTTGCGCCTGTTGCAGCTGATGGAGACGCCATCCTCTTGGTCACCCCCAATCTGACCCCCACCATGGATGGACGGCGTCAGCGCAGCCCAATCGGCAGCAACTCGTTCTGCTACAATATTCATAGCCGGGTCACTGAAGAGCCGATCACCCCTTTGCAGGCTTCCTTGTCGACCGGTTACGTTTCTGCTGCCCGAGGGACCCTCGATTGCTGTCCCCTCCAAGTCTCTTAGCCCTTCACTGCATGCTCGCCGAGACTTCCAGCACGTCACGTAACGTCTACCGCCTGTCCACTCCGTCTCTCCTCTCCCACCTTAACAGTCCTCGCTGCTCACCACCGCTAGTGGCGCTGCCATCACCTTGCGCATGCGCGACTACCAACCACCGTGTCACTTGAGCCCACCTGACGTCACAGCGGCGCGACCGTTTAAAACGGAATAACCCGTTTTATCCTCCCTCCACTTACAAAAAAACTGCGTTTTTTGCGATGCCCCACAAGTTGCACTCCCTACCTACCAGAGGCTTTTTTACTTTTGTAGATACCATTGCTATTAATGTTTTTAATTACAATTTTAGCTATGAAACTAATACAACTAACTTACACACATTCCTGACTTACATGATACAATGGTGATTACAAGAATTATACAATTATTAACATATTGCTACTGTCCATCATTCTGGGCTACATAATTTTTAAGGTGAGAAACATGAACTTTATTAACAATGGTATTATCTTGTACCTCACCTAATTGGACAGTTACTGGAGTTAAAAACTTCAGGACTCGATAAGGTCCGACATATTTCGGCGCTAATTTCGCCGTAAAATTCTGCGCTTTGTTACTCAGATAATGTGTCTCCACCAAGACCAAATCTCCTGTTTTTTACCGTTACTTCTATTACTTCTATACGACCTTGGTTATATATTTCCCTAAGTCTTTCCCTATGCTTCCTCAACTTATCTAGGGCTATTTCCCAGTCTTGTTGACTGAATATGCGATTATCATCCTCACTTGTAACATAACTGTAACACCACGCTTTTATCAACAAATGCTACAAGCGCCTGCCAAAAAACATTTCAGCCGGTGTTACTCCTGTCGCCCCACTTTTAACATTATTAAAACATAATCCTATTTCATACAGACCACGATCCCAACGAGTATGTTTACTAGCGTGTGTTTGATATGCCTTCAAGGCGTATTTCAAATCACGGTTGGCCCTCTCCGCCACATTGGACTCGGGCCGGTACGCACTTATCTGAATAAACTTTACCCCCCAGTTTATAGCTAAACATTTCATTTGTTGTGACACAAAATACATGGTGTTGTCGGTTACCATGTTTAACGGTGACCCGAATATTGGAAAAACTCTTTCCATCAAAATACCTATATATCCTGTGATTGCGTTTGACGCATCGAAAATAGTACCTAATACAAACTTGGTACAGCTGTCAATAAGCAATAGAATATACTTAAATCCGGTTTTACTCCGCGGTAAAGGTCCGAAAACATCCATATATACTCTCTCCCAGGGTTTTCTCACCACTGACGCCTGATGTTTTCCTTGCAGTTTTTTTATTCCTTGGTTTCGTTTTCTGACAAATATCGCATTCCTTCACCCAGGCTTGTACCTCTTTATTCACCTTGGGCCAAAAAATTCACGCTTAATCCGCTGCAAGGTTCGTTCTCGCCCTTGGTGAGCCCCGAAAAACGTGTCGTGATAATACTGAAATGCGAGCCTCCGCAATTCCCGCGGTAAAAACACTCCAAACTGACCCCTTTTATCAATTTTCCCTATCAATCCGCTTCTAACTACATACTCTTTACTCCCTTCCTCGATTTTCTTTTTTATTTTCTCACATTCTGGGTTGTTCGTTTGCTTCGTCTTTAGATCTACAAAGATAGCCGGTACTTGATTTAAGATACATAATGTACCTCTATCATAGTTATTTTCGTCACTACTACTCGTGGCGTCGTCCTCCGCGTCGGGGCGCTCCTCAGAAAACATACGTGACAATCAATCCGCGACCATATTATCGGTACCTTTGATATGACTAATTGTAAAATTAAAACGCATTAACCTCATCACCCACCGGCTAAGTCGTCCTAATGTCTTCTGTGATTTTAATAACCAAGTAAGCGACTGATTATCTGTTTCTATTTGAAATTGTACCGGTTCTAAGTACTCACTGAATTTTTCCATACCAAACACGCATGCCAAGCACTCTTTTTCATACGTTGAATATTTCCTTTCGTTGGCATTTAGTAAGCGGCTAGCTAAAGCTACCGGTTTTAAAGCCCCTTCCACCCGCTGATTTAATACTGCACCTACCGCAATACCACTGGTATCAGTCTGTAAAACCAATTGTTTTTCAAAATCTGTTAGCGTCAGTACCGGCGGTGTGGTCAGAGAGCGTTTCAAAAATTTTAATGATTTTTCTTGTACGTCTGCCCAGACGAAATCAATTCCTTTTCTTTTCAGCAGATTTAAAGCGTCCGTCTTATTCGCATAGTCCGAAATGAACTTAGCATAGTACCCACACATCCCAAAAAATCTGCGAACGGCTTTTAAATTTGTTGGCCGGGGAAAATTTACGACCACGGCTACCTTGTCGGGATCTAATCTTAACCGAACTTCTGATATGAGAAATCCTAGAAATTTCATTTGTTCCTGATGCCACGTTACTTTCTTTTTGTTTACCATTAAACCCGCCGCGCTCAATGCTTTCAATGTGCTCCTTATGCTCTTCCCAATCTTTGCTGAATATACAGACATCATCAATATAGTTAAAAACAAACTCATATTGATATTTCCCTAACACCTGCTCTAGCACTCGTGATAGCGCCTGTACACCATTATTACACCCGAACAGCACGTGCCACCAGCTATAGTGCCCCCACGGCGTAACAAAGGATAAGGGCTTTCTCGATCCAGATGCAACTCGATTTAGAGGAACGCTTGGTTTAAATCTAATATAATAAAATACTTCGCTTTTCCAAGCTGTAATAACGCCATATCCACGCTCGGGGCCGGAAAGGAGTCTGTGCATAACTTCAAGTTTACCTTTCTCAAATCCATAACTAAACGATACGCCGATGGTTTCCCTTTTCCTTTCGGCACCAAAAATGCCGGACTAGCATATTTACTGTTTGACTTTACAATTACTTCTTCATCCAACATTTTTGCGATTAATGTACGAAACGGCTTGACCTTGGCAGCAGCCACCTTATACGGAAAACAAACAACTGGCTCGGCGTCCTTAAGATGAAAACGATACGGTAAAACCATACAATGCCCCAGTTTGTCAGTCAAAACATGTGCATATTTTTCTTGAAAATATTCAATCATGTACTTTCTTTCTTTATTCTCCGCAACCCGGTACAATTGTTTCTCCCCTTTACTTATTTATAGGTCGACCTCCTGCCCTTTTATGTTACTAAATCCGAAACGCAGTTTACCTCGACGAAAATCAACTATCGCCTGTGTATGAGACAAAAATCTATCCCTAAAATTACAGGATGATTTATATCATCGAGTACATAGCACTCGTATTTCCAGGTAAACTCGACTATTCTAATAGGTACCCGTACGACGCATTCTGACAACGAAAAGCCCCCGTTAGCTGTGGTGAATTTCACTTGTGGTATTTTCTTCACCTTGATAGCCCCAATTTCATTTTCCCTGAGTAACTGATTACAACATTTTTTCCCTATCAATGTACTTGAAGATCCCGTATCCACCAGACAATGCATGGGGATTTTTCCAATCATAATAGGCACTGTAATAGAACTAAGCGGTTTCTGCTTACGTAATGGTTCCAGTCCCTTTTGTACCTCAAAATTTAAAAAAAAACAGTTTCCTCGTCGGTACCCTTGTTACCGCACTCCCAACACTCGGTCCCATTTCGCCTATCTTCTCTGACGTCGTCGTCGTGCAGTCAGCACGTAAATGATTATTGGACCCGCATTCCCAACATTTTTTTTGTATACGTTTGTTTTTGTTTCCGGTAGTTTGCATTCTTTGTTCCTCATGACTACTATCGTGTCTCCCCTCCCTTTCTACGGCCTGTAAAGTCTGTTTCTTTTCCTCTGAATATTTCCCTTTTGTCTTACACTCCGTCTTCAGGTGACCTAATTTCCCGCAATTCCAACACTCAATTTTAGTGTAGTCCCGTCTCCCAGCAACATATACCTCCCGTTTTCGTGGCCTATCATCTTTACTACGGTAATAACATTGCGAGTCGGTGTGATTAACTCGCCGACAAATACTACACGGTTGTCTGGTTTTTCCCGTGCCTGCTGCTACCGTAGACGGCATAAACTTAACGCTATCCAATTTTTCCATCTCCTTTACTTCCGCTAGCTGTAGCAAACTCGCTAACGTAGCCGGACGTGCCGCGCCTATAAAATATCTCACATTTTCTTCACGAAAGTTATTCATTATAATCGCTGTCAATTTCTCTTCCTCATCAGGCATACCGAGAATTTCGATATGACATATTATGTCGGCGACATAATCTGGCAAATTTTCCCCCTCTTTCTGTGTTCGCTCTAAATACCGTAGCCGTACTTTCGTTAATGACCAACTGGAACAAACTTTACTCAAGCATACCTTAAATAATTCATCGGCGGTCTAGACTTCTAACGTGGCTTCCTCAAAAATTTCCCTGAATTTTTCCGGAACCTTCGCGATCATTCCACCATACATGTCACGAGTGCCTATACCTTATTTTAAAATTTTATTCAGCTCAATTAAGAAACGAATAACATGATCTATTTCCAAACTTTTTAAATCAGGTATTTTATCAATTAAAGTCGTGACTCTACTTTGTACCTTTAAACTAATCGGAATGAACTCGCCCATGCTGCCTGCCGTCCCCGGATCTTTATCGTCATCCTGGCGAATGAGCTCCCGCACCTTGACCCTTAGTGCCTCAATGCCTTCGTCGGGGTTATGCTCCACGCCCGCCTCGCTCAGCATCGCGATCAACGACACTTTACTGAGCTTCTGAGCCCAAGAAGTGGCGGAGAACATATTACGATTATTACTACACACGCTAGTGCCACACTCGTAACCAAGGTCCCATAAAAAGGTCGGTTACTTCTTACCCTGTTGAGACACGTGGCACCAAACCGGTTTAACCGCCCCATTCAGCTCCACCTCCGCTCTGAAGGAGCAGAGTTGCGCACCTATGTTATGCATCCTAGGTGAACATAATGACTTAATAAAAAAAATTTTTTATCCTCCAGAATTTTATTATAGTTATGTTGATGGAACTGATAGTACGTGATTACACTGGTACAACAAGTTAACAATATTTTACCCTTTTGAAAAGCTTCTGGTATATGATCCGTCCTAAATGTTTATTACATAGATTTCTCCCCCCTTATTGTCCGACGCGTCTGTTTCAGGCGCGTAGGAAGCAAATATTTAATGGGGGTGGGGGGGGGGGGGCAAAGGAGAGTATCATTATAAGTGGTGGATTTAACAGAGGGGGTGTCCGGGGGCTCGCCCCGGGAGAAAAAAAATTGCTTTCTAAGGAGAAAAATGGTGCTATTTAAGCATCTTTAGTACATAAAAATAGAATGTACTACTAGCAGACATTTAAACTTTTTTTATAACAAATTTACTTAAGGCTCGGCATCACAAAACAGTGTTCACTTTTCAGTTTTCGCCTCGTAGAATTCATTTTAAAGGCAATTTGTTGAATTTTCCCACTGCACAGAGTACATAAATTACAAGCACCTTCAAATTTAGTCCCCAGATATCATCAAGTTATCTAGAGCTGTAGAAAAGGCAAAGATGTATTTATAATTTAAAATATGTTTGACTAATTGCATAATAATTACATGACGGTGGTTGAAGATTAATATTTGTAGTGTGAGATAATATATTTTGCCAACTGTCTATAGCTATAGTTATATTTTCTTAATATGTGCTAACAAACAACTGAAATAATCAAAACAAGCTATAATCAAATATTTAAGTGAGGCTGAGCCTTGAGTAAACAATTTAACAAAGATGTCATTATCCCACTCATTGCCCACTCTTAAGTAAATTAATTTGCATATCAGGACAGGAGAACTCTTAATATTACAAACCTCTGATTAAATATTCTTAGATGATGCCAATATTCAGAATGTATTGACACAAGCATATGGTGTACCTAGTGTCCACTGAATATTAATTTAAAACGTGACAGAAAAACTGTTTTACCATTAATAAATCTCAAAATCTAAATATCTTATGATAAGTTATATGACAAAATAACACATTCAAATTGATAAAGTCGTTTTTTTACTATTTTAATTTTTACTGTCAGACTTCATAAATCAAGGTCAATACAGGAAAGGTCTATACATCAACCAAATGTGAATTAAGGCTGTAAAGTTTTGAAAATTTACTATTCGTTATATTTTTTATTGAAAGGAGTACTAGAAAGTATTTACATTTTATTCAGAAAGGTCAAAATATATTTTTTTTTTTTTAGCATTTAAAATTAAAAAGTCACAAAATTAATTTTTCAAAAAATGCAGTTCAACTTTAAAAAATAAAAAATTAAAGATGGATAAAAGTCATTTGCAATAACACTCATACCGTAAAATGGGGTGACTTGATACAGTTTTTAACTTTCATCACTTCCAGCTCTTAACACAATTGCACTACAATCAAAGTTATCACTTAAAAAGTTGAGTCTTCAGTTGATATATTCAATGTACAAAACTCATTTTGATTAAGAAATATCTTATATAGATTTTTCCTTAAAATAAGCTTGTATCAAATCACCCCATGGGTTGGGGTGACTTGATACAGACTTCAATTCGTAGCGTTGTATCAAGTTAAACAGTTCCAGGGGTGACTTGATGCATGCAAAACATTTCAAAGTAGTGAAGTACTGACTTCCTGTGTATAAAACACAAAGTAGGTATACTTTAAAATATGCAATAAAACTAATTTTTTTAATGTTTTGTTGTTTTCTTTAATGTATTTACACTGAGATACAAATTTACATTATTTATTTTACATTATTCAACATGCAGATGATTTAAAACACTCCTACACTACAATCCTCAACATTAGGCCACACAAATGTGTCTGAGTTGGTTTTGTATTTTCTCATAAATTTTACCTCAACAGTTCTTTTACTTCTTGTTGAGGTTACACTGATACTTGTCACCATGGCTACAAACAATTTCTTCATTCCGCAATTTTTCCTTTTTGTTGCTGACATTTCTATCGCAAGATAATCCCCATGTGTGATGTCCTGGTAACTTACACGGTGAAATTCTTGTCCCCGAGTTGCAACATCACGATTTGCACCACTTGAACTAATTTCACTGTCACTAGATTGTTGATGATTTATGTTGGTGTCATTACAGTCAACCTCTTCTGGAGGTACATCTTGATTTTCTAAGATGGTGACACTTCTGCCTGGCTGTACATCTAATCTGTTCTTTTTTTTTTTGGGGCCCTTATTCGAGCCGTTCTTACTTTCATTACCATATCTCATGGTTTTCAGCAGACTGACAAGGGATTTCTCCGATTCGGAATTAGGTGTACTGTTTCCTGAACTAGTGTAGGAAGGAATTTGGTCCAACACTTTCTGGCGATTCAGAGTAACTATCCCACATTTCTCAAAACCTACTTTTTTGAGGTGTAGTTTCACATATTTTGTCCAACAACTTCTTCAACATTGAAGGAAATTTATCTTTTGGAACTGCTACTCTGTTGCCCTTTAATTTCCACTCAAACAGGAGTTCTCGCCAGTGGCGTTTGAATGTTCTAAAAAATGAAATGTCCAATGGCTGGGAAAGGTGTGTTGAGTTTTTTGGCAAGCAAATGAACCTAATGTCATTGTTATTACATACTGAGAAATGTGTGATGATAGATTATCTCCAATCATAGCACGAGGTGCATCTTGCTTTTTGAGGTAAGGAAGAGCTATGGAGGAAAACCATTCCTCAAAGGTCTTCTGATCAATCCATCCCGATTTTGTGTTTTCGTAACGAGCTCCCTTAGGACCATTGGTTGTCCAAGTGTCTCACAAATGAAGTGATCGGTAAATTACAAAGGGAGGCAGAAGAGTTCCATTAGCAGCACATGCCATCATTATTGATGTGGATGCTTTGGATGAATTCAAAATCAAATCTGGATGTTTGCAAACTCTTTTAACCACCACCTTCTTTCTGCATGGTTCATCAGATAGGTTAGTCTCGTCATAGTTTATAAGGGATGCTGGTTTTACCCCCTCTAAGGCATCTTGCAAATTGTCAAAATATATGTTCACAATTTCTGGTGAAACTGCAGCCCTGCAATGTTTTATGTTGTCAGCCAGCCTCCGTGACAGTACCTTATGACGACTGAGAAAAGAATTCGCCCAGTCAATCCCTGGCATGTTATTTTTGAAGCATCTTTCTTTGGACAACACAGTTTGGCCACCAAGTTTTTACCATTCCTACCATGTAAAACTCTGAACAATTTCATTTTGTCAATGCTGTACTTTTCAGCTGAAGCACGAATGCTTAAACTACCTTTTCTTATCTCCTCTAGTGCTGCATTCAAGTTTTCAAGATGACCACTCCCATAGGGCTTTGCATCTGGCCTTCTCTTGTATGTCCTTGGCATTTCCTGCAATGTATCAAGTCACCCCAAGTTAGACACAGATTTATGTTTATAACTATCGAAAAAATATGGCTATTAAAGAAATCTTTTGTACTTGGTAAATTGTTAGTGCTAGATGCAACTATACTTACCAGCTAATATTTTTGGTGCACATTAATTATTTATCCACACTCAATCACAAATTTTCAGGTATACAGAAAAACAATCTATATTGTTCTTTGTTCAGACAGTAACAGTAGGACCAACATGAACTACTAACCTGAAAAATTTCCCACTGAGAAAAAACTTATTTCATTCTGATTCATGCAGATATAAAATTTCCCATTATAAAGAAACTTTATAAATTGTGTAATTCTTTTAAAAACACTATACACTTTGTCTCATGTCACCCCACTGTCTCGAGTCACCCCGTTTTACGGTATCATTTTATTCAGGAAAGTCGAAATTTTATTTTGGTATTAAAAATTAAAAAAGTCAATATTTTAATTTTTTTTTACTGTCAGACTCCCCTTAAGAATAAGTTAAAAATGCGAACCCCACAGAATAGGCGAGTGATGATGCTTAAAAATAACTGCAAATCTGCTTGATAAATTCTTGTTCAATGATTTGTAGTTTCAAAGAAATTTTTTTATTACTCGATGGAATAATCACGAGCGACGAGCGAAAAAAAATAATGTACCGACATAAACTGCGCAAAAGTAATACTTGGGTTAAAGGAATCCAACTCTTCTTTAGGATCTTTGTCTTCACAGGCATTACAGCCTAATGTGCATTGCTTTTTAGGCGGTGGTTGTGTTGAACTGCAGGACTGTGCAGAACGGTTGTTGAAGAAAAAGTTGATGCTTTTCTGAGTCATTGTACGCCGAAAAATTAAAAAAAAAATGTTATAAGTTTTCTCCTTAAACCCAAAATGTTTTTCATCACTGCCATTCCGCACTACTCACTCACGATACTACAGATAAATAAGTTTATTTTTAACAGTTCTGTAGTACGGCCCACAAAGTTTATTGGACTTAAAAGCAGACGTACAGCTGTTGAATGATGACATGTGGAAAGCGCTCTGCACGTCAGGTCGTTACCGTTAGGTAGAAACGAGGCGGGGTGAATGCAAGGGTCTGAAGGTCAGGTAGACGAGGGTGGACAAAAACGGAGCGTAAGCTACTGCAACGAGCGGAAACATTTACTGGTCTTATATCCCACAATAATATTTCCGCTATCAGCACTGTGAAACGTGAATATTTAGAAGAAGTCGTATTTATTGTGCCTGAACACTTATCGAAAAGTCTTAATTTATTTTAAGAATAAAGTAACGCACAGACAAGAAAATCCCACAAAACCACTTAGCATTGCAATGAAGACAATGCCTCTTGTTCATCTGATGCAATGGCCGGGCAAAACCATCACTTTGCCCGGCCATGAAATGTTATGGCCGGGCAGTCGCCTGGGTCGCCCCCCCGGTTCCTACGCGCCTGGTCTGTTTAGTTGTCCTGCGAAGCGTTGCGGAACGTTGCGGCCGTTGCAGCTGATGGAGAAGTCATCCTCGTGGTCACCCCAATCTGACCCCCACCATGGATGGATGGCGTCAGCGCAGCCCAATCGGCAGCAACTCGTTCTGCTACAATATTCATAGCCGGGTCACTGAAGAGCCGATCACCCCTTTGCAGGCTTCCTTGTCGACCGGTTACGTTTCTGCTGCCCGAGGGACCCTCGATTGCTGTCTCCTCCAAGTCTCTTAGCCCTTCACTGCGTGCTCGCCGAGACTTCCAGCACGTCACATAACGTCTACCGCCTGTCCACTCCGTCTTTCCTCTCCCACCTTAACAGTCCTCGCCGCTCACCACCGCTAGTGGCGCTGCCATCACCTTGCGCATGCGCGACTACCATCCACCATGTCACTTGAGCCCACCTGACGTCACAGTGGCGCGACTGTTTAAAACGGAATAACCCGTTTTACACTTCTGGTATTGTGATGAATTTAACGACGTGTTCAGTGCACAGTTCCAGTCTTCGCAACGTCTAGCTTTCTGTGCTAGCATAAAGGTTCCACCGCAGCATTTGCAAACAGGTTCTTGTTTGCGCTTAACTGATCCAGTACAAATTCCATAATTATGTTTTAAGCTATCTAGTCGACAAATTAGTTTATTGCATTTGATGCAATGAAACAGTGTTCTTTGCAATACCATATTCGGGCACCCTCTTCTTTCATTCCTAAGAACACTTAATTTTGTACTGAATGATGCATCACAGTTCTTACACTGATGCCTCGAACATGTCATTAAACTTCCGTTGATCATTGAAGTCTCCAAAGTTGCTGGCGAAACTTCAACTCATGGAACAACACCTACTGATTTCTCCTCTGCAGCCGGTATCACAGATGTCATCGGGATGTGCCACAATCAGGTGTCACTACAATCGAAGTCTCTGCAGCCGTTGACTTCGTTACCACCGAGATCTCTGATACGTCGACATCGTCGCCATCAGGCTCTACTAGTGATGGTAAACCGTCCATCAAAGTCGACATTCGAAAACAAACTAAATATCAGAAAACATACTGAAGAGAAATCAATCCGTACCACAGCCAGAAGTGGACTAAGGGTTCCGATTCCATTTTATAGGCCTCACTTATATACCCACAGTTGCTGATACACTACTTGAGTCAAATCAACAAAATTTTGTTTAATTATTTTTTAATAGGTTAAAATAAATGTACCTTAAAACTTCAGAAATAAAAATGCACAAATTTCAAAATTCACAAATACCTAAGAGCCTTGTTTACTCTGGTTCCAAAAGGTTCGACGACTCTGCTTGCAAATGGTATTCTGGTCTGGGGCCTGGAACACAGGTATCCCACTGATTATTTTCTTTGGCGATAACAACTTTGATGAGACATGAACGACGATGTCTGCAACCATGGCTGCGACTTGACTTTGACTCGGTGCTTGTTGAGATAGAATCACTGACAGAGCACCCGATGAGACACATGTCGTTTGAACGTCTGTGCAGATGCATCGCAGATCGCATCAAGTCCAACTTTGGTGTTGCATGTGCAAACGAAGCTACTTCTTCGATGCTGGCTGGAAGGATTGTGTGCAGTCTCGACTGATAAACATCACAGTTTCCAGGTTCGCAGCATTCTAGCAGCTGCTGAGTCAGTTCGTAGTACAGATGTAAGTGTAAAAAGTGCCAGTGCTGAGCACCTCCATCACATGTTTTCATATTTGTGCGTAGATATCCAGCATCCCAGTAGCTGTACTCGACACTGCTGAAACTAGGTCTTATGCTCACGTATACATTGGCAAGATGGAACGAAAACATCTTCTTGCAGATCGAAGACAAGTGAAGGCACGAACCGTTGCATGCCTTTACTATATGCAGGCTCAGACAAGTCTATTTGCAGCTCGAGAACCCCTTTCCGCATTAGCTACGAGTTTTTACACACACATACTCGTTCAAACATGTCACAAGCCTGAGGCTGCTTGCCATACATTGCACTAAGCTTGCGCAAGGAAGGACAGTCATAGTCTGCCTGCAGGTCTACAATTTCAGCGGCTTCGCCGCAAAACTAACTGAGCTGTTTTTGTCTGCTCAGGTCCAGCGACATAGATGATGCCACGCGAATTCTGCAGTAGTAAATCATCAAGAGTGTTTTTCACATGGTAGTATTTTCATAGCCATTCATTTAATCTTTTACTTTTTTGGTCGAGTAGTTTACAAGGATACAGAGGTTGGAAAGTGCGGGTTCGAGTCCTGCTGTCGTTCTCAGACAAAAAAAGTATAAGTGTTTGGCAGGATATTTCCTTTTGTTGATATCTCAATCCTACAGTCGATGATGTTTGAATTTCTTTCATCACCCTTTTTGGAAACATCAAACACTATTAACGGAGCCTTGTTCTTGAAACTGTCAGGACTCATAATCGGTGACTGTCCGTGGCCATAGTACGCTTGCTGAAACTTGGCATATATTTGATATGCGAGAATAAATCTTCCATGTTCAAAGTCCATGTTCATGTTCACGTGAGGGTATATTTCACTGTTTAAAAAATATTTTTACATAATGTATTATTAAGTTATCTAACCTAGAGGGGCTCACTCCTGATTGAGCTGTCTTCCAGTCTGATGTTGATGTTTATTGGGTTTTCCGTAGCGAAGCTGGAATTTACTATCCAGTTAAAGCACTGACTGACGCAAGCCAGGATACGCTTCTAGGCTCCAGGATCCGAATGGTACGTCAATGTTCTTGCCATTTTATACATTCTTCAGCATCTTGATACTTTCTACCATGCTGACTTGGATGTGAGTTAGTGTCCACTCGATAAACACTGTAGTGTCAGCAAGACATCCTGTGGGTTTTCTGCAGCAGCGACAATGAAGAACAGTTTTCAAGGCTGTCATTAAATTTTTATGCTTAGGCAGGAAGATTGCATAAAAATTGCTTTAAAAAAAAAATAAAAAAAAAATCATTCCATGCATCCAGTCAGAATAGTTGCCCAAAGGCCTAACAGTTAAGTAGAACCAAATTCAGTCCAAAGATTTGAATACCGCGCTATTGCACTGTTAGTTAAAAACACAAAAAAAGTTTTAAAAACATGAATAACAACAATATTGAAAATTCTCCAATAATTTTAAGTAGGTACAATGTTTATAATGTAATTTTATATGTAAAACATCCTGAAATGTCTGAAAATAAATAAAATAATTTACCGCAGTAGTTAATACCATGGAATTAGGAACTGTCAGGACACAGCATGCTGTGGCATTACCTCGCCCTCGCCATAGTTTTCCATTCACAACATTGTAGAAATGTGGCTTGACCACATCTAATGATAGTAAGTATGAATAAAGATTCCTGTCACTAAACACAGTCACTTTGTAAAAAAAAAAAAGTAATTTAAAATGGTTTTTACAATGCAAAGACTACACTTCAGTCAATTTTTTGGGTGCCCTTAATGGCGCAGACCAAGAGGTTAAAAAAAAAAATAGAAACTTGCAGTACTCGCCAGTAATGTGTAAACATATAACCTCGGTAACGAGCAAATAATTAATGTTTTCTCATGTTGCAAATAACCTATAATACGAAACTCGGACACGAAAATTAACGTAGAATTCTTGTCGTCTAGGTACAACACAACCTGGGAACTACGTCAAATGCAAGACGAACAAGCCAGTGCGCGCAAATCGTGACATAGCTCGTTATTGCCTACTACTGTACGATGCATTATGGCAGGCCCACCAACTGTGGGAAAACATGCATTCTACTGAGTTTGCTGAAAGAACCAAATGGTCTTCGGTTCCAGAACGTGTACATCTATGCCAAGTCGTTGCAACAACCAAAGTACCAGCATGTGGCCGCGATTCTTCGATCGGTGGAAGACCTGGAGTATTATAAGTTTAATGATAATGCTAATGTGGCACCTCCAAGCGAAGCAAGAGGGCAAATTCTGTAATAGTTTTCGACGACGACGTATGTGAGAAGAGAACTTTTTCATGGATTTCATGGAAAGACATGCAAAAGTAGACTGCGTTTATCTGTGCGAGACATCTAGCCGAACACAGAGCATCTGCTGCATGTAAATGCGCGTGTACGAGCTTAATTTACGTTACGCTTATGATGATAATGTAAACATCGACATGATGTTTCAAGAATCCAAAGACATGTGCTCCTTGTGCTGGAAAAAAACGAGCACGGATTTCTAGCTATAGTCAAGGAATGATGTCTATCTAAGGGCAGGTACAGACAAGGTTTCTATCATTTTATCATCAAACATGAGTCCATAGCATTTCGAAATTCGGTCGTAGCAGTCTTGCTACCAAATTGCATACTGTTCTCAAGTCTCATGACACCAATATCCGCATATATATTTCGCTACTGGGTCAAAAAATAGTAACTACGAAAAACGTATTACTAAAGTGCTTGGTTGCCACCGACAAGCGTTTGGAGGCCTTTGATTATTCTCGAATTCACATGATCGAAGTAACGAGTGCACAAGTCGTGACGATTTGAAGATCTTCCAAAGTAATCTGATTGCATTATTCTAAGTGCTCCTCGCTCCCATTAGCTCATCCGCATGGTAAGTATCGGCGGGGCTCTGCAACTTTTGCAATGCGCTCGTATCCCATTCGAGACTGCTTGGGCAAGCCAAACATTGCATATCGAGCCATGTCCGCACCACGCCAGCTGCTCCCTCCCTTTTCTCTTTAGGGTACATAATGGGTGCATAAGATCCTCTCATATTCCTATGTAACTCGACACCCTTCCCAACTAGTGGGCATAGTAGTTCGCACTTTTCCCACTCTATGAGCACCATCTTCCAGTCCTGCTTTCCTTTCCACTGTTTACCTCCGACCCCCCTCCTACTTTTTTCTTCAGCAACCCACCCTCCCGAAGGGCAGCTTTAACTATGTTTGTCAATAGCCACCCGGAGGCAGTCACTCTGGTACATCATCTTAGCACGATCCTACATGATGGACAGATTCAGGAGTGAGGCTGTGGAGATATAGTAAGCATGTAATTCCGATAAACTAGGGATTTAGTCTCTCGCCAGCCTTCTATAATGTAGTAATGTAATTTTCATTGCAAGTTTTTCTGATTTCACGCCTGCCTTCTCCAGACTAGTTTCTGGATACCCCCACATTATGCGGTAAGCAGAGCCATCGACTTAACTTCATCTATTGAAGGAGATTTTTATTCATTAAATCCTGTTCCCTTCAGTATTTTTTTTTTTTAATTATCACTTCATTTTCTTGTGTGTGCAGTGGGTTTCCCCGTTATGGGCCATTCTGTCTTTGGACTTAGGGTTAATAGCCTCCCATTCTGCCTTTGGACTTAGGGTTCATAGCCTCCCATCCTGACAACTCTGTTGACGCTCTTAACCAAGTCCTCTAGAGATGCGCAACTATTTGAAGCATGAGCTAATCAGTGAATTTCACTAATTACCATCCAGCCCCCTTTGACCAACCCCCATGATCGTCCGGCGCACAGTATGGGAGTGTGTTGTACCAGGGAACACATTTTTGAAGTCTCTTTTAAAGTTTGAGTAGATTACAGTGAGAAGCATAGCAACACTTGTACTGTTAAGCATCACTATTAATTTAAATGTATAAAAATTATCACTTTAATCTTTAATTTTTTTTCAAAATTGTTACAAATGTTCCAAGGTACATGATGCTTATGTACCAGGGAACACTACTTGTAGCTAGGAACATACTTATTTTATAAGAAACTATCACAAAAACTGAAGCTGAATGAAGCAATTGGGTGAATAATGAACACATTTATCACTTCAAACATTCACTTCGGTTTTTAAAGACCGAAGCTTAACGTTCGAGAAGTTCAAACAATTTACAGATCGAGAAAAGTTAAACGAACTGTAGCCTATAAAATTAGGTTTAAACATAACACAATGTTAACAACTTCAAAGTAAATATAGACCTATAAATTATATTTTGTGTAAGCTTTATAAACAAATGTGAAAGAAACAAAATTAAGCTGTAGATTCACAAAAAAAATATTCCCCATAAAAAATAGTTTGTTTTGTTTTCAATAACTTGCAGTCTATTTGCATACATCACACATGTAGGTTTTCCAAGAGTTGCTATTACTACTGGCGCAAAGTTCATGACTCCAGCGAAGACAAGCAACATATCTTATCCACTGCTCTCCCGCTCTGTCAGTGTGATAAGGTTCACCACAAAATATGCATTTTTCATCAGCACTGTCGTCGACATCTGTGGACACCAATGGAATGACATCATCTTCAGAAGAACTTGATGTAGGCCGACTGTGTTTCCTTTCAGAAGATAGTTTCTTGTTGCCAATCACACCTTTACTTGTTCACTGTCAAATCCAAGGTTTTTGGATTTTCTGTTCAACATTTGCGTTTTGTTGCAGATTTTCTTTTTCTTTGCCTCCCTTATTTGGTCTTTTCAGGTGTATCTGTCGCAATTCTTGATCTTCCTGGTTTCTTCCCTCTATTGCTAGTCTTCCTAGGTCCTGCTTTAGGGAAGGGCTACACCTGTTCAGGTGTGACAAGTTTTAATTACTGATTATTTAACTGAACCATTTGAATATCAAGGATGAAGTCATTTGGTCTAGATGTAGATTCTGCAGAGGCTGTTGGTAAATGTAACTCAATCGATGGTGATGTTGAAGGAATAGCTAATGAAGATGCTAGCAAATCACTCGAACTTGGTAGATCCAAATCAGCCTCAGCTACATCAGAGGTAGGCTTATTTAAAGGAATTGATCCAGTTCTGGTTGATGTGGTCGATCAGTAACATGTGAAGAAAGGAAGTTCTCTTCAGAAAACACACCTTTGTTCAATGGGAAAATTCCTGTCACTTTGTAGCCACTGAAGACATTATTCATCGCAAAAGCACGGAGATAAACAGTTTCTAACACCCGAGCTATGCAATATATGTCAAAAGTCTTGCCAGGGTTATTCACATGCCACTCAACAACAGCTTGGTTAAAGAATATCTTTAAAGGTCCATGCACGGAAACATCAAGAGGCTGAATGAAGCCTGTGAGAGGAGTGGGAAGGAAAAGTCATGATGACAATTCCAGCACTTAAAGCACGTTCTAAGACCTTCACAGAGAAATGAGTTTCATGATTGTCCATGATGGGCAAAAGAAATTCTTCCTTTGAGCTTTTCACACGTTTCATAAAATGTTCCAAGAACTTGAGAAACATTTCTTCGTTTGACCGTCCTGTTGGTGTCGCGGCTCCAATAGTCCCTACAGGAGCACAGTTAACATTCTGTCTTTGAAATACAACCGTGGAAAAATCACCATCGGAGGAATATGATTACCAACGGCATTCACACTGGCTATTATTTTCACTAAGTTTCCCTCTCAGCTGAAGTACAACCACCTACTTGCTTGATGCCTTTAGGAGCCACAATAGGGCCGGGTACATGCACAGTAGGTAATCCTGTTTAATTTACAATCCATATCCTGTTATGGGGTATGGGGCCAAATCTTCTGTGCACATCTTCCAAATTTCCCAAAAACAAAGAAAAGTTTTCTTTGTTAAAACTTGTAGATTGAGACAAGCTGGTGGCCTCAGGTTTCCTGATAAATAATTGTTCTAGATGTCTTGCCATGAACCATCGCATCCACTGCCCACCAGCGATTTTTTCTTGCTCCCATTTCTTTGGATATTTTTATGAGTTCGCTTTGGCAAATTTGTAAGCTAGCTGATGCACGCCTTTTTTTTCGAGAGACCATAGTTCATTTCAGATATGGTTTAAATGTATTAAACGAGGAGATTTTCTTCATCGATACTGAAAACTCTATTCACATCAAAATTTGATGAGTAGGTGTAGGTATTAACCTCTGAGTTTTTAAATCCACTTAGTGCTCTTGACAGCATTGTCAGTTTGACATAGTAAACATTGCAATCCTCTCTCAAAAAAATTATTTTACCTTCAGTTGCAGTGACTGCTTCGATGGACTTTTTCATTGCATCTGGATCAACAGGCTTTCTCTTCACATCAAATTTTGAGAGAGTTCATACAGAACTCACAATTTTGCCTTCTTTCCTACATTGTAATTTAAATTGCCAACTTTGTTTTTAAATTATGATAATTGTAGGTCTAACAAATACAGAGCAGTTTCATGTTTATAAGAAATTAATTCTACACTACGTGAAAAAATTTAACACCAGCACTGTATGCAAAATAAAAAAAAATAAAAACATTTATTAGCTACTGATACCTTGTAGCCAACATTTAAAAGTTGTTCAAACTTTCACTACAGATGGCAGGTAGTGTCAGATTTCAAAGAAAAAATAAAGGAAAAATCGATTTTAGCTGTGACAGAAGAACAAATAAAATTTAAAGACTGAAAGACTGGACAAAATGGATCCGAGTATGTATAGAATAGCACTTCTGTATAACCAATAATTTACATACACACATTAGTAGTACATATGGACATAACTATGTGTCAATAACACTACATATACTTAGAAAACATGGTTAAAATAACATAATGTACATATTGTACCAAGGATAATGTTCCTAGGTACAATAGGTTACCACTTTTTATAAATAATTCATTGTAGGTTACAGATAATTGTAATAGTATTGGCATACAAACCATGAATTGTACTCACCATTACACACAGATTTCAGATGTGTAATTGACGATGTTATTCATTACACTGAATTGAACTCATTTACAATACTAAACATTAATATTATTTACAAAACACGAGCAAAAATACAAATAGTTTCAGAAAACCGCAATGCACTTCCAATTGCCAAAACAATCTATGTGTGCTGCGCTCAGTGTGGTTTTCACGTGTTTCCATGACAGTTGGCTAGAGTGCAGCACTGTTCAGAAAACGAAAGTGTTTCTGGGTACATTATGCCCTAAGTACAACACTCTCTCCTACTCAGTTAAGTCCAACAGAATGTGAATAAAATCCTTTATTGTGATCTAAACTTATTTTTGGGACCATGAAATTTGATTATAAACAATGATATTCCATATATAATTTTATTAAATTATAAAATGTAACATTAAAAACATAAAATCTGAAATATGAGAAAGCAAGTAGTAAAATTATGTAAATAACTAATTAAATAAATATTTTTCTGGAGAAACCAACTTACTGTTGTTTTACTTTTACTTAAACCAGTTTTCAAAATTTTTCTATATTAATAATTTAATAGCAGTAACAAACCAGACTTCCTGTTATCACTATGTCATCTCCTCAATCCACTAAATATGCAGGATGGAAATTAACGTATGCACTCTTTATTTTAAATTTAATTTTGTCATGATGTTTCTTCTCTCAAGTACACCTTGGCAAATAACCTACATAATGAACCTCTAATTAAGGCACAAAGACAATACTTGATAATTCGTTCAACATTCAAGGCGTGGGAAAATTGGCAAAGACAACCTGGTACTCACTGAATTAGCTAAAGGTTCGATTACCTTAAAAAAAAAACCCATTCACTGTTATATCTTTACAACTTTTATTACAATTACATGCAGGTAAATTTACCTTCCCCTTCTCTGAATCAGCTCTATTTAGATACTGTTTCATTCTTTATCACCATGATATGTATTCTTCCAATCTCCCCGATTCGACAGATCAAACTATATGCCAGGTAATGTTCACAAGTTATATCCTGTAAACCACAATTACAGGTGTGATGAAAAATGAAGCCAATGAGCAAATCATCATGTAGTACTTAGGTATTCGTTAAAATATTAATGCATACAAGATGGAAAATTGTGCCTTTACACTTAAAGACAAGGGTGCAAAGGATAGCGTTCTAAGATTACAATTTTTCGAGCAATTTTTGTGCATACATGCAAAATTTATACTAGGTTCTCCAAACACGAATATAAATTTTGTTCCCGGAATCACATTGTTTGCACAGAATGTGTGACCGAAGTGGCACTGTATTAGGGGGATGTCAAACGGTGTATCTCGATCAATGATATTGTCAAGCTTTCATGGGGTCATCTTTCTACCTGGATCAAAACCTCAAACCTGCTTTCCCTTAACATCCTCTCCTAAATTTCAACATGGTAGATACTAACCAACTTATTGATTTCTTATTACCGTACATATAGGGTTTATAATTTCTCTTTACCTTCACGTTACAAGTAATCCACCATTGCTACTGCCATGGGGCCAGTGTCTGCTCCCCCTGTTTCCCAGACTTGCCATTGCACCTGTGAAATAAACACTTGCTGGTGAGGTTTTGGTGTGTGCATGTGAGTATGAGGGAGAGTGGAAGAGAATGGGAGAAAGTGTAAGGGTGATAAGTTTTAACTATCAAATGTTATGACTTCCATCTATATATCCTATCAAACATTAAATTTCCCAAAATTTCTTCCTTCCAATTTCCTGAATTCCCCCTTCCAATTTCTCAATTCCTTCCTTCAAATTTTCCAATTTTATCCGATACCTTCTTTCCAATTTAAAAATTCCTTCCTACCAATTTTCTAAATATTTCCAATTTCCCAATTCCTTCCTTTCAATTGCACAATTCCATCCTTCCAATTTCCCATTGCTTCCTTTCAATTTCACAATCTCTTCCAATACCCCAATTCTGATTCCTTCCTTCCTTCCTTCCTTCCTTCCTATCTTCCTCATACTACATAAAATCTGTCATAAGAAGATTTTAAAGATGTGTATTTTAAGCTAACAGAATTCATTTTGCAATATTACTCATGGAAATTCCTGTGAAAATTCAAGTGAAAATTTTCCTGCATATATTTCTGACATAATTTTGAGACAACATATACATGGTAACAGCAAAAGGATTTTATTACCATGCTTCAATCTTTTTCACACATCTATACATAACAACATCAATATAAAGTACATAATTAGAGAATAAGTCAAATATTACACATCAACACTATGACCCACCATCATTTCAATTAACAAATAATAATACTAATAATTTAACATTATATCACTTGTAACACAAAGGTTCTTTTCACTTTATTTATTTGCTACATATATACACAATTACAAACTGTGTTGGCAAGAATGAGAGGAATAGTTTAATATTATGCACGTAAGTATGAAAAGCATTATTTAAAAATACTATATGTGAATATAACATTTTTAGAATTGATCACGGTTTACATATGTAATTTTCAAAAATTACGAAAATTGCTATTATTTACTAAAACTTGAAACTATTAACAAAATTTAATGAACAATTTTTGTAAATTTTTTACAATTCAGTTTGGGACCATTAAAAATTAAATATATACAACTGTTTTGCAAAGCGATGATGCCATAGTAATAGTTAATCTTAATTGTTTTTTTAACCCTTGGTGTAAGCAGAAACCACAGCATGCCTGGTCTAATGAATGATGCTTTTTACAAAACTTCCAATGCTTCAATTAACTTATTGCAAATATTTTGTAGGAGTGAAAGATGAAAATCTCAAATGAGTTTTATGAAACATTTTCAAATCACAAGTGTAAACAACAACTGAAGAATTAATTGTGTTAACTCTTTTAATGCATAACACATAAGGACAACATATGTTACTTTCATTTCATCTAATTCACTAAAATTGTGTTGTACTGCATCCACAGAAACTAAGACAACACACTCAAATACATCAACTTGCATGCAAGAGAAATAAAACAATACTACACATTACATTATGTTTCATACACATCTTTAATACCTACTTAACACTGTCAAAAAAAAAGTACAACTTTCAAACTACCAAATAATAAACACTAAAGTAAAATATCTGAGATCCTTAAAATTACAGTTTGTGTCATTGAGAATATTTACAGTACAAACCAACAGCAAAAACCGGCATGTGGCCTTAAGCAAACATTTGTTAACTGTCAAAATTCAGTAGTCAAAGATTTAGATTAAAAAAAAAAAGAGTGCAAAATTAAAATTACTCCAATGCAAGGTTGGCCGATTTAAACCACGATGGTTTAAAACACAGTTTAAACCATGGTTTAAACCAAGTGGTTTTAAAAAAAGCTTATTTAAATAATGTATTTTTAAATAGAATATCTTAATTTTTTTATTGAAAGATCTATTTTCACTCTAATAATAAAAGTTTGGTAATTTATGTTTCTGGGTACTTACAGGAACCAAAATTTTTATATTAATCAAGATCTTATCCCTTCAATTATTTGAATAAGTTGTAAATCATACCCAGCTAAACACTCCTCTAAACTTAAAAATATTAAAGACTGGGGATTTACAGTAGGTAGAGTTGGAGATTTTCCACAGAATACAAATTAACTGTGAGAAAACCCCCTTCTACTGAGAATCCGTCTCATATGGGAAAATACACTTCTGGGGTTAATTACCAGTTAGATGTGCAGATTTTCTGGACTTCAGTTCTTTGATGTAAAAATTTTTTTGGTTCAACATGAGTGGAAGAAAGCAGGATGTTGTATGGCTTTCATTTGAACATGCTAAGAACCAAAATAACTAATGTAATAAAAAAAACTTGATTAAAAAAAAAGCTAAACCACCATCTCTTTTGTATTTTTATCCTGCCAAGAAAAATAGGTACTGCGGAAAAAAAAACACGATATTCAAAACTGCAACAATATGCTGCTGATTATGCCTCTCAACCCTACCATTTTGCACTATATTTAAGCATTGTGCACACGTCCAACAAGGGTCATGCGTTTATTTGACTGCTGGCTACATTAACAGAGACGTTCATTGTCTGGCTTGGCCGTACTGATATCAAACATTCAAACAATATGTAGCAGCACACAACCAAGTTCTCAGGAACTTGGGTCTCCACAAATAATTATTTGTCGGTGCACAACTAGAACTTACCACTCCAATAATTTCAAAATTCAAAGAGAGCAAGGTAATGGAGACATTTAATAAACAATTTCCATGTCCCAAGACCACTTCCAGACATAACTGCAAAAAATAAAATTGCTATAGAAACAAAAATAAAAAAATAACCTAAAACTATGCTTAGCTCAGCAATGATTTCTCATTACTTAATACATGAACATAAAATAACAATGCTTAGTATACCAATTTTACAATAAATCTTTGGCCTATGTGGCATACCTACATAAATAAAAATGTAGAAAATTAATTAAAAACATTAAAATATAAAATTTAGGTTTCTAAACTGTAAATCAAAAGTCTAAATGAAAAGTGCAACTTAGCTTCTAAACTTTGCTCACGTTTCAAAAGTTGAGGTTTATTACTTTATTACAAAAAATAATTTACATTAAAATTTCATTCAACAACCAAAACACCAAATAAAGTTTTACAAAACTTTTGTGTATTCTGGAATATTATAGCTGAGTAGGAAGCCATACATATTTTTCAATAGTAAAATGATAAAAATTGTCACTATGCTGGTTAAATAAAATCATACTTGTCTCCATAAAAACTGAATGAATTGGTTTCTTTCAATAGATTGCATAACTGTGGAACCATATGAAGTGATACAATACACTTGTATTGGTTACTTACCGTATTGGTCCGAAAATAGGCCGACCTTTTTTGCCAGTTTTGTCAACCTTGAAATGTTATCAGATATACAATTCACTGACCTAAAATTACGCAGTACTTCGTGGAATTAGTAATTATTCCAACTTAGAAATTTAGTAAACACACTTAACCCCAATAACGTATCATATTTTAAGTTAAGTACACAGATGTGGTCACTTGTAGCACATAGCTTTTAAAAGTTCGGTCTGGTTATTTTTGAACTGTATTTAACAGGCTGCGGTAATTTTATTTGCTTGTAAAATGTGGTATTTACAGTAAACAATTAGTAAAAAACAGCAATTTTGCTGTAAGGTTATTTACCGTAGTATGCTTTATATACTCTTCTACCAAAGGAAAATCAAAATAGGTTAATGGCACCAATGTTGGCAACTTATAGTTGCGACACGAATAAACAAATACCGGTACATACCAACAGTAACAAGAACAATAAAACCTATTTGAAATATTGGCTGTTTTATGGTTGATTCATACACGTTTTACATGAAACCATTTTGGGTTTTTTACGTCAAAATTAAATGTACCGGTAAATGTTTTTACGTCACAATTTCTATGAACTTAGAAAATGTAGCCATTGCCATATAAAATGTTGGCACCACTACAAAAGAATGTGAAGATAAACGGAAAAACAGGCCTATGCCTATGTAAATATGAACTCTCAAATATTTTGGTAAGTAAGAATAACACATTTTGTCAGTTCAATAAATAATAACTTAGTTGAAGTGTTACTGTGGTAATATGCTCCTGATAATCATTTTAGTTAGTTAAAATTTATTTTTCCTTGATTTTGAGTGTGCTGTAGAAGGGGTAGGCCTATTTTCGGACCAATACGGTATGCATGCATAAGACAACAAAATATACATACATTACTACTATTTTTTTAACAAATTGCATATGACATATGGCAGATCAAAAAATGCATTAGAGCCTTAATACATAAGGTTCATAGATGATACACAGTTAGCATAGTCAGTTTAAATCCAAAATTCTGGTTTGCTTTGGGGGTTGGGAGGTAAACAATATTTGGGTTCATAAAATATACTTGTATACCACTGCTAATTTACAAGAGACTCTTAAAATCCTATCCACTCTAGCTATTAGACTACAAATTAATATTCACATCTTCTATAGTTGCTTACAAATACATTTAACTCGGCATAGGAACTGCTTACATGCATTCAGTTACACAAGCACTGTTTTTAGAGTCACTCACTTAAATGCTGACGTAGTTTCAGTCAAATGTAGCATAGTTCATACAGCTGTCACTAGGTGGCTAATCCTGCTCTATGAGATAGCTCACAGTATTTCAAAGGTAATTTTATTTCTGGACAAGTCACCATGTAACATCACACATACTTTTAATCCAGTCATTATTCGGATTGATTTTGTTCATACCTCACTTATTGATGACTGAGAAAATTGCAGAATGTCTATACTTCAATGAGGAACACTTTGCAAGGCTGTCATTAAATTTTGATGCTTAGGCCGGAAAAATGCCAAAAACATTCTAAAAAAATTATTTATTCCATACTTCCAGCCAGAACAGTTTCCTAAAGGCTTAACTGTTAAGTAGAACCAAATCCAGTCCAAAGATTTGAATACCACACCGTTCCAATGATAATTTAAAACTTTACATGCTGTGGCATTACCTCGCCCTCGCCATCGCCATAGTGTTCCGTTCACAACATTGTAGAAATGTGGCTTGACCAGGTCTGATGATAGTAAGTATGAATACGAATTCCTGCCACTGAACACAGTCACTTATGTAAAAAATAAAGTATAATTTAAAACGGTTTCTAAAATGCAAAGACTATACTTCAGCCAATGTTTTGGGTGCCTTACATCGCGCAGACCAAGAGGAGGAGGAGGAAGAAAGAAAGAAAGGAAGAAAGAAAGAAAAAAGCCTTGCAGTACTTGTCAGTAATGTGTAAACATCTAACCTTGGTAACAAGCAAAATTCATGTGTTATCATGTTTTTCTGTTGTAAATAACTAACAATACGAAACTCAGACATGAAAAATAAGGTAGAATTCTTGTCGTCTAGGTACGAAACAACATGGGAAATAAGTCCCGTAGGACCAACAGACTACCCGGACCTAAACCATACATCCGATGCCTTACTTCTATTTAAAAGTTCGAAACTTACATGATAAACAAGCACCATGATAAAACTATCTGCCTCGTGTCTTACTTCATGTTTGTAGTGAGCTGCCGTCAACGCAACCGGATGGTATGACGAGCAAGGAACAACTGGTTGTACGACACAGCTGCCTTTGCTTACAAAGGTGGAAACAAAGGGAAGGCAGCTCCGTGGGCCAACTGAACAATCACAAGACAACAGGACACATGACCATACATGAAAAAATATGCACTAAAATTGCTCTCTGAAAGTCTGAAATATCATATCACACCACAGCATGGTTAGTCCTGATTGGCCGACGAAATAGCGCCCAGCGAACCTTCTGGTCCACTGCTGTGCAATCATGCGCCTACATGACGGGAGTTTTATTTTATCTTCAGACACATCATGGCAATTGGCTTGACTATGGATATGTGATATCATGTTTTTAGTATTTGCACAAAAAATATCAATGCATTATTTATGCATTTTATATTTTAAAAAATTGACAACAAAGTTGGGGTTTTGGGATGGTTGGGGAGGAAGGGGGGTGGGGGGGGGGGGGGGGTCATGACCCCTATGATGCCCCTCTGGATATACCCCTGATGAGGATATATCATTCATTTCTCTAAGCTTACATACAATTCTAATGATATCTATTAGTGTGACATTCCTAAAACAATGCATGTATGGGGTATCAAATCTTTCTAAACTGCGATATTGCAACACTGTAAAGTGCACCACAGATTTTTTTCTCTTTCCTAGTACAATTTGTGCATGCACACAATCTAGTGACATCATTTCTATGCTAACTTATAACATTCGGGGGAAAAAAAAACACACTTTCAAGTTTAATGGGAATTGACTTACAACTACACTTACTCATGCTACCTAATTGGTGATTTTGTGCCTTGTTTGGTCTTTGATTTTTGCAGCATATGACATTCTGATCACTGCATTTTATTGGTGCTATTAGAATTACCTTATTTATAGAAGAATAAAAGATTTTTCTAATGAAAAAAGTCATAAGTGATCAAGTTTGCTCAATCAAGTAGAAGTATTGAACACCACTGTTTTCATCAATATGGGGAAGAAAAAAAAAAGGAGGCATATACTTGGGCCATTTAATAAGTAATGAGATGGATCAATGTAGCTCAAAAACAGTTTATTTAATCAATGTACAACTTTCAAAAGTTTTTAATATGGCATCCTTGTAATGACTTCTGATAAGCTGCTCGATAAGATTTTATTAACGAAACCTATAAATCAGTCAGTTTAGGATGTCAAGTCCAATTGCGAATTGCACAACAGAAGAACATGATGTGATTAGATTTTTAGTCGTGGAAGATGTTAAAGATAGTCATATCCATGTAAGGATGTTAAAAGTGTACAGAAACAATTGTTTAAATCGTTCAAACATTTACAAGTGAGTAGAACAATTTAAAAGTAGCCGCAAAAGTATCAGTGATGAGCAGCGAAGTGACTGGCCAGTTGAAGTTGTCACTTCCTCCCTTGAATCTCGCATTACGCGAAAACCCAACACAACAGACGAATTACTGTTGAAATTATAGCTGCAAAAGTGTCAGTAAGTGTTGGAACTGTCCATAACATCATTCAAAATAAACTTCAATACAAAAAAACCTGTGTGAGATAGGTGCTGAGACAACTTACGGACACCCACAAAGAAACGAGGAGTCAAATCAGTAAACAGTTGAAAGCTCAATTTTCCACTGAGAAAGAAACTTTTTTTTTTAAAGAATTGTAACGTGTGATGAGACATGGATTCAATAACACGAGCCTGAGTCAAACAGTCAAGGCCTTGTAAAGAAACACAAAAGTTCTCCAATGCGGAAAAATTCAAGACTCAGCCATCTGAGACTCACAAGGCCCTATTTTATATGATTTTCTTGAATACCAACGAACAATCAGCAGACAATATTACACTGATATGCTGGGAAACAAAGTAAAGCCTGCAATTTGCACTAAAAATCATAGACTTCTGAAAAAAAAAGTGTGATTTTGCTTCACGACAATGCACAGCCACATGCATCACAGATAACGCAAGAATGCATTAAAAATCTGTGCTGGAAGATTCTTCCACACCCTCCTTAGAATCTAGATCTTGCCCCGTCAGACTTTCATATGATTGGTTTCCGTAATAGAGGCTCTACGCGGCACAAAATTAGGCTCCAACGAAGAAGTCAAGATTCAGGAGCAAATCTGGTTCCTAAAGCAGCCAAAAGATTTTTATGCCAGGTACATAAGCAACTTAAGGAAACAATAGGACAAGTGTATCCTGTTGGGAGGGATTATGTTGAAAAATAGCCAAAATTTTGTTTTGATTAAATAAACCATTTTTGAGCAACACTGATTAGTCGCGTTACTTATTGAATGGCCCTCGTATTTTCTAATTTTATCTGAGTGCAGGATTATGGATCTCTGAGATACATCACTAGATCACCATTAAAGCCAAACAAATTTTCTTTAGGCACTGTTGAAATTATAAAAGAACATAAAATTAATGATGTAAAACATAATAATCTCTTATGTTTCCACAATATCTGTCAACTTTACTGCAAATCTATACCACTTTTTCTGTGCTCTCATACAATCCTGCAAAGCTACCTTCAATATTTTAAACTTTTTCACAATTCCTTGAAAAGTGTAATAAAGGGCCTAAATGAAATATATAAAAAACTACACACACAGTACATATTACAGTCAACTTGTAAAATATTTTTGAAACTGAGTTAGTGCTCATTACCTTCCTATTATACCAGACTTCTGAATTTATGTTACATATTACTGAAACTTCTGAAAATATCAGAAGTAAGCCAAACCTGTTGTCAAACACTTCAATTTATTTTGAAATGGACTCTCTTAAAATTTGTTTATTTGGAATTTTGTCTTCATAGCTTTTATAATTATAAGGGCTTCCACTTCAACAGATCTATAATAAAAAAAAATTGGCATATACAGTACAAACTTGATTAACTGGGGTTATGGGGGGAGGGGAAAGGGGGGGGGGGGGGGGAGTCAGCACGGATAAGCGAAAATCACGGATAATCAAAATCAAATGTATTTAGGTTATACAATACAGCAAAATTTCGTAAGTAATTTATACAAAACAAATTTACAAGTATTACTGACACTAATTATTTATTTTTAAAAATATGTATGAATGAAATTATTTGTAATGAAGTGATTCTAGGAAGGAAGGGCAGTTGTTCCGTACTTGTAATCCAGCTTACCCAGACTAGTATTTCTTCTCACGGGCAATTCTAGTCCGTTTCTTTGTCTGTTCGTTTCTACTTTTAATATGTTTTTTTTTTTAGTTTACTCCTTTCTTGTCCCTTCCCTAATGAATTACAACAAAAAAAAGTTTAATTTTTAATTCAGAACCTGGTTAATCGAATGCCCGGTTAATCGAATGCCTGGTTAATCGGGTCACGGATAATCGAGGTTCTAATGTTCTTAATTACAAGTGTTGAATCTGTATTTCAATCAAATACAGTGTTTTATTGCGTCATTGTCGCAACCTTATTTTAGGGCATCAATATTTGGGGGGGGAGGGGGGGAATTCTTGTATAAATGTCACATTAAGTTGTTGGTCCTGCTGTTAAGATTCCGAGCGTTTTGTGTAGGTAGTTTTCCAGTATAAAACTATGTATTTTAAAGTTTAAATCTACTATTCATTTGGATATTACTGCTTATTTATTTTATTAACAGAAATAGAAAGTTGTCTGTGTGAAAATTTTCTTTTAAAGACGTTTTTAAAAATTATAACCTTTATCTGTTCATGTTCATTTCCGCTGTGTACCACCAAATGGTACCGCTTATAAAAATGTAGCCCTCGCTAGTTAGCACCATTCAGGTTTGGTTATGTTGATTCTCGTATAGAGCGAGCGTGCGCACGTAGTTGAATATCAATATTGATAGCTCGCAGATTGCATGTAACGCGCATACTCTATTGAGTGCCAAGACAACTACGGTACATTTAATAGCCCGCACTCTTTCGTAGTATGTACTACAACGATAATCATGCATTAGTTCTGACTCACGTTCGGGTCACGGTTTTCATTTTTCTATTTAAAGTTGAACAAAATGTTTATGTTACATGATGTTAATTTAAACTGTTTGGTGTGCTTTTGAATACTTACTTTTTAAATAAATGTACTTTCCATGAATAGGTTTTATTTTTATGAATAACTTCACCTAACAAAAAATGCTTTTTTCACATAAAACCGCACCCCTAATTTTCAAACTTGATTTTAGTATAAAATGTGTGATGAATATGCAATAAAACATGGTATGCCACCTTAACAATTATATTGGTTTTATCATCAGTTCATAAAAAAATGCCAGAAAGAACAAATATTGCATTTCAAAATACACGATTAGTCGATTATATGTATTTATTAAAATACAGAACATGTACTAATGCCAAAAGCGAAACACTCGTCACAAGCAACTGAAATTTCATAAATAATAATAAAAAAAACATATATGCACCTATCTGTATGTATTTGTGTGTATCCAGTATTTGTATTTGATTTCTTACAATAAGATCGGCATATGAAACATGTCCATGTCATTAAAAAACTGCACAATTTTTTTTGTTAGTACCAAAGAGCTAATTTAAAAAATGTGAATTTCTTTCAAAGAAAATTAGATTAATTTCACTCTCCTTTCAATGATGCTAGCAGCTACACTACTGTTACACTACTGTCCGAAGAAACAAAGGAACTATTATAATGTACAGTAACTTCATCACAACAGCATAACACTAATTTATGCACTAATAAAGGAAATAAAACATGACTACCAACTAAATATTTAAAGTTGATACAAATTCAACTGGTAATACAGTAATACTCTTATCACATGACAATTATACGCTCAGAACATTTACATTGAAACCTCATTACAAAATACCTCACTTAAAATGAATTCTCACTCAAGAGTGTGATAAAAGGCAATATTTAACACTTTTATAAAAAAAAAGGGTTAATATTGAGCAATTGAAGTTGCATTTTGGCATTATTTTAAATTGTTAAATTTTAATGATAAAAGTGTTACAATTAAGCCAATGTGATGTTATACAGTCAATTTTCTAGGTAATTTAACTATGAGAAGAGTCTAAAAATAATAATCCTGCCTTACACCTTTTATCACAGCCAATTGTTTATAGAGATGAACATTTGCTCAGAGTGAATTGAAATGCTCCGACGTGATGCACTTAAACATACATACTTTTGAACCAAAAATACTCCTTTAGATTGCTTCTAGATAGCTGATATTCTGTCCTTTGGTTTGTCTAATGTCTATCACGTTCACTCTACCTTAAGTAGAGATAAGCACATGCATGTAAAGTTTCGATTATGGCTGTTCTGATACCCGATACTGATATTGAATATTATAACAAATCTGCACAGGTATGTGTGGTATTGGAAAAAATACATGCACAGATTTGTTTTTTTTTTTTTTCAAATACTTGCTTTGTTTGTTTGTTAATTGTGACAAACCAAAGACCCTCTTTGTTGCCAGGTTATGTCAATCAACTTATATTTGTAAAATCAGACTCTACTGGGTAAATATGACACTATGAGTACCAAAGAGAATGTTTATCACAGTATTTCAATGAGCTTATCTTTATTTCAGATTATTAATTTTACATTTAATAATAAAATAATGGTATTTACCAACAAATTGATACAAAAGTTATGTTTTAACATTTTAACGACTTACTTATAAAATGTGGCCAGCAATGATAAATTTTGGTTGTTGTATCTGGTATCGGAATATCTGCGATAGCAGGGTATTGGTATCAGAAAAGGGTATCAAACAGCCCCACTTTTCAACAGAAACCCCAGCTGAAAATAATACCAACAACTTAAAAAACTGAGAGGACCAAAAAAATTTATTAAATGTTTGCCCACCATATTGTGGACAACTGATATGCACAGTGCAGTAGTAGGGTGGCCACTCTTTAGGCATAACTAATTTCCAGATTTTTTCCAGGATTTTTAACATTTTTCAAAGGATTTTAATGATGTTACTACGTAAATAAAAATATAGCTAACAACTGTTGTTACATCAAAGCTAATAATACCAAAACCAACCATTTATTATTAAATATTGACCATTCAATATCATATAAAATTAAAAAAAATGTTCCTGTAATAGAATATTTCTTCTGAGGTGAAAGTGTTTTTCAGAACATAATTCAGTAGCTATGAGGTTAGTAATCTACAGCCAAATTTTAAGAAAGGTCAGCATTGGTATTAAATAATATAGGAAACTTCAACACCTGTCAGGGATTAAAACAGTTTACACATGACAATAATTATTATTACGTATTAACAAAACTATTAAAATCCTTATGAGGTAAAAGCATTACACCGCCACCATCTTTTCGCCAGTTGTGGTAGAATGAAAGGTGCCATCTTCATTTCAAAAATTTTTATGCCATAAACATTTTCAATATTGAATCCAAAACTACGTTCTATGTACAGTAAAACCTGGATTCTACATACACTCACGGTTCTCCAAAATTTGTCCATACGACCGAGTTGTACGTAAGAACCGGTGAGGCCTAAATCACGTCCATTTGTGGCTACAAACCCCCCCCCCCCCCCAAACCTTTTTCCCTCTGCTGCCGCGGGAAATGAATTGCCATTGCCGTGTCTATAAGGTCACGTACATGTGCCTTTGTCAAACAAGTGTAAGGTTTTTTACGTGTATGTTTATTATGCTGATGTATTTTCGATCGAAATGATATCCTATTCCTGCAGAAACAACACTTGAGCTAATCAAACATAAAAATAAAAAAAGACTCAACACTATGTCTAGGCCAAATATACAGCTTACGAAGGCAGTGTCGTACGCCCCGTTTTACATTTTTCATATTTTATATCAATAAAATAATAATAATTAACATGTAAAATATTCGCTCAAAGAAAAAAATACTGTGGGTTTTTTATAAATGTAGATAAGATTAGCTAGTAGGCCTAAAAAAAATCGTGAAAAACGTAACGTTTATAGTAGGCAATGAGCATTTTAAATCGCAAAATATATATATTTTATAAAGTTTCTTTTATTTTTAAACATTAGGGATGGGCCGGTCGAATCCTCGAATCCTCGAATCCCACCGAATCTCTAGTATTCGAAAGATTCGAAATTCGAGGGAAAAGATTCGGGATTCGAGGAAAAATATTGATGTAAATGTAGTACACTAGGGTCTCGATAATCCGAGCTCCGATAATCCGAGTTCCCAATAATCCGAGTCAGTTTCGGGGGTTATGAGAAAGAAAAAAAATATGAATTTTGCAAACACACATACATGTAGGGACGGCCAGGGCTATGTTGAGGAGGAAGGCCTGATGGGGTGAGTTGGGTAAGTGACTGTACATAGCAGGTAGCGGCCCACCCCTGTCAGAAGTCGCAAGCATCTATTTTTATAACATTGGGGGAAACCCCTTTTCTCCGTCGGCCTAGATCCTCCGCCCCCTCGTCACTTCCCCGCGTTCCCTCCGGAGGGTAATTGTTAGTTCCCATAAGTTCTTCGCCGTGAGCACATCTATGTAGTTACGTCCCAGTTCTATTACGAACCAGTATGAGTAAAAGAAAACATACTGAAATATCATTAAGTGATAAATTAGAAGCGCTGACGCGGGTTGATAAAGGTGAGCCGCTAAAAACAATTGCGCGTGATTTAGGAGTGAGTGCTGTTACTGTGGGTGACTGGAGGCGCAACAGACAGAAATTGGAGTTATGGCAAACTCAAAAAAATCTTTCTCAGGCTACAACGTCCAGATCTCGTATGAAAAAAAGTGAGTACGAAAAAACAAGTGAAGCTTTGTTTTCATGGTTTTTAGCACAGCGGCAAAAAGGTGTCCCTCTTTCTGGGCCTATATTACAAGAAAAAGCGCAGTATTTTCGTAATAAATTACAAGAAGGTGAAAGCAATTTTAATGCCAGTAAAGGATGGCTGGATAAATGGAAAAAAAGATACGGTGTGCGGCAATTGCATATCACAGGAGAAAAGCTTTCAGCTGATGCTGCTGGTGCTGAAAACTATGTTCAAAAATTTCAAAGCATGATCGAAGAAGGGGGCTACACACATGATCAATTATATAACTGTGACGAGACTGGGTTAAATTTTAAAATGCTACCTGACAAGAGTCTAGCATCCAAAGACGAGATTTCCGCTCCTGGGCATAAAAAGAGCAAGGAACGAATTACTGTTATGCCATGTTCCAATGCCTCTGGGACACATAAGCTTCGTCCCTTGGTGATAGGAAAATCAAAAAAACCTAGAGCTTTTAAAAATGTAAATATGAACGCACTACCCGTCGCATACAAAAATCAAAAGAACTCGTGGATGAATACGACCATTTTTAAAAATTGGTTCTTCGAGGAATTTGTTCCTTCAGTAGAAACTTTTTTAAAAGAACGACAATTACCGAGAAAAGCACTGTTGGTTATTGACAACGCTCCATCCCATCCAAACGTAGAAGAGCTTTCAAGTGATGAAATTAAAACTGTTTTCCTGCCCCCAAATGTGACTAGCCTCATTCAACCTATGGACCAAGGCGTCATTGCGACAATAAAGAAAAAGTACAGACGCATGCTTCTGACATATATTTTGCAAGAAGAAGAAATTTCATTAGTAGATATGCTAAAAACAGTTAATATAAAAGACGTTATCTATTGGTTAGTTGATGCGTGGTCAGAAATTAAACAGGAAACTATACAGAAATCCTGGTCAAAACTTATAAAACCGAGAGTTTCACAAAGTGAAGAAGAAGAAACAGTTGAAGATGACTGTGATAATATGACTCTATTGAATTTAATGGTGACAATCCCTGGCTGCGAAATGGAATCCAGTGCTGAAGAGGTTAAGAAGTGGTTAGACAGTGATGAAATTGAAGAATTGACAGATGAGAAAATTATTGAAATGGTCAACAACCGGGATGAGGACACCGAAAAAGACGAACAAGGGGAAGAAGAAACCAACAAAAAAATTAGCCATGCAGATGGGTTTCTACGCTTAGAAAAGGCACTCGAATACGTGGAGCAGCAAGATGACGTCACGCCAAATGACGTAATGTTTTTTAAGAAGTGGAGCACACGAGCAGCTGAGAAGCGAGGAGCATTAAAAAAACAAAAAACAATAATAGATTATTTTAAAAAATAATAATTATGTATATATTTCTAATCTGCCTTTCAATATGTTTGTATTTTATTTTTATTAAAACATTGACATACTATGTATTAGAAATTGATTTTGCGTGTTTTTATTCGTATTTCCAATAATCCGAGGTTCTGATAATCCGAGTTGGCCCCGGTCCCATCAAGCTCGGATTATCGAGGCTCTAGTGTACTTTAAAAACTTAAATGCTTACAATATTCTTGGCCTGTTTACGTTTTCCTTGGAACACATCCTATTGAGGTACAGTAGAACCTCGTTAATACGTGATGGTCAGGACCGAGATAATCACGGATTACCGAATTTCACGGACTAGCGATTAAAAGCCCGGAAGGTCTTGTCAAGCTTCTCAGACACCGGCGTGCAGCTGGGTTAAGGCCGTTCACGGTAAGGGCCGGCCGTCTTCGAATTAGTTTCTCGGCTTAAAAAAAATACAGCACTGCCTAGCCATTAGTTCACGGTCATTTACAACAGCCGAAGAGAGAAAGATAAGATCGTGCTGACCTTGCACCCTCCCCCCTTCTCATAGTACAGCCAGACACGTCACTCGCCAGGCGCCTGCCGTGCGTTGGCGGGTGGAAACAAACAAAGGGAGACAGGAAGCAGAAGTAGGACATCCCCCTCAAGTTTAAAGAGTGACAAATGTGACAGCTGAAAGGGGGGCGACACAAAGGGTCGGTACAAACAGCTTTGCAGAGTTTGGCGGCCCACGCGATGGCTTGTAGTGTTTGCCGCCGCCGGCCCGCGTGACGTTAATTTTAAGCGCTGACAATTTTTACTTCTTTTTTTTCTTCTCTTTTAAATCGTCCCGGATTATCTGATTTCCGAATCAGCGCATCACGGATTAACGAGGTTCTACTGTATTGTACTTTTAATTCGTTATTATATAAAAAAAATTATGAAGCATGTACTGATTTGGGAAACTTACTTTATATTCATGAACATGGATGCATTGACGCTACATTGGCATTTAATAAGGCATAAATCATATAGGTATTCTCAGAATATACTAAAAAATAAAATAAAGCACATTTAGGATCTAGACTAAATATGAATCGTTTTTTTTTTTTTTTAAATAACTTTACTGAGAAATCTGTTACTTAGTAATACAACAATAATGCCGAATTTCATAAAGTTACGGTCGCACATGTAGTAATAACAATGAAATAATGAATGACAAAAATTAATACGTTATACAATTATTATTTTAATCGCAATTCAATTTTAAATATTCTGATACGTTCTATTTAAGAATTTTTTTTAGGACCAAGTTTGGTTTGTGTAGACTACCAACGTTAAAATATGCATTATCTGAGAATTCCATGATGGCCAACCAATGAATTTGTTAGCCAATCATTTTTAGCAACATAAAAAATAACTAATATTAATATAAAATAATTTAATTGGTAAACTAGAGAAAACACCCCTTCACTTTTAACTTCGGGCATATTAATCACTATGCTTTAGTGAGGCTTAATTTTAAAAGACGCACGACAATATTTCTTATGGCCTAAAACCATTGAAGCCAAGATGGTGCTTTTCAGTTTCCATTAAATATTTCAGGAAAACGTTTACCTTCATTTGGGACTTTAAACAAATGTCAAGTTGGTAACTACAAAATATTGTTCCGTCGGATGTTGAATTTCGTTTTCCGATTTCCGTGGATACATGAATCACTGTACTCACAGATAATGCCTGAATGCCTTAAATCCACCAAGTCAGATTCTACAGCAATTGATGAAGTGACCAGATTCTTACGTGATCCTACAGTTAACCCAGAAATAAACATTCTCGAATACTGGAAAACTCAGTCTGCGTGTTCACCCAGGCTACATAAACTGTCCAAAAAATATTTGTGTTCACCACCTTCGACAGTGTTCTCTGAACATTTGTTCAGCACTGCAGGAAACATATTGTGATCAAAAACGGAATTGTCTTGATCCAGATCGTGTCAAAATCCTTGTTTTTTTTAAATAAAAATTTAAAGGGTTAGATAGTTCTGCATAATGTTTAATTTTTTCTCTTAACTTATAAATTATTTTATAATTAACCCTTGAGAACTGGATTCGGATTCGAGGGGTGGATTCGAGGTACTGTTTGGGATTCGGATTCGAGATTCAGATTCGAGAAAAATGGGATTTGAACCATCACTACTAAACATGTATTAATTTAAGCCTAGGCGTGTAAAAGAAGCATAGCAATGGGTATCACATGCTACACACAGCAGAATATTACGTCGCACTTTTAGGCCATGCCGAAATACTGGTACGGGACAAAAACTTCACAAAATAAAATGAGCGGAGTCTTGTAACTGTTTTATACGTATTTAATAATTTAACAAGTATTACATCTTTGACACATATTTTTTAACTAACCATTTCTTTCTGGGGATTGTAAATAATAATTAATCATTGGTATCAAGACATCAAGATGAACGTAAACTTGAACATGTCACGGCAGCGAGAAAACTGGTGCGTATACCAATAAACTGGTATCAGAACTGGACAAAACTGGTGCACGGGAGGTGGAGCTTATATTTTTTTCCGCTAAGCTCGCATCTATTGGCTGGCTGCTGATGGAAGGTCACGAGTCTGGGCGGAGCATAGAGTGAGTTATACTGTGCAGCTCAGCGAACAGAGAGAGCCAGCCGGCGGCTACCACCGCGCCGTAACAACAGCTGACCGAGTACAATGACCTTTCTCCGCGTACGGCGCGCTATTGACGAAAAATTTCCATCAATTTGTGGCCTTTTTTTTTTTTTTTTAATTTTTTACTGTGACGCAATGTGTATGTAGCTCGTATTTGTTATAAACACTGCAGGTTGCAATTGTATTTTAATAAACTTTAACGTATTTCTTACACTTTTCATATTTTTTTTGCCTTATTTTTCACGGTTTCTGAAAATCTGTACGTACGACCGAGGTGTACGTACGAACCGGGGGCTGTACGAGCAAGGTTTTACTGTATTTAATGATAAAAATATTTTTTTGTAACCGACCACCATCGTAGGCATTCAATTAAATTTAATTATATGATTTAATAAAGCCAAGTTAAAAAAATTAAATAAAATTATGTTACAACCTAAAATTTTGAAACCAAAAGGGTGTCTTTAAATACATACTGTAAAGGAAAAGCAATAATCTGTAAATAAATGTTAGTAAGGTGTATTTTGATTATAGCTATGCAATTATAATAAGAAAGTTTATTTTATATGAAGTACTTAGCGTTCCACAAGCATCACTTTAGAAGTGATGAGGTGATGGTTGAGCTGTAGCTTGTAAGGGCTGAAGCATTTAGTTAACCATCAGATAGTTAAGCACAGGGCATAAGGCAGCATAATTATAGCAGACTCCCAACCACAAGGTAAACATAGGCCAAAAATGGAGGCAAAAATTGAACCATCAACCCTTGCCCTAATCATATACTTAAGTGATTAACACTACGTAAGATTTAGCTGATTAAAATTAAGCATGTGTGTGGGCCAGGAATAAAACCAGCATCCTCACAAACACAAGTATAACTTTATACTACTTCACTGCCTTACATGGCACAGTACAAATGGCTGGGATTAAATTTAATACTGCAGGCAGGCCCGCCTCAAAACTTTTATTTTACACACTCCCATAGCAGTCTCTGTATAGTATGGGTCTTACAGAAAAACCTAGACAGCTTAATGTGAATGGATGCAGCTATTTATCAGTCTTAAATGTACATTTGTTCAGACCACTACTCAAGTGTTTTACATTTATGAAAAGTTCAGTATAAAGTACTTTCCTTATGAATCAAATACGTAGTGGGTTCCATCAAGTTCGTTGTAATGAGATTTCACTGTACATTTTTGTAACTCACAGTATAAAAGACAGTTAATGTTACAACTGTGCCAGCCTCATGACCTGCTCCTTCATTGAGCCGGTGAGGATGGAGTCTCGTTCTAGGGGCCTGCCGGCCACCCCGTCATCCTTGCCTGTGGTCTCCCTGGAGCCACCGAGGTCCTGAGAGTTGTCCGCCACGTTCTCGTCCCCACATGCTGCCAGAGCGTCGTGGGGCTGCTTCCTCGACAGCTCCCCGTCTCCTTGCCTCCCGCGAGAGGAGACGTCACCCCTGTCCTCGTCCTCGGAGGAGTCCGAAGACGAGGGGAACACGTCCCTCTGCACGACGTGCCTCGAAGCCCCGTGGCTCTCCCGGGTGGCAACCAAGTCCTCCCCTCCCTCCGTGGCCACACCCGTCCGGTCCCGCCACTCACCCCGCCTCATCAGCTCCCGCTCCCGCTCCCGCTTCACCTGGATTGCCATCCAGATGTCCTTCAGCTCCCCCGCGAGGTCGCGATCCTTCAGCACGCTGAACTCCCTGCGGAACTTCACTTCAGGGTTCATGGCTTCCACAAAGTCCAGCATCAGGTCCACCAAAGCTGCTTGGTCCTATGTATATACATATAAAAATAAATATATATAAAAAAAATTGTCAACTTAATAGTTACTGTAGTTCATGCCAATACTCAGAACACCAACATTAAGATTGACCTGAAAGGAAATTAATTCTTAATAAAATTTTTAGGGATGTGCGAGAACGGTACCCGATATTTTCGGGTACGGTTCGAATCCACAATTACCCGAACCTGGAATCGTACGTACATGGATTCAAACAGTATTATGAATATTCACAAAAGTTATAAATTAATTTAATACGGCTCAAAAATACTAGCAGTGAAAAATAAAATTAGGTTACTATTACGTAAGTATTTATAATATGATGTATCAAAGAAAGATAAGTAAATTAAATAATTAAAACACAGTGGCATTAAAAGAATTTCAAGATTTCAAGGGCTTAAACTATAATCACGAATTTCGTCGTATAGCAAACTATAAACTAAAAACAATTACATACCTACAAGAAAAAAAGTCTTGGCTATTTATTGGAGAAAAAATGGTTTCCGTTGCTGAAACATTTATAAAACTGAGATTTTCCTGTGGCAAGCAGTTTATTACGATTGAGTTGGAGAATCGAATATGTTTTCGTTTTCTTATTTTAAAGTGTTTATTATTAATTAAGTTTATATAATTATAAACATTTCAATCTCAGTGTAATAAATAATTGCCAGTAGTTACAGTTAGAAAAAAGAGAACACACATTATTTTTAAATTAATCAGTTATTTTTAATTATTTTGTGCTTAATATTCGGAATCCGATTCATATCTCAAATATTGGCAGGGATTCGAAACAGATTCGAACCGAACTGAAAATGAAGGATTTGCACATCCCTAAAAATTTTATTTTCAGCCAATATAACATTTATCTATTAGTAACAAGGGCTAAATTAGCCAGTTAGGTAACAAATTTTAAATAACAAAAAAGTACTTGCAAGCTGATACTTGACATCAACAACCCCTCGGTGCCCCATGCGCCTAGGAGAGACTGTTATAATATGCTGACTCTCCACCCCCATTCATGGTGAGAGCAAAGAGCTGAGAGATAACTTACATGTGTGAGCGAAGAAACGTACAATGAACTTTTCCCTGCCAAAAAAGTCTTATATAATAGTTTCTCTTTTTTTCCCTACAGCAAACTTTCAATAATAAAAATCTATAAACTATCATAATCTGTTTTTGACAGTGGCGTCTCGTCAGGGCAAGCAAGGCAAGCAGTGCTTGCCCAGGCAGTTTCCAGACATTGTATTTTTTAAATAAATATTTTATTCAGAATAGTATTTTACTTTGGTTCGTGCAGTTAGGTGTATGTATTTTTTACACTAACTTCTTGGGACCCAATACTGTGCACTGTGCGATATTAGAAAAGAACTCGTTGACACACAAAACATGCTGTTTTAGAAGCGCTGGTAGAACCGCTTTCAGCAAGAAGGCTGCCGCAGTAGTTTCCTTTCGGAAGGGGAGTGGCATGGTACAAAGGTTCGAGGAGGGGATTGGCTGTAAAAACACGTGGTAGAAGCTACGAAGGTAACGCTTTCTTGCCGAACTGAAGCGAACATGGCAGAAGCAACCGGTGGAATTCTTCCGCAGACTGCTTCGGCTATGTCCGCTACAGTTCGGCACGGCAGGTGGCGAGGTGGCGTTTCAGGAATGATTGACGTGCCAGTTTCTTGGTACACATACCAGTTAACAGAGTTTCTGATCACGTATGAAGATAATTTCGTTCGTGTTGCGAAAAGTACTAAGATTTAATTTTTACTATTGTAGTACATTTTTATCAGGTTCTTCTTTTTATTTTAAGTACTTACTTTGCCATGTGTTGTCTGTTTATATATTTTGTACCAGATATCGATGATACTACACTCCCACTTAGTATATAAATAATGTAGAGTAGGTATTTTATTATCAGTATAATGTAAGTCAAACATTATTATTTTTCAAAAATAATTTATAATTTAAAAAAAATGTCAATTTTTATACTTGTGGAATAGTCAATGTTCAGTTAAGAAAACTACTTAAATTGCACCCTTTTGTACCTTGAAATCCAAATTTTCCCGGGGGAGGCCCCCCGGACCCCCCAAATATTGATAAAATCCCTTTTCATCCATAGTTCTCGTTCAAAGATGTAGTAGGTTTTAGTAATATATAAAAAAAAAATGTTATAGCTGAAGAAATAATTAAAAATAATTAAATTACTTGTCCTAATAAATTTCAATCTATATGGATATTAATATAATTAAATTATAAGATACCAATATTGTTTATTTATTTTTTATATTATTTAATCATATGTATTTTTAATTTTTGAATAATTTGAATAGTAATAAATAAAGCTTAAATAGGAGTTATCACTAAAACTTTTAATTGAACTAACAATCTTAATTTTTGATTTTAAGATTGCAATGCTATTACCAATAAAACCATTAATTATATTAATACTAGCTGCAGTACCCGGCTTTGCCCGGGCTGAACACCGGGTGAAATATTGTCCGCGAGTTACAGCAAAATGGATAGCGATATGTCCAGTGTGTTGGACATTAAGAAATGACACATAATTAATATTTGTGTATCTGTGACCTATGATTTTCTGTTTACCCAGGGCGATCGGTTGAAAGGTTTAGAAGTTGATGTGCTACAGCGCCATATAGCGGCGAGTTACAAAAAAAATGGATGATAAAAACACTTCGATGTGCCAACTTTCATGGCGATCAGTCAAACGGTGTAAGAGTTTATCGACGTCATACATACCAAAATCCAATTATATATATTCTTATATTTCGAAATTTTGTGGCTTTCACTTTTGCGAAAAGTGGATGTTCAGGACCTCGAATGGTTTGGAACACTCCATCTCGAAAGAAATGATATTTGAAATTCCTGAAATTGTCGAAATTTTGGGGCTTTGTCCCCAGAGGGGGAGGGGTTATTTTGAGGACCCTGAATGGCTGGGAAACAATAAAAATCGAAAGAATGATATTTTAAATTTTTTAAATTTTGGGGTTTTGACCCCTGAGGAGGGGGGTGATGTTGAGGACCCCGAATGGCTCGTAAACACTCCAAATCGAAAAAGAATAGGTTTTTGGAAATTTTGGGAATTTTTTTAATTATTGGGTTTTGACTCCTTGTGGGGGGAGGGTAGTTTGAGGACGCCGAATGGCTCGGAAACCCTCCAAATAGTAAAAAAAGTATTCTTAAATTTAAGAAATTTTTCGAAATTTTGGGGTTTTGCATTCCCCCAATCCCCTTACCACAAATTTGTTGGAGAACACGTCTTTGGGTAAACGTTCCGCCATCCCCCGGACACTTTAGTTAGTAATGACTTAATTTTAATACTTTTTCCTCCAATTTTTCGAAATTTTGTGGCTTTCACTTTTGAGAAAAGGGAGGGGGGTGGAAGTTCAGGACCTCGAATGGTTCGGAACACTCCATCTCGAAAGAAATGATATTTGAAATTCCTGAAATTTTCGAGATTTTGGGGCTTTGTCCCCAGAGGGGGAGGGGTTATTTTGAGGACCCTTAATGGCAGGGAAACACTAAAAATCGAAACAGAATGATTTTTGTAATTTTCTAAATTTTAGGGCTTTGACCCCTGAGAAGGGGGAGGGGGGGTGATGTTGAAGACCCCGAATGGCTCGTAAACACTCCAAACCGAAAGAGAATAGGTTTTTGAAAGTTTGGGAAATTTTTTTATCATTGGGTCTTTGACTCCTTGTGGGGGGAGGGTAGTTTGAGGATCCCGAATGGCTCGGAAACACTCCAAATAGTAAAAAAGGATACTTAAATTTAATAATTTTTTGAAATTTGTCGTAATTTTGGAGTTTTGCACTCCCCCCCCCCCTCTCCCACAAAATTGGGTGCGAAGTCGACTTTGGGTAAAAGTTCCACCATGCCCCGGACACTTTAGTTCGTAATAACTTAATTATAATACAATTTTCTCCAATTTTTCGAAATTTTGTGGCTTTCACTTTTGAGAAAAGGGAGGGGGGGGGGGGGCGGGTGCAGGTTCAGGACCTCGAATGTTTCGGAACACTCCATCTCGAAAGAATAGATATTTGAAATTCCTAAAATTATCAAAATTTTGGGGCTTTTTCCCAGAGGGGGGCGGGGGGTTCTAGGACCCTGAATGGCCCGAAAACGCTTAAAATCGAAAGAGAAAGATTTTTAAAAATTTTAAACTTTCGAAATTTTAGGGCTTTAACCACCTGGGGGGGGGGGGGGGGGGGGGGGGTGATGTTGAGGACCCCGAATAGCTCGGAAACACTCCAAATCGAAAGAGATATAAAGGAAAACTTATTACCTACCTATGAATAATTTTCTAAATAAATTAATAAATAACTCTATGTTTAATAATTTACGTACATACATAATATTAAACTTCAAACTATACACACCAAAAAAAACTAAGGATGTTTGTGAAACTATTTTTTATTTGTCATAATGTTTAAAACATTTGTAGGATTGGTTGATATGTAAAACTGTGGTGGCCATATTCCGCTTATCCAAAGCAGTATAGAAATTAATAGAGATATCACTCCCTGAACACACCACAAATCTTTGAATTAAGTAAAAAAAAAACATAGTCCAAAATGAAACAAAAAGTATAAATAACAACTAATTTGTCAAAAAAATTTATTCAACTGGAATGACAATGTTAACATCCACCTGAAATTTAATAGAAGTAGGTAGGTAAGAATATATATATATATATATATATATATATATATATATATATATATAAAAGAAAATAAATGAAATTAAAACATACATAAATAAAAATATCTCACACTCAGCCAAACATAATGTTTAATATTAAATAAAGGAAGATGGCAATTACACGTAACTATTATAATTAATAAAAAAAAATCGACCTACCTGAAATAGTAAAATTCAAATTTTTCAACAATATACTACATAATTGATAAATATTTCTGGTCTTCAGTCTCAGTAGCCCTAAGACTCTTGATGCTCAGCAGATAAATTATAAACACTAAACCAAACTCCTTGCAAATAAGTTATAAGTAGGTACTGTAAAAAAAAAATAATTTAAATTGTAATATACAAAAACGGTATTGAAAACTGAAACAAATACGTATGGCGACACTACAAACTGTCAAGATATTTATTTTTTTCTTACTCTCTACTTAGTTCCTTACAATAGCAAAACGTAACGTAATGGCTTGAAAGCTATTGCTCGGCAGACATAGAGGAATGACACTAACAGTTTGTATATCTATGACACACGTTACATAAAATTATGATATATTTTTTTAACCCGTTTAAAATTTATTTTTTTTAGACAAAAGATAGCCTATGTCCATCCCCAGGATATAATCTATCTCCTTGCCAAATTTCATTACGATTCGTCAGCCGTTCAGCCGGGAAAAGGTAACAAACAGACAGACAGACAGACAGACAGACAGACAGACAGACAGACAGAGTTACTTTCGCATTTATAATATTAGTAAGGATCTGAAATAAATCAATCTCTTACATTCATTAATTTTTAAAATTAATTTTTCAGTAACTTATAAGTATTAAATATTAGGTATTTATAGCTCATTTATTTTATTATTAGATTTTTTAATTTAATTTGTAGCCTTGCAGACAAACACCACCCCCCCCCCCCCCCCTCTCGTCTGAGCTTTGCAGAGTATTTTTAGGTGATTATATTTTCCTGTAAGACAGCATATCAGCTGGTTATATGGTCCAAAGTTATAATGACCTGGTTTCTGATACTTTTAATTTATCATTCTAATATCTAATATTCATACAGTTAAATTTGATACTTGGTTGTTTATTCAGAAAAGTTGTTAAACTGTGTTTTTACTGGTTCTCTGTTTGTTTAATTTTTTCAGTACCTTATTCTTTTTAAAAATGTTATTTTTGCCAGTATTTTTCATTTGCAGTTAATTGAAAGCTATAAGTATATTTGTGTAACATTTTGTATTAAGTTGGGAAAAGGAAGGATTAGAGAGAAATTTAACATGTTGTTGCATCAGCAAATCAGAAAAGACTATGACTTTTCATGTTTTATTTTTTTGCAGGAAAATCCTCGCTACGAGGGTTAGGAAATTTGTATACTGTTGTTTTTTTGTACTGTGCTGTGAGATTGGTTGGTTGTTGGAGTCACATGACTGCTTGTTCCGTGTATGATGGTGGGTGGTCACGTAGCCTTTTTGTCTTTAGTCGCTGTTCTTAGAGTTCTGTGCCAAGGTCGCGCCATTCATTGGCTCACAAATATCATTTTGATGAGAGCCTAGGGCAACTAATTTCATGTCTGGGTGCCAGGGCCATTCCATGATTTAGTTTGAACATTTGTTTTTCATCTTTCGGACTGTTCATTTAGACTAGGCCCCAGACGTGCGGTGCAGGCCTGGGTGGTCTAAGTGGGGAGGGCAATTAACCTAGGTCATTACAAAAAAAAAATAAAAACCAATTTCTTTGGTAACTAGTGATGAAATAATTCACAGAAAATTTTTGTTCCAGCATGGAAAATCTGCAGAGAATGGTCTCTTGTAAGAGTTCACTGTTCAGTCGAGCTCGCGTATGACTGGAATCTAAATGTTTCAAACATAGAACCCCAAGTACTGAAAACCTTAAATAACTCAACTAAAACACAACATTTAAATGGAATGTCAACACACGAACCCTGTAATGTAATAAAATACAAATTTTAAGTCCTTTGAACATCATATTTGGAAGTGATTATATAATATTAATAAATGCTTTTTAAAAAATTAATATTGGTGCTTACTAAGATACTGAGAACCAATATGATTGTCTTAGATTAGATAATGATTCAAATATTTAAACTAATCCACCTCTTAATGACATTGACAATTCAAAACCAGAGAGCTTATCTGCCACATTTAGCTACACATTTACTCGTTCACGAGAAAGGAATTAACGTAAGACTTGCCATTGGATCCGCAGCCGACTTCCCACTGACGCGCAGTATTTCCGGGTTGACCATGACTGCAAATATTGGTGATCGCCTGCTCGACGTGGGTGACCTCCTGTCCCCTGCTGAGAGGCTGTTTTGGTTTATCATCATACCCCCGTACAGAGGTATTGGATCATCCCCTCTACGAGGTGTTGAGATCTTGGTCCACGACAGCACGTTGATGTAACACGGGTCTTTGGAGTTCTAGAATGTAAAAAAATTACCTTTTCTTAGGCAACATGTATTATATTTATACTAGTGGAAATTTCATGCTCTAAAGGTAAACATCAAAAATTAATTTTCATTCTTGGATTGTGATGGGCCACTGTAATCCAGCCATCTTCTGCAAGTAAAGCAAAAGCCCTTGTTGGAAATGGCAATTTTTCAGTTAATTAGACAAAAAATTCAGTCTGTCATAAAATTCAAATTCTAGAATACATGCAACAATTTTCCAAACCACACCAACAACTCAACAGTGCACAGTTCAAATAAAAGTTTTGAGCATGCCCGGACTCAAATTCATTCCCAATGACATCATGTCTCTCATTCATCTGCTTCTCACCCTCTCTCGAGACTGGCCACATCACGTCTATCCTTTGGCAGGAAACTTGGTTCTACAAACAGTCCACCCTCTCTCCTCTCCTCTTTTACATTTGAAACTGGTAATTTTGAAAAGAAAAAAAAAATTAAAACTAACAATCACCAGATGAATGAACTGCTTCACTGTCTGATTGTATATATACCCAATAAGCTAAGACAATGAGCTAAGAGACGTAGTAATTTCCATGAATCCATCCTTTGTTGAATGTTGAATGTTTGAAATCCTTCCAGACTGACCGATTTTATGACAACTATTATAAGAATTAGTGGATAAAAAAATCCAACTTTAATACCATTTCTTTTCCATGTTGCTAAGCACTGCGAAATAATACAAATTGAGTTGAAAGTAGAGTCCGAGATGGACTACCAAAAATATTTATTAAAACAGAGAAACTTTACAAGTGATGTTATTGGTTAATTTTTTTAAGTAAAGTTAAGTAAAAATTCTCATGGGAAAATTGTATACCCGCCCACATAAGAAGTACAGTAAGTGAAAGGTTATTAATTTGGTATTGTTGGGTTCAGCAAATTTTCAGGAAGTACACACAAATCTGTAATTTAATTTCCCTGACTTACCATGACCAAATAACAAATTTATATAACTATTTTTTTTATAAATAATATAATTTATTTGCAATTTCCTGAAAGTAAAAAAAATATAATTCAAGCCCCTACCATCCCAATAGCTGGGATGGATTGAACAGAACCTTGCACACTCCATTTTATACTGTGCGTGACTATGCAACAAAACACAGTCTGGATGATGGCAGACTGGAGCACGACTTTCCCCCTCAAACTAATATCACTGGGGATTTTCCATTAATTTTGCAGTATTTGAAGTGATATCCTGGACTTTCCCTGACCAAACCCAACTTCCCTGACTTTTCCGTTGTTTTTCTAGAATATGGAAATGATGATTCTGTAATCCAGCAACAACAATGCCGCTCACATTCAAATATTTTTGGGTGGATTCGGGCTGTTGACAATGGCCGTTAGGTAATTCTATTTTACTTTGTTTTTATTTCAGTAGTTTTCAAACAGGTATTGCCAGGTAATATTGTTAACAGATCTGAATCAATAATTCAACATAATATCAAGATAAATTTTTAATCAGTAATGCTCAAGTGCATGGGTATAGAACCCCGGGAGGTTCTATGCCTATGCACTTGAGCATTACTGATCAAAAATAAGACTTTGAAATAAGACAGGAAGGGGGGTAGGGGATGGTCCCCAGCCCCCAGAAATTAATAAGCCCCTCACTGTAGAAGGGGGGGGGGGGGACACCTGCACTTGCCGAATTGTGACTGTGAAACAGGTTTATAAACATAAATGTCAAACATTATGATTTTAGAAAACTTTCTGAATATTTTAAAGTTTTCTGCTTATTGCATGCATATATGCCAAAATATGGGCAGTAAAAAATAATCAATCTGGAGATGACTTGTGTCAATTAACCCCACAAGCAAAACTCTCGGGCCGCACAGCAACTCCCCCCCCCCCCCCCACCAGTTTTTTAGAATTTAGATATTTGCGCCCCTGCTAAGTGTATTTTGTTTCTATTGTACAGCTTATTACAACATTTTTTAAGTACCATTATTTGTTTATTAATTATTCTTTGGTATTCCTGTTAAAACTACAGTAACATTTTATCATCTGATATGGCCACAGTCCCTAAGTGCCAAATTAAATTAAAAACCATCTATCAATTTGTGAATTGAAACTGCTTTCAAACAATCATACTCAGGGGTGATGTTACTGCAAAATGTGGCAATAGGTACGTGAAACTGACTTTAATTTACAACATAGTAAACCTGTGTAAGACTATGCACTAAAGCACAATCTATAAAAAGTAAGTCTCACAGAATGGATGATGGCAGACATTACACTCTAAAATTACTGTCTCTGGAGATTTTCCATTACTTTTGCAGTACCTTGACTCTCCCAGACCAAACCCAACTTCCCTGACTTTTCCCTGCTTTTCTGGTACGTTGCTGTAATCCAGCAATAATAAAGCCGCTCACATTAAGATTGCGATCTTGTTATAGGTTATTTTAAGGTTATTAAGCATAATAAACGTGTAAGTGTTGTAAAAACTGTGCATAATGGCTTCTACAAGAAGTGGAGGACCCATTAAACAGAAGGCGTTATTCTGCTCATACCATCATGAAGTCCTGGATGCACATGTGAGGCTGTGGAGGGTTTCGGAAGCTGCGAGCACCGTTTTTCGCCTTCTCCATGGGCCGGGCGTTCCTGCAGGGGCTGGCGAGGTCTTGGTTGGTGAGCTCTACCACTGGGCCGGCGGCACTCAGCAGCTCTCTCATCTGCCGGCACACAGGGGACCGGTGTCGTGGGCATCACGGCATGACATGTTTGAGTGCCTGTTAGTGACTAACAAACACAAACATAGGGTAGTGAGGTTTTATAAAATAAAAAATCCCCAAATGAAAGTTAAAATGCCACCTCTAACCATATTTTTTTTAAAAGAACACTGCTTACATTTCACTGTCAGAGAATAACAGAATGGATTTGAAGAATTTCAGTATGATTTCTGCTCCCCTCTTCGTTGAGCCACTCCAACAACTGCATCAGGACTCTGTGTCGCTGGTGCCTAACAGATATCGTGAGGGAAAAGCACAGCAAGCAGTTCGCCAGCAGTGCCCCGCAGGACCTACCCAGCTGCTGCGCGAGCTGCGGCAAACGAGGAGTAAGACGGCCATCACTTCGAGACCGCCATCCAGAGGGTGGAGGCAGCATCAACTATCTTGTGGCCACAAATTGCCTCACCCACACACACCTTTCACCTTTCAGCAACCCGGGCAACTGAGAGCTCAATGTTTTTTTGATTGATTGATTTATTGTTAGACTTGCGATTGGGCTTCCGTCCAGTGACAAGGAGTCTCCTCCCTACTCGTCCAATTTCTGAAGCCTCTTCCTCAAGTCCTTTCCTCTTCTCACAACCATTATATTTTCCCTCAATCATATTCTAATTTCATCACCATCTGCCAATTTTGATAATTTACAATGTCAAATTTAACTTACCACATTGATGTAGTGGACATTAACAAACACTATCTGTACCATTTGCACCTGCTGGAATACAGCATTTTGGTCCAAGTCTGCAAAAATTAAGAGAATCTAATTTAAATGTTTGGGTATTTCTCCTTAAAAAGTATGAATAGTTCTTGTAAATTGCAAAGGATAAGTTCTTTTTGAATATACAGTACTGATGTTTTCATCAATAAAGAGACTGCAACTATGTAGCAATTTCTGTGTTTAATGTTTTTCCAGGTTTAGGATCAGAGAATAGCATAATTAATTCCCAGCATAAATGCTTGTGTTATTAGCAACATCGTATTCATCCTGAATTTTCTGTACCATCCAACTAAAACACAATGTAATTAGGATTTTCAAAAATACAAATTTGTTTGTAATTGAACTGGTGGAGCATTTACCTATTAGGGGAAGTCATTTAATACTTCACTTGCACTTTTTAGTTTCTGTTTTTGGTAGTTATTAAGCTCTGGTTGAACTGTTACAGAAGTAGAAATACACATACCTGACGGGGCAGATCATCATCTGTATTGTAAAAAGCAGCTCAGTTTACTCAAATTTATTATCAGTTTCAAACAATTATTTGAGACAACAGTCACCAATTTTATCAACAAACTTTAGCTTTGGGTAATATTTCAGAGTAGTAGTTTCTGGGAAACAAGGTTAAAAATACTTGAAAATTTAGAATGTAATAATTTTTACAATGATTTTACAGACTTTTAATTTACCCGAACTAACAGAACCAATTTTCACTTCAGTTAATACTCATCTTATTTTAAAGTAGCCACTCACAGAGGTATTACTATTTTTGAACGAACTTTTCTAATAGATGACTACTCATAATAACAAATAAAAAATTCTTCTTGTGATAGCCATGTTCCCATTTACTCAGTGGATTCTACAAAAACCTTTGGATTTGATGTTATTCCATCCATTTTATTTAAATTTAAACATAACCTGAAGCAATTTCATGTTTATAAAACTCAAAATGGAATGGAGATAAATATCAACAAAATGAAGGTGGTCAGATTCACAAGGAAAAGAAAGGTTTCTAAGCAATAATACAGTTGGAAGGGGCAAGAGATTCAGGAGGTAGGGGAATACAAGTACCTGGGAGTAACCCTACAGAGTGATCTAGGTTGGGGAAAGCAGGTGCAGCAGGTGGTAAAGAAGGGGAGGAGGGGGCTGGGGCTGACTGCTGGGACACTGAAGGGGACAGGACGGAGAGTAAAGGAGAAGGCGTATTCAGTGTTGGTGAGGCAAATTCTTAGATATGCAGCGTCAATTTGGGACCCACACCTAGGGATAGAAATTAAGGAACTGGAAAGGGTGCAACGTAAGCGGCTAGATGGGCGATGGGTATGTGGAGGAGGAGGGAACGGGCGAGGGTGAAATCATAGGCCATCTATGATGAAGGAGCTGGGGTGGGACACACTACACAGAAGGAGGAAAGTAGACGGATTGGTGAAGTTTTTTATGATGACAAGGGGCGAGAGGGACTGGGAGAAGCTGGGAGACTGGTTGAACAGAGGGGTGTTTAGAGGGAGGAGGGATAATGGGTGGAAGATTCAGAGAGAGTGGAGAAGAACGGAAAGAGGAAGGCAAGATTTCCTGGTGAGGATGGGGAGGGAGTGGAATAGGATTAAAGGGAAAGATATTGGTTTTGAGAAGAGGAAAGGACTTGAGGAAGAGGCTTCAGAAATTGGACGAGTAGGGAGCAGACTCCTGCCACCACAGGCGGAGGCCCAATTGCAAGTGTATCAATCAACCAAACAGTAAAAAAAGCAAAATTGAAATAAATTTTTTATTTTTTATTTTCACAGCGACTGCAAAGGGCACACTACCTGCAGTGTCGTACCTCTAGTTCCTCTCTTTTGTTACGGAAATATTTCACAAACTGGATGAAAAGCTGCAGGTAGACAGATAAGTTCTCTATTGCTGACTACTACCACTAGGCCGTGAAGCAGAGTGATGTAGTTTAATTTGAGTAGTATACTGAACTGTCAATTTTTATCCATTCTTCAGATGCTTTTTCATTTGTAAAATATTTCATTACTCTGAGGGTTTTTTAATACATCAATTCTTAGCAATTTCCTGTAATTTTCATTCAAGTAAATTTCCAGCAATTATCTTTAAAAAAAAAAAAAAAAAAAAAAAAACTATTTACACTTCACAGTTAGGTACCACCCACAAGTTTGACTTTCGAAAGCTTAACTTCATAATTTTTAAGTCTGCACGGGGGGAATATTTTTTCTAAATTTGTAACTTTTTTTCTGTCATTAAACGTAAAAGGCATAGAAATAATTGTACCTATTATTTCATTATTGAGGCAATTTATTTTCCAGCAACATTTGGACTATTATGTTTAATAAATAAATAAATTAATTAATTAATTTGGGTAGACTTAATGTTGCAAGCAATTGTACCAACATTAGGCACGTGTTAATATGTTATTACTTGTTTACGAGATTGTTAATACAGTAAAAGCTTGGTGACATAAGTTCAGTAAAATGAGATGAATGACACATGGTATGCTATAAATTTATCTATTGTAAATAGTAATTTCTTTCTGAAAAAAAAAAAAAGTTATTAAGTTGAGAGGTAAACATCGGCTAAATATCAGGTAAATGTTAAATGTTGTTCCTTATTGGAACTGAGAGAAACATACAAAATAAATTCAGTCAGCATGTAGAAACAATATTATGTAGTTTGCTTAAGGGAACATAGAAATATTACAAGTGATTTTTTACCCAAGAAGGTTGTAAATATGCAGCTAATTGGAAATAAGCAATAGTAACTAAGTGAAAGGTTGGTTTCGTTATGCCAGCTGTACAATAAGTCCTCAAGCAACGGACAGGTTACATTTCCGGAAATTGTCCATTAAGCAAAAGTCAGTTAATTAAATCACGTTTCCCCATAAGGAACAATGTTAATGTTCCAGGTTATGTTCCTAGTCCTGCCAGAACTGCCCATTTTAATTATTCCACTATCAATAATACATAATAAAATTCAGATTATATACATATGATGTTTAAGAAACGTAACCCAGTTTGTAATGAATGGTAAGAAATCTTTTTAATATGCAATGTAAGAACAGTAAATGTTCTGTATCAAGTATCCAAGTTCATCCCTTGATTCTGATAGCATGATTCTGTATAATTAATCCTGTGGTACATGATGCTTGTTGTTTTAATTTAGTACATCAAAATATCCTGGACATAACAAAAATATCACAAAATAATTATGTCAAGTCTTACGATCATAATACATTGTTACATTACAAGTTTTTGTTTACATATCCAATTGCTATGTCACGGCATGACAGGATGTGGCGTCACAGTACAGCCAAAAAATTGAAACCCGTTAGTTTGATAAAGCAAGGGAAGATTGTAAATAAATTAGCAACCATATCAAGAGCGAGGGTGAGAAAAATAATACCACAAGGAAGTGAAAGAGCATGCGTGACAAGTGGCTGTTCCCCCCTACCCTTCCCCCACCCCACATGCCTTTGATGGAAGGGCAAGAGGGTCAGCCTATTGCATAGACACTATCGCACAACATATTATTTAAGCACGAATCTGACAGGCAATAAGATACGTATAATTAAACATGTACATAATATTTCACTGAACAAACAAACTATAAAAAATAATTTTTTTTATTTTGGGTAAAAACACCGCAAACACGCCTGTAAAATGAGGGACTAATGGCTGGCTAAAAAATGATTTGGAATAGAAAAGCGTGTGTACGTCACTGACCGGCTAGTCAGTAAATGACCTTTACAGATTCCCTTGTCATAATGGTATGCACGGGCCTTTGGAAGAGATGAGTTTGCTGTCACTTTCTTTGCCACATGCATCGTAAATGTTTGTGTTGCATCTTAACCTCTTTTTTTTTACAGGTCCCGGAGAAAATATATGCAGACTCTCTTTCAAAACAGTTGTCATGCTTCAATAACAATTATGCATGTATGCAAGAATTATTCATGTATGTACACAGTGCAGCGCTTGGATACAAATGTATATACCTATAGGCTATTCAAGAAGTACCAACCACACCTGTTCGCAAATTGCAACGTGGAAATGTCTGCAGTAACGCGTTTGGCGTCCGTTAACAAAATTAAAGGCAACAAAATATAGTGTCCGTTTTAACAAATATCTGTTAAACAAGTGTCCATCAATAAAGGACTTACTGCAGTAATAGCACACAAAATTTTATTGACATTTTAATTTATGTGTTATTAGTAGCTGACCTAACCTTTCACTTTTCATTTTGGTTATTTTCTCCATTTCCAAAACCACAACTCTACAGCTTTCACTAGTAAAGAACTACTTGCAGTATTTTAATGCCCCCTTTGGCAAAAAAAAAAAAATTAAGTCTACATACATGATACATTTTTTAAATTTTTATTTTATGTTCCTTAATTCCAATAAGCAGTGACTTCAACATTTACCAAATTCAAAAAGTTTGGTTGTCTAACTGTACGTACGTCAATTGAAATTAGGAAATTGTTGTAAACTGTTCCTTTGTATTTCATAGTATTGGAGATCGATCAATTACATTAATCTATATTCCAGAAGTAAAGTTTTTGCAGGTGTTGCCGATTCCTGCAAAGTGAACAGTCAGTTGGGTTAGGTAAGTAATGTGGGCAATTGTTCAATCTCACATATCCATGTTTATTACTTGACCCTGATGGCATGATTGTGTTTCTATTGGTCTTGTGATCCATAATGCTTGCTGTTTTAATTTTGTATTTCGATAGATCCCGATCAAAACTACTTTAATATAACAATACAAATAATTTCATCAAGTCTTGTGGAAATTTTTTTATTCACATTCAACTTGGGAACATAATTCACTGTTATATCATAATTTAACTTAAAGAACTGTACATATGATTTTACAGTATTTTATATGTAGCTATCATAACCTGAACTACCGTTAAAATGGTAAACTGAAACTATTTCAATAATGCAATGACCTTATACAGATTGATTAAAAAGTCAAGAAACAAAAAAAAATTGTGAATACTTCTTTCCCACTCTCACTAGTTACCCAGAACTTTAACGTGCATGAATGTTTTTTCACTTACCATGTCATAGGAAACGAAACCTCCTTACGCACTAGCGTATTAATGCCAAATACAGTGTAATGATCATGAGAAGTTGACTAGTATACAATTAATTACAATTCTCTCTTCCACCGTGTATTTACAATTGTTAATTTAAGTTTATTTGATATTACCACGAAACTCACAAAGAATAAAATACCTACCCTAAATGCAAAGTCATCAGTGAGAGTAGTAGTATAAAATTTTCATTAAACGCTTCGTCCAGCAACATTATTATGTATATTATTTTCAAGGTAGAAAATGAGAAGGTTCAATGTACCTGCCTAGACTACGAACTTAAAACATTGATTTTTTTGTTACACAAATATTTATATTGCTTGCAACCTGCAGATTTCTCATAATATGTTACAACTACGAACTAAACACGATAAAAATTTAAAAGACTGCGAATCCACGCTAAACGAAAATTCAATTTCGTAACAAAATGTTTGTAATGCCATTGACGTTCACCAAGGTAATTTAAGTAATTAAAGGTAAGCCATTATCAAACGCTGAACGTTCATTGGCTACCGCTTGTGACGTAAAGGTGATCAGGGGTAACCTATTATTTACAAACATCTAGCACCCGAGGCAAGAATCGCTTTTGTATATACTCTATTTGCACGGATCTTCCGAAAACGAATTGACTCTCCGAAAGTTTACGATGCTTACTGAAGTGATACATTTGAAGCCAGAATTTTAAAATTATGATTTTATGCGTTAATATTTTTTAATGAATTAAACACTACAATGTTGTGTTTTCAAAAATGGTATGTTGTACTATAAAAAATAGAGATAAGTACAAATGCTCGAATTGTTCATGAAGTTGAAATCTGTAAGCCTTCCTTTACTGTAAAGCAGAATATGTAATTGTACGTGTTATCCCGGGAAGGCGGGGGGGGGGGGGGGGGGGGGTGAGATTTAAAAAACTAAGAATTTAAACATATTGACGTCGTCCGACCGAAGGCCACCCTAAAGCCCGACCTGAAACTGCCAGTATCCGACCCCGCTAACAGAACGCACCCCTAGCCATGGCCCACCTGAGTCAGGCAAGCACTGGAACAAAAGGTACAATTAAAGACCATGCTCCAATCAACCAGACACACACAATTCCTGTACATTATAAATTCAACGTAATTTAATGATAACATCACTTTAAATTAAAAACCCCGTGCAAAGGAAGTGCAACGTAGGAGTGCCTGGGTCACTCACGTGTGGATTTATATTAATACATTTGTGAGTGCTCCCCTTGCGGCCTTCAGCCTAAATAAAAAAAGTAGTGTGTGACTTAATCATAACCGCCCCAAAATTTTTATGTATCATTCGCCACTGTAGCAGTCATCAAGTGACGAACAGTCACCAGTGTGACTCACATTATTTAAAAATAATTAATGTAAACTTGTTGAATCCAATTCATAAAACGTATCTGTGTATTAGATTAAATCTTATTATTTAATGTGTGAATTTAGAGCCACTTTCAGTCTCTTGTTAATTTAATAATTTACGAATAACGGAACTTTAGAAACTTTGGCGTGAAGAGGACGCTGAGCCATCCCTCGCGCCAGGGCCAGACGCCAGTACCGAGCGACTCGTGGACCGGGACGGACGTGCGTCCCACGGGAGCCTTCAACTATTGCCTTCACCGATTTCATTCCTGGTAATAATAGTCACTCTCCAAAACCTTTTTGTAATTAACTCCCAGTGTGCGCTCGGTCCTTTTACGGTGTAGGGCCTATCCCAGCCGCTTTAATGTAAACTCCCCGCACAACGCATTACGCAGGGCAGTGCAGCATACAGCGTGGGCCGACTCCCGCAATCATAGATGTTTGTTTAATCACCGAAGTGCACAGGCACCGGCCACATCGAGTTAAAGACTTTTAACGAATTTCATAACGAGTCGCGGTCTACACAGGTGGGCCCGGGCATCGCCGTTCGCAATTTACGGGATTGGCTGACTCCAATCGAACTCCACCCCTCAACCTTGACTGGCGTGAGGTCTTAATATTAGTGACAGCGCGTCAGAGCGCCCAGTGTCAACATAGTGTAATTTGTGTAGGGAAAAATAGTGTAACTGTAACTGCAAGTGTAACTGCCAATTTCAATTAAACGTCCACTCCACACACTCCGTGCGCGACGTGTATACGACAGTGCGAACCAGATGTGTGTATGTTATTTTGTGAACTTCCCCAATCCAGTTAGAGATCAGCATGCTATGCTGTGTAGGGCCAGTAGCAGTAGCGGATCCAGAAGGGGGGCTAAGGGGCTCAAGCCCCCTCCAAAAGCATCTGGGTCCACTATTGTTTTAGTGTTTGCCTTGATAAAGCCTAGCCTCAGCTGGGTCAAGCCCCTCCCAAACCAAAATCCTGGATCCGCCACTGGCCAGTAGTGTATCAATAACCAGGGATCCCTCACACCACGACCACCACCGCCGTTCCTAGCGGACCACGCAGGGGCATTTGCACCCAACGACCCACCTCGTGGTTAGCCACAGAGATAGCCTGGCGCCCTCCCGGACACGTTTTCAGTAAAACACCAGCCTTTCCCGCTAGGAACTACGCCGGATCACGAACACGAGAACCCGGGCTACGGCACTCTAATGAGAAGGTAACAAGTAGGTAGGTGGAGGGATTGAGAATGCCCAGAGGTTAACAGTAAAGTCGGCCATTTTTTTCTACATGTGAAAACTGATGTTTATACATCATGGAATCAAGCGAAATTACTATGGCAAAAAGTGAATAGTCTTACCAGTACACAACCATAGCCTGGACTCAATTAACAAACAGGATAACTGGGCTTTTGACCAGAACACCAGTTTGAGGGGCGGGAGAATTTGAGGTGCGAAAAAAATAAGTACAAAAGACAAAAAAATTGTATGGCTGAGAAATATAAGTTTTTTAACGTATAGTAATACTTAACAACTTAACTAACTTAGCTAAAGATTATCTACCCAGAATGCTAGCTACCTGAAATCGGGGCCTGACCATGGCAATTATTTGTCGTAGGTCAAATTCATTTTTAGTTTTATTGTTTTTTGAAGTTGTCGTCGTACCGAACATGGCCGTTTAGCCCGTGCTCCGCACCGCCAGTACCGTATCCCGTTTTCGGAACGCGCCCCTTGCCCAGCCGGATTGAGTCAGGCGAGCGCCTCGGGCGTGACCCCAATAGACATAATGAAAATTAAAGGTACGGAACCCCGGAGGATCGAACCCATAATTCCATTAAGGGAAAAGCCATTAGTACGAAATTACTAATTACCCGACATGTAATAAGTGCGTCGTAGCCACTCCGGGCGAGTACACCACGCACAGAGCAGACAACAAACCTCATTAACAGTCACCGCGGCCACTGGCCTTAATTAAAATGCCCGTGACTATGATCAAGTTAGAATAGGAGAAATCCCTCTAAAACAATTCGCAGTGGGACAATATGTTAGTAAATTTACAGTCGCCAACTTGATGTCACAATTTAAATAATTAAATACATTAAAACCATTGTTAAGCCTTAAGCACCCAATTACCAGGTGCTACATTTTAATTGGGCACCTGGAACATGTTTTAACTGGTAATAGAGTAAATTCAATTAATATAAGTTTTTTGACGCCGACTCACAAAGAAGAGAAAGTTTCTCTTCCTTGCGAGGCGGCCATGTTCGGCAGTCTCCAACCAATCCGCGCCGGGAACAGATGTGTGTCCGTGGGCAGCATCCAAGTTTTCTTTCTTTGATTATTTTATTCTGTACTAAATCCTTAAATTTAAAACCTTTTATTAATCCACCGCTGCCCACGTCGACTCGGCGCGTATTTTACGGAGCTGGGTCTATCCCGACCGTCTTCAGTGTGATACCGCGCTACGTATCGTATCACAGAACATACGGTACTGGCCGACTCCAGCGAAAGTGTTTATACTTAAGGACGCCGTGCATATGCCTGCCGGCTGCACACACGTAGGTGTTTCGCCGAATTTAGGAGCCCGCTCATAGAGCCCCCCCCTGCACCCATTAACTTTCGGCACTGGCCGTCTCCAGCGAGCATCGACCCACATCCCGCGAGACTGCCGCGGTAACCATTGTCACGTAGTGTTGTGTTTAGTGTTGGTGAGAATTTTTGTAGCGGGACCGAACCGTGGAGCGGACTTGTAGAGTGTACCGTGTATCCACATGGACCCCCGGTGAAACTCCCAAATTAAATGTATTCTCGCCAACTCGTATATCATTTTCCGTAATCTCCCGTCCTCCACACAGCCGAGCGGCCTTCACAGTCAAGGTAGAACCATTCAGGTTACATCCAAGCCGTGTACCTGGCGGGGCACGCGGGGGCAGAGTACCCACGGCCCCACACCAACGACCTAGCAGCCCGCTAGCCTGGCGCCCCTCCGGACAACAAGTGCATCGCGACGCCCGTAGCGCCCGTCAGGTACCCCCCGGACCTTTTCACAAAGGTCGGGTGACGGCAAAGTAATAAGTGATTTTCAATGCATTATTTTTTTTTATAAATATGAATTAAACAAGGTGAAGTAGATGCTGAGAGTAATCGTTATTAAAATAATTAAATTAAAATTTTCAAATTGAGTTTTAATGATTTATTAATAATATAGTATTTTTTCCTAATAATGAAGACTTCCAATACATTTACGTTATATGTGCAAAGTTGTGTTTATAATAATAGGTGTAATATCCAAGAAAAATTATTTCTTGAAGCCCTTGTCACAAATGGAAATTTCACAAAATCTCCAGGGCCCCAACAAACACAAGCCATTGTAAAAATTCCATTCTTTATGAATAGGGTAGAGGCACAACCAATATATATATTTTTAGGGAAAGAGTAGGCTAGCCTTCAAAGAGAATGCCTAAAGATAAGTTATATCTAAATGTGTCCATTCTGTTTTTGTTCGTGTGACCCTGTTTGGATGATGAGTGCTTCTGTTGACACTGTGTTGGTATTTAACAAATTAAATTTTACTAAATTAAGTGTAACAATAATAGAGATTAAACCTTTTTTTACATGTGTGTAGTAAAAATAAAGTCTACTACACATTTAAAAATATGAAATTCCCTGACTTTTCCAGGGTTTCCATGTTGACGCCGTCCCCGTTGCCTGATCTGAATTTTACGTGAATTTAAACTGTTTAATTAATTTTGGGTCTCAAGGGCGGGGTTCCTGGCCTCGTGGCTGTAGGCAGGGACGCGTCGACAAAGGACCCCCCGGGCTGTTATGGCCTCCCAGGACGCCTTATTAATAAAACACACACGTACTATTAGCTGTTTTATTCCGTCGCACATTTTACACGTTACACCCTCACGTAACTGGCCTCTTCATCGTCGACCTAAGCTCTGTGCACGCCACCCTCTATTGGCGGACTTGTTACGGCCACACGGTAACCCGGTGGCAAGTACGTGGATAGGGGGTCGTTCCCGGCGACTTGCGAGTGGGGTGCTCAGGCGCACGATAACCTGTTCCGGCCTATGTGAAAGTCCGCGGATGCAACGTGAAAGGCGTGGGCGATAGGTCCCGCAAAATTACTTACGATAACACACTACACTATAGTCACTGTGGTTAGTCCCGCACAGATGGGTATACAAAGGCGGCTACTCCGCGTGGTGGCTGGGGCCACGTTACGCTGGGTATGGGCGCGGTGGAATCCGGCAGGATATCACACGCACGACCGTGGCACGTCCCAGTTAATGACTCGTCCTTACACTTAGGTACGTGTTTGGCGCAGTGCCGCCCCGCGTGGGCGAAGAACTATTCCCCGAGAGGGGATTTCACTGGCGTGAGGCGCAGGTGCCACGAGGGGTCACCTAATTGATTACGTGTCACACGAAAAAGCCCGATGACGGGCTACACATTATATTAAAGGACCGTGCGAAATCGCGAACGGCCGATTCGGGCCGACCGGGGAGCTGAGTTAAACGGTTTGACTATAATTACCTATGGCAAAGACTGGTGATGTTGGCGCGAAAGTTGAGAGCTCCCCGTGCGTGGGCTGCCGGCCCTGGCGAGTGCTGGATGGCGACTGACACCTCCCTGGCCGCCGGGGTCAGGGAGGGGGGAAAATTCCGCGGGAAACTGCGGAGTGCGGGAAGATGATTTCGGCCAGTTTTGTGAATGATAACAATTTACAAAATGATTATTAAATTAACATTAATTATTAATGATTTTACACGTATTAGTTTTGTTTATCTTATCAAATGCATGAACAAATTATTTAGTTGCGCAGTGCCACACCCGGCCGGGCGCTTTGCACACGTAGGAGGCCGTGACTGACGTCACGCCGTTCGGGGCACTGCACTACGTTGCCCGCAAGGGCGCGTTCGAGGCGCGGCACTGATCAGGTGTTGAGGACACATAACGGCCTGTGCTCTCAGAGGGAGCACCGGCGACGGCGTCAATGTCGTATAGAAGATATTCCAGCCCATTACATATGATTGTAGTCGTTCTTGGTTATTTATACAGCATATTTTGAGCACGACCATATGATAAAAGGTATAAGACATTGACATGCTCCTGCCTGTTCCTGGTGATAGGCTTGCGAGGTCTAGTTCCATGCGCCAACTAATTCGCTGATCTCAGGGGGTTGATATGAGTAACGTGTCTGAAAACAGGGGAAACATTGCAGCAAGGGCCCCTCCCCCCGATCTGTTTGCCACTCGAGTGCCGTGATAAATGACTGTGTACTAGGCATGTATGATGTTTGTTTTAATACGAAAGCTACACTTTACAAGGTGTCGTCCATGTAACTGGCCCTTCACATACGAGTGTCGAGGCACATTCCGACATAATAACTATCGCCAAGTGGCAATAAGATTACCTATGGATATCGCCCGTGATATATGTGAAAACAGCTGAGTATGGTATGAATGCTCATGCCGCATGATGACACGAAGACAGTACATAAAGCTTAACTCTGAATCAAACACACAGAAGTTAACTGGAACATGCTATGATATGAGAGACGAAAACAGTACATATTCACTTCTGAACACGAAAATCCGCAAAGTAGCCCACTCGATCGAAAGTCTCTGAGTTGTGCGGAATTAATAGTCCTAACAGTTAGGTACACAAATTGACACTAACTCAGTATGCACACGAAGGTGGAAAATAAACCATACACGAGGAGAGTAACGATTACATAGTATGCTTGGGCAGAGGGCCTCTGTTGGAGGCTGGCCGTGGAGCACAAAGAAAAAGGTTGATGAAAGACTTACACTATTGTAGATATTGTCGGTGACAGCAAGGTGATGAATACTCCACGGTGCGCGATCTTGTCCGGCCTCTGTGCTAGGTGAATGATGACAGAGCTGGCACCTAGTGACACCATGCCACACAGGGTTGCTGTTCGCGCGCGAAGTGTGCAGAAAACAAAATACGGTCCCGGCTATTTTCGTGGAGTGATGGACACAGTGAATAAAAGTAATTTAATTAATAACACAATGTGGCGATATAATAAGTTTAAAAAAAATTTTTTCGGTTACATTTACATTTGGCGGAATGATATACTAAATCCTGGTGGAGGAATACAATGACATCATTCGATATCCGAGTGGGCGAAAATCGATATACTGGCTACGGGGCTGTTCTACTGCTGCATTTCACTTCTTTCTTACACTTGCACTGAACACGATAAGGGGAAGAGCAGTCCTGGAGGAACGGCAATGGGACATAATGGCCTATGCGAGCTGGGTGATAACCGAAGGTTGTAATCAAATGCCCATTGATGCCACATTCACACACACTATCCTGGATAACTGACTTGGTGCATCTGGGGCAACTGTATATGGGGTGGCATGTAGCATCTGTATGGTTTTGCCACTGATAGTACAGGAGCTGACCACATCGGAGACCAGCATAGTGGCCAAGGTGGGCAGTGGCATTACTGTGCCTTCATGGCATGCATGTTTGTCATCTCGATCACTAGCAGGGCGACCGAGGTCGACAGCAGCATCGGCAATGTGGTACCAGAGTGGGCCATGTCAGCAGCCATGGTAATGACCGAGATGGGTGGCGTCAGCGATCAGGTGGGCTGCCAGAAAGTGCGGCAAGGTGGCTACCTCGGGATGCATGACCGCGCCAGTAGCTTACTCATTGGCTGGGTGCGGCAGCAGTGGCGGAGGCGGTAACATATTGACGGCAAAGTGGGTGGGTACAACATTGTCGACCTGCTGCCTAGCCTGGAGCTGATCTGGAACAGTGAAGTGGTAGATTTGTGCCTCACTGGCAGCCTTCAGGGTGGCCAGGGATGGCGGCATCGGGGGTAGTACGTCGGCCATGGGGTGCACTGGCACCGCTTCGGTGGCCTGTTGGCCAACCAGAAAGTGCGGCAGTGTCGTGTTGTTGCTATGTGGCACCTCGCCGGTAGCTTTTCCGGCAGTAGGGGTGGGGGCATCGGGGGTTGCCTGTTTGGGCCAATATGGGCCGGCACTGCCTCAGCGACCTGGTGGGGCAGCAGTTAGTGTGGCAATGGGGCTGCTTTAGCATTTGTGGTCGCGTCCGTAACCTTCTCGGCTGTCAGAGGTGGCGATGCCGGGGGCAGCATGTCGGAGGCGGAGCGAGCTCACTCTGCATCAGCGATCTGGTGTCTGACCTGAAACTGGCAGTGCAGCTCGGCGATGCTTATGCAGCCCGACATCGCTACAACAACCTGCAGAACAGCTCGAGGCGGCATTGTTGGGGTGGTTCAGGTGCGATGGGGTGGCCCAACAATACATTGGCGACCTGTGTGGGGATAGGACATGTTGGTGAGGCAGCACCACACAAGCAGATTTCTTAGCAGCTGGGAGTAGCAGCATCAAGGACAGCAGCTATGTGTAAGAGGCAGTGAGCTCTGTAACAGCACCAAAAACCTTTTGGCTTACTTGGCAGTAGCCTTTTTAGTTCTCAGAGGGGCCAGTGACAGAGCGAGCTCGCTCAGCATCGGCGATCTGGCATTGACCTGAAACTGGCAGTGCAGCTGGGTGATTATGATACAGCCCAACATCGCACCGGCAACTTGCGTGGCAGCTGGGGGTGGTGGCATCGGGTGTGGCATGCTTGGACAGGTGCGGGCCATCACTTCTACGGTGGCCTGCTGGCCACCCGGAATGTGTGGCGAAATGGTGTGGTTGTGATGCCTGCAGCTTTCTTAGCTCTCAAGGACAGTGGCATCAGAGGTGGCCCGTAAGTGCCATCCTACAGGTCCATTCAATCACTGTTCTTCAATTGGACCAGAGGGGCGGACCAGACTAGGCATCTTCCGCAGGTGATGATGATACTTATCTGATGTCTCAGTCACCTGTTGCAGGGTTGGTGTCATGACAGTGGTGGTAACCTGCTGGCTGGCGATGATTTGTATTGGTAGCAGCATTGACTGCACAGCTGCACCACTGGGTGGCAGTGATGTGGTTTGTGGTGTGTTTGTGTCGGGCAGTGTCAATTTTCTCTGTGCGGTGAAGGCTGGCTTCCTGAATAGTCTAGGTGAGTCGTATGAAGTAATATAATGCGGGTATAACTGTGGCGGTGCATCAGAGGATGTACTGTCAGTGTGTGGTGGGCAGAGTGATGTTGATGCTTGCAGTGGAGCATCTATCAGCTGCTGCTGATTGCGGGGTGCTCCAGTGTCTTGCCTTAGGAACACTGGACATGGGTTGCACATAAAACCATTTATCCACACCTCTTTTCGGGTTTCGATGGATGAACATTCTATGTGCCACACGTCCGTGCACTTATTGCACCAGAGACCATTGGGTGTGCTACCAGGACAAGAAACCTCACCACACTTCATCATGCCATATGTGCAGTACTCGAAGCACCATCCGAACTAGTTCTGTGTTGCGTGCTCGCATCTGTCATTTGGTTCCAGGTAGTCTGCACTAGCCCACCCCTCAAAGGCTTCCTGGAAGCTATCCATGTACTTGTGTCTCTCTCGGCTCGCTGCTGGACCACCTGTGCAATGAGTATTGGTATAGGTAACGACTACTGACAGGTAGGGAGGACTGCATCCCCACCCTTCTTAATGAGGATCATGTTTCCGCACGCATTCATCTCGCTGAATTTGACATACCTGTGTGGTGTTGATGACTGAGTAGACTCGTAGGTTCTGTTCGTTTCTGTTCGGCTTGGTTCGGGTCTCACCCAGCCGAAGTCGAGTTGTCTGACCCAAGAAGCAGGTGCTAAAAGGGGGTGGGGGGGGGGGGGGGGGGAGAGCACGGTTCCTGCCAAATCGTGCTGATAGTTGAGATGTGTGCGACATTTCAAAATCTGATCCACTCCTTTTGCACTGCGATGTGAACTCGCGCCTCTCTGGTGCGCTGTTTTCCACTCCCGATTTGCACCTGTCCCTACGCGAGCCCCTGCTGCATACTAGAGATTTTGAAAAATGTGAGATATTTTCGAATACTTTTGGAAATAGAATTTTAACTTCAATTCGAAGCCACATTATTTGGGCGATATCAAGGGATATTTGTGGATCACATGACTGTGAACAGGGGGGGGGGGGACGATGCAACAAGGACCCCCGAACTGTTGGCCACTCATGATGCCATGATAAATGATTGTAGATTAGGCTGGTGACATTTGTTTTAATACGAAAGCTACACTTTAAAAGATGCTGGCTACATAACTAGCCCTTCACTGACGATGCCACGGCATGTTCCGACACAATTACTCGCCGACAATCAGAGATCAGACTACCTCCGGAGCTTGCCCTTATAGTGATACACATGAGAAAGGCTGAGCGCAGCATGAATGCTCATGCCGCATGATGACACGAAGACAGTACATAAAGCTTAACTCTGAATCAAACACACAGAAGTTAACTGGAACATGCTATGATATATGATATGAGAGACGAAAATAGTACATATTCACTTCTGAACACGAAAATCCGCAAAGTAGCCGACTCGATCGAAAGTCTTTGAGTTGTGTGGAATTAATAGTCCTGAACAGTTACACAAATTGACACTAACTCAGTATGCACACGAAGGTGGAAAATAAACCATACACGAGGAGAGTAACGATTACATAGTATGCTTAGGCAGAAGGCCTCTGTTGGAGGCTGGCCGTGGAGCACAAAGAAAAAGGTTGATGAAAGACTTACACTATTTTAGATATTCTCGGTGACAGCAAGGTGATGAATACTCCACGGTGCGCGATCTTGTCCGGCCTCTGTACTAGGTGAATGATGACAGAGCTGGCCCCTAGCGACACCATGCCACACAGGGTTGCTGTTCGCGCGCGAAGTGTGCACAAAACAAAATACGGTCCAGGCTATTTTCATGGACTGAAGATCACAGTGAATAAAAGTAATTTAATTAATAACACAATTTGGCGATATAATAAGTTTAAAAAAAATATTTTCAGTTACATTTACATATGGCGAAATGATACACTGAACCCTTGCATAGGAATACTGTTATCACTGGGGTGCCAGATGACAACATAAATAACATGGCAGGATTCGCCATAACATTTAGCACATAATTTTTAAAAATATTAATGTATCACTTCACAACAATAACGTGATATTCACCAATTTTTCATTTAATACTTCAATACTTCTGATGTTTATAACATATGAGTAGTATAGTTTGGGGGCTCCGGGCACTGGGTTCTGGGTGTGGATTGCGTGGATTGTGACGTCACGTCGGTCATCTTGGATTGTGACGTCACGGCGGCCATCTTGGATGAGTGTGACCTTGATGTTTGACCTTGACCTTCGACCCTCAAAAATTGCCAAAAGTTGCCAAAATTGGGCAAAAATTGCCCAAAATTCCTCAAAATTCGACAAAATTTCCATTTATATGGAAAACAATTCCGCCAAAAAATCTCAAAAAATTCCACAATTCAAAAATTAGGATTTCGAAAATCCTCAAAAGTTTTTTGCCCTAGAAAGAACCCAAATTCCTAAAAACGGCTTAAGCATCCATGTCTAAAGCCTCCGGTAAGCCATTTCTAGGAATAAGGATACCATGACCGCCATCTTGGATTATGATGTCACCATTGCAATTTCCATTACGGCCGCCATCTTTAAAATGTTTACTTATTATCTGATTTTAATGAAAAAAATTTAAAATTTATAAAAAAAATCAATTAATAAATTATTAATAAAACATACTTAAAAAACAAACTTTTACGGCACGGAGCTTGGAGTCCTCGGTTCGAACCTGGTGAGGGCAAAATAATTAAAAATGGCGACCGATCCTTCCCCCGTGGTGGGTGCTGGCAGACTGACTCCCAATACTTTTTTTATCAAAGCATATATATCGCCAGTTAGCATGACGTCATGTCCACCATCTTGTTTACGTCTGCTGGAGGACTCCATCTTGTGTGTGTACTTGTCTTATAGAGTACATTACCATCATGCTAGTTTTATTCTAACCCACTAGAGTGCAGTAATCATTAATTATAACTGAGGTTCCCGCCATCTTGGAATTTGGGCGCCATATTGAAAATCCGTAATGTTAATGCTAGAAATGCGGGAAAAATTCCAAAATTCACCAAAAAAAAATTACAATCAATTTACAAATTGATTCGATCAGTTCCTGTACTTGGTTCGATACTTGAACAGCGACAAGTGTAACTAAATATTATATAAATTTTAGATTCTGTTTTCCATTACCTTTCACGGAGTTTATTAACCATTCTCTCTTCAAAAATAAAAATTCAAGACAATATACGACAATGCTCGACGAATTAAATACGTTGCCGATAAGCCCAACATGAAATTCTAGTGTTTCGATAGTCTGGATAACCTATAAATCGATCATGTACAAAGCCATACATACAGGCCAAGTTTCTCCGGACCACGAGACCGAGTCATGAACAATATTAGACATTAAGGCTAGTCATTTACTGACCACATGACCTTCGTCGTTAGCTTATTATAGTCAATTAGACCACAGTGAAATTTTTTATACATACTAAAGGACCAAAAGACCTTAAATAATATTTTAGCAACACCAAGAGGTTTTGAACTAGTAAATATTCAGTCACTACAGATTTTACTACGCATAATCAACAAAAAGGAAGCACCATCAACAAAAAGATATCACATTTGGAAGCACAATAAAAAAAGGCAGCACATTTTGGAAGCACAAACAAAAAGTCAGCACGTTTTGGAAGCACAATCAAAAATTCAGCACATTTTGGAAGCACAATAAAAAAGGAAGCACATTTTGGAAGCACAATCAAAAAGGCAGCACATTTTGGAAGCACATATCAACAAAAAGGAAGGACATTTGGAAGCACAATCAAAAAGGCAGCACATTTTGGAAGCACCATCAAAAAAAGTCAGCAAATTTTGGAAGCACCATCAACAAAAAGGCAGCACATTTTGGAAGCACAATTCAAAAGGCAGCACATTTTGGAAGCACCATCAACAAAAAGGAAGCACATTTGGAAGCACAATCCAAAAGGCAAATGTTTTACGAGAATTATGTCTTATTTAGAAATCAGAATACAAGAAATGAAACATTGAATATTTACTTTCAATATTTAATTTATTTCTCAACATTATACAAATGGAAGTAAAAGAAGCCATTGTTGTATGTAGCCAGCTTCCCTCAGTTCTTCGAGTATGAAGGATATTTCTTTGATGCACGAATAGTTTCCTGCACAAAGCGAATCATGTAGAAGTCTTAGCCAGTCAACCAATATGTTTGGATCTTTCCATGATGTGTAATCAATCTCTTGTACCAACATCTTCCTTGCTTGTTTATTATAAATACTTTTAATATCACAATCGTCCCAATAAGCTTTATCAGATTTATTTATTATAACACATCGTTTCCATCGTTTCGGTCTCAGGACTCCGCCACATTCTTCGATCTTGTCAGCTTTAGGTGCTTCATCACAGTCTATGCCTTTGTCAACAGCCTCAGAGTCACTGTAGCAATCACCGTAGAAGACATCGTCTTCACCCAGATTACTGTAAGAATTCGATATCGATTATGTCGAAGTGTCTTCATCGTCTTCATGCTTCCTTTTTAGGAGTCCATCAGGATGTAGACTTTCAACTGCGTGGAAATCCAAACACTCAAAAAAGCATTCTAACATGTAGTGAAAATGTCGACTTTACGAAACCTGGCACCATAGGTACGATGCTCGGATTCGAATCAAAGGTGTATGATACAGGAAGAACGTACGAATCTACACGCGCAGTAAACATTTTGCTTGTGAATGTCATAAGAATAAACTGTAATTTGGCAAGTGAAACGTATCTCAACGGAGACTAAGCAACATGCTGCCCGAGTTTTCGCCGATGGTCCCGCCAGGATATAAACTGGTCGAAGTACCGCAAAGTATCATTTACGTTCCAGTCGTCGTGAAGTGCGCACACGAAGTCGTCATCAGAATCGTTGACCAGCGAGGACGATTGGTGAATTTTCAAGACGAAGAAATTACATTACGTCTGCACTTGAAGCGATGGGCATAAAGTTCGTAACACCGAACAGTTATAAAAGAAATCGTATTGCCGTGAATAAGAACAGTTCTCTACCAGACATCGGTGCGTTAAAACCTGACAACATAAAGTATCTTCTTAGTATTGGACAAGTGCCGAATAAATATGGAAGACGAAATCCTTAACGTGGAAGATCCGGTCATTTTTGATGACAGCATTACGAAAATGGAATTGCACGAGTACCAGCCTTTCCTGCTCGGACCGTACGCACTACCATCGGAAGTACGCATTGCTGTACAGCACCAAGTTATTTGTACTTTACCTTCGCAGTCATTTCTACGTATAAGAGGCACGCTTACAAAAGCGGATGGTACGCATCCGACAACGACGTCAATATCCTGCAATGATATTCTTCACCTAATCGAGCGCATTACATATGTACTCAATGGCGTCGAGGTAGACCAGACGAGAGATGTAGGCAGAACATCTGCTATGAAAAATTACCTTTCGCTCACGCCAAATGAACTGTCTGCTGCAAAGATGGCCGGTTGGGCTCTCGAGGATGAATATAAGCTTCCGGTTTATGCCGAAGGGAAGTTCGAAGTTTGTGTTCCTCTGTCCATGCTTCTTGGATTCGCTGAGGACTACAAGCATATAATCATTAATTCGAAACAAGAACTCGTACTGCTTCTAGCCAACACGCACATTAATGCAATAGTCGCCGCTGAAGAAAACCCTCAAGATGTATCGCTAACACTACAGTCTATCGAGTGGATGCTGCCCCACATCCAAGTGAGCACTGTTGAACGAGTCAAGATGTTGAAGAACATAGAAAATGGCAAGAACTTCGATGTGCCATTCCGATCCTGGAGCCTGGAAACTTATCCTGGCTTGCCTCATAGTCAGCGTATTAATTGGATAGTAAAGTCCAGCTTCGCTACGGAAAAACCAAGATACATCATCGTCGGGCTTCAGACCGGAAGACAGCTGAATGCAGGAGTAAGTCGCTCCGTATTCGATAACTGCCAAATACATAATGTAAAAATATTTTTAAACAGCGAAAGTTATCCGTACGTTGACATGAACATGGACTTTGAAAGTGGAAGATTTCTTCTCGCATATCAAATGTACGCCAAGTTTCAGCAAGCTTACTATGGGCGGAGACAGTCACCGATACTTAGTCCCGACAGTTTCAAGAACAAGGCTCCGTTAATGGTGTTTGACGTTTCCAAACAGGTTGATCGAATAAATTCAAACATCATCGACTGTAGGATCGAGATAACGACTAGCGGAAATATTCCACCAAACACCTATGCTTTTTGTCTGATACTTGACGATCGGCTTGCTTCGTACAATTGTCGAGACAAACTTGTGAAAATTCTGACATAAATAGTGTTTCGTTTTCTATGATAATTTAGTTACGTCCGAGCATTGCTAGCGACAAGATGTACTGCAACCTGCAAGGTTTCCAGAGTCAAAATGGATTCGTGCTCAAGGAAATTAGCGTCACCTCCGGAGACAAGACTCGAACATGCACTTTCCGACCTCCGTATCCGTGGAAACTACTAGACGAAAAAAGTAAACGGTCGAATGAATGGCTATGTAAATATTATCCCGGACTAGAGTGGGACGAAGGAAAAATTCCGTACCACCAAGTGAAAAACACTATTGAAGATTTACTAGTTCAAAACGAAATAATCTACGTTGCCGGACCTGAACAGAAGAAATGGCTGAGCAAGTTGTGTAATGCGTCAGTTGTAATTGTAGACCTACAGACCGACTACGGCTGTCCTTCCCTGCGCAAGCTTAGTACAATATACGACGTGCAGCCACGTGACAAGTTTGAACGTGTCTGTGCCTGTACAAACTCGCAGTTAATGCAGAAATGTCACACACAGTGTTAGTAGGAGCCTGCATATATAAATGACGTACATACGTACGTGCCTTCAGTTGTCGTTCGACCTGCAAGAAGATGTTTACGTTTCATCCTGCTAACGTGTACGTGAGCGCAAGACCTAGCTTCAGCAGTGTCGAGTACCGCTACTGGGATTCTGGGTATCTACGTACATATACAGAAACCTGTGATGGAGGTGCTCAGCATTGGCGGTTTGCGCACTTTCCTGTGTCAAACATGAGCGTGTTGCAACCTGTTGCGACCTGTGATAATTCTACGCAGACGTCCAAACGACGTGTGTCTCGTCGTCAAAGTTCAGGCAGCGAATCTGTCCCAACTAGCACTGAGCCAAAGCCCAGGCGTAGACGTGGTCACAGACGTCATCGACCATGTCTTGTCGGAGTTGTCGACGTCGCAGAAGATGACCAGCTGGAAACCTGTGTTCCTGATCCCATGGCCTACGAACCAGTTGGAACCGGAGTCGACAAGGCAGTGCGTGCGACATTAAAGACTTTGCTTGTGAAAATGCTTGATTATTTAACCTAATGTGTATTTGTGTGATTTTTTTATGAATAAATGTGTAAAACTTGAACTTGTGTGTTTTTTTTTATTTCTAAAATTTTTAGGTACCTAATAAAAAATCATTTTAAATACATACAGTATTTTGATTCATGTAGTATACCAGTAGACCGCGGGTTTATAAGCGAGGTTCAGACGACTGGACCCTCAGTTCACCTCTGGCCGCGGTGCAGTACGGACTTGCTCTCTTCAGTAAGTTTCGTGGTATTTAGTTACTGCTCCAATGCCAACCGGGATAGACTGTTTACCATCAGCATCGGGGACCTCGATGGTAGCAACGATGATGGAGTCGGAGATCCCGATACCGGCTGCAGAGGAGACCACGACGGCGGAGAGCTCAATGGCTGCGGTGTCGACAGCTGTGGAGATCCCGATACCGACTGCAGAGGAGACAACGATACGTGTTGTTCCATCATCAGCTGAAGTTTCACCATCTGCATTCCAGACTTTAATTAATGAAGAGCGTACATCGCATCAATGCAAATATTGTGGCGCATCATTTACTACCACTTCAAATGCTCGCAGACATGAAAGAAGCAGTTGTCAGAATAAAGTTAATAAAATACGATTTCAGTGCAACAAGTGTAATAATCAATTTGTACGACATGGTAACTTGACAAGACACCTTATAACCTGCAGTAGGCATTCGACAATCTCTCGAGAGACGTGTAAGTGCGACAAATGCGATAAGGTTTTTTCGCATTGTAACAGTCTGGATAGTCACAAGATTATGTGCATAGGAAAAGAATCAAGTGCTAGTATGCTTCCATACCATCATACATCCTCATTTATTGCTTTACCTGAGACAATAGTCAACAAAAGAGCAGTAGTCAATTGCCAAAACTTGAAGGATCAGTTTTGTTTTAAAGGGAATATTTTGGTAAGATTTGTCGAGGGAAGTCATCAAAACCGTTTTGATAAAAGGTATTATGCTTTGGAGAATAAGTACAATTTTGATGGACTGTACTATCCGCCACCATTGAATCAGATAAAAATTTTTGAGAAAAATAACCCTGAAGTTTCAGTTAATGTGTATGTGCTTAATGCGGATAATAAGGTGTGTCCGATTCGGGTAACCAAACAAGAAAGAAAAAATCATTTCGATTTGTTGCTTGTGACAAATGAAAGCGGTGCTGCACACTACTGATACATCAAAAAATTCTTCCGACTTGTGAGACCCCAGGTTACGAAACATCAACATAAGATTTATATGTGTAAGATGTGCTTTAAGTATTTCGTTTATCAACCTCACAAATCAGAGCTCACAGCTATACAGCGTCTTGAACAACACAAGATTAAATGCGGAAATAAATCTTGTACAGAGGTTGTTTAGGTTGAACAAGACTTTAGTAATTTGTCTGTGTTTTTTTTGTACTTGTAGTAGTGTAGTATTTATGCAATAAAAGTTTTTTTTTAAAAGAACTTGTGTTGTTTTTACTTTCTCAAACCTGCCACTTTAGTGGTGCTTTTTTTAATATTAAAGTTGTTTTTATCGGCCAGGGATCGAACCAAGTATCGATTCTATAGGTAGATTAAATATTGATTTTTTATAAATTTAAGAGACAATAAATACAAATATCCAAGATGATGGTCGTAATGGCTTATAGGATGATGATAGTGGTTGATTTTAAGCCTCTTTTAGGATTTTGATCATTATTTATTGAAATTATTATTTTTTACATAAAATTAAACATTATTGCATCTATCGGGTATCGAACCGAGGACAGGAATCAATCGAATCAATATGTAAATTAATGAGTGATTTATTTAATGAATTTTGGAATTTTTCCCGCATATCTAGCATTAAAATTACGGATTTTCAAGATGGCGTCCAAATGACAAGATGGTGGGTGTCACAGAAAAAATAATAAATGATTACTGCACTCTAGCAGATAAGAATAAAACTAGCATGATGGTAAGACATGTACACACACACAAGATGGTGTTCTCCAGCAGACGAGGACAAGATGGTGGACATGACGTCAAGCTAACTGGCGATATATATGCTTTGAAAAAAAAAAAGTGGTGGGAGTCAGTCTGCCAGCACCCACCACGGGGGAAGGATCGGTCGCCATTTTTAATTATTTTCCCCTCACCAGGTTCGAACCGAGGACTCCGAGCTCCGTGCCGTAAAAGTTTGTTTTTTAAGTATTTTTTATTAATAATTTATTAATTGATTTTTTTTATAAATTTTAAATTTTTTTCATTAAAATCGGATAATAAGTAAACATTTTAAAGATGGCGGCCGTAATGGAAATTGCAACGGTGACGTCATAATCCGAGATGGAGGTCATGGTATCCTTATTCCTAGAAATGGCTTACCGGAGGCTTTAGACATTGATGCTTAAGCCGTTTTTAGGAATTTGGGTTCTTTCTAGGGCAAAACGACTTTTGAGGATTTTCGAAATCCTAATTTTTGAATTGTGGAATTTTTTGAGATTTTTTGGCGGATTTTTTTTTTCTTCATATAAATGGAAATTTTGTAGAATTTTGAGGAATTTTGGGCAATTTTTGCCCAATTTTGGCAACATTTGGCAATTTTTGAGGGTCGAAGGTCAAGGTCAAACGTCAAGGTCACACTCATCCAAGATGGCCGCCGTGACGTCACAATCCAAGATGACCGACGTGACGTCACAATCCACGCAATCCACACCCAGAACCTAGTGCCCGGAGCCCCCAAACTATACTACTCATATGTTACTTGGATTTGGCACTGGAACAGATAAATCTTTTATAATAGTGCCTTACAAATGTTATACATAGGCAAACAAAGTGAATAACAACACGATTAGATCTTCATATAAATATAATATGGTTCATGATACTCCAAAATATAATCATATAAACATAAAGAATGTAAGCCATCAGAATACATCTCTTAATATACAAGTCCTCACCTACACAATGTAAATATAAATGAAACACTAATATTAATGCTCAATTCACAATGCAATCACAATATTGTACAGGATTGTGCCCTTAATTTAAAATTACCTGACCTGTTCTACCGCCAATTATGATTTTTCTATTAAATTTTAAATTTTAATTTTTAACTATCTTGTTAACAGTAATTTTATAGCTTAAATTTAAATTTTTTCCGCTCACTGTACGATCCCACTTAATCTTTGTTCGGCTGTTTTCTCGAGTCATTCTCATCAGCGCAGTATCTTATATTTTGCCGACCCTTTGCGCGGCCAGTATCCAGCCTCATTTTCTTCCTGCCGTGGTGCACGCCCGGCTCCTGAAACTCACATTGTCGTCGTGATCAAGAGTGCTTTTCACTACAACTTCCCAGGGCAGCTCGTTTCTCAGAGCTCGCCCCAGGTGAGCACTTCCAGTCAGGCTCCCGAGTTAGTTTACCTAACGCCCCGGCATGTCTCCAGTCTCAGTAGAGCTCTTTTCTCACTGCCACTGCAAATTTCCACCTCCCCCTTTAGACATTTCCTCAAAGGTGCTCCAGTGTAAAGACCGGTGCTTAACCCCGGAAACAACTTCCTTTCTCAAGGACTGGCTACTGGTCTTTGGACGTGCCGCCCCTGACACCTAGTGGCAGAGTTGTCACTTACTTCCCTTTGGTGTTCGAGTTCTCGCTAAACGCCACTGCACTCTAGCGACCCACTAAACAAATGTTTTCCTGTCTTTCTCTTCCGAGCCACCAGGGAGCTCCACCAGTCTCCTTCATAAGCCCCCTTGCTATTTAAGGAATCTTGTACGAGATATGCGAGTCGACTTCGTATCTGTTTCGGCCACTCCACAGTAGATCGTGCTGTGATCGGGTGCCAACAGCAGTGTTGAGCTCTCGAAGTCTGTATTTCTCGACCCCCCTTCGGACGTCTTCGGAACCTTTCGGCCCTGAAGCCAAAGTATCCCCTCCTTCTTTCAAGGCGAAGCACCTGATTTAATTAAGTGCCACAGATGCCATACCAGGTATTTCTTGGCACGACTTCCGACCGACTGCATCGTTCTCGGCTGTTTTCTTCTTGAGAGACTACCGCTCAGCAAGATTCGCCTCCGTCACTTAATTTAAGATGTAGTCGCCTTGTCAAGGGATGCTTTACCAAATCTTGTATGAAGTTACTTTTTGTAATCAGTAATTTAGTGTTTATACTGTAGAGAATTTTACAGTTTTTTTTTAAATTATGGTTGCCTCCACATCCACCACGCTAGTTTCGCTCCAAGTTCTTGGACACCTAAGAGAGACACCACCTGATTTCAAGGATAAACACCCTGTTTAGGTGAGTAGTCGATACCCATTCTCTTTCCCGATATCCTTTTTTTTGTGAGCATTTGTGCCTGTTTAACATCTGGTAGTGAAGCAGGTCTAATTCGTTTGGATTTGGCTTGTTCGCAGATAGGGCCCAAGAACTGGAGCCGAGATTGCAGACCAAATGGACTTCCTGGGCTTTGTTATCCTAAGGCTACTAAGGCGCCACCTTGTAGCTCGACACCTTAAGAAATAATCACTCCCGACCCACAAGCTACGGATATTATGCTTCCAAATTCTCCACAACGCCTCAGAACCCCTTTCTGTTCTGTGACAACCATAGCGGACCACTTCAAGATTTTAGGATGCCAGCCATTCGACCAAATATGTTAAATACATATAATTTATTGTCTAAAGACAAACCCCGCAGTTTCCAAACTAACTTAAATTACACAACGTGTGAATAAATATAATTCTGGCATTGTCAATAACAATAATTTCTTATGCAACAAACAAAGATAATTGCCAGTGTGTAAATTGGCTGTATGTTTAACATATTGTATTAAGTTTTATTTTTAACTATGGCTTAATGCATTTGTTTAATCATTTTCGGGCTAGCCCTATTATAAAGTTAGCTTATTATTATTATTATTCAGTTAACCCTATAACTCAATTATTCAATTATCAAAATGATGTTTGTTTTCTGTTGTAACAACTCACAATGATGTTATAACATTTTCTTTTACCTCAGATCAAAAAGTCAAAGTTTTAAATCTCAAATGAAAAGACCTATGAAGCAAAATAAATCGAAGCATGCCTATAGACGAAACTGCATTATAATTTATTAATTTAAAGTTACAGATCCACATCTCCACAAGGTTTTCAGGGAGGTGTTATCGTTTCTTTGTTTAGCATTTAGTGTCGCCTCTGAGGTTAAATGTTTTATTAGCCTGTTTTGTTCCAAATCCCAGCTACTTCCAAAGTAAAGAATTATTTTCTTTACTATATATATATGTATATATATATACACACACATGTATAATAGACTCTAAAGGCCACACTGTTTAAGCAAACAATTGTTAATAAAACATTTACTAGGCATCTGTGCGCACCAAAGGAGTATTGCGATAAGATACATAATATAAATATAAAAATATACATATATGATCAGGTCACCGCACGTGTGTCAGAGTCAGTGTTCAACAGTTACATCTGTAAGTTTTTAAAGTCACTACTCGGTTCTAGTGGTAGTCAGTGGCGTAGCCAGGATTTGTGGTTGGGGGGTGTTAAGAAACATGGCCTCCCGTATTAAAGCCGGGGATCCGGGGGTCCTCCCGCGGGAAAATTTGGATTTTTAAGGTGTAAAATAGTGCTATTTTAGCAGGTTTCGGTACTTAAATTTAAATATTGTAATGGTAAAATTTTTATTAATTTTAATATGAAATTTGTTTGAGTGATGAATAAGAAATTAATTAAAGATTTGGTGCTGGGGGGGGGGGGGGTTTGAACCCATAAACCTTCCCCCCCCCCCCCTGTCTGCGCTCCTGGTGGTAGTGAATCTCATCGTAACTTGCCCTGGTTTCTGCTGCGCTGCGGCCGAGTTCCCACTCGCCGGCGCCGGCTCCAGTAGTCGTGTCGTCCTCAACTCGCTCTGGGTGACTCGCTGCAGGCCGAAGCGAGTGAACCACTCGTTCAGCGACACCGGGCTGACAGATGATCTCTCGGTGCCAGGTCTTTCGAGCGCTCAGCACACAGTTAAAACAGTCACTCGTTCCTGCACGAGAGTTGTCGCACAGATCAGGCACACTACCACTTGTGTGCTGCTAGTCTTTGTCCCTTGACGGAAGACTGTCACTGCGTACTCGCTGCCGTTAATAAACGCGCTGTCTCTTTCGAAACGCGCAGATATCTTACGTAATTCAATAGTGAACCCACTTCAGGCACTTACGAAAAAGCACCCCTCGGACAATCAATTTCATAAATTCCCTGCCATACTGAGTTTGAATCAGCATAGTGGTTTTCCTATTACGTAAGCGTAATACATCTTACGTAATTCATGTAAGAACATGTGCGCTCCGTAGTCTCGTTCAGGAAACTAAGTACAAACTATAAAATTCGCCGCTAATACCATCAACTGCCGATCAGCTCTACGATTACAACCATAACCTTCTCCAGCAACTAAGTCCAGCAGTAAGTGTCTAAAAAAACTCTGCGAGGAACGGCAACGTATTCCCAAAATGACGAAGTCTAAATTTGTCTTAGAATATTCCTAACCTCTTCCTACATTGTTTCACTTAAGAAATATTCTTTCACCTCAGGCTCGGAAATTATTCTATCACTTAATTAAGATTTAGTGTTTCATTGCCATACCCAGAGGCGTGTAGTTACAGTGGTGTTTGGGCAGCGTGACGCCGTACACGGAGTCGGAGCGTCGGCGGGCGTAGTGACGTTCTCGGTGCGGCGGCCACCGGCGGACTCCCTGCTGTTACTCGCTTTACAGGGGTTTATATACCCGAAACAGCGCCGATCGGGCCGCCGTGACGTCAGAGCAATCGGTCATTGACCCCGGCACCAGCACCTCGCGCCTGGAGCCTGCGCTCGGAGCCATATTTACATGCTACTGTCCGTAAATCAAAAATACCCTTCTTATTGTTTCTTTCAAAAGGCAACAAGTTATGTTTTATGATAAAATGTTTCCTCGCAAATAAGGGTACCATCACAGTTTTTATCTTGTCGTTAAATATGGTTTGTTCAGCATTCTGGTTTATGTACTTTAAGTTACGTCTGCAGTTGTTTTAGTTGTATTATTAGTTGAACGTTTTCTTCGAAATACTTTAATTTGCGTGCATATCAATAAAAATCAGTGCCTCTTATTTTAGGCAGCTATTTCAAAATGAGTGTTGTGAGATTTGCATACCTGCTGGGCACCAAAGTATTCCGTTTGAAATTTTATTTTAGTATCTCGTGAAAACGGTGGGGTTTAGGATAGTACAACAAGGCGATCTTTTTATTTAATTTTGACACGTGTATTATAATCAGCCTTTAAAAAAAAAAAATTATCCTCGCGCCACCAAAATTTATGGGAAAAAAAGGGTGTTGACCAAAATTATTTACATTAAATAATTTTACTTCAGCGACCAGATTTGCAGTGATTGTAGATCTTTGTTCAATTAGACATTACCCAGACGCTTGGCGTTTCATCACGAATAGTTTCTTTATTACTTAAAAAAACTACCTGTTCAGCTGCAACTTCAAAGGCATATACGTAGGGTGTACTTGTCTCGGGAATCACTTTAGACCTTATGTCGCATTATGTTTTCAACTTGTTTTTACGTGATAAACCTGCAGCCGAAGTTTGTCGGACAAATTCAGACTCATAACTTTGTACAGCTTAAAATAAATAATTCATAAAATATGAACTCGTTAAAAAATATGAAATAACTTCTGCAATAATATCTAACCAATAAGTGGCACAGACTCGATTTGCTGGGAGTGCATATGTGTATATGCATATATGTGCATACGTATTCAATATAATTATATATGTATTTATGTGTATATGTTTGTATGTGTATATAGGTATGTATAAGTATATGCATTTATGTTTTTTTATGTTTGTGTGTTTAAATGTACATATGGGTATGTATAAATAAATGTATTTATGCTTTAATATGTTTGTGTGTTTATCTGTGTATATGGGTATGTATGTTTTATGCATATATACGTGTACTTATGTTTATGTGTATATGTGTGTATAGTTATATGTATTTATGCTTTAATATGTCTATATTTACATAATTGTTTTTATGAATATCAGTGTATATGCATATCAGTGTATATGCGTGTATGTGTATGCGTGTATGTGCATGTGTGTATGTGTGCACATGTGGGGAGGAGCACGCCCGTGGCGCGGCCCGACTATCGCGGTCGTCGGAGGGGCGGCACAGAGTGTACCGCGCCGCGACTTCAAAGATGGCGCACGAGCTCGCCGATGCCGGGATTCTTGTATATTTATCCCGCAGATCAATTTCAGTTGCCCAGCCTTATTACCTTCTTAATTTATATTCTTCCACCCTTTTAACACACCAAATTATGCCCCTCCTCCCATCCCCTTCCTCCACGGACACGCCCCTTTCTCCGAAGCGGAGTGGACCTTGAAGAGAGTAATCGCTCCCCCAAGGGTGTGTTCGGCCGTCATCTGGCCGGCCTCTTGGCCTTTATCGTGTCTGCCACCACTCCTCCCCTCCCGCCGCCGCACCGGCAATCATCTCTCGGACCCCCTTAAGCCCTTCCCCGCCCCCGAGACTTCATTTCGACACCTTGTTGTGGCCGAGACGAGTGGACGAAAACCTTCTTTTCTTTCTTTTTCACGTCTTCACCACGCCGGCTTGAAAAAAATCCTCCACCCATTCCCTTCTTTGGGCAGCGACGCGGAAACTTGATACCGCCTTTTTTTTTTGTATATATATAAAACAAGTATTTATTTTTTTTTCACTCGAGGGGAGGAAGAAAACTGGAAAGAGTAAAATAGAAGGATGTGGTTGGGGGGGGGGGGGGGGGGGGCAAAAGGGCTAAGTTGCGCTTGGTTGTTGTAATCATTGTAATTAGCCTGGCAAGTAGTTGGCAAATGGCTCGTTTATCACCTCTTAATAACATAGGTGCGCGCTGGACGTAGGCGGACCGTGTTATTGATTGGGCAGGCTGCCGTCGGGTGCGAGAACCGCACAAGCGCCACCCGAGGTCCCCTTGGCTACCGGCTCAACCATTCACACAGGCTTCAGACGACGTTAAAGACGTGACTAAAATAAATAGTAACAAAAAACAGAGGGGGAGTTAAATGTTTGCTTCTCCCGGGTTTGCAATAGGGTCGCGTGACTTGCATCTCAAGAAGCCTGCTTCGGCAGTCGTTAAGTTCGTGTGTGCTGTAACGGACGAATAAATATTATTAAGCTGGACTCACAGTGATCCGTCTCATCCGTCCGTACATCACGTGACATACAGCCAATCAGATGGCCCGAAAAACTCCATCCGTCTGTCCGTCAAACCTTACCAAGCGTTAACTTTCGACGGACAACCGGATGAAATTATAACCTCAAAAATGTCTTGACAGACATTGCCTCTATTTTAAAAGTTTTTTTTTTTAGTTGGTATATTTGCTAAGTTGCTTCCGTGTAATGTTTTTAACTTGTTTACAAACGCGTTTTAAGTTTGATATTTGAAACAAAAGTTGTCTGAGACACAAAATTAACTACATAATAATGCACGATAACTCGACAATATATTTAAATAAATATTTCAGTGTTTGTTTTATCATTTACAAGTGCTCAGTGTACATTATCATCAAACTGGTAAACTTTTACAAGCTAAATTTCCTTAATAGTTGTCGGCAGCAGCCGAGTAGAAAAAAATATAATGGCGGACGCGAGGATTATTGTTGACGGACGGACGGGTGACGGACGGACGCGACGGAATGTTGCGAGTCTAGCTTTAATGCACTATTAGCTGAAGCCGTGGTCACCTGGGCCTGCTCGTGGGCCCGTGGCTCGACGCCGGCAGAGCGACTGGACCGCGCGGCAGAGCACTGCTGCTGCAACTGGACTGGGCGCGGCGACGCACAAAGGCTTGGGGCGACGGGACCCGCCGAGGTATTAGTGGCTTCAGAACTCCGGCCAACAACACCACGGGTTAGCAAGCAGACGGGGGTTCTCGTGGGCGAGTTCGGCGCAGGGAAATTTTCTGCCGCTAGGTGCGCTGGCGCAGCAACGACGGATCTTAACCTACCGTGTTTACGGGGGGTGAACGAGGAAAAAAAAAAACTGAGTGGTTGAGTGATTTTCATTTGCAAAAATTGTAATGAACAGCCTTTGAAGAAAGAATATATGAATATAACAATAGTGAGATTTTCGGAATATCACGGCAAGGTATGACTGGGTAAAAATGTATTTTTTTTATTTTTGTATTTATAAAGGTTTGTTTGGTTGGATACAGAATCCACATTCACTAACCCCGTTTTCTTCTACGTTGTAATTATGTTTGCTTTAAATTATAAAGTCGTTATTATTTTGCCTATAACCTTGAAATGAAGGGTTTGGGGGGATTTAATGTTGTGGCGTACAATTAATTAATTTATTTATTTATTCATGAACCTTAAAGTTTATTTCACATACACACCAACACATACACGCAGATATGTAATTAAGTATTTTTAAATATTATTGTTAATAAATTACATGTTTACGCTCGCTAAGTATCGAAGCGAGGGCTGAAATAAATCAAGTAACTAAAATTTTTAAGTAATCGCACGTTGAATGCAATGGGGCCACATTTGCTGAAACTAGTAAGAAGCACTTGTGGTCCTATTGCATTCAACATGCGAAATGGCTATGTCTACCATCTATAAGTAAACGTCTAGTTGATATTTCATCCTTGATGCACATTTCTTAGGCTTACATTACCTACCAAGGGTTATTAGAAACGAAATATCCTTCGACAACGAAAATTGTACTAAATCATTTTGCGATTTACTATACAGTATATCCATAAAATAATGCCACAGTTATAAATGTTAATAGTATCAACTGTAAGCGTTTTAGAGTTTTGGTTCAAGGTCGCAATTAAAGAGTGACTCATTTTTAAATAAGAGCCTGCGTGAGTACTGCTTTGTTGTTTTCTCGCTTGCAGCCTTCACCTAAGCAATATGGCGACTCCTGAGAGTAAAGCGTTTTGTGTTCTGCAATTTGCTAAGAGCGAATTTGTAATTTTAATCAACGTGCGTTTTGTTTAAAGTCTAATTGTGACACCCATGTGGCAAAACATCCGCCGATGGTACAGGCAATTCGAAACGACCGGATGTGTTTGTAAAGATAAAAGCACGGGACGACCAAAAGAGTCTGTACAAGATGTTGACCGTGTCAGAGCATCTTACCTGCGTAGTCCTAAGAAATATGTTCGGAAAGCAAGTCTTGAACTTCAGTTGCCAAAGACGACCGACCGTGTGGAAGGTTTTAAGAACACGTTTACACATGCGTCCATACAGGTTACAGTTGCTTCATGCTTAAAGCCAGATGTCCATGGTGTACGTTGTAACTTTGCACTTCAAGTGTTTGAGCAGGAAGATTACTTTCTTAAACGTGTGGTGTTCAGCGATGAGTCAACGTTTGCTGTCGTATTGCTTCCAATTAAGTATTAGAAACACTTTAAAATTGGAACATAACAAAAAATATTATACAGTTGGGTTGGTTAGTTTCTTGACAATGAGTAGTTTATTTAAAAGCTGCGAACAGGCCCGTCGTAAACGGTGGCACGTCAATGGAAAGAGAAGGGGGGGGGGGGGCAAACTGAGTGATCGATCACGTATAACTCAAAATCACTGACATAATACCCACCCCACCTATAGCATAAAATGTCAACGCATGGATGAAAAAAAATATTTGACCAGCGCGCAATAACTATTTTATTTTATATTATAGCATTAACAGCGCCGTCTATTAGCATCTATCAGAACTAAGACGCAATGCGAAACGTCTGTCGGCAGGCTGAACCACCCAGCGGCGCCCGGAAGTCGATATAGTGTCCATAGTCGTGCTGTATGACAGGACTTGTGCAATTAGGGACTCCCCACAGAGATTTCTTCTCAGTTTTTACTTGTCCGCATTCGAACAATATTATCGCACATAAATTTGCAATTATTTTGTTAAGAGTTCTTCTGACATGGATCTAGTTAAAATTAGGTAGGTTAGTGTGATTATAATTCAATGTATCATCTGTCAGTGCAAAAAAAAAATAAATGCAAAAAACTTAATTATGGTAAGTAGCTACGTTTATTTATCGGTTTAATACAATAATTACTGCTCCTAGTAATTGTCTGTTTGTAGCATTCATACAATTAAATCTTAACGAAGTTTAAAATAAGTAGTAAACCGCCCAAGTGCGTGTCTGACCACGCACAGGGCAGGGTTCCGTAGTCAGTACACGCTATACAAAATTCTTACCTACACGTCATATGAGCCAAAACTCGATGTATTTTAAAAATACAAAGTTAATTTTGCAGTTCATTTATACCGAATTTCTATTAAATTTTTACGGACTCAACTACTTTATTAAGTTGGTCGATTATTACTCGTAAACTATAGGTAAAAGCCTACCCATCGCTGATAGTTTTCCTTTTACATTCGTCATACTATTTGCATATTACACAGGTCAACAATTTTTTTTTTGTTTTCGATTTAATGCATAAATTCTGATTCCTTGCATAAAAAAACAACAAAATACCCAATTTCAGATTTTAAGTTTGCTTTTGTCTGTGTTACGTACGTAAGTACGTTTTAATGATTTTGGTTGGTTTTATGAGCAAATAGGTGGCAGCACTTTGAAATTAAATGGCTGCAAGTCGTTTATCATTTGTGGAGTGGACAACGGTAAGTGTTTACATCCCTAATACAGCTGCAGGAACCGTTCTTTCGTTTTATTGAATCAAAAAATTGCCATCAAGACAGTATAATAATGATCATGATTTATTTTGTTTTATTTGTGGTGAATTCATTAAAATCTGAAGCACAAAGTTTTCTTTGGCGACAAATTTAAAGCTCTATGAAGTTTATGAAGCCTCTTTCAAGCTAAAAATTTGCAATCAAGAAAAAAATAGGTGTCTCATTTCTCCTGTGTTAACTGCATAAATACTTTAAAAGATAAAATATAAGATTCGAACTTTAAAAAATTTAAACATACTAATATTTTATAACTTAAACAGTACATTAATAGGTACTCTTATTATACGAAAAAAATAATCATCAAAATTTACGCTAATTCACCTTGATTTTGACGATTTTCCTTAACGTACAATGAATTCAAAACATTTGCATATTTTAACTGTTAATTTTAAAAATAATGATTAAAATGAAAATTAATTTTTTTTTGAACTCATTACTTTTACTTTTGACTCAAGTTTGGAAGCTAAGGTTACATTTTTTTTTTTTTGCACAGTATCAATAAATGGTACAGTGGAAGTTATATTTCCTGTATTTATGTCTTACACTAAATTCATTTGAGTTTATATCAACAGTATTTATATTATTGTTTTTAAAATATGAAATATGCATGCATGATTATTGTTTTTTGTTTCATTTTAGCTTGGTCTCGAGGAGAAAAAATACACATGAAAACTACAATACCAATAATATGATGGGAGATTATGTTTGGGGTTTGATAAAAGAAAGTTCAAATAAACATAAGAAAATAACTAAAAAAAGTCATTACTAAACTTGTCTTTTTCAACTTTTTTAAATTTGGAAGTTATTATTAACTATTGTTCTTGAATAAAAGTTACTGAGATGTACAGCAAAAATTGATTTACTGATTATTTTTAATAAAATTCGGAAAAATGGGTGATTTTCCTTAAAAATCCAAATTTCGCTCTCATTTCCACAAAAGCAAACTTTTTCCAAAAAAATATAATTTTCCCTTCAATTTTTACGTAAAGGGAACACAAATTTGATATGTAAAACTGAAACCCAAAAATAGTGTTGACCGATGTTACTGAGTTAAAATTTCAAAAAAATAGCTACCGTTTACGAAAAATTTCTGGAACCGCAGAAAAGGAAGAAACTACAAAGAGCGCCATTTTGACAGCAAAAAACGAGAAAAGGAGGTACAGAAAGAAAAACTGGCGGGTTCTTTACTGACATTTTTAAGCAAGCCAGAAAATAAGGAAATGGATAGCCAAAAAAATTTAGACTTAACTTCAACAAGCACAGCCTTAAAATCCAGAAGCTATGGAGGTAGCTGAAGGGAAAAAAAATTATGTTGTAGTCCTTCACAAGGAGACTCCAGTAAAACAAGAGAAGGCACTACCGAAGAACCTGTAAGCAATTTGTCGTTGTCAGTGATATGTAGCAGTTAAGATAGTGGTGATGTCCCGGTTTGTGACCTGCTTGTGTGACTAAAGATCTTGTTAATAATTTGGGTAGTCTTAGTCCCATACAGTGTTTAAAAACAATTTTCCCACTAATGTCGATGGAAGAAAATTTGCAGACAATTATTATTCTAAAAATCTTCCCAATGGAGAAAAAAAAAACGAACAGAGAGTTTACTCTATTTCAAAAGTTTCAATCTATTGTATTTGTTATAAAATATTTTGTAAAACTGTAAGTAGTTTGTCTGCTTTGAACGGAGTTTTCTGTTTGGTAGCATTTATGATCAACATTGAAAAGACACGAAACAAGCGTTTCCCACAGTGAAAATGTAAAATCCTGGGTACAATTGAATATGTTACGAACGAAGACAGGACCACGACGCGCGCCAGGTTCGGGTCTGGCTGGCGACCCTGCCAGGTCACAGGCGTCATGCGCTGTCACGTGCGGCCCGCTGACGTAAGGCATACCACGCGTCCTGGCCGGATTGCAAGGGTCGTCGCTACCCCTCCTCCCTCTCCGTTCCCAACGCGTCGTACTGCGTCAGCGCTGTTTAAATTTGATTGAATTTATACTTTATAAACCGTATTAATAATACCACTACAGTCATTATATTATTTTATCACTATTAAGAATTTTTATGCAAAATTTAACTAAGTTATTTATTACGCTAAGAAAGTATAACTTCTTGCGCGCGTACCGACATTAGTACACGCATTCATTTATTTTTAATATTTTATTCAAGTTGATTATATTTTCAGACTTATACCTTTCTTTAGCACTGCAGTTATTAAAACAAAACGAGCACGATTGCGGGTCCAGACCCCACGTGAACCTGATATCTGCGCTCGCCCCTGCTTCGCTAGTCGGGTCGTCTGCCTCCTCACCTGCCCGCCGCATTGTTCCAGCGGGAGGTGCCGCTATCAGGCGGCTGATCGGCGCACCGGCTTGTTTGGAGAAGTGTGTGCGTGTGCGTGTTGGGGTAAAGAAGGGAGGGGGAATAAAACCCCTTCTGCCTCGCGAAGGGGCGTGGACGCCCTGCGGCGTGAAATGAGGTGGTGGGGGGAAAGAAAGAGGCGTTGGTTCCACCGGCCGCCCACAGATGGCGCGCGTGTCGAATCGGCGCGGCGTGTTTGGACAAGCGCGCGCCGTCCGATAAGGCCACGGAAATTGGTGGGTTTCGTGTAAAAAAGAAGACAGGGCGACGTATGTGTGTAAAAGATGGGGGGAGGGGGGGGAGAGTGAGTGGTACCGAGCCAGATCGGCCCGATCGGTCGGTTCCACGGCGAGATTGGTGCTGGCGAAGAGAAGGCGACAGTGGACACGCCTAGAGCTAATGAGAGGCGTTCTCCAGTATACACAAGTGTCCAGGCCTGGGTGGTAATGCGTTACTTGTAACAGCAATCGTATGGGTAATCTTTTAAATTTGAAAACTAGTAACGTTACTTGTAATTCGTACAGAATTTTCGATAAAGTAGTTTTAGTTAAATAACATGTTAAAATTTTTATTCATTTTATTGTATTGGTGTATAACAACAAACTCAAATACAAAAATGTTGCAACTTAGTTCTTATCGTAGCGACTGCCAGTATTCTTTAACAAACATTCAAACTGCACATCCTTGTAATAACTGATTCTGATTGGGATATTGCCAACAAATTTCTTCAAAGAGAACATATCAAACGAATCTAGCAGTGACGATGAATTTTTGAGAAAGTGTAAACTAGGCATCCTTCTGCTGATTGATGAGTTATCCACGCATTATCAAAAGCAAATATTGTAAAAGTGTGCCGTTATCCTGTCCCCTACCTAAAGCTTGTTCGTAAAATACAACACGCCTTTGCGTGCCAGCGCGGCTGTTGACATATTCTTTAGTTCTGGCAATTGGTGTTTCCCATCCAATGTGGCTACGTGCCAATAATTTAAAGATGAAGCTTTTGCTATACCACAACAACAACAACAACACGGAATAACTAACTACAGAAAATAAAATAACTCTTCGAATTTCCTACACAAGTTCCTTTGGCTGTTCTTCTTGTGTACGTGTAATCGAACAGCCGGATATTAAATAAGATAACTAAAATGAAAAGAACTAATTAAGGTAAATAGAACAAGAAATATACACCAGATCTCTCTCTGTAAACGAGAATAAGAATTATGACAAAACTATTCCCCGGAAAATTGTATAAGCAAGGTAAAAGGAAATGAATTATTATATAATATAAACTGTATTATATAATATAATATATATATTTATGTGTGTTAATAATATAATCTGTGTGCAATAAATATAAATAAACTACTCTTGAAAACCTTATAAAAAGGATTATATCCAGAGTAGTCTTTAAGCAAATATATATAACCTACAATATAAATATTCTCTATAAAGCTACAAGATAATCTGTTTGATTGTTGCTCTCAACTTATAACAGCAAGATACTGGACCCGAGAAAGAAAGAAACAAAGAAGACAACTTCCTAGGTCCGGAAGAGCTGCTGCCCCAAGACCAGGAGGCGACGGAGCCAAGCTGAAGACTTCATATCAAGTTCGGAAGAGCTCCAGAGCCCAAGACCAGAAGACGACGGAGCTAAGCTTCAAGACATCTAAAGAAGACTGGGAGAGAACTAGTACCCTAGACCGGAAGATATTCTAGAGTTATGTGTAGAAGACTGGAAGAGTATATAGTATTCAAGATTGGAAAATTATTAAGTAGATCTGATGGCAGAAGGGACAAGAAATTGTAATTGTATTTGCGAAGAAGATGTAACATTGAGAGGAAGAGTTGAATCGCACACAAGTTCCTGTAATTAAATAATATAAATCTGTCGAGGGCATAAGGAAGTACCTAATACAGCAGAAAGAAGAAAAGACCCTGCATAAAGATAAACAGAACATCCTGCATAGGTTTCTTGGTGGTTCTTCCTATGCATGGTAATCGAACCACCGAAGCAAGAATAAATGTGCTGCTTAAAATGGATTATATGCGGACCGGCTTTAAAACGGATTTGATTAATGGAAATTTACATAAGCAAATATATGTTGCTGAAATGTATATATACATATATAATTACATTTAATCACAATAAATATAATCATAATCTATATAAATAAATATAAAAATATATATAAAGGGATCATACCCTTAAACCAAATAAAATAAAATAATTAAGAGAATGTAGTGGTTAAAAACGTTATGCAGAATTAAATTTAGAAAAGGAATTCCTTCTTGCATACCCCTCGGTGTTTATATCAAGAAGATAAAAGTTTAAATATATATGCCTACTAAGAATAGGATTAGTGTGTTGTTTTCACGGCTGTAAATGATTTTTAATATACCCAAGTACGTATTCACGCACTGCCATTAGAGTCTGTTGCTGCAATAACATTAATAATGATTTTAGAGCTTAATATCCTTCCATCTTATTGTGGCGCCATTTGATTGATGCTTTTAAAAAGTTTTAATATTTGATCTCTAATTAATGCCTAACGCTGGTAATTGGTGGGCACATTTTATCTAGCCGTAAAATTTTTGTTTAAATAGTAAATATAACCTCAAATTTTTTTTAAAATTATAATGTCAGTATAAACATTCTTGATGGGTTTAAATTGTTTGAATACTAAGCTTGCTGGATGTTTTCTTAACGTCTCCTTGTATTTGTGTACGCAGCTTAAATAAGCTTGACGAAATGACGTCAGCTTACCGATTCCACAAGTATCAATCTATTGTGGAATTAATGAATTGTTAAGTACTACTGAAATGTGGAGTTTTTGTGAATAAATATCTGGATCCAAACGCACCCTCGCTTATTTCTCATTCCGTTGCACTCGAAAAGGTGTAACAAAGTAATTCGTTAATTTTTTTATGAAAGATAATCGTAACTGTAAGCCGTTACATTTAAGCAAGTAACGGCCCTGCGAGTTTCCCGGTAATCGCTGTCGACCAACAAGCCGCCTGGGGTCGTGCGTTGCGTCGGGCGGGAACACCTCGTGATCATGGCGGTCGCGTGGTCCCAGGAACACGTGTATAATGACCGAGGTGCTCGCTTGCTGAGTCGTGCCGTCGCCGTGGGAGGATCATCGGCCGCGAGTACATGAAGACGTAGCACCCACACATCGCTTGCGCAACGCACTCTCTACAAGCCTCCAGGGTTTCCCTAGCGCGTTGGCATAAACAACACTTCTTATGGATTAATGGAATTTATTACATTTCAAATGCAGCTACAATATGCGCAGCTATCTATATAAATAAAAAAGGTAAACATTCGTTCGTTCCAAATTATTATATCTCCAAAAGTTCTTCACCGATCGCTTTAAAATTTTGACACAACATTGCATTAAAATACGCGCGTTCTTTATATACATGTGTTACCTATGACAAGTAAAAATGTAGATAAAAATTATTTATTTTTAATATTTCCATTGCTATAGAGAAGAGAGCTATAGATGGAAATATGTATATATATATAGTATTAGAGAAATAAAGAAAGATAGAGAGATGTAGATACATATTATGTATGTAGAGATACCTATATAGAGATATATAGATATACATAGAGCATTAGAGAGAAGTACAGAGATGCTTTTATATGCAAAATATTTTAAAAAAATTGTTTGAGGCAATGCAACGCATGCCGGGAATTTAGCTAAATGATTTATAATTTATTCAATTCAAAGATTGACGCACACTATGTTTATGTGTTAGTGGTAGGCGAATTACTTGCGTGCTGTGTTGTTTCTTTCAGGCATGTCTCCGAGAGGCAGAGTTGCCAATTTTTTTATTTTGAAACCATATAGTTTTTGAAAATCAATTGGGTACATGGCTTTATAATTCTGACACATGTCAAAAACATATATATTAAAAAACTGGTGCCAAATCCTGTGTCCTTAATAAAAGTACCTACATAAGTTCTTTAAATATACAATTTCCGACCTATCAATTGTTTTAATCGAGTACAGACAACATTGTAGTGGCTACTGCAAAGTTTACCGATATAATTGTGGTTTCTGAAACAAAGGAAAACATTATCTGACATTTAGAAGCATAATAATATATAATTACGAATTGCGGGAAAGACTTTAATTCCCCGATTTCGTGGAAGGTTTTAGGACTGAAAGAAAAGTGTTTTTAAACATAGCATAGCTGGCGAGGAATTTGACGTGTTGGGAAATAGGTATTAAATCACTTCGTTTGTTAACGCAGTATTTTCGCAAACAAAGTTAAATATTTTGTTTACATCTGGGGAATTTTTTAGTGCCTTTAGTGTTTGGTAAGGGAGCGTCTTTCTGATGAGTTTGCAACCCTGTCGTAATCTATATCCTGGCCCCAAGTACCGAGCGAGACATGTCCTTGAAAAAATTCATAACAGTAAACATGATTAAACGATAAAATGTATTAATTTATTTATATGGTTGAATTAATGGAATAAATATTACAGTTATATTCTGAACTTAACTGTTACTTATCAGAGTCTTACAAGAACCAAATAAAAACCTAATTTAACTTATTACATATTAATTATTGCATAGTAAATTCTTTTACAATTTTTAGAAATATTTTTGAAATTTTTAGTTGATAATTACGGATTTTTAAGGTGACTGTTAAGATGAACAACAATATGGTGTACGCTAGATGGACGTCGTTTTAGTAATTGAAAAACTGCACTCTAGCGGTTAAAACATAAACTAATATGGCGGTAGCGCACACTAGCAGAAAACAAGATAATCCATCAAGGCAGCATCCAATATGGCCACCGTGACTTCACACTGGTTGGAGTTATATAGGCATATACTGTTGTCACTAAGCATCTTGAACCTCTGGGTTTTGGAGGGAGGGGGGAGAGGTAGACCATCTCCAGAAGGGTTCGAGGTTAGTTGCGGGAGGAAAACCTGTTGGTCATGTACCCATTCCATGCTTTGCACCATTAATATATATATATATATATATATATATATATATATATATATATATATATATTTGGTTTCGTCTCGTTTAATATGTTCTCAAAAATAGACTGTGGTGAACGTCAAAACGTTAATTTGAATTCAATATAAGAAAAAAAGTAATATAGAACATCGTTTCAATGTTTGATCGTCAGAGATTCGATTATACTTATTCACAACTACTTAAGTACGTTCGTGCGCATGAGTGGGAGGTCGTGTCCACAGCAGATAGATTTTTTTTTCTATTTCGGACGCACGGTGCAACACTCAATGAAATCAGAGTAGGTTGGCAATTTTTGGCGTGAGGTGGGAACTGTCAAAATTTATCGTTCGTATAGTGGCAAGAAATTGTCGAGATATTAGTATTACTCAGTTCATTATTTTTTATAAAAATAAATAATCGTTATCTAAATAAGTAACCCACGATAAAATGTATTTATATACTAGAAAATGTTTTAAGTTTTTTTTTTTTTTTAATATTCACAAAATTTTTGCTAAAGTTATCATGCTCTTATATATAATTTTTGAGTAGAAAAATTGATTTTATCTAACTGTTAGTCAGCTGTCACGGGAGGATCATACTTAAAATACTCATAACCTAAAACAATCAACAAATGTTAGATTAAATGCAAAGTTTCAATAGAGAAAACAATTTTGCGCATGTCTATGTGCACAATCATGTACATGGCCTGCCATCCGGCTGTGCACTCAATTATGTTTTGTAATTGTGCACTTATCTAAGTAATACGTAAGGAGCGGGCAGTCTAATAGAAACTTGCTACGAAGACGTCAAAAATAGCGTTTACATTTACTAGTCAACAAGGCAACTGAAATAGCTGCAGATATACAAGTTCAAGCAAATGTCTTATCGATCAATATTAACATAGGTAGTTAAAATCTGATTTAAGGAAAACTATTCATCCAACTCACACGATATAAATTACATTTTGTAAAAACTTCACCGTATGCAATTTAAAAAGACTTTATTTTTAGTTAGTAGTTGGCAGTGGAATGTTTGCAGGGTAGTTAGTATCCTGCTGTTGGGTGATTGGCCCAGTGGGATGGTTCGTCACGCGGTGCGTAAGACAGGAGGATACCAAGAACTAGGAAGGCGTTACTTCAAGACGTTTGGCGCCAACAGTATTACTTGGGGGTGGTGGTAGTAGTAGTAAGGATCAATTTGCTGGTAGTCACATTGGGGCAAGGGTTATTTAAATTTTCACTTACCTGGTTCGAACTGAGAACTTCAGACTCGATTATGTAATTGCTTTTGTTCATTAATATTTTATTAAACTTGCATAAAAGTATTTTTTTATAATTTAAAAAAATTCTTAATTTTTTGGTTGATGATTGCTGATTTTCAAGATGGCGGCAAATATGGCAGCCATGACGTCATACAAGATGGCGAAACGTCCTAGAATCCAAGATGGATCTTTATAGAATATAAGATTGTGAAATTAAAAATTGCGAAATTTTCTAGAATCCAAAATGGCGGCAGTGGTAATCTAATAGGTCAAAGTTCACCCCAGCAGCTTGAGATTGATTTTTTTTGGTGGATTTTCGAAACCACGTTTCAGACATTTAAAGCTACCGACATTTTTGGGTACCAAAATGGGATATTATTCCTAAAACAATAGGTATGTATTTTCCCTCGAAAAAAGTAAAATTTTAAGTGATTTTGAAGAATGTTGAATTTTCTGATTTTTAAAGTTTTTTTAGTGGAAATATTTTCCTCCAAACGGGAAGTTTTGTTTAATTTTAGGCCAATTTGGAGGCAATTTTGAAGGTCAATTTCTTCCAAGATGGTGGTCGTGGCGTGGCAATTCAATATGGGGGACCCGACATTCACAATCCACACCCAGGACCCAGGTCTCGTACTACCTACCAATGTATTGATTGTTACGGCTTGATTTTCCGCGTTTCGGTTTTAATTGACGCTTTTTGGTTTTGTCTTGAGATCGATAAAATGTTTTGGTAGTTACTTGGAAGGTGTCGTTGTTTTCAGTCGATTATCGCATGCAGCACATTTTATTTTTTTTAATCCGAGCGTTATTATACCAGGTGCCTCCACCAAAAAATACGCACTTAGCCCACTCTCGCCCGAAGGAGTCGGCTAGTTGACGTAAAGGTTCTCGTTTCGGAAAACGGCCGCAGAAAGTGTCGGGAGAGCCCCTCCTCCCAGACACTTTTGGAGCGGCACGAGGAGGGAAATTTGTTCCTGCCTCAAGAGAGATAGAGATAGAGAGAGAGAGAGAGAGAGAGAGAGAGAGAGAGAGAGAGAGAGAGAAAGAGAGCAAGGAGAGGCAGGGAAGTAGAGTAAATTTCCGAGCTGTTTTTAATAGTAAATAATTAGTGAGTACGGAGCGCGTCAAAGTATCGGGGCCGGTCCATCTATCGATACATGCTCGACGCGGCTGATTTATAGCCGGTCCGATATTAATATACAAAGAGCCCGTGTACATTCACTGGCGGATGAAACTGGCGCACCTATTACTGCGTGCACTGGGTGGACTATTGGCATTCCTCGCTCCGTGCTAGTACATAGAAACTTCTGCTGACTTTATGGTCGCGCCTGTGGTCAGATTCGTGGAGTGCCATGTTAATTTTACGAAAAGTGCTCGGTAGTTTAATGCGTTCGCTTAATTCCCTTAGGGTGATCATTGGTTCAGTTGCTGCCACTCTTTGCAAAATAATAAATAAGTTTCCATATTTTTATCGATTAATTTACACTGACGGTCTAGACCAGTGTTTTCGAGAAAGATTGGGAGAGATGTGGTGAGGGTCGTGGACTCACTTTATGGGCACCGAGTATAGGTTGTTTGGATACAGATAGTTTCCTTTATATTTTAGTGTCCTCCGTTGCTGAGTTAGTTGGAGCACTAACCAACTTCGATGCGAGAGGTTCTAGGTTTACATCTTGTCTCGATGTCCTTCAAAAAAGACAAAAAAATATATCTTGAAGTAAGAAATTTTGTAATGCATTTTAAAAAAAGTTCAAATCAAACAGTAATTTTAAGTTAACTGAAAATTCAAATCAATTTTTTTTATTGAAAGCAAAATAACTGTAGCTTGTGTATCAAGCATTACAGTGACCAATGCGTGCTAATAGCTGCCCACACTACCCGAATGATCTAAGAGTTAACATTTATCTACCAAAAAAGCTATTACCTGGCATGAATACAAATGTTTACCTTAAAGACATAAGGAATAGGCCTACACCTAGTGCTTAAAAAGCTATGTTCAGTTTTATATAAAATACATATATCTGAAGTAGCTTTATTGGAAGTGAATACATAACATAAATAAAAATCTCTTCGTCAAATCTAATAAACGGGAAGATAGGAAACTAATCACAAATTAGCTTACATACACAAAGATTTACTTAGTGTGTATTTTTCATTTTCTAAAACTCTACTTTTTAAGGAGAAGAAATGGGAGCAATTCTGTTTTTATTATGAATAACATCACTTATATGAAGCTATTCAAACGGTAATTGGTCATTCGAAGAAGTGGTAATTCAGAGAACTAATAATTCTGAGACGTGAACATTCGGAGAATGGGTAGGCATCCGCTTTGGACATTAGTGCATGCAAGTTATGATGAAGGGTTTGTTCAAAACTCTGTTCTTATCATATTGTGCAAATAACAAAGCTGATGCTCACGATAAAATAACTGCAGGTGGGTATTTTAAGTGGTTTTCCAAACAACGTTTGCCAAACACTAAAGAGGAGGCTGTTATTTTAGATAGTAATTACATCATTCCATATCAGGATGTGTGAAATGATTCCTGCACAACGTTGGTTTGAGGGGTAAGAAACAGTGACTCACGGGAAATGACATTCATATAAGCAGGTAGGTTTGGTTCATATAGCTGCACCTTGTTTGGGGGGAAGGGGTGACAGTAATCTTGGATTACATCATTTCGGCGGCCATGTTTGATTACGTCATTTACAGCGGCAATATTGAATATTTTGAACTTTGACTTCAGCAGCCATCTTGTATAAAATCATTCCCATCCGCCATCATGAAATCAAGCACCCATCTCCTGAAAGTTGCACTTTTCGTTACAGTAGCATTGCCATCGGGTGCCTCTCTTCTGTATGTTGCAGTTTTCGTTGTGGTTGCATTGCTATCGAAAGCCCCATTCCTTAATGTTGTGCTTTTCATTACTGTGGCATCGCCATATTAAATTTGTCTGCTGGAGACAGCGATCTTGGATATGTATCATCATGGTAGAGACACTAATCTTGTTTTCATCTGATGAATATCGCCATCATGGTTTCTGGTGTTCGTTCCAAAATATGCTAGTGTCGTTCTTTCTAATGCATGTAAGATAGATATTGTATTACCTCCAAATGTTTTATGAACCTTGTAGAACACAAAAATTCACAAATGTTTCAAAAATCATTAAATATCTCAAAAGCCCCCAATTTTGTTAAAAATACACAACAATTTAAGATGAACGCCATTTTGTTCATGATTATAGGTTTGACTTAATTTTTTTTCTTACAGATGTAATAATATATAATATGTATATGATTAATCACAGATATATGTTATTTTATATCAATTTAATCGTCTTATAGTTGCTGATTCGATGGTTAAGTTTATTTCAAAGTAATAATACTTTCAATTGTAATGATATTCAGCAAATTAATAACATTTATTTCATAACATTTAATTAATTTATTTAACTATTTACACAATCCTAGACATTACACCAGCTTATACAACCAGACAAAAATTTTCAGAGTCTTAATTCTCAAGTAATATTTTACAATAATTTTTGTTTCTTTTAAACAGGAACGTAATAGTATATAAATAGGGCCTCCTGCACCTGGCTTCTATCTGAGGAGCAGAGGAGCCGACCGCCATCATGGATTGTGACGTCACGGCGGCAATCTTGGATGACCTTGACCTTTGACCTTCAAAATTTGCTAAAATTTGCCAAATGACTCAAAATTTGACAACATTTTACCGAGTCCGTAAAAATTTCCAGAACCTTAAAAATTTTTTTCTTTATTTCGAGGGGAAATTCCAGTTACAGGTAAGATTTCACGTTTTTAGTCCTCAAAAATGCCAACGGCTTGAAAATTCCCCAAAGAGGCTTAAATTGCCCGGCGAATAGCCATCCTATGCCTCCAAGGTCATGACCTCGACCATTAGGATGTCATGGCCACCATCTTGAATTATGGCACAACTGTTGTTGCGGCCATCATCTTGAAAAACCGTAATTATTATCCAAAAAAAATTGGAAGAAGAAAACAATTTTTAAAGTATTAATTAATACAATTTTTATTAAAAAAATTTGCCATCTTGAATTAATACATCACCGTGGCACATTTTGTTACTGTCAACATCCTTGATTCAAGAAATGTTGCACTTTTCGTTACGCCTGCCATCTTGGTTGTGTCTGACGTAATCTTTGCACATTACGTTACGGCCGCCAGTGAGATTCTAGTATGTTGCAATTTTCGTTACCGATGCAATTATGAAAATCCTTTTTTATGCTAGAAAATCGGAAAAGTTTTAAAATTAATAAAGAAATAATCAATAAAATTAATAATAATAAACACTCTGCCATCTTGGATTATGATGTCATGGCCGCCATATTGAAAATACGAAATTATTATCCAAAAACAAGGATTTTTTTTAATTTATAAAAAATATAATTAACTAATTTTAATATAATTTTCATTAAAAATGCACTTATGTCATGGAGTATTCAGTTAGAAACTAGTGATGACAAAGTAAAATTGAAGAAAGATCCTTCCTCCACGGAAGTCACCGACAGACTGACCTCCCACCACTTATGTCAAGGTATATATCGCCGGCTAGTATGTTACGTCCGCCATCTTGTTTTCGTCTGCTGGAGGTTGCCATATTGTTTTCGTCAGCTAGAGGCTGACATCTTATTTTCGTCAGCTGGAGGCAGTTATCTTGTTTTCTTTTCTGGAAGCCGCCATCTTGTTTTCGTCTGCTAGAAGCTACCATCTTGTAATAGTATGCGAGAGTGCGCTGCAGCCATATTAGTTTAATTTTCACCCGACAGAGTGCAGTAATTATTTATTGTCAGAGCACCCGCCATCATGACATATGTCCACCATCTTGGAAATCTCTAATTATTTACTTAGAAATTCAAAAAAATTTCCAAAAGTCTTCAAAAAAATTTGTGAAAATAATAATTGATTCTATCGATTACCATCCTTTGTTCGATACTTGATCGATCCAAAAAATATTTTAGACAAAAATACATATTTAATAAAATATTTCCCGAATCCTAAAAAGCTGCTTACATTCCTCATCCACCAGCCTTCAGTAAGCTAATATGCCCACCATCTTGGAAATTTGTATTTACTGACCTAGAAATTTGAAAAAAATTCCAAAAATCATCAAAATATCCCTAGAAAGCCCCCTCGCTTAGTTGACCTTCGCCATGAGGTTCCCCCAAAAATGCCGCTTTACTAGGCGCAGTCCTGGAGCAGCACACTAAGGTGTCCGCAGCCACCGACCAACTGAGTTGCATCAACATCACCTATCAATGCATCCCCACCATCCCTCACAGATCATCATTCGAGAAGCCATTTGGGTTCGGCCCCGTGAGTTATTCTCCATTAGAGAGCAGATCAACGACATGTTGGGTAATGGCATCATCGAGACAAGTGTGTCCCCATATAATTGCCAGATCATCATGGCCGGCAAGAAAGATGGCTCCCCCAGGTTCTGCATCAACTTGAATCCTCTCAATTACATCACCATCTAAACACCACTACCACTCATCAACATTACCAAGGCACTCTCTGGGATGGGAGATGCCTGCTTTTTGCCTTCATTGGATTTCAAGTCGGGGTACTTAAAAGTACTGCGTTTACTGCACCCGATGGCCGGTGCTTCCAGTTCTGCATGTTGCCAATCTGGCTGATGGACATCCTCGCGATATTCCAGACCATTATGGTTCATGTAGTGGGTGGGTATGTTGGCAAATTTGCAGCTCCCACCTGGACGACGTGATTATATGATCTAGGACATCGGAGGAGCACAAAAATCATTTATAATTTTTCCTCGAATGGCTCACCATGAATGGCCGCATGTTATCACTACACAAGTGTCACATTGGTGCCAGTGAACTGGAATTCTTGGGACACATTGTAGCCGAGGGTTGTCATCCCCTGCCTGAGCAATTGATGCTAATTGACAGCAAGCAGGCTCCTCGCATTCTGAAGCAATTTCACAAGCGGTGGAGTGAGCTCTCGCCCTTGTGAAGCAGAAGTTCCGGGAGTGCCACGCCCTGTCGCGCCTATTACCAGACTCGCCCACCTTTGTCCAGACAGACACCAGTCATGCCAACATGGGTGTGGTGCTCTACCAGTTGGTTGAGAGAAGTGCAGTGGAATACACCATATCAACGAGTAAGAGTGCCTCAAGTGCTAACAACACCGTCTTGAGGGGAGACCGTTCACCCTGCGCAGTGATAACCAGTGTCTGTGGTGGTCTGGATTCCACCTAGGAATGGAAGTCCAAGTTCATATAAATGATATTATGCTGCAGACCTTCACTTTAATGTTGAGCACATACTAAAGTGGAGAAACAGCTGGCATACAAATTGTTCCAACACCCTGACCCAGCTGTCACTTTCCAGGACAACACATAGCCAACACAAGTGCCCCCACTGCACAACAGGTGGTACCTTTTCCCTAACCATGACCTGGCAGGCTATCCTGGGTCGGATCAGGCCCAGAGAGAGATCAGATGTATTCCGACCTTGCGGCCGGTATTCTCACGTTCCCCTTCCAATATGCATCATTAAAGGGTAGTGTGGGAGTATTTTACAGTTCTCTTTTAAAACATTCCAGAGCTTTTTAATATACAGAACTGTTAAGGATCGCTCCCTGTTGTAGATTGGGAGGGTATTAGAGCTTCGGCACCGACCAGCGGCTGGGGCCACCAATCCAGCATAGTCGCCGCCTCAGCCCCTCTACCACACTCAGCTAACCAGAGAGAGATCAGGAAGATTTTCCATTGGCTGGGCATGGCATGCAATCTTCGCGACTAAATGTGCGGCTGCCAGTCCTGTCAACAGTACAAGGCCCGCCGACAGGGCGGGATTGAACAGCAGCATCTCAGGTGACCCTAGGAGCCAGTTCCACGCAATAGCTCTAGATGTCATGGGTCCCTACCCCCGCACATCGTGTTGCAATCATTTCCTCGTCGTGATCATGGATGTTTTCACGCGATGGGCGGAGCCATTCACTATCTCTATTGTGCATGTAGGGACAGTGGCCACACTCCTCGACACTGAGGTCTCCCCACGTGTGGGTACCCAAGGATGCTACTGACCAACAATGATATTAGAAAGTTCATAGGGCAGCACTGGAAGGTGAAGCGCTGTCATTGGGACATACAGCATCACACCACATTGATGTATCACCCCAGGATGAACCAGATAGAGTTCTGGAACAAGGACACAAAAATTCAGTTGTGTATGTCTGGGGGACGATCACTCGAAATAGGACATCCACATGTCCAAGCTACTGCTTGTGGCGGCGGACCAATACCATCATAGGACACACCCCCTGCCTAATTTATTTATGGAAAAAACTATGCCCTGCCTGGGGAGCTCCACATTAAACAGGTGGCAGGCGCAGTCACCTTCCTCCTCATCATTGATTTCCATGAGGAGGCATGCCAACACCAGACCCCATTCCTAGCCACCTGAACTACACGGTCACAAAACCCGCCACTTCAATTGGAACTGGAGCAGCTGGTGTATGCCCCAGTGCTACCACCTGTTGTCTAGTAGCCAGAACTACTGTGCAGGTCTGAGCCCTAAGTTGGCTGCCCTAAGAGAGAGGTACTATTGTGATTGTGAACTATCACTTACTTGATTAGATTAGCAAACATCCGATCAGCCAAGATCTATTGGAACAACTTACAGCTTGTACCACCCACACACACACTGATCACCCCAAAGAGGTACATGGAACACCTGAATCATTCTGAACTTCAGCGCAACACCACTCTTTCCACATATCATTCTGGACATCAGCCCAAAACAACTCATCCCACATATCATTCTGAACATCAGCTCAACATCACTCGTCCCATGTCTCATTCTGAATATCAGGCCAACATCACTTGTTCCACACCTCATTCAAAACCACAATCCAACACCATCTGTCCTACATCACACTCGCGCAGTACGATAATACATGAACTGAAGGGCTTATTGGATATGCTGGACCCAGAGGATGATCTTTTAGAACCATCCACCAGCATGGACGAACCGACTGTGCTGGACCATTGCATGGCCTGGAGTTCATTTATTCTGACATAACCCGACAGTTCCTGAGCTCCCATTGGCTATTAGACATGAGCCTGGAATACCTATTGTTTACCATGAGTCTCGAGGAACCAAAGGCAGTCACCTCCAGAGGATGTGGTGGGCCTCTGTGAGATAATGATGCCAGGCAGTCACCAAGGGGGTAACAATAGTTCCCCTCATCGGGTTAGGTGATGTCGACTGGGCACAGTCCAAACTAATCGAAATGGGCACGGACGAGTAAGACCTCCAGCAAGTGAGACACGAGGAGCCGAACACCCCGAAGGGCTATAACAATCCACCCAAGTCCACATTCCCCTGTCACACCTGTTATATGTTATATATTGTCATGGATTTTGAGTGGCAGCACCCATATATAGCGACAGGCTCTACTCCCATGCCTGGCCAAAACACCATCCCAGCAACCCCTGTTGCAGTGTCATGTAACTCCTCCCACACTATGCACAACCCAAGCACTAATGCATGACAGTTGCGAGGTCAGCTACAATCAAACTCCACACCACCAAGCCATTGTACGAGACAGTACGATGCAGCAGCTTATAATAAGGGAATCGATGACCACAGTAGCCTCAGAAGAGGGGGAGAAGCATTTTACGACACCCGTTGGCACTCCTTCGATCCCCAATGGCTGATATGCCACATTGGCACCTTGCTTAAATGTGTGCATCAGTGTGTGCGATGGGAAAGTGCCACGAGCACACCATTGTGCAGGCGAGTGCAGACCACAGGAACGCCTTACATAAGGTCTACACCTAAGTTGGGCTTCTAAAACTTTCACACTCACCCCCATCCAGGGCTGGTTTGTACATCTCGACACCAGAACCTTTTCCTTTTCCACTCATTATGATCAGCAGACCACAGGACAGCCTCTCCTAGGTTCTACACCAAAGCTGGGTTTTTAGTATTTACACTTTTAACCCGCACACAATGACTGGCGTGTTGATCTCAACACCAGATTCTCTTTACTCGCTAATATCATACGATCAATGGACAGCCTCTCCTAGGTTCTAAATAAACTGTGCTTACTAATAACTACATGCTCACCCTCCACCCAAGGAAAAATGTGTTTCTCGCGACACCGGATCCTCCACCTCCCCTGCAGAATGAGGTCAGCAGTCAATAGAATAGACTCTCCTAAGATCTACAACTAGTTCTGGGCTTACTAATACTTACATACTCACTGTCTACACAAGAACAAATGTTTTGATCTCGACACCAAATCATGCACCTCCCCTCTGCTGACTGTGGTCAGCAGACCATTAGACCCCATCTGTCCTAGGCTCTACATTCTGGCTGAGGTTTTTATTATTTAAACATCCCCCCCCCCAACACTCCAAAGAACCGCTTGGTGTTGCGACGCGCGACATGTTGCCCCGCGCCGAAGCAACGAGGCCGCTGTTATACGTACACAGTGTCTTGAAAAAGAATGTCCCAGTTTCAATGGTATATTATAACAGTTTAATTTAGACTACAACATAGTTGGGGTATCCAATACTTAAAAATTTCTCTTATCCCTCCCTCCCCACATAAAAGGACCAGTGTGTTGCTCTCGACACCTGATTCTCCTCCACCCCTGCTGACTGTGGTCAGCAGACCCCAGGATCACTTCATTTATGGTCTACTCCCTAGCTAGGCTATTTTATATTTGAACCCGTCCCCCCTTCATTAACACAAGGACCGGTGTGCTGCTCTAGGCACCTGATTCTCCTCCACTTCTGCTGATTGTGGTCAGCCGACCACAGGAACGCCTTCCTAGGGTCTACACTCTAGCGGGGCTATCTAATATTTAACCGGCCCCCCCCCCCCCCACTAACATAAAGACCAGTTTATTGCTCTCGAAACCAGATTCTCCTCCACCCCCACCTGTATACATGGCGCATGTTTTCTATATTTGGTTCTATTGGTAGGTAAGCCGTTCCATGATTAACGGACGATAGGGGGACGGAGAGCATAATTTTTTCAGTGCAGCCTGTGAGCATCATTAGTGAATGATCTCTTCGAGCACGTGAGATTTATTTCTATGTTGTTGCCTGCCCTGCGGACTCTACCGCGTCAGACTGCCACAAGCGACGGACGTGACTATTGCTGACCAGTGTCGACCTCTGCAGTATGGGGCGCTAAACACAGTTATCCGCACTACTCGCCTAATTGACTCGCCTGACGATGGAAACGACAGGGGCCCAGCTCTCATCCTGCGCAGAATGAGAATGAGAATGATTGTAATTCCTGACGTATTAGATTACCCCCCTAATAATTTTCTTCAAATACTGACTTCCACCAAACTCGTTAAAAAAAATACTCGAATATATATTGTAATTTCCATCCATAGGTTAAAGGTTTAATTAGGGTTTAATTTATAAAAAGGTGTCAGAAAATAAATTTTTATCCAAAAAATTATAAAACCATGCAACAAAAATATTTATTACAACTTTGTTATACCTGTAATTTGTGAATGTTATTCTTCAGTTAATTTTGCTAGGGCCCGTTCTACAATGACATGGAAACGGATCTCACGGAACACAGTATCTACAGTGGACATGCAAACACTGACCTGTACGGATTATCTCGGCAATTCCCAACTCTTACATTTACGATATTCCGTGTGACCAACAGAAGCCGAGTATTTGGTCGCGGTGGAAGTCACGTTTGTTAACGTGTTAAACATGTGAAAATCTGTTTCAAGTACAAGTAGTCTGTATCTAGTGTTTTATCATAACCCTGTTCATTATTTTTAAATCATGAAAATATTGGTTATCGGATCTCATTTATTTATTAAAATTAATTTCTCATTAGCCTGAAGATCAATTTCACTAGTGGCCGATTGTTATGTGTCTGGTCACAATGGAAGCGATAGACGGATAGTGAAACGTAAATAACTTGCGGGTGCGGGACCATTTCCTTTTATTTTTTTTCAATTTACATGTCATTGTAGAACAGGCCTAAACGATTTATGTTATAAAATAGTTTTATAGCAAGTAGCGTGTTTTTAGTTTGGCCGTGGACATCGTTGGTGTATTTATAACCCAAGTATCACATTTACATAGGTACATAACCTATATCTTACTGTATTTATAATTTGTGGCAAATGATTAGTAAATTCTACTCCACTTGATATTAATCAACTGCATAAGGGGATGAAATAAACATACCATGAGATATTTATAAACAGAATTTTCTAAATGTATTATAAATGTAAATTCTTATATTCTACAATACATCCGCGAACAAATTTATCTCGTATCCATGCATATTTAATATAGCTACCAGACCCGGCTTCGCACGGCTATACTAATGGAAAAAAATTAAGCCACATATCCCATTTACAGTAATGGTAAATGAAAAAAAATTCAGTGAAAATTTATTACAATGCTGCATAATGTACCGGAGAGAAAATGAATAGCACCGATGGTTGCCCGACTCGTGCATGCTACGTACAACTGATGTACCCGTACTTCGCTACGGCAGTCTACAGGCAGATCACTCTTGCGCCGCTCATTATACATGCCCCTCCTTGTGGGTACGCCACTGCCGCGCAATGCCCGTTGCCATGGAGACGCAGAAGGCATGAACAATGCAAAATCCTGTTCTCATGCAAAGTACCCACTGTTGCCTGGTTTTAACCACCCATGGGATCTAATTTTCGGAAAATGTCATCCTGCGTAACATAAGGAACATTACTGTGAAGTTTCAAGTCTGTAAAATATATATACTTGAAAAAAGGGCAATTTTTGATATTTAAAGTACCCGCAAAATTTCAACGGTGATGAGGACTGCACTAACAATGAAATAGTCGTTGCCATAGAGACGAATGAAGCACCAACAAAGCAACAGCCGTTGCCATGGTGATTTCCTACCAAAAACTGGAAATTTTGATATATTACGCCCCCGAAACTCCCCTTGGGATCGGATTTCCGCAGAATCCGTTCTTAGTGAGCGTCTACATCACAAAATGAGTAACTATGCTAAATTTCAAGTCAATTGGGTATTTAGTTTTAGAGATCTCTTGATGAGTGAGTGGTATTTCGCTTATATATATATATATATAAGTCCTTGTCAGAATTGTAACGGTAGAGGAAAATTATTGATGGTCCGAAAAATGAAAATTAATTAAAAATAATAAAAATAATTCTAGTAAAAGAAAAAAAAAACAAATTAAACACAGAGAGAGGAAAAAAAACAATAGTTTAGGCTTGCGATTTAAAGTGATAAAAAGTATTTAAATACTAATTGAACTCTTATGAGGGTACTGATTGCTTCGTTGTTAATATTACAAGGGTGTTTATTACTTGTATGGGAAAATTAAGAATGATAAGGCATCTAGTGCGTGGCAACAATGTTAATAGACAATAGGAAATAAACTTCTAGCGCCTGCGGCATTGTCAACACACACTTCGTACGTGTACTGCATGTTGTATCTAACCCCATCCAACGCATTTGATTCTAAATTGGACTTTTAGTAAGGATCCCTAATGTTATTGATAACACTGGTAAACAAGGTGTATGTAACACAGATCCGAATAGCATTTTTATTGTGAGTTTACCTTCCTGATAAAGAAATACTTGGTTAATAAAATATAGTTATCACGTCCCATTTTTATGTTAACAACATATGGTACCATCATATTTTACCAGAATATCACATTATTTCTCTATTTGAAGCTCGACAGTTGGCAACACTGCAGAAGAGGGAGGGGGGCAGTTTGATGTTCTTTGTTTTCTTCTGTCACTGTCAGTAAAGTGCTGCATCTGTGAAGTGAGGTTATGTGTGTTTTCATTTAAAGTTTTGTGCGAAAATGGCATCAAAACAGTGAAGACTTTGTATAAATTCACCAGATAAGTTTTGTTATATTTGTGGACGTTATGTATTAAAATCTCAAGGTAGGCATATGAAGGAAGATGTAAAAAAAGCATTTTTTTTTTGTATTTTGGATGCAAAATAGGAGACCAAGATAAACAATGGGCGCCACATAGTAGTTGTGTGAGCTGTCACGTAACACTTATTCAGTGGATGAAGGGTAACCGAAGCAGTATGCCATTTTCTGTACCTATGGTTTGGCGTGAACCAACTAACCACTTTAATGATGGCTACTTTTGCCTTACTAATACTGAAGGTTATTCAAATAAGAAGAAGAAGAACATTGACTATCCGACTGTACCTTCAGCCATTAAATCTGTTCCTCACGGTGAAGGCCTACCCGTTCCAACTCCACCTTTGAACTGGGAAGATTTGGTAATTACAATGAAGACTTACATTCGAAAACTGAAGAGTTGTTGGAAAATACCATTGATCCTACATATGTTCCTCTGTCTAGTGAGCCTCACCTTATCAAGCAAAATGAACTAAATGATTTGGCCCGTGACTTAGGCGTATCAAAGCAGCAGTCTGAACTACTAGGTTCAAGATTACAAGAGTGGAATCTTTTAGCAAAAGGCACAAACATAACGTCCTGTAGAAAGAGAAATGCTAACTGCTCTGTATTTTTCAAAATTGAGGGGCCTATGTGTGTATGTTTCGACATTGTGGGGTTAATGAATGAACTTGGACTAACTCATGTTTCTACAGAGTGGCGACTTTTTATTGACTCCGCTAAGTCTAGCCTCAAGGCTGTTTTACTCCACAATGGAAATAAAAAGCCGTCAATTCCAGTTGCTTACTCTGTTTCAATGAAGGAGACTTATGACAACTTGGGTGCAGTTCTAAGGGCAATCAAGTATGAAGATTTTAAGTGGCAAATTTGTGGTGACTTGAAAGTGATAGCTATATTAATGGGACTTCAGGGTGGCTTTACAAAGTATTGTTGTTTTTTATGCTTATGGGACAGCAGAGACCAAAAACAGCAATTTGTTAAACAATCATGACCCCCAAGAAAATCTTATACTCCAGGGGAACAAAATGTTTTAAACGATCCTTTGGTTGACCATAAAAACGTGCTACTTCCTCCTCTGCACATTAAGTTGGGTCTTATGAAGAACTTTGTAAAAGGCATGGACAGAGAGGGACTCGGTTTTAAGTACTTGTCGGAACTTTTTCCAAAACTTAGTGAAGAGAAAATAAAAGAAGGTGTTTTCACTGGACCTGACATCAGGAAGGTCATAGGTGATGCTGAATTTGAAAAAAAAGCTAAACAAAAAAGAATTGGCAGCTTGGAAAGCATTTGTGAAGGTGGTAAAAGGATTTCTTGGCAACATCAGAGAAGATGACTACAAGAGTTTGAAGTATCGTGAAGGGGAAGGGGAAATCCACCTCACTTTACCTCAATGACGTTAACAATAAGAAACATTTAAAAAAAACTATGGCCCTTGTAAAGGGACAGGCAGAGTGCCAGACGTGTTGTGTAACCCCTAAAGAAATAAGCGTAAATATCAGAAATACAAAAATACACAATTTTATTATTCTTTAAATCAAGCCCCATATGAATATAGAGGGGCAACATATAACAAGAATTACGAAAGAAAGAATTACGTAAACAGGTACTGATGAGCAATACAAATAGCCAATATACAAATGTTATGTGCTAACGTTATTTAAATCATGGTAATAGCAGGTAGAATGCTGTCTGTCCGGACGTGAGAGGTGCGGCGGAGAAAAACGACAAACGCCCCGACGGAAAATGGGTCGAAAGCAAAAAAGAAATTCAAAGAAATACACAAGGTGAAACACACTGGCAATGCAAACCAGGAAATTACGAAACAAATTCGGTGTCCAGCAAACATTACTTTATGAGGCCAAAAAGGAGGCAAGCCAAACATGACGCATAAGGCAAATTACATAGTTATCAAAAAAAAATATGTAAGACACCGACCAGAGAACACCTCGTAGCCATGCGTAACACGGCGCGACGCCGAAGCGCCCCTCACGGCGATCGCTCCCGGAACAGAACAGAACGAGCAAAATAATTACACCCCTATATATAAAAAATCCAGATGGCGCTAATGTCGCACTCAGTAGGCCTGGAAGGAGGCGCCTACGTCACGCGGACGTCACAAGGGAGTGCGGGAGGGGGCTTTAAGGGGAACGAGGGAAGGGGAGGAGCCGGCGGGCCTCTGAATGCCGGCGCGCACGTTGCAAGTTTAGTTCTTAACCTTTTGAAAACATACAGAGCTATGGGTTGCCGAATGTCCCTAAAAATTCACTTCCTTCACTCGCATATCAACTTTTTCCCGGAGAATCTTGGAGCTATAAGTGATGAACAAGGTGAGAGATTCCACCAGGATATAGCAACTATTGAAACGAGATACCAAGGCCGCTGGGATCTTGCAATGCTCGGAGATTACTGTTGGTTTTTGAAGAAGGAAGATGCCACTGAACATAAAAGAAAAAATGAAAAAAACATGAACAAACTGTATATATGTATACATTTCAAAGATGCTCATAGGTAAAATAATGTGTTTAAGTTGTTTGAAAGAGAAAAAAATTAATGTGTACAATTACATTACAAATTTTTGTTTTTATAATAAGTCTGTGATGTTATTTTTCCTATATTTACCACTCTATTACCAGTGTCTCTATAACAAAAAAACCAAACATGGTAGATGTTTTTCACTGTCATTTTCGGATTCAGCAGGAAAAATTACATAGGAATAAGTAAAAAGTATTCATGTTACATAAAAAAATATTTTTTTGTAGAATAGTTTAATATAATGTAGCCTATGGCCTTCCTAGATAAATGTACTATCCAACACTGAAATAATTTTTCAAATCGGACCAGTGGTTCCTGAGATTAGCGCGTTCAAACAAACAAACAAACTCTTCAGCTTTATAATATTAGTATAGATAATAATATGCCTAGCGTGTATACATTTTATGCATATTTATTTGTAACATATATCGTAAGCATATTCTTAATATATTAGGGATATGAATTACATATATTAATCGTCTAGGGTAGGGTGGGGCTATTTGGGTCGTGGGGCTATTTGAGTCGAAATAAGACTTTCGGCTACTGCGCAATAACTCCGCGCATCATCGGCACGGACTGGAGATCAGAAGCGAGAAGATGGTTGTGCTGAGCAGACGGACATGTTGTGTGCGGATTTTATGTGATATTTTGTGTACGGACGGGCGGTGAATGGCGCAAGGTAATCATCTCACTGTCTTGAAATATTAAACTCTAACTTTAATACCCAGGGAAATAGTGATATCCAAGTGTAACATGAAACTTTATAGTAAGTGTTATATGTCAAACGAAAGAAGAAGCATTTGTGAGTCTCTTAGTATATTCATAGCAAGAATTATTTTTAATGAATTGAATATTTTGCTAATTTTGTGATTTAAAGTAATTGGGGCTATTTGAGTAGTTTTTCTGGGGCTATTTGGGTCAACAATGGGGCTATTTGGGTCAACACAAAAGTAATTGTTGTGATACCAAGGATATATTTATTAAATGTAAAGATGGTTTTTGCTAATATTTATTATATTACAATACATTTATATGAAAAAGTTTTGTTGAACACCATATTATGTAATTTTATCTCACTTTTTTTCAGATGGTTCGCACTTACAAAAGGACTGGTGCATATTTAAAGTGGACAAGTGAGCAGCTTAATTTAGCATCCAAAGCTGTATTGGAGTGCCGTTTAAGCGTGAGAGCGGCAGCAGTTCATTTCAGCATACCATATGAAACTTTGAGGAGAAGTGTGTATACAGAAAGACTTCGACAATCGTACAGTGAGCATCACCTCCATGAATATCTTTCAAGAAAGAAAAAAATTGGCCACCCAACAGTGTTAAGTGACGAACAAGAGAAGGAACTTGTTTTGTGACTGATAAACTTATCCAACCGAGGATTAGGATGTGATTCTAAAGGAGTGCGTCGTGCTGTTTACAAGTATGTTGTGTCAAATAGTATAAAACATTCATGGGGAGAATCTGGAATCGCAGGGAAAGATTGGTTCCTTTCATTTATGAAAAGACATCCTGAATTATCGTTGAGAAAACCCGAAGGACTTTCAAAGGCTCGTGCTGCAGGGGTGAATAAAGGTGCGGTTAATGACTTTTTTTCTTTGCTTCAAACTACAACTCTTAAAATTGGAGTCAACTGCAAACCTCAGAACATTTATAATGTTGATGAAAGTGGCCTACCTATGAACAATAGACCAGTCAAAGTTGTAGCTCCAAAAGGGAAAAGAGAAGTAACATCTGTCACCAGTTTAGAACGTGGGGAAAATGTTACAATAGTTGCAGCATGCAGTGCAAGTGGTCAGTATATTCCACCAATGGTGATATTTAAGGGTGTTCATTTCCGACAAGAGTATAACGAGCACATGCCATCAGGAACGGTAGTTAAAATGTCGGAGTCTGGGTACATAAATGAGGAAATATTTCTCTTTTGGTTAAAACATTTTAATGTTTTTAGGGTTCCCGGAAAATGTCTTCTCGTGCTGGATGGACATTCTTCTCACAGCTCCCTCGAATGCTTGGAGTTTTGTGAACAAAATGACATTGAACTTCTTTGTCTGCCCCCACACACAACTCATGTGCTTCAACCCATGGACAGAACTGTGTTTAAGACTCTCAAAACATACTGTCATGCTGAAGCCACGCAGTATATCCATAGCCAACCAGGTGGAAAAATCAGCAAGTTCAACTTTGGGAAACTGTTCAAAAAGGCCTGGCTCAAAACTGCAATGCCAGCTCTTGCAGAAAAAGGTTTTCAATGTACAGGAATACATCCATACAATCCTGAAATAGTCCCTGAAGAAAAATGTTTACCATCGACACTATTCTACACACAGCAAGAACCACCTGGGCTAGAGAGCTATATTCCATCGACTCCACTTTCTGGAGAATCTGCTTCTACACAAAAAGATTGTGATTCCTCCGAGATATCTACTGTAACTTTAACCACGAAGCAGTTGTCTTCAAAGTCTCCAGATTTTTCACAGGTTCTCTCAACGCCAGTTAAAACAAATAGTAACAAAAAACAAGGAAGCAGAAAACAAAAATCTCGACTTTTGACATCAAAAGATAATATTTCTGACTGTAGAGCAAAGAGGCAAATAAAACTATTGAAAGGACAGCCATGCAAGAAACTTAAGAAAACTTCCAGTGCAAGAAGTGTTCACTGTCCAGCTGAAGATTTACGTGAAATATATACAAATTCATCTTCTGAGGATGATCCAAATGAAGTATTAATGCACTGCGAAGGAACTGATAACACACCGTGTAGTTTTTGTAGCCTACGTTATAACTCCTTGGAATCGCAGAAGAAAGGTGACTGGATAGCTTGTCAGCAATGTGCTCGCTGGTATCATGAAGTTTGTGTTGGAGCTGTTGGTCAGAAAATGTTTGTTTGTGGGAAATGCATTTAATGACTATGGAAACTCATGTTTCTGTTTACTTTTTAAAAATGGTGTTAGTGGACATTTTATTTAGTAGGAAACATTTGTAGCCTACGCGAAAGATTGCCTAAAGGGACTTGCAGATAACTTGGAAGCACAATCTATGTTATTTAACAGCTCATTTACTCCAGAATTAAATATAATTTTAACGACTCAAATAGCCCCTTGCCAAACCCAAATAGCCCCACATATTCTATTATTGACATATTTTACAATGGGATTGACTTTTATTTCTGTAGTATGCATTTTGATAGATACGACTTCTATAACTGAGATACATGTAATTCAATAAGTGAAATTACAATGTTTAACAAAAATAAATTTTTAAAATCGATTTAAGATGTAAAATTTTTGATTTTAATGTTAGGGTACTCAAATAGCCCCACCCTACCCTAAATGTAACATTCACTCAGCTGGATTTCGCGAGACTTTTGTTGGTTTTCTTTGAGTGGTCCTGGTTATTCCTGAGAAAACAATATTAAATTCAAGTTTTTCGGATTGAGACATGCAATTGTATTTAGAGTATCGTTAGATTGGTGAATTCATATAACCAAATTAAAACTAACAATAATTTAATAAGGTGGAACTCAAGCAGAGTGATTCATTACTCAGTCGATTACTATGCCTTATAGTAGCTGAGAAACACTATCACGCAGGATGTATTCCTTTCCCCTTGGGGTCTAGTGAAGCTCTCCTTCTGTTGCGATCGTGAGAGAGCATCCCGCACCCCTTCATTCCATATACAAATTAATATTTACTTCTACACAACATGTGAATACATCTTTTGGTAAGGAACGGAACTACTTGAAACATGTTGCTTGCATGAGATAAATTAACTCTCCCTGACGAATGGGGATATTTTTACCTGATGGAGCCACATTCAAATGGAGATAATGTAGCCAGATAAAGCTATTGTAGTCAGATGGATCCAAAAGCATACGGAGCCATTGTAGTCAGATGGAGCCAAATGCAGTTGTTGCCAGATGGAGCAAAATACATTGTATCCTACAATATCCAACGATTGTATCCTGCATTTCATATCCTGCTTATGGGATCGTATCTTACCATTTCCTGTGATCGGAATCTTTCGAGTTGAATGTTTATCTAAATGTTCGTTCTTTTTCTTTAATGTGTGTCTTTTTCGTGAATGTGTGTCCAATGTGCGTCCTTTTCGTCGAAAGTTCATTTAAAAGTGCGTTTTTTTCGTTGAATGAGTGTGCCTTATTTTTGGAAATGCGCATCCTTTCTGTCGAATTTTCGTCCACATGTGCGTCCATTTCGTTGAATGTTCGTCTAATGTGCATAATTCACAATGAACGTGTGCCTTTTTTCTGTCGAATGTGGGCCCTTTCCTTTTTGTTTCTAGTGGGAAGTCAAGTATGTAGTATTTTATTGTTCGAGGACTGAAGGTACTCTAGCAAGCATAAAACATTTCAGTAATGTTTAGCCACATAGTAAGCATAAAACTTGCTAATTTTGTCTTTTTTTTATGAAGATTTTGTCTATAGGGCTGTGGTAGCCATGTAGCCTTGTATACATGTGACCTTGCAATCTCGTAGCATTGTAGCCTTGTAGCTTTGTAGCCAGAAGCCATTTTTGATTCTGATAGGTTAATCTTAAATTTATAGATATTAAGATTTTACATTCAAATAAATGAAGGAATATTGTTGTTTTAACTTATGCATTAATGAAAATAGTTGTTGTTTTAACTCATGTATTAATGAAAGTGGTTGTGTTTAATCTCACGTATTACATCAATCGCAGCGAGCATATAAGCACGGCCTTGACGATGGTGGTCCTTAGCTTGTTACTGGCTAGGACGTTACAAGGATCGTCTGACAGATATGTTCTAGTGATCGTCTAGTAAAATCGATCACATATTTACCATCATTAACGTCGTACTCGATGAAAATTGTATCATCGATGTAGCAGACCCCGATGACAACGACGCCAACAACTACACAGAACACGATGAAATGTGGAGCATCGACGACGGGGACGCAGTTCTCGATGACAACGATGTTTGCTGAATATATACTGTTCCAGCAATGTAAGAGACTTCAATGGATGGGTTATCAACAACGAGGCAGATATCTATGTCGCCTACATGATCAACAAGTTATAATATGGTGAACCTATCGACGATGACTACTAAAGGCACATCGGCGTCTTCCGAGTGTCGATGCCACCACTGTGGAAGGTTGTTCTCGAACAATAGTAATGTTCTTCGACACGAGAAGAGAGAATGTGAGAAAAATCCGCCTCACGAAACCTTTGGTTATACAAAATGTCGCAAGCAACTGGAAAATAAAAGTTGAAAAGTTTCCTGAAGATATGCCAAGGTCTTGCTTCACGGCAGAAAGTAAAGGTTTCGATACAACCACGATTGATTTATGTGATTAAGAATACATCTGGAATCGGTTAAACAAAAATAACATCTGCATATAGTTTGGGTCTGAAAAGTTCGTATTCATCGACTAGAAATCCTTACTGCTACTGCTAAATGTCGTTCACATATGTCCATGATGCACACAGACACGAGAGGAGCAAATGTACGAAGAATCCTTCTCGTATGAAGTGTTGCATGTTTGGTGTACTCGTATTCATAATTTGAGACAACAAGCTACAAACTGTAAAGATGAAGTCCGTGTGCTTATTGCGTAACTATCTGCAGACTCATATGTTTAGGTTGGAAACTAGTATACGTACATGCATACAAACAGGTGTTCGGCAACCGATTGCAATGATGCCTGGACATAAATATAAACCCAAGACTGCGCTCAGTGCATTACAGATAACGGATTCCACTGGGCGAAATCTGCATTTCATGGAATATCGAAACACTGATATTATCTAAATACACAGTGAGTCTAGTACAAATGTATTTTCTTGATAATATCAAAAAGAACATAATAAATCAGCTTTACAAATGAAGTAACATCGCACGGATCTTGAAAATATAACTTATGGATGGACTGCGTATATGGTAAACCATATCCGTTTGAGGTCAAAGAGAAGAAGTGTACTTTCAAGACTGTGAATACTTTCATTTACAATTCCGACGATGTGAAGCAGTCTATTGAACACAGCATCGTGAAACTCTGCCGTATGTAGATAAAGGATTTGGCTAGTCTTTGTCTTCAATAAACAGAATGGAGCTGAGATTTAGTCAATTAATGGCAATGCATAGTTAAATAAATGTGCATTGGATTACTAACTTTTGAAATTTTCATGTAGTAGAGCATAATTTACATAAAAAATATAGATATCAAAATCATATATCATATCATATCATATCATAGATAGATTTCAAAATGTCGGCCAAAATGTCTGACAAGATGTCAGATGATATGGCTTTATGGAAATAAACATTACTATGCTCTAGCAGGTAAAAATTAAACCAAGATGGTGGCAGTGCACTCTATCAGATAAAAAAATGGTGGACCCAAGATGACTGCCATAACATCATTACTAGCTACCGTAATATTTTATTTGATAGAAGTAGTGGGAGATAAGTCTGCTGGTAGCCTTCGTGGAGGAAAACCCCATCACATTTTGTTTGCCCTTACCATGCTCGAACTGAGGACTCCAAGCTCCATAATGTAAATGTATTTTTTATTAAAAAAAATTAGTTAAATATATATTTTTTCCTTATTTTTTGGATGATAATTTCCAAAAAATTTAAATTGGTAGACATGACTTCATAATCCAAGATAACGAAACCAGAGATAGCGGAAAGTTCTAGAAAACAAAATAACGGGCACGACGTCATAATTCAAAATGGCAGAAAGTTCTAGAAAACAAAATGGTAGAATCTGAGATGGCAGCTTGACGACATCCAAAATTACCACGGATGTCAAGGTCAAGGTCAAAGGTATCATCCAGTGGCTTACGGAGGCTCTTTAATTGGTAATTTAAGCTTCTTTGGGGAAATTTGAAGCCTCTGATATTTTTGAGGATTAAAACGGGAAAATTTTACTCCAAAATGTAAAATATTTCCCTCGAGGAGGGAATTATTAATTTTGTGTTTTTATTTTTTGGCTGATATCTTTTCCGAAAAATTGGAAAATTTGAGTTATTTTGGCACATCTTTGGAATGTTTAGGAATTTTATGTAGGTCAAGGTCAAAGGCCAAGGCCATCCAAGATGGCCGCAGTGACATCATAATCCAAAATGGTGGACCGTCTCCTTGCTCCTCGCACCCGCACCAGTAGCAAGACATAAATTTTTATACTATTATTTAAATAGCAATAAAATTATAAAATGAAAAACTGTTTTAATTTTATGTTCCAAATTTTCATCCTAAATTTAAAGTCTTTAACTGCAATACTACAAGATACATAGGCTATCTTATATTTTTCTTGTGCTTAAGTAGAAAAAGTTAATTCGATTTTTTATTAGTTATACTAGTCGCTTACAAATATATATTATTTTTTAAATTAAAATGGAAGTATATAGTTGTTAAAATTATTTGGTAAATCTAAATACTGTAGGCTATTATGCTGTTAGCTCTATGATAGTGATTTAAAAACCGTCATAAGATACTGTGCACACTGTGTACTTTTGTGCCACTATTTCATCTATTTGAGCTTGAAAGGAAAATTTAATAAAATGTTATGCTGAATACTCGACTCAAAAATACTCGATTTTTTTGCACTTCACGACTCGACCTGACATTAAAGTATGCTACTCGTTCATCTCTAGTGAGTAGTACACAGAATGTCCATAAAAATGTCCCAGTTGTAAATTGTAATAGTATCAACTGTAAGCGTTGTAGAGTTTTGGTTCAGGGTTACAATTAAAGAGTAACTCAAATAGTTTTATACAAGCGCGTGCGCGAGTATTTCTTTGTGTTTTCTCGCTTGCAGCGCCACCTACGCAAAAAGGCGTTTTGTGTTCTTCAATTTGCTAAGAGCAAATCTGTAATTTTAGCCCTTCCCATTGAACTCTCTTTGTACGAGAGTGGTTGAACATTGAAGTCCCGGACCGTTGGATTGGTCGTAATGGTCGAGACGACAGAGCTATTTTTCGCTGCCTCCACGATCACCTGACATAACGCCTTGCGATTGTTTTTTTACTTTGGGGCTTTACAAAAGATCGTTTATACGTACCGCAACTACCTAATGCGTTGCCAGAGTTGAAACACATAATTGAAGAGGCTATTGCTTCCATTACTCCGGACATTTTAACCAAAGTGTGGGAAGAATTGACCTTAAGGTTGAATGTGTGCCGTGTAACTAAAGGTACACATATTGAACATCTGTAAGAAAACGATTAGTTAGTTTACCTTCAATTTGATGTATGATTTTTTTTAAACAGTCTAAATTATAGGGTAAGTCCGGGATAGATGGCCATACGGTAGAGATGGCCAATCGTCATAGTTCGGCAGCCGGGCGCTAGAATGCATCCCAATTCACTGTGTGTTGAGTTGGAGAGGAGTTACGTGGAAGGTGTTTACGCAGCGGAAAAGCGCTATAATTGTGAGTATTTTTGCATTTTTTTTTACTTTCAGTCTAAAATAATTCTCTTAGTCACAATTTTTTCCTGAACATTAAAGACAATACGTAAAAAACAGGGATAAACAGGTTTATAGGTATTTTTATAGCTTCCCGCACATATGTAATCAATGAAGGTTTCCAAGCATCATTCGCCATTATTTTTATGCTCCTTGGCCCTCTCACCCGAACAATCGGAATAGATGGCCATGTTTTATTAGGGACAGTTTGCCACCCATTAACCTCTTGCGTTTTCTATTATGAAAATAAATTTTTAATCTGTCTAATGGAATAACCAAAAAATTTCATTTTTAAAATTTATGACCTCTTTATTTTACTGAAATGTTTAATTGCAAAATATATTTTCTTACCAAAGTATACTTGGACATCTAATATTTTTATACAATTGTTTTATTTAATTTATTTATTAATTTAGTGTAAAAATACATTTGTTGATGTTCAAAACTGTTTAACATAAAATTTAAAATGTAAGGAAAAACAAAACAAATTTTAACAATCATAATAATGAAATTATGTTATTTCTTAAAAAAATTTCTCGCTTATAATATATTTGAAAATCCGTGCACGCACATCATCACTTAAAATATTTTCACAAAAGAAACATTTTTTAAAACACAAAATGCTGTAAATAGTTCACAGATAGAGTAGGGAGTAACAAAACTACTTATGTACATACTTAGGCCCGTTCTACAATGACACGGAAACGGAGACGGAACACGGAAACGAAGACGGATTTCACGGAACAGAGCTTCTACAATGGGACCGAGTTCTTGTTTCGGCAAAGACAATGAAGAAAGACTTGTGCGTCACATAAAAAAAATGCAAATGAGTGGCTTCCCTCTGACTAGAGACGATGTTCGTAGTTAAGCATACAATTTTGCTACTCAGGAATTCATCATCTATTCAATACTGAAAATGAGAAGGCCGGATACGACTGGTTGCAACTTTTTCTTTCGAAACATCCAGATATATCTGTCCGCAAGTTTGAGGGTGTTTCACTTGCTAGAGTTCAAGGTATGGGCCGTAATGAAGTCGCAGAATATTTTTCTCTTTTGAAAATTATCTTGGAGGAAAACTAACTTATTAATAAGCCATTAGCGATGTTCAATATGGACGAAACAGGCTTGCAGCTGAATGACCGCCCTGGTGTAGTTCTAGCTGAGAGATGTTCCAAAGTAGTTCATACTATTTATTCAGGAGAAAAAGGAGAGATAATAACAGTCATAGTGTGCTGTAATGCAGAGAGCATGTTCCTCCCTCCAGTATCGGTAATGATGGGGAAAAACAAAAAACCAGAATGGGAGGATATTTGCCACCAGGCATCATTGTAAAGATGTCTAAAAAATCTGCCTTTGTTAACACAGTTATTTTTATAATTGGCTTAAAAACCATTTTTTTTCCTCGCAAACCTGCAGGGAAGGTACTGTTGATTATGTATGGCCATTCTTCTCAGTGAAATTCTGTGGAAGTTCTTGAATTCGCTGACGAGAATGATATCATATTACTGTGTCTCCAAAGTCATACAACACATTATTTACAGCCACTAGACCGTGCTGTATTTAAATCTCTGAAACATCACTTCTACACTGCTTGTTCTAAGTGGCTAACAAACCATCCGAACCGAAAGATAACTAGGACACAGTTTGGTGAGCTTCTGGGTGAAACTTGGGGAAAAGTAGCAACACCTGAAAATGCGATAGCAGGTTTCAGAGCCACTGGAATCTACCCTTTCAATGTTGGTACTATTCCAGACTATGCTTTTGTTGTAAACTCCAGGCAAAGAGAAAATTAAAATCTTGAACATGTAACACGCATTTTGCTTCAAACTAATTTAGAAGAACCTGGCTGTTCCAGAAATTCTTTGGTGTTCCCAACAAAGATACCGGGGAAAATTCAGTAACATTCAGATAGAACCGATTGACACTTAACCAGTCATAGAAGAGCCCGGTATATCTTGTCAGAATGCAGACAAATGCTTATTTAACACAACAGTAGATAGTATCATGACTACAAACGTTACTTCACCGTCTACTTGTGGTGCCGAAGCTATCTCGCCTACCAAAGTCCTGACTTAGATTTTGCCCATTTCAAAAACATCAGACGCCGAAACGTAAAAAACAGAAAGCTACTATTCTAACGACTCCTGGAAATATTGCACAGTTCAAAACGAAAAGAAAGAAGGTGAACCAAATATTTTTAGGGAAGCAAAAGAAGGCTATTCCTATGCAGGCATATAACACAAAATCAAAGCAGAGGAAAGTACTTTGACCCAGAAGAAATACTTCGTCAAGTAGCAGTTCCGAACCGGAAGTAACATTGCAGGATGAATATAGTGACGATATTGATCAAGAAGACGAGGAGTGCATCGGTTGTGGTGAAGACTACAACCTTACAGTACTGACATGTGACTGGATAAAATGTGTTCGCTGTCGTCGTTGGCTACACGAAAACTGTACTAACTTTACTGATGTGTGCAACAACTGTGGAAAATCTGTAACAAAGCAGTGTAATGAACCTGTAGGTGTTTTTTAAGATTAATTTTCGTCCATGTTTTATGTTACCAAACAGCACACTTCATTTGATACCTTAGCAAAAGGGTTTCACTTGATTTCTGTCTTTAAACATGTGTTTATATTATTCTTCACAGATTATTTCGGCAGACTCTTTGGTTATTCATCTGTCCCTGAAGCATATGGCCATCTCTACCGGTACTATGGGTGAGATTGCCCAGGTTGTGTAAAAATATTGTAATGAACTTTCTTCTAAACTATACTATTGGGACTATCATAAAAATATTACTTCATAAATTTAGTACACAATGAATGATTTACCATTAAATCAGGAATTTTACCTAAAATATTTATTTATTTTGGGCATTTTTAGAAACTATGGCCATATACCCGGTACTTATACTACTGTTATAATATACCATTGAAACTGGGACGCTCTTTTATGTACCTACACTCTGTATATTGGTTCCTCCGACGGCAGGGTGCCGAGTGTCCGCCAAAATGGATTTTGATGTCACTCCCGCCATATTGGATTACCTTGACCTTTGACCTTGATCTAGAATTTGACATTAAAAATTTGAAGGAAAAAAAATTGGCTCAAAATTAACCAAAGTTGACCCAATTTTCGCAAAAATACCTAACTTTTCCCGTTAAAAAAATCTTCAAAAATCTCAAAAGTGTTAAACTTCAAAAATTTTCATTTTCAAGGAAACATTTCTCATCAAAGTTTAAAAAAAAAATTAACTTTAATTCCTCAAGGGGTTTTTTCTTTTAAAAGAAACAAAAATTCTTAAAGAAGCTTAAGTTTCCTTAAAAAGTTACGTTTAGGACGTTTACATGCTTATGTGACATGTTTGGGATTCACACGTTACTCACGTAACTCTTTGGCTTAATGTCCTCACGTTTTGAAGTCTGCTTCGCGAACTTTATGCCACAACCCTTTTTAAACGTAACTCGTGGAACACAACCAGGCGCACAAGGGCCGAATATGTAAGAAATTAAGAAAATGATAGCGCATATTACTTTTTTTTGGAACTTGTATAGAGTATTTTTTGTAGACTGTAAAAAATAATGATTTTAAGGTTGTTTATTTCTAGGTGTTGGCAGAACAGAATTATTAGCCTGAATCGCCCTATTAACCCGATGGGAATTTCGTGTATAATATTGTTTTTTTTTTTTTTTTTTTTTTTTTTTTTTTTTTGCGATTCTATTTATACGTTCAGTTCTCATGCATTGGAGTGACACGTTTTTAATTTGATTTTCCTCAGTTTATTTTCCATATTATTTTTAATTTTTTTCTAGCTTACTTAATTGCCAAAACCCATAATGAACTTGCCTATTTAATCTGCAAGTATTTCACCTAGTACATACTTCACTTCTATATATTTACCTGAGCAAATAATTAATCTGCCACTTATGCTTCATGCACTCTGCTTCATTCAATCTGCCTCTGTTATGGCTCAAGCGCTTCTTAGTATTTGGAATAACCATAGTCGGACTAATTTTTTTTTCCGGCTTTGTGTTTTGCTACCGTTTTTGAAAAGTGGAAATTAGATTAAAGTTTTTGTCATTTGAGTATTTTTCTTTTCTTATTTTGAATGCCCCAGGTGCCACAGCAGGACCGGCACAAAGATACTGATAGTTGTTTAATAATATTTCTTGAACAATTTTTGAATAGTAATCAGTAAAGGCACAGCTTTATTCAAAATTTTAATTCTTTGTATGTGCAAGCTTGTAATGAAAACGGTCTTTCGATTAAAATGTTTTTAATTGATTTTAATTGCATTAAATTTCAGAACCACATTACCGTTTTCAAATTTAATATTGTATTTTATTTGTCCAGGTTCTTTTATAGCGACTGGCCGCAGAAATGTTAGTTTAGATATGAGCCCTTTTTATGGTCTCTCATTGAAGGTAATTTCATTATATGTTTTGTGTGGCATACTATGGTGATATTTTTGGTGTGTTCTCAGAAATAACGATATATACTCCTCCCCAATAAACGTGGAATATTAGCGGCATTAAATCAGAATTGTTGTTTTTTGTCGCCTAAACCCTGTTTTAGCTATGCCTTAGTGTCCAATAAACATATATGACCCTTACTTCTTCTGTTAGTTCTTAAGTACTTGTTCACCCGTCCGTTCCCCGGAGTGTAACATGTGCATGAGACGAAGCGACGCTGGCACACTCTAAGAACAAATAGCGGGCTGCATCTCAGCGCGCACCGGCATGCGAACGTATTTTGCTTAGCTTTTGCAAACCCACAGGTGTATAATAAAGCCGGGTTATGGACGAGGGATGACGAAGACAAGAACAGATGTTAAACCATATTTAAAACCCCAACAATTTTGTTGTAAAACTTTTTTGCTGAGGGGGCTAAAATTTTCGAGCGTTACGAAAATTCCGATCACATGAGGGGAATTGTTAGGTACGTGGTGGGGGAACCGGCAGAAGAGGGGACGGCAGGGGAGAGGTAGAAATGACACAGCATACTTGCACACTTGCATGCTTGCATATTTGCATGCTCGCTCACTTGTATGCTTGCACACTTGCATGTTTACTTACACTCGTGCACACTTACATACTTGCACACTTGCATACTTGACACTTGCACACTTTACACTTTCATACTTGCGCAATAGGATAATTTAGCGCTCGCATACTTGCATATATATATTTTTTAATTTGCGATCTCAGCCGAAGAGAATTATGTTTCCTCTCCTTAATAATAATATATGCAGGAAGTTTCACTTCTGTCACGCTTGGACTCCACGCACATTTTATTTTTCATTAGCACACTGTATTTCCCCAGGCTTAGCGAAGCAAGGGCGCTGCTTGCCGGCGCAGATGGCGGGCGGCGCTGGTGCGGGGCGGTGCTCGCCTGTCGCTATAAATCCCACGTGAAACGAGCGACGAGGCCGGTGCTGCCTCCTAGCGGCGATCCACGAACCTGTAATCAGCCTTGCGCGCAGGCTCTGGGTGCGGGGGAAGGGGCGACCGCCCGTTCTCACACGTACCGCGCTGCCCCTTCCAAACACCGTCATTACCCACAATTCAAGTTCTTCCTCTCTTTCTTCTCTCCATTCTTTCCTTCTCCCTGTCCGCCTGTTTATTATTAAATAATATTTGATTTCCATCTGGTACGGACGAGGCCACGAATCATTGTTGGTCGTTGTGTATTTCTTTCGCCTTTCACCCTCTCCTTCTACGTGCTTCTTTCTCTCCTCCCCCCCTACATTCCCATCGTTTCAAATCACTGTTGTTTGGAGCGGCAGCTGTAGTTGGAAAGGCCCTCCCCGAGACGCCTTTTCCGTAATTAATTAACAAACAGGGGGCGGCGGGTCATCCATAACCACGGGAATAAGTAGCTGGTTGTTGACGCTTGTTTCATGCTCGTTCGAGATAATGCACGATGACAAGGGTTTCCAATCAGCCCGCTCCGCTCACGATTCTCTGTCCGCTCGCCGGACGCGGGCGTGTTGTTTCCGCGCGCGTTTTGTTTTTTATTTTCTCCCCCACCTCGTTTCCCCTCATTTATCATCCTCCTGTTTAGCTGCACGGGCATCACGCGAGGGCATTCACCGCCATAGCCTGTTTTTTTTTTTTTTTTTTTTTTTAATAAATTCTGTTATAAAATGCGTAAATACCTGAATTCTATGGCAAATTAGCTTGCGTGATGATTACGATGGTCAATTTTCTTCTCAGTTTTAGTACGCTGTAAACGATTTTACTCATTTTAAAAACATTATCGAATTTAATTAGAAAGTGCTCTAAATTTTATTTACTGTGTTGTGTACTTGCGTTCGAAACCAGATCCACAATGTCTTCCCCCCCCCTTTTTTTTTCATTTTTGTGACTACAGGTATCCTCCTTAAGGATAGGAATATCTGTAAAAATATATTAATTTTAAGTTTTTGCAAAATTTTGACACGCAAATTATGTTCTATAGAAACGAGAGTAAGTTAGTAATTTTACTGATAAAATGGTCATATTCACACTATAGCATAAAATAAGGGATGTGTTAGCAATTGGCCCCAATTATTTGCAAATTCTTGTAACTGGCCCATGTTAATAAAAAATGTCCACTCCTGGTCTAAGCCTTAAGTACCTACTAGATGTATGAATCTGTGAAACATCACGTCTCTAATAAACATTATTAACCTAAAATATGGCTCTAACACGGATATTGGCTCGAACTATAAATATAGCGCGTCTTATCATTAATTTTCTGTAGGCGATTAAATGGCTCTTTACTCTCTCTTTTTAACGCGTGATTTCAGCAATTAGCGCTGTTCGTGTTTAGGTTTTCTCTGTTGCCTGTTATACACCACGGAGCACAAATAATATTTTAGACACAAATAAATTTAATGTCGTACTGAAACATTGTATTTTGTAACGTACAACTAAGAATGAAATTTTTAGAAATATATTTCCATATCTAGAGTCTTAATTGAAAGATGTCGTCTTCGGTTTCAAATGTCTATGTAAATAATTGTTTTATATAATTAAATATTAATAATTTTTGTTATTTCGATGATAGTAAATAATTTTATGGAATGCCTTCATTTTAATAGTGACCGACTGCCACAAATAGTTTTACCTGTAAAATAATAATTAGTGTTTACTTTCAATTTTTATAAGAATAATTACAACTGTAGAGATACCGTAAGTTGGCAATAATTTATGGTATCAAAAAAACAAATAGTAAAATTGAAAACAAATCTTAAAAAATAATTATAATAAAATATGGTATGTAAACTAATATATTTAATGCTAACAAATTGGGTAGTCTGCCACATCCCTTCCTATTAGGTTTGGTAAAACTCACAAATGGATGTGTCATTGAAAGTCACCGAGACCTTGTAGTCTTGTAGTACAAGGTAAAATTAAAGAGTAAAATAAAGACGACGGGCTCGCCTCATCACCGATAAAAAAAGGAGGAAGTTAACATTAATAAATACAAGTTGCTGGTACGCAAAACACACAGAAATTAAATTGTCAGCCCTGTTTAAAAAATTAATATGTATCAGAAAACAATAAGCATTACATAATTTCAGGTGTGGGATATTACGTATTTATTACATACACATTTAACTAACGAACAGTAGTGAGTATTACATAAAACAGGAGTATTATACGTTACATTGTTACAAAAGTTACTTTTTACATTTTTTTGACTTGAAGAAAAGCAAAAAGGATAAGTGAATTACTCGTGATTTAAACAATTATGTTAATTATCATTAGTTACATAATCATCTCAATTATCCTTAAATTAAGGTTAGGATGGTTTGTTTCATTTATAATTTTTGATGTATAGGCCGAGACGCGCACAAACTTGATCATGCTTTGTGCCTAAAAGAGTCGTTAGCAGAATCCCCTTGGTCGGCAGTAAGAGGGGAGAATCTCTCACCTTCAATCCATAAATCAGTGAAGAAACAACGTTAGCACTACATGGTAGGGATGCGAAACACCAATCGCCGACCGCTAATGAAAAGGTAAAAAAAAAAAAAAAAAAACAAGAGATGGCCAAAAATACATTAATAGCATGACTCTTGGGAGAATTCGCCACAAAATTTACCCAATAGGCGGTGCATATACTACGTTGGATTACTTCGTCGAAAGAAAAGTGTGACTTCAAATCATGTCTGCACAGTCGAGAAGGGAAGGTCAGAGCGCCCTTCATGAGATGAACATGATAATAGATGACCATAGCATGAAGTGCATAGGCTACAGGTAGAACATATCATGCTACGCGGTGTACAGCTACAACCTACTAAACGTATGTTATTTTCCGAAACATTCATGATTCCATACATTGAATAACATAATAAATAATTTATTTGCTGAAGTCTTTATAGTTGTAGTAAAACTTGAGTTCTTTTCACAATATTGTCCTAATTTATTGAAATTAAAAAAATATTATATGCTGTAGTTATCATTACATAATTGAAACATCATTAAAATAATAACATTTAATGTGTTACTATGCTGACATAACATATAAGTCAATGCAATAACCCAGAAAAAAAATATTAATCAAACATAAAGCAATATGGTATCCAGTTTGCCAAAAATATATATATATTTTTTTTAAAAAATAGCAAAGCTATATTGAGCAGCCGCCCTGCAAAAGTAGAGCAATGATACAGTAGTGTCAGTCTGGCAACGGTGTTCGCTATTAACTCTGTACTGCAATCCAAGCATGAGAGAAACTATAGCCTCCAGCTAGTCCAGCAACCGACAGCAATCTTCACGAATAATGAGTTAACCTTTAGTCCATTTCAAGCGATTACCAATTGACTGATAGATACATTCCTTAACTAAATGTATTATTATTTCTATTACTCGGAGCAGTATGTGTATTCACCTTGCTCTTAGCTGCCACTCATTTGAATCGGAATAAAATTGATTTTCGGCGTGATTTTTTATACTATATCGTGAACGGCTTGGTTTTTGGAAGTCCTTTTTGTGACCGACGAGCATTTATAGAATTTTGCGGCACGCGTCTCCATCTACAGTGCGTGACCCTGCTTATTTTAATAAAGTGTGAGTTATACTCTGTTTGAAGCTAACAGACAAGAAGAGAATATTTTTAATTTTTCTTGGCCGAACCGGGATAAAAAAATTCAGGGATAAAAAAATTCACCACATAAAGCCAACTCGATAAAAAATATTGGTAAGTTGGCACCATTATGATGCCACTCACAAACTGTGCAATCTTCTCAAAAAACGGTCACCCAAAACATCTACAAAGGGTCGTCTGACATCAATAAAAAAGCCTATATAATGAAAATTATGGTAACCGGCAAGTGACAAACACCAGTATTAGGGTAACATATTGTTACTTGTGGGAAATACAGGTCCGGAAAGGACTAATTATTTAATTGTAATTTAATTTATTAGCTTATATTTACAATATTAATTAAGTTACAACAATTTAAATGTCTGTCCACAATTTAACCCCACATTCCCAAATATACTTTTTACTCTCCCCACTGGAGCTCTGTTCGACAATGGCTTTCTCTGCTGTTCGTCTCTTACCGCTCACCTCAGTCCCAACACACTGTCTCGCACTACTCGCTCGTTCGCCGCGTCGTGACACCGTCCCCCGATGCTCCGAACCTCGACGACCCGATCTTTGTGCACAAAGCCTGTCGCTCGTCGCCCGCTATCGCTCGCCAAGGGGTCACTCGCCCTCATCGCTTCACTTCCCGAAGATTCGCCGGTATCACCACCAGCCTCGAACACACACACCCACTCCCCCACAGGTCGGTGGCTGTCTCTTACATGCCTGCCAAGTCCTGCCCTGAAAAAGGTCTCGTAGCCCTTAGACTAACTAGCTCGACTTCCAACACTCGAAACTGCGAGAAAAAATGGCGTTCTAGTTAAGCCACTTCACGCGGAGTGGCTCTGAGAGCCAGCAGAATCCTCTAGACGTGACTGAGAGAGGTGTTGGGAAGGCCAGTAATTGGACTATGCGTGTAGCGAAAGAAGAGAAAAAGTACGTAATTTTAAGGCACATATTAAAACGTAGATTACACATAAGCTGCCAAACTATTTTTTATTGTGTTTTATAGTTTAAGAAATCTTGAAATTGGTTAAACCATAAAAACATATGTGTTTAAATTAATATTTTAATATAACATATTTTAAATGTTATTTTAGATGATAATTTTTTTTGCTAAAAAGTTATTTTAGATGTTTTCTTAAGACTCAAACACTCTCGTCGGTTTTACTTCATAACAGATTATTGTAGAACATGATCTTGAGTTTATGTGTGTGAATATTATATATATAATTTTCAAATTAAATTAAATTGTATTTATGCTGTGGCTGCACTTGTGCAAAATTGTTTTTAAATGCTTGTATATTCAAAGTGTTTATGTAAACAATTATTAATTGAAAATCTTGAAAAATAATTCGCAAATATTTTTATTTGTGCATGGTATCTTTCGGTTGATTTCAACACACATTTTGCCAGAATTTGTGTTTTATTCCTACAGATTATTGAAAATTACTCTTTTTATTAATCTTTCGTTGTAAAAATGATTGAAAAACATTAGTATAGTAAAGTATGTCCTGCACCTGGTTCTGGTTCGTGGTTCGTGGTGACAACCGACCTCTGACGTATTGGCGGCCTTCTTGGATGACCTTGGCCTTGAGTTTTGGCCTTGAACTCAGACATTAAAATTTGTCCTTGACCTTTGACCTTAACATTGATATTGGATCTTGACAATTATTAATGAACATTTCCTTAACATATAACCTTTACCTTACCCATACGTAGACCTTAAATTTAGTCATATTGACAACGAGCGCCCCAATCACTGAATGTTTCAATTTTCGGTACTGTTCCCATCTTAAATTCTAATAAAATGTCCGCCATATTGTTTTCGTCTGCTGGTGGCCACCATTTTGAATGATATTATGGTCACTATTTTGTTTTCCTGTTTTGCTAGTGGCCGCCATCTTGGATTCAATCATCTTTATTTCTGCTGTTTCTTACTACAGAGCGCCAGCATCGCACTGAATAATGCACATTTGGTCGATGTTCCACTACCAGCAGTAGTATAGGATAGCCGGACCGAGCGCAGGCGGCAGGCGGTGGAGCCGGAGCCGGTGTCCACCATATTGGATTGTGACGTCACGGCGGCCATCTTGGATTGTTGTGACATTGACCTTTGACCTTGACCATGAATTTTATCCTTAAAACTTGCCAAAATTGGGCGAAATTTGCCCAAAAATCCTCAAAAAACGCCAAAATTTCAATTTTTGTAAAAAAAAATTCCGCCAAAAAATCAAAAAAAATTTAATAAATTGAAAATTCCCGTTTTCAAGGGAAAAATTTCCCGTTTCGAGGGAAAAACTCCCGTTTTTAGTCCTTAAAAATCCCAGCGGCTGAAAATTCCTAAAACTGGCTTAAAACTCCTAAGAGTAAGCCGCTTATAAGCCATTTCTAGGAATAAGGATACCATGACCGCCATTTTGAATTATGACGTCACCGTTGCAATTTCCGTTACGGTCGCCATCTTTAAAATCTTTATTTATTATCCGATTTTAACGAGAAAAATTTTAAAATTTATAAAAAAATTCAATTATTAAAAATTTAATAACATATTTATAAAAAATATACTTTTACGACACGGAGTTCGGAGTCCTCGGTTCGACCCCCGACGAGTGCAAAAAAAATATAAAAATGGCGACCGATCCTTCCCTCGTGGTGGCTGCAGGCAGACTGACACCCACCACTTTTTTTTTTCAAAGCATAGGTATATAACGTCATCTAGTATGACGCCATGTCCGCCATCTTGTCTTCGATGATGGAAGCCATCATCATTGTATCGTCGGCGAGAGTGCGCTGACGCCATGTTAGTTTAATTCTTATCCGCTAGAGCGCAGTAATCATTTATTTCTGTGACACCCGCCATCTTGAAATTTGGCCGCCATCTTGAAAATCCGTAAATATTAAGCTAGGAATTCGGGAAAAGTTCCAAAATTCATTAAATAAATCACTCATTAATTTACATATTTATTCGATCGATTCCTGTCCTCGGTTCGATACCCGATCGATGCAATAATGTTTAATTTTATGAAAAAATAATAATTTCAATAAACCACGTTCAACATTCGTAAAGAGGCTTTAAATCCTCTACTACCATCATCCTATCAGACATCAAGACCACCATAATGGAAATTTGTATTTATCGAACCATAAATTTATAAAAGTATTAAATTCATATAAAATCAAACATTAATTTACCTATTAAATAGATACTTGGTTCGATCCCTGGCCGATACAAAAAAAAATTAAATATAACATCAATTTAACATAATAGTAACAGGTTCGAGGAATTAAACACCACAAGTTCTTTTACAAACATAATATTTATTACCTAATTTCTATTCTACTACAGGATCATTTGCGAAAGCCAGCAATCTTATAATCATTTAGTTCCGCAGCGGTGTGAAATGACTAATTCTTAGCTCCAATCGGTTTATACTAGACAGAGTCCAGCCAGAACCTTTACAGACATAGTCCACCTCTTCTTGACAGAGTTTCCGGATACCGTGTTTAACAGTTTGCTTCACATCGTTAGAACTGTAAATTACTGCAGCCGATGTCTTGAATGCACACTTCTTCACTTTGTCATCGAACGGACATGGCTTTCCATATATACAGTCCAACCACAAGTTATATTTCAAAGGTCCGTTTGTTGCTACGTCATCAGTAAGCTGATTGATTATGTCCTGTCTGATATCATCAAGAAAAGTACAAATGTCCTTCGACTCACCGAACGTATTTAGATAATAGTAGTCCTTCAATGTTCCACGAAACGCAGTCTGCGCCAAGTAGAAGCCATTATGGTTCACTTGTAATGCTCCAAACACTGTCTTAGGTTTAGGTCCATTTTCAGACATCATAGCAATCGGTTGCTGCGCATCTGTTTTTTTGGTTGTACGCTTTCGTGTCTCCAATCTAAAGCGAGGAGTCGAAATGTCGACAGGTAGTTCAGCAGTAGGAGCACAGACTCCACCTTTACATTTTTTCGCATAATGTCGCAAACTGTCAATTCGAGTAAACCATTTAAGGCACTCATCACAGCGAAACTTCATGCGAGAAGGATTCTTCGTGCATTTTCTCCGCTCATGTCTTCGTGCATCATGGGAAAATGCGTACGACGTATCACAGTAGCTGCAAGGATACCGTGGTGAAGAAGACGATCCTTTCAGACCTGATCCAGATACAGGCGTTGCAACAGTAGTACCATTTCCAGGCATACTCTTATGAACATCGATGCATCGTTGTTGCACCGAAACCTTTACTTTCTGCTGCACAGCAGGACCTTTACATGTCTTCATGTGCGTTTGCATATTATCTTTTCTAGCAAACTGCTTATGACATTTCTCACAAACAAACATTTTACGATAGAGGTTCTTGGCACATTCTCTCTTCTCATGCCGTCGAGAATTGCTGCTGTTTGAGAAAATCATGTCCCAGTAACAGCACCGATGTTCGCTAGTTGTCAAATCAGCATCCATTGAAGTCTCCATCGAGGTCGTATCGTCGATCGTCGTGGTTTCATGCACATCCAGCTCTGTAGTCATTAAGCTATCTTCTGCTGGTGGTATCACATCTGTTGAAATCTCCTCCAATGTTGACGTCGTCGTTGTCAACGGGATATGCTCCATCATTTCGTCGCTGACGTCAAGGTTCCCGTAGTCGATGGTACATCCTCCATCGAGTACGACGTTAAAGTCGGTAAAGATGCCATCGAGTTCGCAAGAACAGGTAATTACGTGATTTATGCACCAGATTAAACAAACTAGGTGATCCTTACACCGCCGTCGTCAGTAACAAACTGAGCGTCCTGCTGTCTAGGACTCGCTTATATACATGCACCGTATGGAATAATACGCTAGTCAAATCAAGAACCATCTACAATAATACTAGAGTCAAAACAACATTTAAAATAGAAGCGCCAACAACGAAAAGACAGCACATTTGGAAGCACCGACAACGAAAAGGCAGCACATTTGGAAGCACCAACAACGAAAAGGCAGCTCATTTGGAAGCACCGACTAATAAAAGGCAGCACATTTGGCAGCACCGACAACGAAAAGGCAGCACATTTGGAAGCACCGACAACGAAGAGGGAGCACATTTGGAAGCACCGACTACGAAAAGGCAGCACATTTGGAAGCACCGACAACGAAAAGGCAGCACATTTGGAAGCACCGACTACGAAAAGGCAGCACATTTGGAAGCACCGACTACGAAAAGGCAGCACATTTGGCAGCACCTACAACGAAAAGGCAGCACATTTGGAAGCACCGACAACGAAAAGGCAGCACATTTGGAAGCACCGACTACGAAAAGGCAGCACATTTGGCAGCACCGACAACGAAAAGACAGCACATTTGGAAGCACCGACAACGAAGAGGGAGCACATTTGGAAGCCCCGACTACGAAAAGGCAGCACATTTGGAAGCACCGACAACGAAAAGGCAGCACATTTGGAAGCACCGACTACGAAAAGGCAGCACATTTGGAAGCACCGACTACGAAAAGGCAGCACATTTGGCAGCACCGACAACGAAAAGGCAGCACATTTGGAAGCACCGACTACGAAAAGCCAGCACATTTGGAAGCACCGACTACGAAAAGACAGCATATTTGGCAGCACCGACAACGAAAAGGCAGCACATTTGGAAGCACCGACTACGAAAAGGCAGCACATTTGGAAGCACCGACTACGAAAAGGCAGCACATTTGGAAGCACCGACAACGAAAAGGCAGCACATTTGGAAGCACCGACTACGAAAAGGCAGCACATTTGGAAGCACCGACTACGAAAAGGCAGCACATTTAGCAGCACCGACAACGAAAAGGCAGCACATTTGGAAGCACCGATTACGAAAAGGCAGCACATTTGGAAGCACCGACAACGAAAAGGCAGCACATTTGGAAAGCAACGACAACTAAAAGGCAGCACCGACAACGAAAAGGCAGCACATTTGGAAGCACCGACAACGAAAAGGCAGCACATTTGAAAGCACCGACAACGTAAAGGCAGCGCATTTGGAAGCACCGACAACGAAAAGGCAGCACTATCATCAAAAAGGCCGCACATTTGTCATTGGCTCCAATATTCATGGGCTCCAATGTTCATTGGCTCCATTATTCATTGGTTCCATCCGTCTATTGATTCCATCAGTCTAGTGACTCCATCAGTCATTGGCTCCTACAGTCATTGGCTCCAACTGTCTTTTGTCTCACCAACTCCAAATATATTTGGCTAGAATTCTACGAGTCTAAGAGACTATGAGGCCACAAGGCTATGAGTCTTAAAGGATCTAGCTGGTTACGAGTTATATATAGCTACGAGACTGCATGGCTAAAAGACCGCGTGGCTACGAAACTACATGTCTTTGAAGCTACAAGAATTCAAGTCTACTCGGCTCCAACTACTCCAGCAGCATTATGTTATTATATTGCATGACAACTTGTTTACGTAGCTACAAGTCTACGAGGCTACTTGGCTACATAGCTAAAATTATACGAGGTCCCAAGACATCATGACTACGCGACAACGAGCCATGAGGTTACGAGACTACACGACTACGAATCATCAAGTTTACGAGGCTGCGAGGCTACAGAGCTACGAAGCTTCTAGAACATAAGTTTACGAGACTGCGAGGATACAGGACTACAAGTCTACACGAGTACTTGACTACGTAGCTACAAGTCTACAAGGCTCCAATTGCGGCATCTGTCTTCGTCTGAATTTTCTCTTTGGCTCCAACTGCTACAGCAGCATTATGTTATAATAGTACAAGGCTACTTGACTACGAAGCTACAAGTCTACATGGCACCAATTGCTGCATCTGTCTTCGGATGAATTTTCTCTTTAGCTCAAACTGCTACAGCAGCATTATCTTATAATATTACAAGGCTACTTTGTTACGAAGCTACACATCTACAAGGCTCCAATTATCGCATCTGTCTTCGTCGGCATTTTCTCTTTTGCTCCCACTGCTCCAACAGCATTATGTTATATGATTCCATGGATTCTTTGTTATGTAGCTACAGGTCTACGAGGTTCCAATGCATCATGTTTACGAAGCTTCCAGAACACAAGGTTACGAGACTGCGAGGCTACAGGACTACGAAGCTTCCAGGACACGAGGCTACATGGCTACAAGACTACATGACTCTAACTGATTACAATAGCACCATTCAGTGGTTAAAGTTAGGTTATCTAATGCAAAGCAAATTGATGCAAATAGTTCTGGCTGTCATTAACAGATGTAGCCACGTGTTTCTTGCAGGTAAGTATTAATTAGTTATTTTATGTGGGATGCGGGATGCTCACTAACGATCGCAAAAGAAGGAGGGCTTCGCTAGACATCAAGGAGAAGGAAGTTCGTCTTACATGTTAATGCTTCGCTGATGTCTCGTGGCATATTATTTGACTGAGTAATGGTTGTTTATTTCTTTAATTCCACCTGGTAAAATTATTGCTAGTGTCAATTTATTAGCAGAAATTGACTAATTAAATGAAACTCTGAATAAAATTACATGACTCATTAAGTAAATATCCTTCATGCAGAGATCGATTTCTCACAAATAATCAGCAGCACTCAGAGAAAATCATTAGATGTCTAGCCAGGAATAACCAGAAGCACTTGTAGAAAACCATCAAATTAGTAACAAGAATAATCAGGAGAACACGGAGAAAACGTAATGACAAGAATAATCGGGAGCACACGGAGAAAACCATACACATATTGAAAAGAATATTCTTGAGCAAACATAACGACAAGAATAATCGGGAGCACACGGAGAAAACCACCACACGTTTTCTTTGATATCATAAAATTACAGGAAAAAAATCCTTACTTAATATTATAAATGCGAAAGTTACTCTGTCTGTCTGTCTGTTTGTTACCTTTTCCCGGCTGAACGGCTGAATGGATCGTAATGAAATTTGGTAAGGAGATAAATTATATCCTGGGGATTGACATAGGCTATCTTATGTCTAAAAAAATAAATTTTAAACGTGTTAAAAAAATATATCTTAATTTTATGTAATGTGTGTCATAGATATACTAACTGTTAGTGTCATTCCTCTATGTCTGCCGAGCAATAGCTTTCAAGCCATTACGTTACGTTTTGCTATTGTAAGGAACTAAGTAGAGAGTAAGAAAAAAATAAAGATCTTGACAGTTTGTAGTGTCGCCATATTTGTTTTAATTTTCAATACCGTTTTTGTATATTACAATTTAAATTGCAGAAAAAAATCATGTTTCATAGACACATAAATAGTGAGTGTGTGTCATTTCTTTATGTCCACGAGGTCTCGCCGCGTCAATTTTCTCCTTGGGGCGAACCCGTCCGCTTGGTTAAATAAACAGCTTTTATCGTTGAATGATTTCATGATTTATTTCATGAAAATCTGCTCTCATAAAAAGGTTAGTTTTATAGACATTCAATAGGTCTCTCTCTCTCTCTCTCTCTCTCTCTGATAATCAATCTATGAATCGTTACAAATTTATTTCCTTTTTTTTTTTTGGTTTGATTTGATACAATATGATTTCACTAAAAATCAATTTCTACCCCTTCCTATTTTCATTTTCACATTACGAAGTTTCACTTCTTACACGCGGAGGGACTCCACGCAATATTTTTGCATGCAATTAAAAACTATTTTTTAATGAAGCCAAAGAAGTATAACTTCTCACACGCACCATTTTTTTAAATTTAATTTCTTCTATATATATTTTTTCTCCCTACCTAGGGCACTCATAATTCTTTTAAATTTCACGTGTATGTTTTCAATGTCATTCGAGTTGTACAATTTTTATTTGTCATATTGGTCATTATTTATACTTTGTTTCATTTTGGAAACATACGTATTTTAGGTATTATGACAAATAAAAAAAATTAGTTTCACTAACATTCTTAGGTTTTTATTGTGTGGATAGTTTCAAGTTTAATATTATGTAGGTACATAAATTCTTAAACTTATAAATTTCTTCGAAATTTATTCATAGGTTGGTAGGGCCTACTAATATTTTCTATTTGTCAATATTGTAATTTTTTTACAGTACCTACTTATCAAGGAGTTTGGTTTAGTGTTTATAACTTATCTGCTGAGCGTCAAGAGTATTAGGGCTGCCGAGACCGAAGACCAGAAATATTGATGAATTATGTAATATATTGTTGAAAAATTTGAATTTTACTTTTTCAGGAAAGTTAATTTTTTTATTAATTAGAATAGTTACGTGTAATTGCTATCTTCCTTTATTTCTATACTAAACATTATGTTTGGTTGAGTGTGAGATAATTTTATTTATGTATGTTTTAATTTAATTTAATTTCTTATATATATATTCTTACCTACCTACTTCTATTAAATTTCAGGCGGATGTTAACATTGTCATTCCAGTTATATAAAATTTTTTGTCAAATTAGTTGTTATTTATACTTTGTTTCAATTTGGACTGTGTTTTTTACTTAATTCAAAGATTTGTGGTGTGTACAGGGAGTGATGTCTCTATTAATTTCTATACTCCTTTGGATAAGCGGAATATTGCCACCACAGTTTTACATATATAAACAAATCCTACCAATGTTTTAAACATTATGACAAATAAAAAATAGTTTCACAAACATCCTTAGTTTTTTTTGGTGTGTATAGTTTGAAGTTTAATATTATGTATGTACGTAAATTCTTAAACATACAGTTATTTATTAATTTATTTAGATAATTATTCATAGGTAGGTAATAAGCGTTCTATTTTTCAATATTGTTATTATGGTAGATAGGAGTACAGTAAATGCCTACATTCTTATATTCCTTTATGTCTCTTTCAATTTGGAGTGTTTCCAAGCCATTCGGGGTCCTCAAAATAACCCCCCTCCCTCCCCCCCAGGTGGTTAAAGCCCAAAAATTTCGAAAGTTAAAAAAAAAAAAAATAATCTATCTCTTTCGATTTTAAGTGTTATCGAGCCATTCAGGGTCCTCGAACCCCCCGCCCCCCTCTGGGAACAAAGCCCCAAAATTTCGACAGTTTCAGGAATTTCAAAAATCTATTCTTTCGAGATGGAGTGTTCCAAACCATTCGAGGTCCTGAACATCCACTTTCCGCAAAAGTGAAAGTCCCAAAATTTCGAAATATATGAATATATATAATTAGATGTTGGCATGTATGACGTCGATAAACTCTTACACCGTTTGCCCGATCGCCATGAAAGTTGGCACATCGAAGTGTTTTTATCATGGAGAAGGTTTTTATGGTAACTTTTTTTTTTGTAACTCGCCGCTAGATGGCGCTGTAGCACATCAACTTCTAAACCTTTCAACTGATCGCCATGGGTAAACAGAAAACCATAGGTCACAGATACACAAACAGTAATTATGTGTCATTTATTAATGTCCACCACACTGGACATATTGCTATCCATTTTGCTGTAACTCGCGGACAATATATCACCCTGTGTTCAGCCCGGGCAAAGCCGGGTACTGCAGCTAGTCTATATATAAAATGGGATGTAGGTATGCATGACGTCGATAAACTCCGACACCGTTTGACCGATCGCCGTGAAAGTTGGCACATCGGGGTGTTTTTTCCATGGAGAAGGTTTTTATGCTATCATTTTTTTTGTAACTCGCCGCTAATGGCGCTGGAGCGCATCAACTTCTAAACCGTTCAGCCGATCGCCATGGGTAAACAGAAAATCATAGGTCGTAGAAATACAAACAGAAATTGTGTGTCATTTCTCTTTGTCCACCACACTGTCATACAGCTATATCCATTTTGCTTAAAGTCGCGGACAATACGTCACCCTGTGTTCAGCCCGGGCAACGCCGGGTACTGCAGCTAGTATTTTATAAGTAGCAAATAAATAATAAAAAATTTAAAATGTAAAAAAAATACAAAAATACATAAAATTCTGGCTTGTACTAGAACTCTATCTTTGCCCAACAATGAGAAGTTCGCAAGCTAGCAGAATCTGTTTATGTATTTTTGTATTTTTTTTTACATTTTAAATTTTTTATTATTTATTTGCTATTTATAAAATATTATTTTCCTGTAATTTTATGATATCAAAGAAAACGTGTGGTGGTTTTCTCCGTGTGCTCCCGATTATTCTTGTCGTTATGTTTGCTCATGAATATTCTTTTCAATATGTGTATGGTTTTCTCCGTGTGCTCCCGATTATTCTTGTCATTACATTTCTCCGTGTGCTCCTGATTATTCTTGTTACTAATTTGATGGTTTTCTCCAAGTGCTTCTGGTTATTCCTGGCTAGACATCTAATGATTTTCTCCGAGTGCTGCTGATTATTTGTGAGAAATCGATCTCTGCATGAAGGATATTTACTTAATGAGTCATGTATTTTATTCAGAGTTACATTTAATTAGTCAATTTCTGCTAATAAATTGACACTAGCAATAATTTTACCAGGTGGAATTAAAGAAATAAACCACCATTACTCAGTCAAATAATATGCCACGAGACATCAGCGAAGCATTAACATGTAAGACGAACTTCCTTCTCCTTGATGTCTAGCGAAGCCCTCCTTCTTTTGCGATCGTTAGTGAGCATCCCGCATCCCACATAAAATAACTAATTAATACTTACCTGCAAGAAACACGTGGCTACATCTGTTGATGACAGCCAGAACTATTTGCATTAATTTGCTTTGCATTAGATAACCTAACTCTCACCACTGAATGGTGCTATTGTAATCAGTTAGAGTCATGTAGTCTTGTAGCCATGTAGCCTCGTGTCCTGGAAGCTTCGTAGTCCTGTAGCCTCGCAGTCTCGTAACCTTGTGTTCTGGAAGCTTCGTAAACATGATGCATTGGAACCTCGTAGACCTGTAGCTACGTAACAAAGAATCCATGGAATCATATAACATAATGCTGTTGGAGCAGTGGGAGCAAAAGAGAAAATGCCGACGAAGACAGATGCGATAATTGGAGCCTTGTAGATGTGTAGCTTCGTAACCAAGTAGCCTTGTAATATTATAAGATAATGCTGCTGTAGTAGTTGGAGCTAAAGAGAAAATTCAGCCGAAGACAGATGCAGCAATTGGTGCCATGTAGACTTGTAGCTTCGTAGTCAAGTAGCCTTGTACTATTATAACATAATGCTGCTGTAGCAGTTGGAGCCAAAGAGAAAATTCAGACGAAGACAGATGCCGCAATTGGAGCCTTGTAGACTTGTAGCTTCGTAGTCAAGTAATCGTGTAGACTTGTAGTCCTGTATCCTCGCAGTCTCGTAAACTTATGTTCTAGAAGCTTCGTAGCTCTGTAGCCTCGCGGCCTCGTAAACTTGATGATTCGTAGTCGTGTAGTCTCGTAACCTCATGGCTCGTTGTCGCGTAGTCATGATGTCTTGGGACCTCGTATAATTGTAGCTATGTAGCCAAGTAGCCTCGTAGACTTGTAGCTACGTAAACAAGTTGTCATGCAATATAATAACATAATGCTGCTGGAGTAGTTGGAGCCGAGTAGACTTGTATTCTTGTAGCTTCAAAGACATGTAGTTTCGTAGCCACGCGGTCTTTTAGCCATGCAGTCTCGTAGCTATGTATAACTCGTAACTAGCTAGATCCCTTAAGACTCATAGCCTTGTGGCCTCATAGTCTTTTAGACTCGTAGAATTCTAGCCAAATATATTTGGAGTTGGTGAGACAAAAGACAGTTGGAGCCAATGACTGTAGGAGCCAATGACTGATGGAGTCACTAGACTGATGGAATCAATAGACTGATGCAACCAATGAATAATGGAGCCAATGAACATTGGAGCCAATGAATATTGGAGCCAATGACAAATGTGCGGCCTTTTTGATGATGGTGCTGAATTTTCGTTGTCGGTGCTTCCAAATGTGCTGCCTTTTCGTTGTCGGTGCTTCCAAATGTGCTGCCTTTTCGTTGTCGATGCTTCCAAATGTGCTGCCTTTTCGTTGTCGTTGCTTTCCAAATGTGCTGCCTTTTCGTTGTCGGTGCTTCCAAATGTGCTGCCTTTTCGTTGTCGGTGCTGCTAAATGTGCTGCCTTTTCGTTGTCGGTGCTTCCAAATATGCTGTCTTTTCGTTGTCGGTGCTTCCAAATGTGCTGCCTTTTCGTTGTCGGTGCTTCCAAATGTGCTGCCCTTTCGTTGTCGGTGCTGCCAAATGTGCTGCCTTTTCGTAGTCGGTGCTTCCAAATTTGCTGCCTTTTCGTAGTCGGTGCTTCCAAATGTGCTGCCTTTTCGTTGTCGGTGCTTCCAAATGTGCTGCCTTTTCGTAGTCGGTGCTTCCAAATGTGCTGCCTTTTCGTTGTCGGTGCTTCCAAATGTGCTGCCTTTTCGTTATCGGTGCTGCCAAATGTGCTGCCTTTTCGTAGTCGGTGCTTCCAAATGTGCTGCCTTTTCGTAGTCGGTGCTTCCAAATGTGCTGCCTTTTCGTTGTCGGTGCTTCCAAATGTGCTGCCTTTTCGTTGTCGGTGCTTCCAAATGTGCTGCCTTTTCGTAGTCGGTGCTTCCAAATGTGCTGCCTTTTCGTTGTCGGTGCTTCCAAATGTGCTGCCTTTTCGTTGTCGGTGCTTCCAAATGTGCTGTCTTTTCGTTGTCGGCGCTTCTATTTTTAATGTTGTTTTGACTCTAGTATTATTGTAGATTGTTCTTGATTTGACTAGCGTATTATTCCATACGGTGCATATATTTAAGCGAGTCCTAGACAGCAGGACGCTCAGTTTGTTACTGACGACGGCGTTGTAAGGATCACCTAGTTTGTTTAATCTGGTGCATAAATCACGTAATTACCTGTTCTTGCGAACTCGATGGCATCTTTACCGACTTTAACGTCGTACTCGATGGAGGATGTACCATCGACTACGGGAATTTTGACGTCAGCGACGAAGATGATGGAGCAGATCCCGTTGACAACGACGACGTCAACATTGTAGGAGATTTCAACAGATGTGATACCACCAGCAGAAGATAGCTTAATGACTACAGAGCTGGATGTGCATGAAACCACGACGATCGACGATACGACCTCGATGGAGACTTCAATGGATGCTGATTTGACAACTAGCGAACATCGGTGCTGTTACTGGGACAAGATTTTCTCAAACAGCAGCAATTCTCGACGTAATGAGAAGAGAGAATGTGCCAAGAACCTCTATCGTAAAATGTTTGTTTGTGAGAAATGTCATAAGCAGTTTGCTAGAAAAGATAATATGCAAACGCACATGAAGACATGTAAAGGTCCTGCTGTGCAGCAGAAAGTAAAGGTTTCGGTGCAACAACGATGCATCGATGTTCATAAGAGTATGCCTGGAAATGGTACTACTGTTGCAACGCCTGTATCTGGATCAGGTCTGAAAGGATCGTCTTCTTCACCACGGTATCCTTGCAGCTACTGTGATACGTCGTACGCATTTTCCCATGATGCACGAAGACATGAGCGGAGAAAATGCACGAAGAATCCTTCTCGCATGAAGTTTCGCTGTGATGAGTGCCTTAAATGGTTTACTCGAATTGACAGTTTGCGACATTATGCGAAAACATGTAAAGGTGGAGTCTGTGCTCCTACTGCTGAACTACCTGTCGACATTTCGACTCCTCGCTTTAGATTGGAGACACGAAAGCGTACAACCAAAAAAACAGATGCGCAGCAACCGATTGCTATGATGTCTGAAAATGGACCTAAACCTAAGACAGTGTTTGGAGCATTACAAGTGAACGATAATGGCTTCTACTTGGCGCAGACTGCGTTTCGTGGAACATTGAAGGACTACTATTATCTAAATACGTTCGGTGAGTCGAAGGACATTTGTACTTTTCTTGATGATATCAGACAGGACATAATCAATCAGCTTACTGATGACGTAGCAACAAACGGACCTTTGAAATATAACTTGTGGTTGGACTGTATATATGGAAAGCCATATCCGTTCGATGACAAAGTGAAGAAGTGTGCATTCAAGACATCGGCTGCAGTAATTTACAGTTCTAACGATGTGAAGCAAACTGTTAAACACGGTATCCGGAAACTCTGTCAAGAAGAGGTGGACTATGTCTGTAAAGGTTCTGGCTGGACTCTGTCTAGTATAAACCGATTGGAGCTAAGAATTAGTCATTTCACACCGCTGCGGAACTAAATGATTATAAGATTGCTGGCTTTCGCAAATGATCCTGTAGTAGAATAGAAATTAGGTAATAAATATTATGTTTGTAAAAGAACTTGTGGTGTTTAATTCCTCGAACCTGTTACTATTATGTTAAATTGATGTTATATTTAATTTTTTTTGTATCGGCCAGGGATCGAACCAAGTAACTATTCAATAGGTAAATTAATGTTTCATTTTATATGAATTTAATACTTTTATAAATTTATGGTTCGATAAATACAAATTTCCATTATGGTGGTCTTGATGTCTGATAGGATGATGGTAGTAGATGATTTAAAGTCTCTTTACGAATGTTGAATGTGGTTTATTGAAATTATTATTGTTTCATAAAATTAAACAATTTTGCATCGATCGGGTATCGAACCGAGGACAGGAATCGATCGAATAAATATGTAAATTAATGAGTGATTTATTTAATGAATTTTGGAACTTTTCCCGAATTCCTAGCTTAATATTTACGGATTTTCAAGATGGCGGCCAAATTTCAAGATGGCGGGTGTCACAGAAATAAATGATTACTGCACTCTAGCGGATAATAATTAAACTAACATGGCGTCAGCGCACTCTCGCCGACGATACAATGATGATGGCTTCCATCATCGAAGACAAGATGGCGGACATGGCGTCATACTAGATGACGTTATATACCTATGCTTTGAAAAAAAAAGTGGTGGGAGTCAGTCTGCCTGCAGCCACCACGAGGGAAGGTTCAGTCGCAATTTTTTTTTTGCACTCGTCGGGGGTCGAACCGAGGACTCTGAACTCCGTGTCGTAAAAGTATATTTTTTATAAATATTTTATTAAATTTTTATTAATTGGATTTTTTTATAAATTTTAAAATTTTTCTCGTTAAAATCGGACAATAAATAAAGATTTTAAAGATGGCGACCGTAACGGAAATTGCAACGGTGACGTCATCATTCAAAATGTCGGTCATGGTATCCTTATTCCTAGAAATGGCTCATAAGCGGCTAACTCTTAGGAGTTTTAAGCCAGTTTTAGGAATTTTCAGCCGCTGGGATTTTTGACTAAAAACGGGAGTTTTTCCCTCGAAACGGGAAATTTTTCCCTCGAAAACGGGAATTTTCAATTTATTAAAATTTTTGTGATTTTTTGGCGGAATTTTTTTCCACAAAAATTGAAATTTTGGCGTTTTTTGAGGAATTTTGGGCAAATTTCGTCCAATTTTGGCAAGTTTTGAGGATCAAATTCATGGTCAAGGTCAAAGGTCAAGGTCACAACCATCCAAGATGGCCGCCGTGACGTCACAATCAAATATGGCGGACACCGGCTCCGGCTCCACCGCCTGCCGTCTGCGCTCGGTCCGGCTATCCTATACTACAACCAGCCAATGTAGTTCTTATCGGCACAATAAAAGTAATTTTTTAATATAAAATACATTGGCAGCACTTTGATTCGAATCATGACAACTCAAACCTCTGGATTGAAAACATATGCGTTTGACCCACGGACATTTATACATTTACAAGACCAAGATTAAGTTAGGTATATAAAAAACACATATTCAAACTTGTATTTTTTTATTGACGTGATAACGTCTTATAAAACGATGAACGCCGGCTGCACGCACGAAAAAGACTGACTCATTGTCATGTTCCGCCTGAGCCGAGCGTGCAAGTGAGAGCGCGGAACATGCGATAGAGAGGCACGATCGGCTTGTGACGCATCTATCTCTCTTCCACTCCATCGGCCGATGCGTCCGAGTAGAAGAGAGACAGCGGCAGCACACAACCTACACGCGAACTGTTTTGTCAACTGTTTATAAAAATAAGTGAAAAGTTAATGTGGTTTCCATTGTTTATTACAACAATAATTGCGGCAAAACAGGGTATTTAATTCTTGCATTTTAAGAATTTCATTAGCGATATAATCTCATATATTTGTTCTCATAACGTTATCACGTAAAATTATCGTCCGTAAACCGACTTTACAGACAAACCCTATTTTTATTAGAAGGAATAATATCATCACCTGCTAAAGGGTGTTGTTAATGCCATATTTATTTTCATTACAAGCTACCAGGAGCACCAGTTAACACACATTACCTTATAGACAGATCTCCCGCATTCTTGTTTCAGTAATCTATACCAGGAGCGCTAGTTAACACACATTACTTACTAGAGAGAGCTTCCGCCATCTTGATTTAAGTAATCTATACCAGGGGCGCACAACATCTGCTAAAGTGCGCTGCCGCCATATTAGTTTCATTTTTACCTGCTAGAGTGCAGGAATAATTTATTAACACACAGTCAACTGTCACTGTATCCGACATCTTGACATTTTGGTGCCATCTTGGAAATCTGTAATTATTAAGCTAGAAATTCGGAAAAAATTCCCAAATTCATAAACAAAATCACCTATCAATATACTGATTGATTAAATCAGTTCTTGTCCTTGGTTTGATCCCTGGTCGATATGAAAAAAAGTATTTGTTTGTTAAAAAGATATTAATTCAATAAAATATGATGAAAAATCATAAAAACGTTTTAAATTTATAATCGACTACCTCCAATAAGTCGATATGGCCACCATATTATCAATTCGTATTTATTTAACTGGAAATTTTGAAATCAATCAAAAATAAATCAAAATACTTATTAACAAAGAAATTGATTCAATCTATTATGCCTTTGGTTTGATTCTCGACCACTGATAAGAGTAGTTAAGCTTAAAATAAATTTTAAATTTGTTTCCCATTATCTTTCTGGAATTTATTAATCATTCTCTCTACGAAAAACGACTCTATACAAGATGCTTGTCGAAATATGTTTTCACTGTGAATTCCAAGGAAGTCTAATTTTTCGATGCGTGGAATGTGTTCCAAACAGTTCATGTAGAATTCTATACGTATAGGCCAAGCCTCTCCTCATCAAAAAGGATTTACCTATTCGGTGTGACTTAAAAATTGGTTGTCTGTAAAGCCTGTTTGCGGACGATAGTTTAACGTGGCAAAGTCATAACAATACATTGATGAAATGATCGCATACTTTTATGAATAAAATTGAATAATTTTTATTTTAATAATAAAATAATAAATACTTGAAATTATTCTAGTAATCAGATTTTTAAAATGCAAGAATAATTAACCTTTATTGCCGAAATTGTTGTTGTAATAAGCAATGAAAACCACATTAACTTTTCATTTAAATATAATTATGAACAAGTTTTCATATAAATAAACTGTATTCAAATATCTAACATAACCTATTATTACTGCACTCGCCGACAGATGCTACTTTTTAATAATAAAAGAATAAATACATGAAATTATACTAGTAATCAGATTTTTAAAATGCAAGAATAATTAACCTTTTTGCCGAAAATGTTGTTGTAATAAGCAATCAAAACCACCGATTAAAATTCTTTGAAAATATTTTACGTTTGTATTTCTTCCAGTGCTCAAAATGATATGCAATTGTGGCCCCGGGCACGAAATTTTATTTATAATTCATTAATAATAACGCCCATCGCGATAAACAAAGGAAAATATGTATTAACGAGTGCCTGGTTCCCGCGGCAGCTGGTAGAGAGCACGATTCGTTCGGTTCGCGTCCGCCACCGTAGATAGCAGCACCGTAGGGGAATAATATTATTTCGTTTTTATAATACGATTTTATAACAAATGCGCATCCCAAATACACCAAACATATTTATAATGAGTTACAATATTTTTTAAAACATTGTGCAAAAGATCCCGGGTGTAATTTGAATTATTATGTGTAACTGTAAAACACCATTGTTCGTTAAATACGTATTTGAAAATTCAACATTACTTTTAAATAACCGTATCGATTGTGCTGAAAATCGGTGGACGAACGTTAAATTATATAATATTAATAATTCAAACGACGAAAACATGATTGAAAAGTCAAAACGATTGTTGTTCCAATCGAGTGGAAGAGAGTTACGGCACATGCGTACAATGAGCGTAACGAGAAACATCCGTAGTGGGACAATGTGCGTTACGGGACACTTTTTCGTGCGTGCAGGTGGCGTTCATCGATTTATTAGACGTTGTCACGTCAAAAATATTTTAAACAGTTCAAGATCAATATCAGACGTATAGACCAGTCAACTCTAAACCAAGAGGTCAATCTTGACCTGACTTCAGTCCTGACTAGACACATTTAACGAAACGCTACACATTCAACAAAAAGAAAATATAACACAACATATCCATGAACATGCAATGAACACACAATACATAAACTTAAAATGCAATACATGTAATGAACACGCCGTGAACATGCAATAAACATGCAATGCACACACCAAAAAGGCAATGGACACGAATTGAATATTCCTATTGCTTTTGATTTCAACTGTTTATGACTTTTTGACATTGTCCTGGTAAATGAATAATTCGTTCAGAACTTTCATTTTCGGTGCCGCATTTCCAATATATCTGTTCAGTTAGCCAGTCAGCTTTACATGAATGAGAATCAACACAGATAAGTTGGTGCTTTTTAAAGAATTCGCTTAGTAGTCCGGGTGATACACCATGCGTATTCAAAAATTAAAAAAGAAGGAAAAAAAAGGCATGAAAGCAATTCGTTGAGCTGTAATAACATAATTTTTAAATACAACTTAAACAAATCACAATTACATCAAAATTAGTAATTTCAAAACTCTTTAAATGTTAACTCTCACCATCAACTATAACAGTATTTAAATATTAACTAATTTTATTTGAAATGTTCAATTTACGACAGACGGCTTATACATGGTGACAGGATGCAACGGCAACGCTATGTGTAAATGTGCAACTTACATAATTTAACAAGTGCTTTTGGCTGCGCAGGTTTCTCGATCCGGACAATTTTATCCAGCAATTTGTTACAAGCATTAATAAAATTTTCTTCGGCTCTGTTGTGGTGATCCCATTTTTTCTCTCCTAACATGAGAACATATTCTCGTGATAGAACGCCTGATGACTTATTCTTACCGCTCAGGCCAAGTTTATTTTCGACAAGATCACACAAGTGCCGAAGGCTCCAAATGTTACTTTTCTTATCCGTGATGAGATTGTATGCCTCACGATAAGTGCATTTGGCCGATTTATCTACGAAACTGTTGATTACATTCAAGGGACCCTACGTTGAACAACTCCCACTCACTACTGACAGCACTGCTCTCTAGAACATGTTAAAACAGGTGCCACCCCCTCCTGTTCGCCTGGTGCCTGTCCCGCCAAGCCTCACTCGAAGACGCGCGCGTCGTCTCTCATCCGTGCTTTCCCGCCAAGGTGGCAAGAGGTGGCACGTAATTTTTCTGTTTATTATAAAGAAATGTTTTCTGAATATGTCGGTACCAAATATTATTTTGGGACTAGTGGGACAAATATTTTACGTCTAAAACTCGACTTTACAAAGAAAAAAAAATTGATAACCCGATTGATGTGTAAATTTACAGCGTTAAGCTGTCTCGCCTACATGGGAACAGACTGATGTTTAATAGCCACATTAATTCATTGTAGTTTTGTGCCACTGACGAACCTAAGAATATCACAGTTTTGTGACGTTAAAAAGGCATACATATGGTATCCGCATAATCGAGCCAATTTGGAGGTTTCTCGCAGGTAAGCAGGTGGAGCAAATGTTCTGTTTTCGGCGGTTTAAGTTGCGCTGGACATTGCATAGCACCAGCATACACAATTAAAAGTAAATTGTTAATTTTAATTTTTTAGGTTTTGTCCAGGTAAAAGTCATTTGCCCCAAGTTGTTTATTAGGTACATAGCACGTATACACGGAATGACGACCGCAGCGCTGCAGAGGCCTAGTTTCTAAAAACTGTACTTCCTTAAAAAATACGCCTCATATATATAATATATATAACATACATATTATATATACACACACACACATTCTCGTTGCTGTGTCAGATTGCTTCTACTCGATCCCCTTCTTGCGACCTTCAACCCGACCGACCCCTTTGCTTCCTCTCCACCGCACGGGTCGTCTAGCCACCCTCCCCTCTTCCACACGAGATGCGGCCAATGAGAGAGCAGTTCAGGCACGCGTCGGCGAGTCGATCTAGGGAAAGGAAATACGCCTCCGGGCGTGCCGGCTGAGTTACGACGGCCGCGTGAAAATGCGAGCACGGTTCCCATCCTCATAACTCTCCCGTCACCGCTACGGCGTGCACCTAAGACGGCTGGGTTTTCAATAATGTGCAAAGGTTGGCAGTACATTTAGGAGGGCATTTTGTTTTGCCAGTTGGTGTAACTGCTAGCAATTTACAGCCAATAGAAAACTACCAAAACGAAAACAATATTGTAGACATTCATAAAACTTAGGCATCATGTTCATATCGTATTAAACATGTCCCACAATTATCTATACTAATATTATAAAGCTGAAGAGTTTGTTTCTTTGAACGCGCTAATCTCAGGAACCACTGGTCCGATTTGAACAATTCTTTCAGTGTTGGATAGTACATTTATCGAGGAAGGCTATAGGCTATATTATATTATCAATAACATTAGGGATCCTTACTAAAAGTCCAATTTAGAATGAAATGCGTTGGAGGGGGTTAGATACAACATGCAGTACACGTACGAAGTGTGTGTTAATGCCGCAGGCGCTATTGCCTATTAACCCTTAGCCGGAGACGTGAAAATATTTGACATATCTGGTGACGTGGTGCCCCTCAGACCCCAAAATGTTTTGTAGAAATTAACTGATTAGAAATTATTTTTGTTCCATGTAAAATTATTTAATGCATTTTTTATACTTATTAATTTAATTAAAAAATAAATTACTAAATAATTATTTACGAATTATAAAATACAATTTTTTCCATTGGTGCTTGCTCAAATAAATCTAAAAAATGCATATTTGTAATAATTGCTTTTTTTAAAAAAAAAAAGCAGATGGTAGCCTAAAAGTTTTATTTGCTATTCAATATAGATATAGTAAACAAACAAAATATAGAAAACTTCTATGAATAATAAGACTTTTTCATAAAATCTACAACAGATAAATTTTCCCAAAAAAAAAAAAAAAAAGAAATTACTTTTTTCCCCCAAAATTTTTTTCTTTGCATAACCAATGCTTAAACCACAACAAAATATATAATCTAGCTAACTAGAAAGCACATGCATACTTATATATTTTGAAAATGGCATTTTTACATAAAAAAAATAAAAAATTTGAAAAAATTAAATTTGTACGAAAAGTCACTGTTTGCTCTGTAATCATCACACATTGCTTTTCCACACACACTTTGATCACTTAAGTCACTAAAAATATCTTTCAACCACTTAGAAATAGTTTCGTCATAATCTAAATCGCCCACACTTACACATGTTCGTTTAGAAGCCATTTTATCACTTCTGAGATAGAAACATAACTGGTGACGTGGTGCCACTACGACCCCAAGTTATCTTTGCGACCTGATATCTAGCGCCAGACAGCGTAAACAAATCTGACACTGCAGGAGGAGACTATGTGATATCCAAGCGAAAGGTAGATGGTACCACAAGCAAGTGCCTTGAACTGCACATAGATGGCAGCAAGTTAAAGTTTTGCTGGGGTCACGGAGACCCCACGTCTCCGGATAAGGGTTAACATTGTTGCCACGCACTAGATGCCTTATCATTCTTAATTTTCCCATACAAGTAAAAAACACCCGTGTGATATTAACAACGAAGCAATCAGTACCCTCATAAGAGTTCAATTAGTATTTAAATACTTTTTATCACTTTAAATCGCAAACCTAAACTATTGTTTTTTTCCCTCTCTCTGTGTTTAATTTGTTTATTTTATTGCCCTTTTTTTCAAGTATATATATTTTACAGACTTGAAACTTCACAGTAATATTCCTTATGTTACGCAGTATGACATTTTCCGAAAATTAGATCCCATGGGTGGTTAAAACCAGGCAACAGTGGGTACTTTGTCTGCATGAGAACAGGATTTTGCATTGTTCATGCCTTTTGCGTCTCCATGGCAACGGGCATCGCGCGGCAGTGGTGGGGCATGTATAATGAGCGGCGCAAGAGTGATCTGCCTGTAGACTGCCGTAGCGAAGTACGGGTACATCAGTTGTACGTTGCGTGCACGAGTCGGGAAACCATCGGTGCTATTTATTTTCTCTCCGGTATATTATACAGCATTGAAATAAATTTTCACTGAATTTTTTTAAATTTACCATTACTGTAAATGGGAAATGTGGCTTAATTTTTTTCCATTAGTATAGCCGTGCGAAGCCGGGTCGGGCAGCTAGTTTTTAAAATTTATGTCATCATGCATTGTAAACCTGTTCGAAAGTATAAGTTTTATAGATTATTATGTGCTTCGCAAACACTCGTTACGTATCGAACTCAGAATATAGTGACGTCATGTAACATTCAAAATTCGATTTAATGCAGTTTTTTGGACATACGCCATTGCAGTTTGGCACTGTTTGTCATGGAAAAATTCCAAAAAACAAAAAAAAAACAACATTGAAGATAAAAAATGTACAGAAAACAAGACTGAATCAGCTGATGTTGGACAAACGGAACCAACGATGAAACTAAACAAGTATTATGGACAACATAACGACGACAGCATGGACAAAAAATGTTCAACCTCTAAATATCAGACTGCACAAAAATTCTTTTGAAGAAACTTAGTCATGGCTCATGAAAAATAAAATAACAATACAGACGAACACAGTGGGTTTACAACGACGAGAAAGAATAAATGCAAACAGCCAACAAACCTGGAAAACGCAGCAAACATATAAACACAACGATGAAGAGAAATAAGTACTATAGACAACACAACAGTTGCGACGTTTAGGGAACTAACATCTATTTCCGCCATTAGGCACAAACAGACTGATATTGGACTTTTTTTTTTACTTGTTTGTTTGAGTCCCTGTGCGTGCACTCAAGATGAGTGCCTTCCAGAGACCCTCTGTATTTTGCTTTGGAGTTCCTGGTCCACTGTACCTTCACCTCTTGCCTAGGGGATAGATCGAAGACCTATTATTTATAATGGCTTATTGCCCTGCTTATTGTTGATAGCTATTTGGTTGCCCCCCCCCCCCCCCCTAACTCACCCTCCAGTTCAGAAAGCCAGTCAGAGTGGCAGCCTTATACAATTGCTTACACGCTATACAAATATTTATTCCCTTCTTATACATGTATAAATAACTTATTTACATTAATTAAATATTATCGTTATTTAGCTTGGTTTTTAACGATATGGCAAGTTTGTCCCTATTCCTATGCTTAAATATGGATACATATTTTTTCTATGCCTACCCCCACCTAGGTAATAATTCACCTAGGTGGGGCTTCCCTACTGGATTCTACTGGCAGCGTCATAAGATATACAGTTTGCAATGAAATTATAATAATAATACTAAATATTGCGCTTCCTCCTAGTAAGGTGGGGTTGCTGCTCTATAACATGAATTATCTTATACTTTTTGTCTTATTGGAAATATAAACCATACTATTGTTTGACCTATTAGCTGTAGTGGCCTGCTGACCCAGTGGGTGTCTCCCGTCTTCAGGATTCCTGACAGGCCCATCTGGTTAGCGTGGCGCTCGAGGGTGATTCTCACCACCGGCACGGGCCCTGCTAGGCAGTCCCCTTCTTGGGCTGTTCCCACCAGGCCGTCCTTGTTTAGTGTAGAGTGCAGTTTAGTTCAGTGCTCTTTTGTCTAGTTTATTGTAAACCCCTAACTTGCGTACAGCAGGTTTCGCGTGTCCTTGGATTTTGTGGTAGAACTTCTTCCGTATTTCTTCGATCTTTTGATTTATGGTTTTCATGTTTGTTTTTTCGTGTATTTTCTGGTTGCTGGTTCCTCTTCTGCACTGTAAAATGACTCTGAGGCACTTATTTTATTTGTAGTGGTTGTGTGTGCCTTTATGCTGCTTTGCCCCATGCTTCGGTTCCGTACAGCATGGCTGTTCTTATTGTAGCTGTGTATAGTAGGAGTCTAGTTTTCATCTTGATGTAGTTTCATTTGAGCAAAGAATATAGTTAAAGATTTTTTCCTGTGGCTGCCTGTTCTGTTTTCTGTAACAGATTCTTTCATTTTATTTTTGAGTCAAGGAATATTCCCAGGTATTTCATTTCCTTAACCATAAGTACTATATTTCCATATAGGTTAGTTTCTGAATTATCATGTCTTCTTTTCCGTGTGCATTCAAGTATTGCACTTTTTGAAGGGTTACTTTTGATGGCCCACTGCCGCCAGTATACTAACATTTTCTTAATGGGGCGTTGTACCAACATCTTTGCAAATTTTTTTTCCTTGTCTTTTGTGTACACAACCGTGTCATCTGCAAATATGGTTATGTTTATGCCATATTCTTTTGGTATGAGAGAGAGCTCCTCCCTGTGGAACACCAGCATTTATGCATCTGTTAGTTGGTTTATGGCCATAGAGGGATACCTGAAAGCTTCTGTCTTTTAGATAGGCTTACACCAGTTTCCAGTATGCTGCTGGGATATCTGCCTGTATTAGTTTTTGTATTTGTTTCTATGTCTAAGAAAAGTGCAATTGTTGTCTTTTTCCTGTTTAATCCCTTTATTATATATTTCAAGATCTTGGTGATTGCCGGTATGCTAGAGTGCTTTTTTTGGAAGCCGAACTGTCGATTTGGTAGCAGTTTCTTTTCTATTGCTATCTTTCTGAGTCTTTTTACAGTAATTTTTTCTGTTACTTTAGTCATGGTATTCAGTAGGTTGATGGATCTTCTATTTTTTTTTGGGGGGGGGGGGGGGTAATTTCGGATCCTTGTTTGAAATTTTATCTAATCCTGTTGCTTTCTTGTTGGGTAGTGTTTTTATTACTTCTAGTAGTTCTTTCAGTGTGATCTTTGGCACTTCCTCTTGCTTTGAGTTTTCCTGGCCGTTCCTTATTGTTCTTTTTGCTTTTGTTAGTTGTTCTTCATCTACTAATTTGTGGTTTGGTTCGAACTGAGTTTCTAGTGTGTCTGCTATAGCTTCTTCTTTTTCCTTGGGTGCATAGTAGAGGACAGCTGTTCCATGTATGACAGGCGTATGTCTCTAAATATTCATGCCTGAAAGTTTACAGTTTATTTTTCCTATATTGTTTTGGTCTTTCATTATGTCGATCATATCTTCACAACTTTTATTTTTGTGTTCTTATGCTTTTTGCTTGATTTGGTTGTTTAGTTCTTTTAACCTGCTGCGCATAATTGGATCGTCGTAAGCTTGATGTTGACTTCTGGTTCTGTTTATTTCTTTAATTAGTTGATCTAGTTCCTCGTTTTTTTATAAGTTGTTCTTCTTGGTGTTGTAATTACAGTTTCTTGCCGTGTGTGTTCTTGTATTGTGTTTGCTATAAGTTTCGGTCTAGATGTCTACCATTTGCTATGCACTTATTTCAGGATAGTCTTCTATATATACTATCCTTAAATTTGTCCCAATTTTGCCCCAAGTTTGTTCTGGCTATTTTTCTTTCCAGCTTATCTCATGTGTTTGGTATGTTTATTTTCGTAATGTTAGGTAAGTTTTTCGAACTTAATTCTTGTAATACTTCTATTTCTGTTATTAGTTCAGTGTTTTTAATAAATCAGTTCAGAATATTGGGTGCACTTATGTGATTTGTAGGATAGAAGGTAGGTTGTTCTGCTAACTGCTCTAGTTCTTTTCCTTTTTTATTGTAAGTTTGGTTGCCCCAGCTTGGTTATCTGCTATTAAAGTCTTCCCCCCATAACATAAACCGGAGCTTGCTTTATTATGTGTTCAATGTTTTCACTCATGTACCTGTCTTTTGGTGGGCTGTAAAAGACTGTAATACTTAGGTATCCTTGATTACTTGGGAGTATTATATATGTGTTTCCCTCTTGCCCTCCTATTGGCATATCTTATTCCTTTTTTGGTGAAGATGGCTGTTCCTCCTCCCATTGTTGTTTTCCTCTCTGTTCTATAAATGTCATAGTTTGGTATGTAGTACCTGGTTTTTTCTTGTAACTTTGTTTCTGTAATGAAGGCAATGTCAATATTTTCTTTAAACAAGATGGTGGCCAGTTCATATGTTTTAGATTTTAGGCCATTTGCATTCCATACCATTGTTTATAGTTGTGTCCTATTTATATTGCATGGTTGTGTTACAGTGACCATTGCAGTTTATTTGTTTTATTCTTCTTGTTATTTATTATTTGCTGTGGGTTCATGTCAGTTGATTTTTCTTGGGGGAATGTTATAATGTCTATGTATTTCTGTTCTTCCTCTTCCACATGTGTTTCCTGTTCTTGATAATATTTCTTTATTTATGTTGTCTGTGCTGTGAAACTTTATTTTACTTGCCTCTTGTGGCTTGTTATCTTGCTCTGCTGGATTGTAACTCAGTATTGTAAATTCCCTTTATTTTTAAGTTTTACATGTGATTACTTTCTTTTTAATCTGAAAAACTTTCTTGATTGCATTTTGTAATTCTTCTGTGTTTATGAATTAAATTGCTTCTTGAAGATCTTGTATTGTGTCGCTTTCCTTTGTTTGATTGCTTTCATTTATTTGTTGTGTTTTGTTTGTCTTTGTTTATTTGCCCATTTATGTTGAATTTCTGGGAAGATCTCCAGCATTGTTTTGGGGGCTGCTTGTTCTTGTTTAGCTTTCATTTTTCTTCTTATTTTTGTCTTACTGGGCACACTTTGCTGTTAGCAATGTGTTGTACTATACATTTTGCGCACTTGTATCTATTATTTTTGAGTTGCTGTGCACTCCTTTGTCCTGTAGTTTGCTGCACACTTCAAACATTTTTCTTTTTTGATTGCAGCAGCTGCTGTTGTTGTGACCATATTGCTGGCATTTGTAGCATTGCAATAGCATATATGGTTTATTTTTTCGTGCTGACGACGAATTCTCTCAGTATGTGTAGATTAATAAAGTTTTCCTTTTCCTGTAATGGGAGTTTAACTTTGTATAGTGGCATTGGTACTCTGACCTTAGCTCTCTCCCTGTACTGCCATTGTGTCATTTGCATAATCTAAATGACCTCGAAACCTTCTTCGAGGATTTATCGGACTTCCTCTGCTTTTGTTATAGCATGAAGACATCTCAGAACGCCATGTTATATTACTTCATTTCCAGTCGCTATCTTGGATTTCATCATATCCTGTCTTGTACTATGTCATTTCCTGTCGCCATCTTTTATTGCATCATTTACGTTCGTCATTTTTAATTCTAGAACTTCCTGACATTTTGTTTTCTAGAACCTTCAACTTTTTAAATTCTAACTTTCTACCACATTGGATTATGTCATTACTGATGAGCCCTGTGGTTTTGGATTTAGGATTTTCAGATTATTGTTACACAACTTATATTTGTCCATATGTCGAGGTTTCTTCACATGTCCCATGCATTGGGACCAGACTCACAATTGTTGTGATGTCATCAATCATGGAGATATAACATTCCTCCCCTGCCATGTTTTCGGTGGGCTACAACTTCAACCATCCCGAGTGTCAGTGTGCTGACAACTTGCAGGGTAACCTCCACCTGGATCACTTATGTGACATGATACTAACCTGCAGCGACAAGATGCAGGAGCGTCTTTCATGATGTACCAGTGCTGTCCTCATGACATAGACTAACTGGTGTAACTTCTGTTACAAAAAAATAATCTAAACTAGTGATGTTAAGTGACATGGGAAGTCAACTTGCAGTCTCAACTCTAACTGCTTGAAAATTGCCTGCGCGAACTGTGCCATGGAGTTTCCAGATCTGACAGTATGGGATATTCAATAAACCTGCTCTATCTCCGACCAAGAAGCAGGAGGATAGCAGCCCTCAAGCCTCCAATTACCCCCAAGCTCCGCACTTCAACCAACTGAACAAAGATAGTGACAGGAGTGCGTTTGGTCAACATCCACGACTTTATAATTACCGAAATGGGGAAGTGGTGATTTGAAGATGTTTTGGCAAAAAAAAAAAAAAAAAAACCCTCCAGTTCTGGCTCATACCTCAACTCGATCAGGGCTAGCCTGAGAAGCTGACCTATGTATTAAATCGAGGATAATGTTCCACTCAAGTACAACATTGTGCTTGAATGTGAATTACGAAAAGCCTATGGATGCAATAGAAGATAAGAGGGTCATAAAAACTATACATGTTTCCCTCTATGCAATTCACAAGGGGGAGGATGCTGTGGCAGAACCCGTCTCAATGACATGCAAGAAGTAGAAGGACCACATTTTTTAAGGAAACTGTATGGACCTTATCTATCATGAAGCGTCTAAAGCTGCGAATAAATAAGCTTGACCCATTTCATACCAGCTCCTACATTAAGTTACCCAACTCTAAGTCTAAACATATAGTTATCAACCCCTAGATTCTAGATGACTACATTTTCTTCAAGTGCGTTATCCTACCAAATTCGTGGAGGGTGATCATCCCGAGTGGGCCATTTTAGCATTTATCAATGATTTTTCCTCCTTGGTACATTTTCAACTCACTACACACCATGATGTCATCTATGTAGATAAACATTATATCAAGCATTTTGTTTAAAATGAAAGAGTTGGTAAGCTCTTTAATGAAAATGTGAGATTATTTATGTATTTGCCTGGAATGGCTTCGGATATCGTGAAAAACTATATCTCCATAGTCTGAGGGAAGATTTTAACCTTGTTTATCTAAAATTCGGTTCTCGTGCCGTACCGATCCTCCGCTTTGTTTCATTTGGAAAATGTTTTATTCTTTGGTTTGTTGTGTTATATCAAGCATGAGTGCGGTTTTCTTGGCTTCTCCCAGTTATTTTTCTTCGACAATTACTGTCCAAGATGTTACTACATGGAAAATTTACGAGGTTCACCAATTAATGTGGGATACTATGAAGAACAAATTCAGCAAAGTAAGTACCCAAACAACTATTCGGTAGAGCATGTGATACCTCAGAAAGATGATTGTGAAATGGCTAATCTATTATTAAATCTGAAATCTAATGGATAAATACTAATAATGTTATATGAATAATAATATAGTGAGATGTGTTAGGTAAAAGATACATTTTTTTAATGTGAGTCTTAACTAAAATAATATTTTTATTCTTTAAGTTATATCACTGCTTGAAACTTTTCTCTGGTGACAAGGCCAGGATGGTCGACGAAGACACTTAAAAAGCTATTAGGTGGCTGGGAATGTGTGGTGCCGTATCTAGGGAGGACTAAATCTCACGGATATTAGGAATGCGAAAGCGTTATGGTGAGAGAGGAGCAGGGAGCAGGTATGCTGGCTACGTCAGAGGAGAGCGCGCTTGGGACACATTCCTCCTTGCAGGACTGGCAGAGAGGTGCAGAGGTGTGGGAGGATGGGTGGCGAGGGTAGGACTGTGTCTTGTAAATACAGCAGATGGCTGAAAGCAAGCTACAGCTTGATGCTAACAGCATGTGTAAGATTGTAGAGAACGATTTCAGTTGCACTTGAACGAGTGTAGAGATTTGTGGTACCTCTACACCCATAACAATAAAACGAATATTTAAAGCGATGAGGAGGATGGGTAAGCGTATCTTCACAACTGGACTGATATAGAGCGCTGGGACGTCAGGGTCGCCGCTGGACGTGTGAGGAGACATGGGGGTGAACTCCCGAGCGAGACCGTTCACCCATAGAATTATGCTCAGCAGCTGGGCAGTCTCTCCGGAGACGAGCTGTGAGGCACCGGTGTGGTCCCCTGCTACTTTATCCCGGTGCGAGTGGGACTGATCATAACCATCGTCAGGAACGGACCCTACATTGATTCAGGTTAGAATGTGTGGGTGCGCTAGATTGTACGAGAGTGTGAGCCTATGCTGGGAGTAAGCTTTTAATGTGTGTTACAACCACCTCATGAAAGTGAAATTTGATTTGGGCAATGAAGTATGGCTACTTTACATGGTTTTGCGTGGGAGATTTGTAGCCGAGTGATTTTTTTTTTTTTAATATTCAGTCGTGTTTGTTTTAAAAAAATATGGTTAGATAGTATACATTTTACGTTTGTAATATTTTAAAATATGTTTTAATTGATACTAATAAATTATTTGATTTTAGTTCTGATACTTATTTTTCCTTCATTTCTCCCTTCAAGGTAGTAATTAAATCCAACAGTTTCAAAGAAAAAGATAGTGAGTATTTATTACATCAATTAAATTTTTCTTGGAGAAGAAATAAATGGAAACATATACAAGCACGTAAATTTCTGACACTACTTCCACGTGTACTAAAACACGTTCCTCTTTAAAAAAATACATTAATATAATATTGATTGTGTTGAAAACTTTGAAATTGTTTTGGAACTTATGTACAAGCTAATGTAACATCAGTTTTTTGTTATTAATTAAATAAAAATTTATTAAAAATATTATTATTTATTTGCTAAATATATTTGAATGTTAAACAAATGTAGCTTTGGAATCCCCAAAGTTTAGATGATTAATTTGATATAAAATAACATATATCTCAGTCTATACATATCGAAATAATATATTATACTCAAAATATAACACCATTTTGGTCACAACTGTTATCATGAACAAAATAGATACATCTTAAACTATTTGTAATTAAAAAAAAACTAATGAATTATTAAAATTAATTTGGACTTTTGAAAATAATGTGAAATTTTTTGGTCTATAAGGTTTATAACAACAATGGTATGAAATAGAATATTGACCATATAAGCATGAGGAAGAGCGACACTAGCGTACTTTAGGAACCAATGCCAAAAACAAAGTTACGAGTCATACATCAGTTGAAAGCAAGATGGCTGTATCCACCATGAAGGTGAAAATTAAGATGGCTGCCTCCAGCAGATGAAATTTATATGGCTATTTTTCTGAAACAAAAAGCGCAACATTCAGAAGTGGGGCGCTCGATGTCAAAATCGCCATAACGAAAAACGCAATGTTCAAGAGTGGGGTGCTCTATTCCAATACGACTACCAGTAATGACTTAATCCAAGATGGCATCTGCAATTTACTTAAACCAATATGGTCACCGGAAATGATGTAACCCAAGATGGCCACCATAAATGACATAATCCCTGGTTCCCGACTCATGACCCGGTATCCCCATAACTACTTATATTCTATGCCACTGGAAACCATAAAATACAATACGGAAGTTGGGCTGTAAAACTAGTGTCAGAATTTCCAAAACCATAGTAATGGAAGTGATCCCACTTTTCCTTACATACACTTACACTTAACTTTATCTAGAAAGGGATTTTTTATTTTTCGTTCTACTCTCGACACACGTGGTTCACTTGTGGTCTGGCCCTTGGTGATTGATTAATCATCACACTCATGTGCGAGTGTCGGTGGAAACTTGTAATATGAGCCACCGAAAAAATTTATGCTCCAAAATATATCTACATGAAATTTTAATATACCAAAATATTTTTAGTTTGCAGCCAATCAAGTTAGGAACGTATTAGAGAAACTTTTTTTATTTTATTTGTATTCCATTGAGCCTTCTTTTGGTAGAAACCATAAGGCTATGGAAAATGTCATTTACATATTTACAGTTTTACATATACATACAATTTTTACATGTACACAGTTTTGCATACACATACACATATAGTTTTACATACACATAACTTTGAAGTAAAACAAATAGTAATAACATTTTTCAGATAATCTGAATTACAAATATTACATTATTTCTTTTATACATATCATAAACATGACATGTCAAGCAATTCCTATATTTTTTCTTATAAAAAAATTAAGCAGGATATTTTTGTTAGTCATTGTAGCTATACAAGGGAGTCTGGCTGTTCCAGAATGCTTCCCCTCTTTCAGCAGTATACTCCAGTAGTATATAATAGCCGGAGCTGGCACAGGCTTCAGGCTGAGGTGCCGAGGTGCCGACCGTCATATTGGATTGTGACGTCACGGCGGCCATCTTGGATGGTTGTGACCTTGACCTTTGACCTTGACCTTGAATTTGATCCTCAAAATGGGTCAAAATCCGCCAAAATTGGGCAAAATTTGCCCAAAATTCCTCAAAAATCGACAAAATTTCAATTTCTGTGAAAACAAATTCCGCCAAAAAATCTCAAAAAATTCCACAATTCAAAAATTCCCGTTTTCGAGGGAAAATTTCCCGTTTTTAGTCCTTAAAAATCCCAGCGGCTAGAAATGTCCATATGTAGGCTTAAGCATCCATGTCTACAGCCTACGATAAGCCTCTGAAGTCATCATGGATTATGACGTCACCGTTGCAATTTCCGTTACGGCCGCCATCTTTAACTTTTTTTATTTATTATCCGATTTTAATGAAAATTTTTTTTAAATTATAAAAATATTCATTTAATAAAATTTCAATAAAATTTTTTTAAAAATCATACATTAACGACACGGAGCTCGGAGTCCTCGGTTCAAACCCGACGAGTGCAAAAAAAATAAAAATGGCGACCGATTCTTCCCCCCGCGGTGGCTGCAGGCATACTGACTCCCACCACTTTTTTTCAAAGCATATATATCGTCAGGTAGTATGACGTCATGTCCGCCATCTTGTCCTCGTCTGCTGGAAGCCATCATCAGTGTATCGTCGGCGAGAGTGCGCTGACGCCATGTTAGTTTAATTCTTATCCGCTAGAGTGCAGTAATAATTTATTATTGCTGTGACACCCGACATCTTGTCATTTGGTCGCCATCTTGAAAATCCGTAATTATTTAGCTAGAAATTCGGGAAAAATTCCAAAATTCATTAAATAAATTTGTAATCTATATACTGATTGATTAGGTCGACTAAGGTCCTTGGTACGATCTAGGACGATGCAAAAAAAAGGAAATATAACATCAATTTAACATAATAGTAACAGGTTCGAAAATAAAAACACTGCAAGTTCTTTTACAAACATAATATTTATTACATAATTTCTATTTTACTACAGGATCACCTGCGAAGGTTAGCAATCTTACAAACATTTAGGTCCGCATAGACGTGAAATGACTAATTCTTAGCTCCAATAGGTTTATACAAGACAGAGTCCAGCCAGATCCTTTACAGACATAGTCCTCCTCTTCTTGACAGAGTTTCTGGATACCTTGTTTAACAGTTTGCTCGATATCGTTAGAACTGTAAATTACTGCAGCCGATGTCTTGAATGCACACTTCTTCACTTTGTCATCGAACGGATAAGGCTTTCCATATATACAGTCCAACCACAAGTTATATTTCAAAGGTCCGTTTGTTGCTACGTCATCAGTAAGCTGATTGATTATGTCCTGTCTGATATCATCAAGAAAATTACAAATGTCCTTTGACTCACTTAACGTACTTGGATAATAGTAGTCTTTCAATGTTCCACGAAATGCAGACTGCGCCAAGTAGAAGCCATTATCGTTCACTTGTAATGCTCCGATCACAGTCTTATGTTTATTTTCATGTTCAGATGCCACAGCAATCGGTTGCTGCACATCAGTTTTTTTACTTGTACGCTCACGAGTCACCAATCTAAACTCAGGAGTCGAAATTTCTACAGGTAGTTCAGCAGTAGGCGCACGGACTTCACCTTTACAGTTTATCGAATGTTGGCGCAAACTATCAATACGTGTAAACCATTCATGACACCCATCACAGCGAAACTTCATGCGAGAAGGACTCTTCGTACATTTACTCCTCTCATGTCTCCGTACATCATGTGCAAATGCAAACGTCATGTCGCAGTAGCCACAAGGATGCCTAGTTGAAGACAAACCCGAACCAGATGTCGCTGTTACTGCAACTGAATCATTTCCAGGCATACTCTTATGCACATCAATGCATCGTTGTTGTATAGAAACCTTTACTTTCTGCCGCACTGCAGGTCCTTTACATGTCTCCAAGTGATGCTTCAAATTAGCATTTCTTGTAAATTGCTTGCGACACTTAATACAACCAAACATTTTACGATAAGGGTTCTTGGCACATTCTCTCTTCTCGTGACGACGAGCATTGCTGATGTTTGAGAAAATCTTGTCACAGTAACGACATCGATGTTCGTTAGTTGACGATTCGCCATCCATTGAAGTCTCCATCGAGGGCGAAACAGCGTTCGTCGAGGTTTCCTGTACAGTCAGCACTACCGGCATTAAAGTCTCTTCTGCTGGTGGTATCACATCTGTTGAAATCCCCTCCAATGTTGACGTCATCGTTACCAACGGGATCTGCTCCTTCTCCGTCGTAGCTGTCGATAAGGTTCCCGTAGTCGATGGTACAACCTCCGAGTTCAACGTTAAAGACGGTAAAGATGCCATCGAGTTCGCAAGAACAGGTAATTACGCGATTTATGCACCAGATTAAACAATCTAGGTGATCCTTACACCGCCGTCGTCAGAAACAAACTGAGCGTCCTGCTGTCTAGGACTCGCTTATATACATGCACCGGATGGAATAATACGCTAGTCAAATCAAGAACAATTTATTATAATACTAGAGTCAAAACAACATTAAAAAAATAGAAGCACCATAAAAAAAATAAAGGAAGCACACTTGGAAGCACCGACAACGAAAAGGCAGCACATTTGGAAGCACCGACAACGAAAAAGGCAGCACCATCATCGAAAAGGTCGCACATTTGTCATTGGCTCCAATATTCATTGGCTCCAATATTCATTGGTTCCATCAGTCTATTGATTCTATCAGTCTAGTGACTCCAACAGTCATTGACACCAACGGCCTTTTTCTTCATCAGCTCCAATGATATTTGGCTAGAATGCTACGAGTCTAAGAGACCATGAGACTACAATTCTACGAGTGTACAAGACTCCTCCAACTACCTTCAAGTGTATAAAGCTCCAAATGCTCCAACAGCTCCAACACGCAATGTACGCGCAATACATGCAATTTACACGCAATAAATGTAATGATTACACAGTACACACACACAGGAAACGGAACGTACACACAGTACACACAGGAAACTGAACGTACACACAGTACACACAGGAAACGGAACGTACACACAGTACACACAGGAAACGGAACGTACACACAGTACACACAGGAAATGGAACGTACACACAGTACACACACAGGGAACGGAACGTACACACAGGAAACGGAACGTACACACAGTACACACAGGGAACGGAACGTACACACAGTACACACAGGAAACGGAACGTACACACAGTACACACAGGAAACGGAACGTACACACAGTACACACAGGAAACGGAACGAACACGTAATATTCACGCAATTGACACACAGTACACGCAGAGTACACGCAATTTACGCAAAGTACACCCAATGTACGCAATGTACGCAATATATATGTAATGTACACACAATGACTACGCTTCGTTCGCGCAGGACAAGCATTTAATGAAAACGAAGCACGTTTGGACGGAAATTCTATAAAACGAAAGCTCATTTAACGAAAAGGAGGCGCATTCTCTCGTTCATTCAACTTGGTAGGATACGATCTTCAATGATAAGTTAGGATATAATCTCTCCAACAGTCTATGAATCCAACAGTTTATATTTCCATTAGCCATCGACTCCAACAGTCATTGACTCCAACAGTCATTGGCTCCAACAGTCATTGCCTCCAACAGACATTGTCTCCAACGGCCTTTTGGTTCATCAGCTCCAATGATATTTGGTTAGAATGCTACGACTCTAAGAGACTATGAGACTACAATTCTACGAGTGTACAAGACTCCTCCAACTACCTTCAAGCGTACAAAGCTCCAACTACTTCAGCAGCATTATGTTATAATAGTACAAGGCTACTTGACTACGAAGCTACAAGTCTACATGGCTCCAATTGCGGCATCTGTCTTCGGCTGAATTTTCTCTTTGGCTCCAACTGCTACAGCAGCATTATGTTATAATAGTACAAGGCTACTTGACTACGAAGCTACACATCTACAAGGCTCCAATTATCACATCTGTCTTCGTCAGCATTTTCTCTTTTGCTCCCACTGCTCCAACAGCATTATGTTATATGATTCCATGGATACTTTGTTACATAGCTACAGGTCTACGAGGTTCCAATGCATCATGTTTACGAAGCTTCCAGAACACAGGGTTACGAGACTGCGAGGCTACAGGACTACGAAGCTTCCAGGACACGAGGCTACATGGCTACGAGACTACATGACTCTAACTGATTACAATAGCACCACTCAGTGGTGAGAGTTAGGTTATCTCATGCAAAAGTACTTTATGCATGTAGTTCTGCTTTTCAACAACAGATGGCGCCACATGTTGCTTGCAGGTAAATAATATTTAGTTCTTTTATGCGGGATGCGGGATGCTCACTAACGATCGCAAAAGAAGGATGGCTTCGCTAGACTCCAAGGAAAAGGAAGTTCGTCTTACATGTTGGTGCTCCACAGATGTCTCATGGCGTAATATTAATTTGACTGAGTAATGATATTTGTCAATTCCACCTGATAAAAATATTGCAAGTTTTGATTTAGTAGCAGAAATTATCGAATTAAATGTAACTCCAATTAAAATGACATGTCTCAATAGACAAAAAAAAATCCATGCAGAGAGTGGTTCCTCAGAATAGTCAGAAACACTTGAAGAAACCACAGGAATGATTGCAAATACACGGGAAAAACCATCAAATTATTGACATTAATAATCAGGAGCACACGGAGAAAACCATCATAATATTGGCAAGAATAATCAGGAGCACACGGAGAAAACCATCATAATATTGACCAGATTAATCAGAAGTACTCGGAAAAAACCACCACATGTTTTCCTTGATATCATAAAATTACAGGAAAAAAAATATTTAAAAAAAATAAAAATAAATTAATAAAAAAATTAAAAAAAAAAATAAAAAAATGCATAAATTTCTGGCTTGTACAAGAACTCTATCTTTGCTCAACAATGATAAGTTTACAAGCTAGCAGAAACTGTTTATGCATTTTTTTTATTTTTTTTTATTTTTTTATTAATTTATTTTTATTTTTTTTAAATATTTTTTTTCCTGCAATTTTATGATATCAAGGAAAACATGTGGTGGTTTTCTCCGAGTACTTCTGATTAATCTGGTCAATATTATGATGGTTTTCTCCGTGTGCTCCTGATTATTCTTGCCAATATTATGATGGTTTTCTCCGTGTGCTCCTGATTATTAATGTCAATAATTTGATGGTTTTTCCCGTGTATTTGCAATCATTCCTGTGGTTTCTTCAAGTGTTTCTGACTATTCTGAGGAACCACTCTCTGCATGGATTTTTTTTGTCTATTGAGACATGTCATTTTAATTGGAGTTACATTTAATTCGATAATTTCTGCTACTAAATCAAAACTTGCAATATTTTTATCAGGTGGAATTGACAAATATCATTACTCAGTCAAATTAATATTACGCCATGAGACATCTGTGGAGCACCAACATGTAAGACGAACTTCCTTTTCCTTGGAGTCTAGCGAAGCCATCCTTCTTTTGCGATCGTTAGTGAGCATCCCGCATCCCGCATAAAAGAACTAAATATTATTTACCTGCAAGCAACATGTGGCGCCATCTGTTGTTGAAAAGCAGAACTACATGCATAAAGTACTTTTGCATGAGATAACCTAACTCTCACCACTGAGTGGTGCTATTGTAATCAGTTAGAGTCATGTAGTCTCGTAGCCATGTAGCCTCGTGTCCTGGAAGCTTCGTAGTCCTGTAGCCTCGCAGTCTCGTAACCCTGTGTTCTGGAAGCTTCGTAAACATGATGCATTGGAACCTCGTAGACCTGTAGCTATGTAACAAAGTATCCATGGAATCATATAACATAATGCTGTTGGAGCAGTGGGAGCAAAAGAGAAAATGCTGACGAAGACAGATGTGATAATTGGAGCCTTGTAGATGTGTAGCTTCGTAGTCAAGTAGCCTTGTACTATTATAACATAATGCTGCTGTAGCAGTTGGAGCCAAAGAGAAAATTCAGCCGAAGACAGATGCCGCAATTGGAGCCATGTAGACTTGTAGCTTCGTAGTCAAGTAGCCTTGTACTATTATAACATAATGCTGCTGAAGTAGTTGGAGCTTTGTACGCTTGAAGGTAGTTGGAGGAGTCTTGTACACTCGTAGAATTGTAGTCTCATAGTCTCTTAGAGTCGTAGCATTCTAACCAAATATCATTGGAGCTGATGAACCAAAAGGCCGTTGGAGACAATGTCTGTTGGAGGCAATGACTGTTGGAGCCAATGACTGTTGGAGTCAATGACTGTTGGAGTCGATGGCTAATGGAAATATAAACTGTTGGATTCATAGACTGTTGGAGAGATTATATCCTAACTTATCATTGAAGATCGTATCCTACCAAGTTGAATGAACGAGAGAATGCGCCTCCTTTTCGTTAAATGAGCTTTCGTTTTATAGAATTTCCGTCCAAACGTGCTTCGTTTTCATTAAATGCTTGTCCTGCGCGAACGAAGCGTAGTCATTGTGTGTACATTACATATATATTGCGTACATTGCGTACATTGGGTGTACTTTGCGTAAATTGCGTGTACTCTGCGTGTACTGTGTGTCAATTGCGTGAATATTACGTGTTCGTTCCGTTTCCTGTGTGTACTGTGTGTACGTTCCGTTTCCTGTGTGTACTGTGTGTACGTTCCGTTTCCTGTGTGTACTGTGTGTACGTTCCGTTCCCTGTGTGTACTGTGTGTACGTTCCGTTTCCTGTGTGTACGTTCCGTTCCCTGTGTGTGTACTGTGTGTACGTTCCATTTCCTGTGTGTACTGTGTGTACGTTCCGTTTCCTGTGTGTACTGTGTGTACGTTCCGTTTCCTGTGTGTACTGTGTGTACGTTCAGTTTCCTGTGTGTACTGTGTGTACGTTCCGTTTCCTGTGTGTGTGTACTGTGTAATCATTACATTTATTGCGTGTAAATTGCATGTATTGCGCGTACATTGCGTGTTGGAGCTGTTGGAGCATTTGGAGCTTTATACACTTGAAGGTAGTTGGAGGAGTCTTGTACACTCGTAGAATTGTAGTCTCATGGTCTCTTAGACTCGTAGCATTCTAGCCAAATATCATTGGAGCTGATGAAGAAAAAGGCCGTTGGTGTCAATGACTGTTGGAGTCACTAGACTGATAGAATCAATAGACTGATGGAACCAATGAATATTGGAGCCAATGAATATTGGAGCCAATGACAAATGTGCGACCTTTTCGATGATGGTGCTGCCTTTTTCGTTGTCGGTGCTTCCAAATGTGCTGCCTTTTCGTTGTCGGTGCTTCCAAGTGTGCTTCCTTTATTTTTTTTATGGTGCTTCTATTTTTTTAATGTTGTTTTGACTCTAGTATTATAATAAATTGTTCTTGATTTGACTAGCGTATTATTCCATCCGGTGCATGTATATAAGCGAGTCCTAGACAGCAGGACGCTCAGTTTGTTTCTGACGACGGCGGTGTAAGGATCACCTAGATTGTTTAATCTGGTGCATAAATCGCGTAATTACCTGTTCTTGCGAACTCGATGGCATCTTTACCGTCTTTAACGTTGAACTCGGAGGTTGTACCATCGACTACGGGAACCTTATCGACAGCTACGACGGAGAAGGAGCAGATCCCGTTGGTAACGATGACGTCAACATTGGAGGGGATTTCAACAGATGTGATACCACCAGCAGAAGAGACTTTAATGCCGGTAGTGCTGACTGTACAGGAAACCTCGACGAACGCTGTTTCGCCCTCGATGGAGACTTCAATGGATGGCGAATCGTCAACTAACGAACATCGATGTCGTTACTGTGACAAGATTTTCTCAAACATCAGCAATGCTCGTCGTCACGAGAAGAGAGAATGTGCCAAGAACCCTTATCGTAAAATGTTTGGTTGTATTAAGTGTCGCAAGCAATTTACAAGAAATGCTAATTTGAAGCATCACTTGGAGACATGTAAAGGACCTGCAGTGCGGCAGAAAGTAAAGGTTTCTATACAACAACGATGCATTGATGTGCATAAGAGTATGCCTGGAAATGATTCAGTTGCAGTAACAGCGACATCTGGTTCGGGTTTGTCTTCAACTAGGCATCCTTGTGGCTACTGCGACATGACGTTTGCATTTGCACATGATGTACGGAGACATGAGAGGAGTAAATGTACGAAGAGTCCTTCTCGCATGAAGTTTCGCTGTGATGGGTGTCATGAATGGTTTACACGTATTGATAGTTTGCGCCAACATTCGATAAACTGTACAGGTGAAGTCCGTGCGCCTACTGCTGAACTACCTGTAGAAATTTCGACTCCTGAGTTTAGATTGGTGACTCGTGAGCGTACAAGTAAAAAAACTGATGTGCAGCAACCGATTGCTGTGGCATCTGAACATGAAAATAAACATAAGACTGTGATCGGAGCATTACAAGTGAACGATAATGGCTTCTACTTGGCGCAGTCTGCATTTCGTGGAACATTGAAAGACTACTATTATCCAAGTACGTTAAGTGAGTCAAAGGACATTTGTAATTTTCTTGATGATATCAGACAGGACATAATCAATCAGCTTACTGATGACGTAGCAACAAACGGACCTTTGAAATATAACTTGTGGTTGGACTGTATATATGGAAAGCCTTATCCGTTCGATGACAAAGTGAAGAAGTGTGCATTCAAGACATCGGCTGCAGTAATTTACAGTTCTAACGATATCGAGCAAACTGTTAAACAAGGTATCCAGAAACTCTGTCAAGAAGAGGAGGACTATGTCTGTAAAGGATCTGGCTGGACTCTGTCTTGTATAAACCTATTGGAGCTAAGAATTAGTCATTTCACGCCTATGCGGACCTAAATGTTTGTAAGATTGCTAACCTTCGCAGGTGATCCTGTAGTAAAATAGAAATTATGTAATAAATATTATGTTTGTAAAAGAACTTGCAGTGTTCTTATTTTCGAACCTGTTACTATTATGTTAAATTGATGTTATATTTCCTTTTTTTTGCATCGTCCTAGATCGTACCAAGGACCTTAGTCGACCTAATCAATCAGTATATAGATTACAAATTTATTTAATGAATTTTGGAATTTTTCCCGAATTTCTAGCTAAATAATTACGGATTTTCAAGATGGCGACCAAATGACAAGATGTCGGGTGTCACAGCAATAATAAATGATTACTGCACTCTAGCGGATAAGAATTAAACTAACATGGCGTCAGCGCACTCTCGCCGACGATACACTGATGATGGCTTCCAGCAGACGAGGACAAGATGGCGGACATGACGTCATACTACCTGACGATATATATGCTTTGAAAAAAAGTGGTGGGAGTCAGTATGCCTGCAGCCACCGCGGGGGGAAGAATCGGTCGCCATTTTTATTTTTTTTGCACTCGTCGGGTTTGAACCGAGGACTCCGAGCTCCGTGTCGTTAATGTATGATTTTTAAAAAAAATTTATTGAAATTTTATTAAATGAATATTTTTATAATTTTAAAAAAAAATTTCATTAAAATCGGATAATAAATAAAAAAAGTTAAAGATGGCGGCCGTAACAGAAATTGCAACGGTGACGTCATAATCCATGATGACTTCAGAGGCTTATCGTAGGCTGTAGACATGGATGCTTAAGCCTACATATGGACATTTCTAGCCGCTGGGATTTTTAAGGACTAAAAACGGGAAATTTTCCCTCGAAAACGGGAATTTTTGAATTGTGGAATTTTTTGAGATTTTTCGGCGGAATTTTTTTTCACAGAAATTGAAATTTTGTCGATTTTTGAGGAATTTTGGGCAAATTTTGCCCAATTTTGGCGGATTTTGACCCATTTTGAGGATCAAATTCAAGGTCAAGGTCAAAGGTCAAGGTCACAACCATCCAAGATGGCCGCCGTGACGTCACAATCCAATATGACGGTCGGCACCTCGGCACCTCAGCCTGAAGCCTGTGCCAGCTCCGGCTATTATATACTACTACTACTCCATAAATTCTTTTAAATTGTAAAATGGATTGCATACAAATATATTTTTATGGAAATTTTGTATTTGTCTATGTTGCTGATTTCCATTATTTTGTAAGGTAAGATATTAAATAGTATTCTGCCAATGTGCTCTATTCCTATCTCAAATTGAGTAGTGGTGTGTTGTATGGGTCTCAATTTATTGCAGCCTTGAGTATTATGATGATGGACATCTTTATTTCTTTTAAATTTGGTTTGGTGTCTATAGCAGGAAATTAATGTTCTGTACATGCATTCATATGTAAATGTTAGTATTCCTAATTTCTTAAAAAAAATTTCTTCAACTAGATACTTTTTTATCTTTAGTTATTATGCGAATGGCTTTTTTTTGCAGTTTTTGTATATTTCCGTTTAGTTTGGCATTTCCCCAGATTTCAATATTGTATGACATGATTGTATGGAAATATGCATGATACACAGTTTTAATTGTTTTTAAATCAGCTAATTCTACAAGATACCTACCTCAAGACATAGCAGGCTGAATTTAATTTTTTTGCGATATTATTTATGTGTTCCGTAAATTTTAATTGCTCATCAATATATACCCCTAAGAATTTTCCTGAGTTAACCTGTAAGATATTGTTTCCATTGAATTTTATGTTAAACTTGTTTTCATTTACTTTGGTCCTATTTCTGAATTTAATATAATTAGTTTTAGAGACATTCAATACAAATTTGTTGTATGAGAACCAATTTTTCATCCGTTCAATGGCTCCGTTGGTTTTCTCCTGTACTGATTTTGAAGTTTCCTCAGTGATTATAACTGATGTATCATCTGCAAAAAGGATAAGCTGACCTTGGTCAATTTGTAGAGGTAAGTCATTTATATATATTAAAAATAGCAATGGTCCTGAATTGTTGCCCTGTGGCACCCCATTTCTGACAATTGACCAATTTGAATATTTCTTTCCAATTACATTTTTAATTTCTACCCTCTGTTTCCTTTCCTTCAGATATGATTACATTAATTTGTGTGCTGTGCCCCTTATGCCATAGTGATATAGTTTATCTAGGAGAATTGCATGATTGACTAAGTCGAAAGCTTTGGATAAAACACAAAAAATTCCTAATGATAAGGTATTATTATCCAGTGCATTTAAGACTTTATTTATGAATTCATTAATGGCTGCTGATGTTGTTTTATTTTTTTTGGAAACCATATTGACTTCTACTTAATATGTTGTTATGGGTAAAAAATGAAATAAGTCTTTTAAATACCACCCGTTCAAATATTTTTGCCATTGTAGGTACGATACTAATAGGCCTATAGTTTTCTGGATTTGTTGGGTTACCTTTTTTATACAGAGGCAGGACCCTAGCTAATTTTAAACAATCAGGTACCACTCCTTCTAACAGTGCTTCATTAAAGATAGCTGTAATTGGTTTCGCAATTAGGTGTTTGGACATTTTTATTATTTTGTTTGATATATCATAAACATCTGTGGTGTGTGTATTTTTTAGATTACTAATAATGTTTATAATTTCTTGTTCTGTGGCTGGAAATAGAAAAGTAGTTTTTGGATTTGGCTGGCATTTGGTTTGTAAATGTTCTCTAGCTTTAGTAATCGGTTCATTGTTGTTTGAACTTAAATTCTCACTGATGTTAGTGAAGTAGGTGTTAAATGCAGAAGCAATTTTTTCACCTTCTGTAAGTTTGGTTCCTTCAACCTCTATTTTTTTAATGCAATCACTTTTAACATCTGACTTGCCTGATTCTTTTTTTATAATACCCCATGTGGTTTTTATTTTTCCTGGCTTAGGTGAATTACTTTTTCTAATTGAATCTTTTTAGCTTAATGTAATACCTTTCTGTAAATGTTTTTTGTAATTTTTGTAATATTCAAGGAAGGAAGTGCTTACTTCTTGTTTCTTACTTATTTGGTGGAGTATTTTTAAATATTTGCTGGAAGTTCGTATACCTTTGGTAATCCATTTATTATTCTTGTTCTGGTTATTTAGTTTTATGTTTTTTGTTGGGAATGATTCATTAATGTATTTAATTAATGTAATTATTAAGGTAGAGCATTTTTGACTAACACTTTGCATGTTATAGATATCTAGCCAATCCTCTGCTTGTAATCGTTTAATAAAGTTTTCTTCTAAATGTTTGTTTATTGGCCTAAATGTTATAAATTTATCATTATATGACATTTTTCCATTCATACGTATTGTTATTTGTTGAGAATAATGATCTGCTATTCCTAGGTCCTTAACTTCGCTAGTGTAATTGTTATGATTTATATTTGTTATGATGTAGTCTAACATAGAGTGAGTAGAGCGTGTTTCTCTTGTAAATTGAGTAATTTTGTTGGTCAGATCATATGATTTTAAAAAAAAATTATTAATTTGTCTCTATTTCTCCTGTCTTTTGCAAAGTCTACGTTCAGATCTCCACATAGTATTATATTATTTTTTTGCATTCCATACCCTATTAACTATTTTATCTAACTGTTGAAAAAATATATTTAAATCCCCATCTGGAGATCTGTAAATGCAAATCAGAAAATATTTTATGTTTTCCAATGATATTTCAATGGCCGAACATTCAATATCCTTTTCCCTGCTCAGTGACACAAGATCCTGTCTGCATTATGTGTTGTTAGATAAACCTGACTGTACAAAAATACAACTCCCCCCTCCTGCATAATTTTTTCTACAGAAGCTGGACACTAACTCTAGTGCATTCATTTTTAGATACCTATTTCTTCCTCTCTAAGCCAGTGTTCTGTTATACATAAAATATTAGGTATAAAATAACAATCTGAGTCATTTATAATTACGTCTAGATCAAGGCATTTGTTTCTATTTGACTGTACATTTTGATGGACAATTTTCAACTGATTTAAAGTAGTTAAGTTTACATTCACCATTTTTGAGGGTTTAGAACTTTTTATATTTTTACAAGTTGAGACTGCTTGCATTACAGACCTTACCATACTAATCTTTGGGTCTGCACAGCACTTTAGGGAGGAAGATGATATAGGTGGCTGAGCTTCTTTTGCAGACCCAGCCACTATGTCTAGTTTCTCTGGTTTACATAAAAATATAAGGGAATTGATGTTTGTTTATTTACATTACGTAAAATTAACTCACATACTTTTTGGCTCAAAAGATCTTTGCCTGCACCGTTTATAAGTAGACCATGCTGTGTAAAAAATTTTCTTTCAAAATTAATTACATCTAACAAATGAACATTCTGGAAGTTCTTGCACAATCTGCTGATTTGAAAATTTGTTTTACCACGAGTGTAAGCTGTTTGTAAGCGGTAAGTCGAACTAACTAACACTACCTATTTTCATTCTTCGATTTATGTATAATCGAATCAGAATAAATGAAAAAAATAGTGTTTGCAAAATTATGAACAAACATACATGTGCTAAAAGTAATTTTTAAAACTGTCTTCCTAAAGTATTTAGTTAAACGCGAACAACGTCATGTATGAGCGAGTTCCGTGTGGTTTTAACTCTTCGTGCAATGAAACTGTTCAAGGGGCCATCGTGAAGTCACACCAAGCGCGGGCTAGATGAAGCACTTTTGTTTTCGGTCACAACCCGTGGCGATAAACAGAAACCCTGAAAACCCGTCTATGTGAGTGTAACAGATACGGTTATGTTTTTTTTAAAATATAGTGTTTTGACCTGTTTGAAAAGCTGTAAATGACGCACACACATGGGTTGAGGGGGAGGGGGTGTTTGTGGAGGAGAGAGAGAGATATTAAACATTTAACACTTTAGGGAAAACGAACACAACATTCTCCTCTTCACCCAGCCGTTTTCCGTGAGATGTGTCCTACGATGTCAAAGCTAAACATTGATAATAAAATGTATGTATTTTTTTTGGAAGTAAAATTTTTTACATGTCTCATGTTACGCGATTGTTTTTGACCGATGAAGTTGCCTGGGGGGCTCCGAGTAGCCTTGTACGCGGCCTAGGGAATTGTGTTTCCGTGTGGGAGGTTCTGTTCATTATCCCAAACACTTTCCCCTCCATAACTCCACCCCCCTCTTCGACCACTCTCTCTGGTTTATTTTTTTGATTTATGGCTCGTCGGTGTGGGACCGGCCATATTTACAGTCGCGATCATACCTACGCCTGGTCTTAGGGTCCACCGCCACAGGTGCCCGCAACGTATCGTTCGACCATATCGTCGGCGAACAACGTCTTGTGTGGCTACCTCTCCCCTCCCCGGGACACTATAGCCCGTCCACAATGAGGTGGGAAGGGTGAAGAAAAGACGCCTATCGGTAATTTAATTTATGCCATCGGCGTTAATGTCTTTTTTCTTTCTTTTTTTGTTTCGCGTATCTTCAGGTCTCCAAAGATGCAGTGATTTACAGATTGGACAAAATTATTTCACATTACTCAACGGTTTTAATTGGGTACTTCTGAAAGGCCACAGGGCAAGTGGAAGGGTGGAGGTGAGACGAGTTTGTGTTCAGAGCAGCTTTCAAGAGAAAACAAAACACTAAGTGATAGTTCCGACTGTGTTACATCTAAATTTATTGCCCGCATGATTATTTACAGGCTCAATACACTCCCAGGCCTTAGTTAAACGAGTCAAGGTGCTATTTTTCAACACCAAGATTCGAACTTAACGATAATTGCCTTATGGACGATGCAGACTTTTTTTTAAATATTCTTTCGCACCCACTTCTTCAACTATCGCCTGCGCATCAATTTTTCATTTATCCTCCCCCCCCCCCCCAATTCCCGTACCAATTCTTTTTCAACATACACGGTCAGTTCACGCTGTGATGATAGTAGTAGTATAGGAATGGCAAACCTGCTACAGGTTCCCGGGTCAAGTGTCGAGGTGGTGTCCGCCATCTTAGATTGAGACGTCATGGTGGCCATCTTGGATTATCTAGGCAGTGTTCTTTGACCTTGACCCGAGAGAACTTTATGGATACTACAATCTTGAATTCCGCTATATTGAATACCGCCATCTAGGAATAGAGTGCCCCACTCTCAAATGTTTATGTCTAAATCAGGAGTCGGTCTCCCCACTACCAAACACTTTTTTTATCTTCATAAGAAAAAGAATTAAAATCAGTACTCAAAAAATTGCAAACAACGCAGTGGCTGTGTTCTCGGCTGGAGCCGGGTTGAGAGTCCTGCTCCATACCGGACAGCATACGCTGCGGAACTCACAGCTTACCTTGTTGGCACATGGACGGCAATCGCAGATGAAGTTTACATTCTCACTGGCTAGCACTTAAAACGAAAACAGTAAACACCAAAACAGAATAAAATGTTCTTAAAATGGACACTTGTGCACAAGCTGTGTGTGTACTGTGTGTACGTTCCGTTTCCTGTGTGTGTACTGTGTGTACGTTCCGTCTCCTGTGTGTACTGTGTGTACGTTCCGTCTCCTGTGTGTACTGAGTGTACGTTACATTTCCTGTGTGTACTGTGTGTACGTTCCGTTTCCTGTGTGTACTGTGTGTACGTTCAGTTTCCTGTGTGTACTGTGTGTACGTTCCATTTACTGTGTGTACTGTGTGTACGTTCCGTTTCCTGTGTGTACTGTGTGTACGGTCAGTTTCCTATGTGTACTGTGTGTATGTTCAGTTTCCTGTGTGTACTGTGTGTACGTTCAGTTTCCTGTGTGTACTGTGTGTACGTTCAGTTTCCTGTGTGTACTGTGTGTACGTTCAGTTTCCTGTGTGTACTGTGTGTACATTGCGTGTTGGAGCCGAGTAGTCTTGTATCCATGTAGCTTCATAGACATGTAGTTTCGTAGCCATGCGGTCTTTTAGTCATGCAGTCTCGCAGCCATGTATAACTCGGAACCAGCTAGATCCTTTTAGACTCGTGACCTTGTAGCCTCGTAGTCTCTTAGACTCGTAGCATTGTAGCCCAATATCATTGGAGCTGTTGAAAGAAAAGGCAGTTGGAGCATTTGGAGCTGTTGGAGCTGTTGGAGCGTTGGAGCTGTTGGAGCTAAGAAGTAGTCGCTGCACGTCTATGCAGGGCTAAATGTTTATAAGATTGCTGGCTTTCGCAAGTGATTCTGTAGTAGGATAGAAATTGTGTAATAAATATTAAGTTTGTAAAAGACTTTGTGGTGTTTTATTTCTCGAACCTTACACTTTTCTGGTACTTTTTTAAAATTAAAGTTGTCTTGTATCGGGCAGGGATCGAACCAAGGACCTTAGTCGATCTAATCAATCAGTATATAGATTACAAATTTATTTAATGAATTTTGAACTTTTTCCCGAATCTCTAGCATTACAATTACGAATTTCCAATATGGTAGTCTTTATGTCTGATAGGATGATGGTAGTAGAGGATTTAAAGTCTCTTTAAGAATGTTGAACGTGGTTTATTAAAATTATTTTTTTTTCATAAAATTAAACATTATTGCATCGATCGAGTATCGAACCAAGGACTGGAGCGGATCGAATCAATATGTAAGTTAATAAGTGATTTTTTTGATGAATTTTGGATTTTTTCCCGCTTTTCTAGCGACATTATTACATGATTTCAAGATGGCGGCCGAATTTCAAGATGGCGGGAGCACCTCGGTAATAAATGATTACTGCACTGTAGCGGGTTAGAATAAAATCATCCAGATGGAAATGTACTCTATAATACGAGTACACACACAAGATGGTGTACTCCAGCAGGTGGTAGCTCCTGGTAGCATGTACTAAACATAAAATGTCGGATCCATGATGGTCGACAAGGACAAAGTCAAATTTCAAGGTCAAGGTCAAATTTCAAGGTCAAAGTTCAAGGTCAATGTCAAATTTCAAGGTCAAGGTCAAGGTCAAATTTCAAGGTCAAAGTTCAAGGTCAAGGTCAAATTTCAAGTTCAAGGTCAAATTTCAAGGTCAAGGTCAAAGTTCAAGGTCAAATTTCAAGGTCAATGTCAAATATCAATGTCAAGGTCAAATTTCAAGGTCAATGTCAAAGTTCAAGGTCAAGGTCAAATTTCAAGGTCAAGGTCAAATTTCAAGGTCAAGGTCAAAATTTAAGGTCAAGGTCAAATTTCAAGGTCAAGGTCAAATTTCAAGGTCAAGGTCAAAGGTGTGGCGACCAAATAATTATACTAACATGGTATCAGCACACTCTAGCGGACGAAAACAAGATGGTGATCTCCAGCGGGTGATTTCAAGATGGCGGCCGTCACGAAAAGAGCAACGGTGGTTTTAAGGATTTTTTATTATTTAATTAGGTTGATTAATTTTTTTAATGATTTTTAAATTTTTTCCCGAATCTCTAGCATTAAAATTACGGATTTTCAAGATGGCGGCCGTAACAATAATTGCAACAGTTACGTCTTAATACAATATGGTGGTTCTGTCTCGAACAGGTGATGATATTATTACTTTAAATTAAAAAAAATTACAGGTCCGAATATGCATGTTATTTTTTTATATACCTTATTTAATTTTCAGTCTAGTAAATGTCTCGATGGCCGAGCAGTTAAAGGCGTATGTTTTCCAACCTAGAGATCAGAGCTGCGCTGGTTCGAATCACAGCGCTTCCGATATATTTTTCATAAATAAAAAAATTTAATATGTCGATAAGGACTATAATAGCCATGGTAGGTAATGGAACATCGACCTTATGTGAAGAGACAGAGCGACGCTGGCGCTCTCTAGGAACAAACAGCAGAAACATATTCGACGGTATCCAAGATGGCGGCCTCCAGTGGAACAGAAAAAAATCAAGAGCGCCGCTGGCGCTATCTAGGAACAAACAACAGAAACAAAGTCGACGGTATCCAAGATGGCAGCCTCCAGTGGAACAGAAAAAAGTCAAGAGCGACGCTGGCGCTATCTAGGAACAAACAGCTGAAACAAAGTCGACGGTATCGAATATGGCGGCCTCCAGTGGAACATAGAAAAATCAATATGGCGACAGAGACGAAAATTTCATCATAATGAGTGGGGCGCTCGATTTAAAGATGGTGGATCCAAGATGGCCACCGTGATCTACGTGTCCCGTTACGCTGTGTCCCGTTACGCTCAACCAAGATGGCCGCCGTGACGTCACAATCCAATACGTGGCTCGGCTCTCGGCTCCACAGCCAGAAGCCAGTCCCCGGATGCCCTATTATATACTACTGTGGTTAACAGGCTGCCCATTACTTGGAAAACGTTTTTGCTGGCCAAGTGCATTTTATATTTCTACCAGGAAGTGGAGAATTTTCTGAAACGAAGAAATGGACAATCCTATGTCTAGTGGTGGGGCTTCCCACCTCGCTTTAATTCGTGGGTAGCAGATGCAGATATCGAGGAACTGTAGTGATTTGTTTTTTTTCTCCTTATACTAGAATGAAAATTATGTAATAAATATTTTATTTGTAATTTTGTTCTGTTATTTCTTAGATGACTCAATATTTTAATAAATTATATTTTTGATGATTTATGCGATTTTTCCTTAATTCCTAGTTAAATAACTATTACAGTATTTCAAGTTGGCGGCCAAGACGGCCGACAAAGATAGCGGATGTCATGGTAGTAAATAATACTGCACTCTAGCATGGTGGCAGAACTCTCTAACAGACGAAAAAAATGGAGAATCCAATATGGCCACCATGATATCACACTGTATGATGTATTGTATTCCTTGGAAATAGTGGTGGGAGGTCAGTCTTCAGGTGGCTTCTGTGTAGGGAGGATCCGTCACCATTTTTATTCAAATGACCTCGCCGGGTTCGAACCAAAGACTTCATAAAATAAGTATGTTTTTATCATAATTTTAGTCAAATTTTTTTTAAGAATTTATAATTTTTCCAATTATTTAGCATTAAAAAAATGGATATTAAAGATGGCGGCCTTAAACGAAAACATTCTAGTAAACAAGATGGTGGAATAATTTTTATTAACAATTTATTAGTTAAAAAAATTATGAATTTTCTCGATTTTTCTAATGAAAACTGCGGATTTCAAAGATGGCGGCCGTAAGGAAAAATGCAGTTTTGTAGTTGGGTATTCGATTCAAAGAAGGCGGAAAATTCCTGAATTAAAAATTGCAGCAAAACAAAATGGCGGAATTAAAAATGGCGGATCCAAAATGGCCACCATGGTTGTCAAGATCAAGGTCATTTAAGATGGTCACTGAGACTTCACAATCTAATATGGCGGACCAACAATTTTAATCATCAAATTTTAAAGGTACCCCTAGACTCTTTTCTCCAATAATCGCGAAATTTCATTGGCTAAAACTTAAAGTAGGGACTCAATTGTGAACCATTTCGCACATGTCCTGTGCACAGTCGTGTGCATGACCTGCTATGTAATCGCTCTTTTTTTTTTTTTTTTAATTGTGCATCCAGCCTTGGGCTTTTTGTGAACACCTCTCCGCACGACCACTCTCGTACGAACAGACGAAACGTTTTGCACTGCGAATATTTTAACTGCTGAACTTGTAGGTCGCTGGCGGCGGAACACGGCGCGAACGACTCGGCGGTCCAGAGAGCGCGCGCTATCTCGCGGCGAGATCTCGAACTCTCTCAGGAGCGGCTGAGTTGCTGTGCGATGGTTGGCCCGTGCAATTACTCGCCTTTACGGAGTTCCGCCGCATGACCGCCCTGTGATTTAGTGCGCGGCCAAATAGCAGCAGGTGTTTCTAACTCGGCCGCTCCAATCGTCCCAGTCACATCGGGGTAAAAATATTGCCTTTGGGTGTCTTCCCCCTACGCGTTGTCCTGCAGTTAACTTTTAATCACGACGCACGCGTGTAGCAGGTGGAAAAGTGTTCGGTATTTGCCGAGAAAAGAAAAGTATACTTGTTGGATTATTAATAACAGGACAGTGACATAGCTCGTTCGGGCTTAAATGCACTTTGTCGAGAGCTTTGTTCAGAGGCGGCTTTAGGGGAGTGTCTGAGGGGCCGAAGATATTACCTTCCACCCTCCCGCGCCAATGTACGAACGCAACTTACACCAGGTAAAACGGCTTCGTTATGTAAAATGGGAAAAACTTTGTTTACCCTCTCTCGAACTTCTAGATTCTACCCTGGTCCTGTGCAATAAATGTTTTCATGTTATTATTTCCCTTACGGCGCGGTTGGCATGTCACGGGTCACGTGTCGCTGCAGAGCGTGTAACTGGCGCGAGTCGCTGCAAGGCGAGTCGCGGGTCACCAAGAGTTACGGCGCCGGGAAATTAATGGTGACTTGCCGCAGCAGCGACACGTGACACACGAGTACTTTTTCGGCGAGGTATGCGACACTGGTGTGTCCAGTTACTCTGTTCAAAATCATTTGTGAATCTGAACTAAATGTTATTGTCCAAATTGAAAAAAAAAAGCCAAACAAACACTGTTAATTCGGTGAAGTAGGTTATTGCCCAGTTTTCGTGTTTTGAGTATTATTAAAAAATGTGATGATTAATGTTATATTTTAATAAAAATATTTTATTTAAAAATATTTATAAATAATATAGAAGATATTTATTTCATTTGTAAAAATGCATAGTTAATAATTCCAATAAACTATGAACTAATTTGGTTTATCAATGATTACATGTTGTATGTCACATATATGAAAATATACAATTATTAGGAGATTATGTTACACTATATTTATTAATAAAAAACTCCGGTTTTACATTTAAGCAACAAGGTCACTAACAGTGACAATGTCACGGTGACTTGACCCTGTGACTTTCATGTCACTGGTCACGGCGTGTCACAGGAACAAAATTTGTCACTGCTCCCATCACTACAATTGAACATATTTTCGCATTAAATAAAATATTACGCTGTTCTTGAGACAAAATTGAGATCACTGCATACATCCGAATTTTTAGGCATTTCAAAAAGGTCAATAACCCACTTTCATTTTAGTCTTGAGAACACTATTTGCTTTATTGTCTCAGTGTAAGTAACTGGAAACATTAATTAACTATAAATCTATTCTACTAACCAACATAAACCAGCTACATGTAATAGCTTTCACGTGATCCTTAGACTCGCAATGACTGACAAGTCACACTGGCCACCTTAGATTATCGAAGAACCAGATGAAGATAAGGTATGACCTGAAGGCTAACTCAACCAGGTTTCAGGGAAGCGATTTGGTTTGACAATTCGACCCGCAACGAAATAAAGGCAGGTGCCATAACTTCAAACAGCGTGGGAAAGTTTATGTGAAGTGTTAAAACGACTAATTGATATGGTCTACCGCACCCATAGAGGAAAGAGGGATGAATTAAAGTGGTACATTTGCACTAATGGAGGGAATACGCCAGAAAATATGTGTTACCTGTTCTGAACAAACAGGCATAAGGAGGCAGTGTTACTACGCCCAGAAAGCCTGCGTGGAGCCCGCAGTTGGGGCACAATAAAGGTGGTACCCGCTCGCTTCTTACCAGCATAGTAACCCGATTAGCCCGGCACATACATACACCTCCCCGTTGGTTCGGAATTTTTCCAGGATTTCGTGTGCATGAAGTGGCGTAACTAGGACACCAATGTTTCTAGAGATTCGGGTATCAATTTGACCTTGATGCGACATTACGAAGGGCTGCGGTACCTATCCAGGGCGGGGGTTGAGAGTTATATAATGACGAGTTTGGCCTGCAATGACATTGACTTGAAGAGGGTGAGTGACCACTTGGTTAGTGATAGCGGACGACGAAGGACGGGCTTCGTGTGCGAAGATTAGTACTATGGTATGGTATTGTGTGTGTGTGAGGATGAGTGAGTAGTGCAAGGCAGTGTGTTGAACAGAAGTGTGTAGTAAAAGACGAGCAGTAGATCAAGCCACTGTCGAGCCGATTTAGAGTGGGGAGAGTTAATTTTTGAATTTTTAATTAATAAAATAATTATGGACAAACAAATTGTTATAATTTTATTCATAGTGTAAATATTAGTTAATAAATAAAACTCTAGATATATAATTGGGTTATCCTGTTTCCGCACTCGTAACTATTAATACAGCTACTATGAAGGTGATATTTGAGCCCAGACATAAAGGATAATGATGGAATCACAATAGTGTAATAGGAACGTGACGCTGATAAAATAAATTACTTTAAATTAATATTAGAATCGTCTGTAATGTCAGTGCGACAAAATTCGCAGGCACGCTATACCTTCCGACTGGGCAGATCATATATTTCCATCGCGTTGAGGGCGCAACGTTTCTGACACGTGTTTCAGAATTTAGTTTAGGTTTATTGGCTTTATATATACGTAGGAGTTTGTGCCTGGGTTCTCAGCCATCGCAAAACCATTGCATCAGCTGAACAAAAACAGGAGATAATTTCTATGGACTTCAACATGTGAAACTTCCTTTCAAGACCCCAAGGAATCCCTGTGCACTATCGCCATACTTACCTACCCCCATCATCATGAAAAGTGTATCCTCGACACTGATGCAAGCAGAGATGGGTTGGGTGCTGTGCTTTCCCTGGTTCAAAATGGAAATAATCGAGTAATATCATACTACAGCATGGATTTGTCTAAATCTGAATTCAAATGTTGTATCACAAGTTGAGAACTCCTGACTGTAGTGAAGTCTCTGGAACATGTCCCGAAATATTATTACGGGAAAATATTCCTTTTACGCACTGACCATGCCACACTTAAGTAGCTGTTATAGTTAAAGAATCCAGAGAGACAACTTGTTAGGTGTATTGAATAGATATAGCATCATGATTGTCAGATAGAACACAAGAGAGGCCGAATTCACAGTAATGTTGATACTATTCCGAAGACCTTGTAAGGTAGACTGCAACCATTCCAAAAGCGCAGGGAAAAATGAGGGAATCGAAGACATTCGGTGAACAACCATAACTAACGGGGAAGATAAATAGGATAATGCCAGCTTGAAAGCAGTGCAGCAAGATGATCCTGACCTGGCTGGCCAGAGTATGGTACTGGATGTTCACCATGGCAAGAGATATCCAGTGACTGAAGGGCTGTGAAAGCTTACTGGACACAGTATGATTTATTAAGGATGGTAAATGGGCTGCTAATGAGGGCTTGAGAAATTCATATGGAAAAGTATTTACAACGCAACTACTCCTCCCGAAGAGTGTAGTGACAGAAGTGTTGAAATAAATCCATGATGGTACCTATGGTGGTGATATAGGGGCGAATAAAATGCCAGCCAATATCTGTCAATGCTACTATTAGTTGAAGTGTCGCCTATATTTGGAGGCTTGGTGTAAGCAATGCGAAGCATACTCGGCTAAAAAGTGGCCACAACACTGCAGTTGTGGGAAAGTGAGGGCCTACAATGTAAGGTTCCCCTTTGAGAGGATAGCAATAGACATTTCTGAACCATTTCTCAAGACTTAAGATGGTAATCAGTATACCTGATACCAACGGATTACTTCAGTAAGTGGCCAGAGTCCTATGCACTTCCTAATTAAGAAGCCACCACCATTACAGATGAACTAGTCAGCAAATTCATGTGCAGATTTGGGGTAACAATGGATCTCCATTTAGACCTAGGCCAAAATTTCGAGTCGACAGTGTTTCAGGAGGTGTGATCGTTTCTGGAAATACATAAAACCAGGACTAAAACCCTACACCCTCAGTCCAATGGCATGGTGGAGAGGTTCAACAGAACTTTCGAGGAACATCTTTCCAAGGTTGTGGCCGACCATCAACAGGATTGGGGTCAACATTTCCACCTATTCTTGATAACATATAGGGCTACCATCCATGACTCCACTGGACAGATCCCTGCGAGTATTAGAGTATTGGGTTCGGATAGGAGTTGAGACTGCCCTGTGACATCAATTTCTCCCATCCTCGCAAAAGCCGACCAGCTCCACTAACTATGATAATCGTCTGGAGGAGCATATGGCTCGTAATAACTTTCTATGAACGAGGTATGACCTGAAGGCTAACTCGGATGGTTATCAAGAATGCGATTTGGTGTGGCTGTACAACCCACAGTGAAGGAAGAGCAAGTGCTCTAAGCTTTAAGCAGCATGGGAAGGCCCATATGAAGTGTAGACACGACTAAATGATGTGGTCTTCCGCATACAGAGAGGAAAGAGGGGACGAAATAAAGTGGTACATTTGGACCGATTGAGAGTACATTCCAGAAGAGATGTGTTACCTGTTCGGGATGAGGGCCTTCCAGAGGTAATCTGGCATGGGGGCCCCGCATGGATCCACTGACATCATGACAGATACTGTTAGGGGATTAGGGCGAGTTGAGTGAATTGCAAGTTCGGCGAGAAAGACAAGCTACCCCCTATTGCAAACGGCGTGACGCGGAGTGACGGGACCATGCCTGTGTGGCCTAGTGGCGCGAGACTGGGTGTGTGGACAGGCGCGTGGTGATGGGCGAACCACTGTTGAGCCTAGCTCCAGTGAGAATTGTCAAAACTGCGGACTTGGTAGATACTTAGTGATTTGTTAACAGACATCAAGTGAGGTGATTCAATTGGTAATGTGTATATTAGTATCATATAAAACTGTATAAAATTTAATGGGCTATACTTACGAACCCGTTTTACCCACTCGAACCAGTATTCTACCAGTTGTATCCTGCCGTATGTATCCTACCATATCCTACGATTGTATAGGTACTACAGGTGATACATTACTTTTGGGATCATATCATATCCTACTGATGAGATCGTATCCTACACATTATATCATATTGAGAGGATCGTATCCGACCATATCCTACGATCGACTATATCCCTGTGATGAGATTATATCTCTGTGATGAGATCGTATTCCTGTGACGAGATCGAATCCTTAATTAGTTGAATGTACGTACATAACATTGGCACCCTTTTCGTTAAATGTGCCTAGTCAAGTCTGTAGTCAGGACTGAAGATTTTATGTTTCAACGCCTCTTGGTCTTGTAGTAACACTATATATATATATATATATATATATATATATATATATATATATACATACATACATACATACATATATTCAGAATTTGGTTTATAGGAAGCATATGCTTAGTTATTTGTATGATTTTCTTGTAAAGGGTTATAGCCATGCTGTAGTTCTGACTGTTCAGAGAATCTGGTCTTGTCAGCTTGAAATTGTGGCATTCTTTGCTTGCGCAATGGACAATTTAAAGACTTGAGTTGGTTTCCCTGCCTTTTATAATATTTTTAATTTTATTTGTAAGCCTTATTTTGAAGTCTTTTTTTTAAACAATGTTTTAAGATTTTATTTTAGCTGTTTCATTGTTTCGGCCTTTAAACTTTCAGGTTGGCATGATTTTGACAATATTTATATTTTAGAATTATTTAGTTCATTTATTTCAAAGTCGTAAGTTTATAAGTTGTTGTACATTAATTTTAATATTTTTAAAAGCGTTTTGGAAGGCAGTTGATAGTTATATTTAAGTGTCAGAAACTTTACAGAAATTTGGGTACGTTTCTGGATCTGTCTGCACGGAACTGAAGTTCTCCTTCCTCGCCACGAGAGGGGTGTTGTAGGAGGGGGTTTGGCGACGTGTTTCGCCGCGCGGGTGGACGTGCGCGGGCGAGTGAGTATGGCTCGGGGCGCGAGTCGAGGCCGACACACCTCGCGCGTCTGTCTCGCGAAAGATTTCGTCGGAGTCTGAAAGCACGAACATTGTTGGCTAAACGGGCGCGGAAACTGTCTGTCTGCGATGCGCGAGTGAAGTGCTTGGATTGCCCTGGTGTGAAGTCCACGCGCGACGGCCGCGAATGCATCAAAATTAAACCTGTATATTTTTCGTAGTCGCTACTCGTTCACGCGTTAATTAACTGAGTCGTGGTTTGAAACCAAGCGCCATCAGGTCGAGTGTTCTCCCATTGTATCGCCGCAGCGCACGAGCTAGAAACGAATTAGCGTAGCAGTTTCGTATTATGTATTCCGCGCGTGAAATAAGTAATGAATTTCAGTGAGTAGAATTTGTGGCCAATAAACATTTATGCGCATAAATAAAATCACTCCAACCCCCTCTCCAAATGACTGTGGCGACGAGTGTAGCACGCTGGCATTTGAGACCCGGGTCTAGAAACTACAAAAAAATTTTAGTTAGAAATTTTTTGTACCTTTTTTTTAAAAATGTTATTTAATGAGTAGTGCGTTGTTGTTATTGTTATGCTACGTAACTAATAAGTTGATTACTTTTCAGTATTATTTGCAATATTTTTATGGTGTATTTTTAATGGGCACAACAATTAAAAATTGGTCGACATGTCCTTTCAGTTGTTGACTTTATTACGAATTTATTAGTAAGTTTAGTTTTAAGCGTTGTATTCCCGCTGTATTCAAAAGAAAGCATTATTAAAACTTTTGAAAAATAATTAATTTGAGTTCTTTTCTTGAAAACTTTTTCAAAATGATTTATGCTTTAAAATTTGTTGGGGGAAAGGGTTTATCGTGTTTTTGTAGACATCTATCTCCGGGAACAGCCATTTAAGGGAAATAAGTTTAAATACATTTTTTAATTTTCTAAATTCATCATGGTCATTCCCAGTAAGGTGTCTGATTTGTATTGGTTTTACCCTGAGTGGGAAAGACAGTGCAACATTTGTCAATTATTTTTTTAATATTTGGTAAGTATCAACTAAGAATGACTTGTGGTTAGGTTACACTTAGCCTATACAACCGAAATTGTACATCACTTGGTCAAAATGTATGGCAAGTTTTGGAAAAAAAGACCTCCTGACAGGCGTACTCATATCGAGTAACATTTTTATTTAGCCGGCAGTCGTCTTTGTTTGCAGTGAGGATGATTAATAAAATTAATATTTAAGATCATAAAATACATTTTTGGCATTAATCAAGGATATAACCAAGGGCAGATATCGGTCGAGTCAATCAGTAAATTAAAATGTATTATATTTTATGATTTTTGTAATTTTTCCGAATTTATATTTAATAATTACCAATTTTCAAGTAGGCGGTAAATATGTCATCAGATTACTGGAAGATGGTAGATGATAAATTTATGCCGCTCGTAGGATTTTGACAATGTTTTATTAAAAAAAGTGTATTTTATCTAAAACAAACATTTTTGGATATATTAAGTATCGAACTAAGGACAGAAATCTATCGAATCAATAAGTAAATTATTGAGTGAGTGTTTTGATGAATTTTGGAATTTTTCTTGAATTTATAGCCAAATAATTACATTTTTTTTCAAAATGGTGGCCTAGATGGCCAACAAGATAGTGGATGTCATGATGTCAAGGTAATAAATACTAATGCACTCTAGAGAGTAAGAATTAAACCAATATGGCGACAGTGCACTCCGGCAGACGATGTGTGCACTACCACTCCTAGTATCGAGTGCTGAAAACAAGATGGTGGCAGCGCTCTCTAGCAGATGTGTGCACTACGTAATACTAGCTCCTAGTAATAAGTACTGAAAATAATGTTGGTTGCCTCCAGTAGACGCAAACAAGATGGCGTCTATGATGTTTTCATACAAGAAAAAATCCTACAGAAGACGAAAACAATATGTCATAATCCAATATGGCCACCTACATCAGACGGAATCAAGATGGCGGACGTGACATTATACTAGCTGCCATAATATATTCCTTGATATTAATGGTTGGAGGTCAGTCTGCCAGTGGCGTCCGTGGAGGAATGATCCATTTTTTTTTACACCTCACCCGAATCGAACCGAAACCTCAGAGATTCATTGCGTAAGTGCCATTTTTTATTAAAATCTTATCAAAATTGTAATTAAATATTTTTTTTAAATTTTACTTGTTATTTCCTGATTATAATTGAGGATTTTACAAATGGCAGACAATTCATTTATCATTTAAAATTGGCAGACTGTATGTTTTATAAAAAAATTATTAATATAATTTTTGTTATAAATTTTATAAGTAACCCTTTCCTTTTTTCCAATAATAATTACGGATTTTTAAGTGGGTACCGTACCGATAATTGCAATGGTGGCATCACAATTCAAAATGGCGGCCATGACATTCTAATAGTCTAATCAGGTTCAGGGTGGCTTGTCAACGGGAAATTTATGCCACTTTGTTTTAGAATTTCAAATTCTGACTTTTACGGTTTTTCCCCCTTCGAAAAGAGCAATTTTTTTAAAAAAATTTGGCGGAATGTTTTTCCTAAAACTGGAATTGTGGCCAATGTTGAGTTATTTTTGACAAATTTTGGCGATTTTTGAAGGTAAATGTCAAAGGTCAAGTTCATCCAAGATGGCTGCCATGATGCCACAATCAAATATGACGGACCGACACCAGACACCTCATCTTAGCTCCAGGTGCAGGAAATACTTTAATATACTACTTATGGGACAGTCCATTGTCACTGGTGGGTCACTTGGTCTGTGTTTTTTGGTACACAGGTGTAACAATGTAAATATACATAAAAATTAACTATTAAAATTTAAACTATGTTCTTTATCAGATACTGAACATTTTATTTGTTTATTTATTTTTATAGATATTTTTAACAATTTTATTAAATGTCCAAGTATTTTCACGGGTGGGACAAAAAAAAAAAGAAATGAAGCTTGAGCTAAGTTTGATTTGTGGAAAAACTCTGAGTTGGGAGGTAAATCAATGATAAACTCGGCATATCTGTATAAATCAATGTTTATTGGTTACAACTATGCAATCATAAAATAAGTTTAAGAAATTTAACGATACAAAATTTAGAAACAAATGCTGCCACGGGTGGGACAATGAAATGTCATGGGTGGGACGCATCTGGCGTACACTCGATTAAAAATACAATTAAGGTTGTTAAAAATTGAATAATTACAAAAAAAAAATTGCTATTACTATACTTAATATCTATTATAGCCAACAAAATAAAATGTTGTATTTACTAAAATTAAGTGTATATATACACATAAATTATGTATATATATTATATATATATTATATATTATATATATTCTTCTTTGCTGTCTCTGGGCCAATCAACCACAGTAGTATACTTTGGGGGCTCCGGAAACAGGCGCCAGGCGGTGGATTGAAGATCGTCGGTCCGCCATCTTGGATTGTGACGTCACGGCGGCCATCTTGGATGGTTGTGACCTTGAATTTGATCCTCAAAAATCGCCAAAATTGTCCAAAATTGGGCAAAATTTGCCCAAAATTCCTCAAAAATCGCCCAAATTTCCATTTCTGTGGAAAAAAGTTCCGCCGAAAAATCTCAAAAAATTCCACAAATTAAAAATTTCTCTTTTCGAGGGAAAAATTTCCCGTTTCGAGGGAAAAATTCCCGTTTTTAGTCCTTAAAAATCCCAGCGGCTGAAAATTCCTAAAACTGGCTTAAGCATCCTTAACTCAAGCCTCAGTTAAGCCATTTCTAGAAATAAAGATACCATGACCGCCATCTTGGATTATGTCGCCACCGTTGCAATTTCCGTTACGCCCGCCATCTTTAAATTTATTATCCGATTTTAACGAAATTTTTTTAAAATTATAAAAAAATTAAATAATATAATTTTAATAAATTTTTTATAAAAAACAAACATTTACGACACGGAGTTCGGAGTCCTCGGTTCGAACCAGGTGAGGGCAAAAAAAATTAAAAATGGTGACCGATCCTTCCCCCGTGGTGGGTGCTGGCAGACTGACTCCCACCACTTTTTTTTTCAAAGCATATATTTCGTCAGTGAGCATGACGCCACGTCCGCCATCTTGAAATTAGGACGCCATCTTGAAAATACGTAATTATTTAGCTAGAAATTCGGGAAAAATTCCAAAATTCATCAAAAAATTAACTTATTCGAATTCTGTTTGATTAGATCGACTTAGGTCCTTGGTTCGATCCCTGGACGATACAAAACAACTTTAATATTCTTAAAAAATACTAAAAAAGTGTAAGGTTCGAGAAATAAAACACCACAAGTTCTTTTAAAAAAACTTTTATTACATTCATACTACACTACTACAAGTACAAAAAAAACACTGACAAATTACTAAAGTCTTGGTTAAGATTTATTTCCGCATTTAATCTTGTGCTGTTCAAGACACTGTATAGCTGTGAGTCCTGATTTTCGAGGTCGATTAGCAAAATACTTAAAGCACATCTTACACATATAAATCCTATGTTGATGTTTTGTATCCTGGGGTCTCACAAGTCGGGAGAAGTTTTTGATGTAGCAGTAGTGTGCAGAACCGCTTTCATTTGTCACAAGCAACAAATCGAAATGATTTTTTCTTTCTTGTTTGGTTACCCGAATCGGACACACCTTATTATCCTCATTTAGCGCATACACATTAACTGAGACTTCAGGGTTATTTTTCTCAAAAACTTTTATCTGATTTAACGGTGGCGGATAGCACAGTCCATCGAAGTTGTACTTATTCTCCAAAGCATAATACCTCTTATCAACACGGTTTTGATGACTTCCCTCGACAAATCTTGCCAAAATACTCCATTTAAAACAAAACAGGTCCTTCAAGTTTTGGCAATTGACTACTGCTCTTTTGTTGACTATCGCCTCAGGTAAGGCAATAAATGATGATGTCTGATGGTATGGAAGCATACTATCACTTGATTCGTTTCCTATGCACATAATCTTGTGACTGTCCAGACTGTTACAATGCGAAAAAACCTCATCGCATTTGTCGCACTTATATGTCTCTCGAGAGATTGTCAGAGACCTACTGCAGGTTAATGATGCACCACAATATTTGCATTGATGCGATGTACGCTCTTCATTAATTGATGTCTGGAATGCAGATGGTGAAACTTCAGCTGATGGTGGAACAGCACGTATCGTTGTCTCCTCTGCAGCAGGTATCGGGATCTTCACAGCTGTCGACACCTCAGCCATTGAGTCCTCCGCTGCCGTGGTCTCCTCTGCAAATGGTATCGGGATCTCCGTCTCCATCATCGTTGCTGCCATCGAGGTCCCCGCTGCTGTCGGTAAACATTCTATTCCGGTCGACATAACTAAATCTCACGAAACTTAATGGAGAGAGCATGTCCGTACTGCACCGCGGCCAGAGGTGAACTGCGGGTCCAGTCGTCCGAACCTCGCTTATATACCCGTGGTCTACTGGTATACTACATGAGTCAAAATATTGTCTGTATTTAAAAAATTTTTATAAGGTACCTAAAAATTGTAGAAATAAAAAACACATGAGTTCAAGTTTTACACATTTATTTATAAAAAGTACACAAATACATATTAGGTTAAGGAATTAAGCATTTTCACAAGCAAAGTCTTTAATGCCACACGAACTGACTCGTCGACTCCGGTTCCAACTGGTTCGTTGACTCCGGTTCCAACTGGTTCGCCGGTCACGCGATCAGGAACACAGGTTTCCAGCTGGTCATCTTCTGCAACGTCGACAACTCCGACAAGACATGGTCGGTGACGTCTGTGACCACGTCTACGCCTGGGCTTTGGCTCAGTGCCAGTTGGGACAGATTCACTGCCTGAACTGCGACGACGAGACGCACACCGTTTGGACGTCTGCATAGAAGCATCATAGGTCGCAACAGGTTGCAACACGTTCATGTTTGGTGTTGCACATGCAGACGAGGCGACTACCTCAGCGATGCTAGCAGGAAGGATTGTGTGTGGTCTCATGTGATAGACGGCGCAGTTTCCAGGTTCGCAACAATCTACCAGCTGCTGAGTCGGTTCGTAGGACACAGGAAAGTGCGCAAACCGCCAATGCTGAGCGCCTCCATCACAGGTTTCTGTATATGTACGTAGATACCCGGAATCCCAGTAGCTGTACTCGACACTGCTGAAGCTAGGTCTTGCGCTCACGTACACGTTAGCAGGATGAAACGTAAACATCTTCTTGCAGGCCGAACGTCAACTGAAGGCACGTACGTAGGTACGACATTTATATATGCAGGCTCCTACTAACACTGTGTGTGCCATTTCTGCATTAACAGCGAGTTTGTACAGGCACAGACACGTTCAAACTTGTCACGTAGCTGCACGGCGTATATTGCACTAAGCTTGCGCAGGGAAGGACAACCGTAGTCGGTCTGTATATCCACAATTTCAGCTGCTCCGACGTCACACAGTTCTCGTAGCCATTTCTTCTGTTCAGGTCCGGCGACGTAGATTATTTCGTTTTGCAGTAGTAAATCTTCAATAGTGTTTTTCACTTGGTGGTACGGAATTTTTCCTTCGTCCCACTCTAGTCCATGATAATATTTACATAGCCATTCATTCGACCGTTTACTTTTTTCGTCTAGTAGTTTCCACGGATACGGAGGTCGGAAAGTGCGTGTTCGAGTCCGGCCGTCGTGAGTGACGCCAATTTCCTTGAGCACGAATCCGTTTTGGCTCTGGAAACCTTGCAGGTTGCAGTACATCTTGTGGCTAGCAATGCTCGGTCGTAACTAAATTATTATCGAAAACGAAGCAGTATTTATGACAGAATTTTCACAAGTTTGTCTCGACAATTGTACGATGCAAGCCGATCGTGAAATATCAGACAAAAAGCATAGGTGTTTGGCGGAATATTTCCGCTAGTCGTTATCTCGATCCTACAGTCGATGATGTTTGAATTTATACGATCATCCTGTTTGGAAACGTCAAACACCATTAACGGTGCCTTGTTCTTGAAACTGTCGGGACTCAGTATCGATGACTGTATCCGCCCGTAGTAAGCTTGCTGAAACTTGGCATACATTTGATATGCTAGAAGAAATCTTCCACTTTCAAAATCCATGTTCATGTCAACGTACGGATAACTTTCGCTGTTTAAAAATATTTTTACATTACGTATTTGACAGTTATCGAATACGGAGCGACTTACTCCTGCATTGAGCTGTCTTCCGGTCTGAAGTCCGACGATGATGTATCTTGGTTTTTCTGTAGCGAAGCTGGACTTTACTATCCAATTGATACGCTGACTATGAGGCAAGCCAGGATAAGTTTCCAGGCTCCAGGATCGGAATGGCACATCGAAGTTCTTGCCATTTTCTATGTTCTTCAACATCTTGACTCGCTCAACGGTGCTCACTTGGATGTGGGGCAGCATCCACTCGATAGACTGAAGTGTTAGTGAGACATCTTGAGGGTTTTCTGCAGCGGCGACAATTGCATTAATGTGCGTGTTGGCTAGAAGCAGTACGAGCTCTTGTTTCGAATTAATGATTATATGCTTGTAGTCCTCAGCGAATCCAAGAAGCATGGACAGAGGAACACAAACTTCGAACTTCCCTTCGGCATAAACCGGAAGCTTATATTCATCCTCGAGAGCCCAACCGGCCATCTTTGCAGCAGACAGTTCATTTGGCGTGAGCGAAAGGTAATTTTTCATAGCAGATGTTATGCCTACATCTCTCGTCTGGTCTACCTCGACACCATTGAGTACATAAGTAATGCGCTCGATTAGGTGAAGAATACCATTGCAGGATATTGATGTCGTTGTCGGGTGCGTACCATCCGCTTTTGTAAGCGTGCCGCTTATACGTAGAAATGACTGCGAAGGTAAAGTACAAATATCTTGGTGCTGTACAGCAATGCGTACTTCCGATGGTAGTGCGTACGGTCCGAGCAGGAAAGGCTGGTACTCGTGCAATTCCATTTTCGTAATGCTGTCTTCAAAAATGACCGGATCTTCCACGTTGAGGATTTCGTCTTCCATGTTTATTCGGCACTTGTCCAATACTGAGAAGATACTTTATGTTGTCAGGTGTTAATGCACCGATGTCTGGTAGAGAACTGTTCTTATTCACGACAATACGATTTCTTTTATAACTTTTCTTAATCACGATAATACGATTTCTTTTATAACTGTTCGGTGTAACGAACTTTATTCCTATCGCTTCAAGTGCAGACGTAATGTAATTTCTTCGTCTTGAAAATTCACCAATCGTCCTCGCTGGTCAACGATTCTGACGACGACTTCGTGTGCGCACTTCACGACGACTGGAACGTAAATGATACTTTGCGGTACTTTGACCAGTTTATATCCTGGCGGGACCATCGGCGAAAACTCGTGCAGCATGATGCTTAGTCTTCCGTTGAGATACGTTCCACTTGCCAAATTACAGTTTATTCTTATGACATTCACCGGCAAAATGTTTACTGCGCGCGTAGATTCGTACGTTCTTCCCGTATCATAAACCTTTGATTCGAATCCGAGCATCGTACCTATGGTGCCAGGTTTCGTAAAGTCGACATTTTCACTGCATGTTAGAATGCTTTTTTGAGTGTTTGGATTTCCACGCAGTTGAAAGTCTACATCCTGTGGTAACATATTCCTGATGTAATTTGCAATGTCGTCAATTTCGTAAGAGCCAACAGGTAACTGTATTTCATGAGCGGCCCCATCGCTTATCAGGAAGCAGATCTTGCAGTTTTCCTCGTCGATATTAGGTATGGCATTATACGTTTGAAAATCTACGAGTCCGATACACCATTCTCCGTCTAAATCCAGAGGCGGGAAATGAACCGCCCGCAGCTCAGATGCGTGACCTGTCAAGGTAAGTGTTATCGACATGACTAATAAATTATCATCACTGCACAACCTTTAAGTAGCAATTTTTATTTGTCAGCTAATTTTTGTTTGTTAAAAAGCGAAGACACAAGTGTCCGCAATTAGTTTGATTAGGCTTCTGTTCCGTTTCGTAATTGTAAAACAACGTAGTGGACCGGCCCAGGTACAACCTAAGTTCTGGCGGAGGTCGTAAATTTCCAAAACTGTCGTAGTAAGTAGCTTTTTTTCCAGACTTTATGTACGCCACCCAGTGCGTGCCTCGACCCGCCGACGTGTCTAAATTAATTATGGCGCACTCACGTGTCTTTGGCTTGCTGGGCAAAGTATCTCGCATAAACACACCGCGGAAATTTGGTATTTTCAGTTTGCGTGCGTACTTTATTAAATCTACGTTGGTGAGCGGTCGTTTCGGTAGGGAACTTAGGATTTTTTCATTCGTTTCTTTTTCATGCCTCGTCCTGTCTTGTGAGGTTGCAAGTAGAGTCCTGCGCCGTTTATTTTACCGATGGCAATGGCTTCCATGCTGGCATTGTGTCGCTGTGCTTCTTTTAACTGCTTGCGCTCATTCTTCGTAGTGTTGACTGCCCGCACTATACCGCTCGTTGCACCGATGAGGCCGCCTAGAGCATCCAATGCAGGCAAAAGCAAAGGAAGAAATCCTCCTATAATCTTCTTGTCGAGAGTCTGTAATTTTTGCTTGGCTTTTTGCACGCCTGCACCAGTCTTGCGTTTGGTCTTGCGTGAGTTAGTCTTTGACTTGATGTAGCTGGTTCGACGAGCACCCAGTCCTAATTTCGCCTTTGCCTTCATGATTTTGGAAACGCCCCACGCTGCGATTTTCTCTCCTAGTCCCGCGTTCGACGATTTACTTATATCTTCGGCTTCCTGTGCCAATATCTCGTCGGACCGGTGCCTGGATTCCAGATCCTTACTTAATGAATATGCGATATCGTGCTGCTTGCACTTTTCGTCCAGAGAATTAATGCCCACGTCACCGCGAGCTAACCTTTACGCTAGTTTCGTGCCGGGGCCGCAGAATCTGTAGCCGGGAATGTGTAGCTCGAATGGCAGATTGTTTATCAGCGAGTTCACGAGTCCTGCACCGATGTGTTTTTTGTTCTTACCTCTTCGAGTCATTACGCACAACTGACCAGAAAGTATAAATGTGTTTGATTTTATACAATTACTTTAGTACAATGCAGGTCGTCAAGCAAGACGTGTGTTTGCCCGTACGCATTACGCAAGACGATGTATTTAGTGCGCGTGAATCATGACATGGCTTACTGTTGCCTTCCGCCGTACGTTGCATCATAGCAGGACCGTCAAACTGCGGTAAAACGTGCGTTTTACTGAGTTTACTGGAGGAGCCAAACGGTCTTCGGTTCGAGAACGTTTACTTGTATTCCAAGTCGTTGCAACAGCCAAAGTACCAGCGCCTAGCAACTGTTCTACGATCTGTGGATGGTCTGGAGTATTTTCCGTTTAGCGATAATACCGATGTTGTACCCCCAAGCGAAGCAAAAGCCAATTCCGTGTTTGTTTTCGACGATGTAATGTGCGAGAAACAAGGCATAATACAAGAGTACTTTTCCATGGGCAGACACGCCAAGGTAGACTGCGTTTACCTGTGTCAGACGTACAGTCGTATTCCAAAACATCTCCTACGAGACAACGCAAATGTCATAGTTTTGTTTCGCATGGACGAACTTAATTTACGCCACGCTTACGACGATCACGTAAACACCGACATGACGTTTCAGGAATTCAAAGACATGTGCTCCTTGTGTTGGAAAGAAGAACACGGATTCCTAGTTATAGTCAAAGACTGGCCGCTATATAAGGGCAGGTACATACGAGGTTTCGATCAGTTTATTGCCAAACATGAGTCATAGCATTTCTAAATTCGGCCGTAGCAGTCGAGACTTAGGTACTGCTCTCAAGTCTCATGACAACGTTATCCGCAAATACATTTCGCTACTGGCTCAAAAAGTAGACGGGGTGAAAAAGGAATTACTTGAGTACCTCGTAGCCATAGACCAGTGCGTGGAAGCTTCGGATTCTCGCATTCGCGACATGATCGAAGTATCGAATGCACAAAGACGTGACGATCTGAGGATTTTTCAAAGTAGTCTGAAAGCATCACTATCTCAATCGTCAACAAATTCAGATTTGGCCAAACACAAGAAATAAGTTTCTGCGAACGAATAAAAAAGTATATAAGGAGGTCTTGCAATAAGTTTTCAGCCAGTACAATGTCGGACCTGGCCAGTGACCTTCATCGAGCTATACAGTCTGTTCGCGAAAAATATTTACTTGCTAGACGAACCAGACTTGCACGTGAGATGGAAAATGAGGAGATATTTAAACCAATCACTAGTCGTCTCGACGAACTTAAAACAAGGAAGAACCAGCCTTCATTGTGAAGACAGAAGTTGAAGATGAAATGCCGACTGTAAAGAAGAGAAAGTATGAACCAGATCCAGAAGAAGAGGACTTAACAAGTACAGAGTCCATGCACAAGAAAAAAATACCGAAAAAGGGACATCAAGTTAATGCAATGGTCCGACCATACCTGATATCGTTTACGAGCCGGAATAATGACACGACCTACGGAGTGTACAGAAAACATAATAAGTGGTTCCTCGGTGCTAAAGAAATAGACTTTCTACCAGGAAACATCGTGCGCGTAGCAGAGTTCAAAACGCGCGGGACTCCGGGTCTGTACGAATTGCTGTTTCGCAGGGAACCTAAAGGATATTCTCACAACGACTTACAAGAGTACAAAAAACTGCTAGAGCTAACCAATGCACATTTTCGCGATAACGATCCAGATATTGGTGTATATAAAGACGAAGATCATGAAAAAATGGACATTCTCGCTAATCTCTTCAGTGAACTAACAAGACACGGAGAAGGTTTAAAAAAGCTAGAAAGTGGTCAGATATTTGACTATGTATATTGGGACGTCCCTAATGAATTAGTTGATCGCCTTAGAATTCTACATGCTTCGCTTAGTGTAGGAAACTATTCGCACATCAACGAAATAGTCTCCATACTTGAAGAACTGAAGGAAGCCGGCTACATACAATGAGTCGAACCGGAATCGCTCGCGAACTTCATGCTCCTGCTAGACGAAAATACCTTCGTCGCAAAGTCATAGTTCGTGGAATTGACGATTTATTCCAGGCGGACCTTGTTGAGATGATACCGTATTCCCGATTGAATAAAGGTTTCAAGTACATGTTAAAAGTCATCGATGTTTAAAGCAAGTTCGCTTGGGCTAGACCTGTAAAATCAAAGACTGCAACTGACGTAGCCAAGGCCATGAACAATATTTTGCGTGATGGACGTGTACCGTCGCACCTGCAAACGGACCTCGGGAAAGAATTCTACAATGCAACCTTCAAGGCTTTAATGAAGAAGTATGGCATCAAACACTACTCTACATTTAGTAACGTCAAGGCCTCCGTTGTCGAAAGGTTTAACAGAACTTTGCGTTCCAAGATGTGGCGACAGTTCACGGCTAACGGAAATTACAAGTGGCTTGACATCTTGCCGAAACTAATAAGCGAGTATAATTCCACGGTGCATTCTACCACGAAAATGAAGCCAAAGGACGTAACGGACAATCGCCTGCTTCAAACAGTGTTTTCCAACACGAAGAAGAAAGATCCACGAAAGCGTAAAGCTAACGTCGGTGACATTGTGCGAATCTCCAAGCAGAAAGGTATCTTCGAGAAAGGTTTCACTGCGAACTGGAGTCCCGAACGTTTCCGTGTGACACATGTTCGTGAATCAGAGCCTAGGACCTACTACCTCGAAGATTTGGACCATAAACCTATCCATGGCGGATTCTATGCCGAAGAGATTCAGCCTACGTTGTATCCCGATACGTACTTGGTGGAGAAGATTATAAAACGAAGAAATGGACTGTCCTACGTCAAGTGGTGGGGCTTTCCACCTCGCTTTAATTCGTGGGTGGCTGATGCGGAAATCGAGAAATCCACAAAACTTTAGTAATTTGTCAGTGTTTTTTTTGTACTTGCAGTAGTGTAGTATGTATGTAATAAAAGTTTTTTTAAAAGAACTTGTGGTGTTTTATTTCTCGAACCTTACACTTTTTTAGTATTTTTTAAGAATATTAAAGTTGTTTTGTATCGTCCAGGGATCAAACCAAGGACCTAAGTCGATCTAATCAAACAGAATTCGAATAAGTTAATTTTTTGATGAATTTTGGAATTTTTCCCGAATTTCTAGCTAAATAATTACGTATTTTCAAGATGGCGTCCTAATTTCAAGATGGCGGACGTGGCGTCATGCTCACTGACGAAATATATGCTTTGAAAAAAAAAGTGGTGGGAGTCAGTCTGCCAGCACCCACCACGGGGGAAGGATCGGTCACCATTTTTAATTTTTTTTGCCCTCACCTGGTTCGAACCGAGGACTCCGAACTTCGTGTCGTAAATGTTTGTTTTTTATAAAAAATTTATTAAAATTATATTATTTAATTTTTTTATAATTTTAAAAAAAATTCGTTAAAATCGGATAATAAATTTAAAGATGACGGGCGTAACGGAAATTGCAACGGTGGCGACATAATCCAAGATGGCGGTCATGGTATCCTTATTCCTAGAAATGGCTTAACTGAGGCTTGAGTTAAGGATGCTTAAGCCAGTTTTAGGAATTTTCAGCCGCTGGGATTTTTAAGGACTAAAAACGGGAATTTTTCCCTCGAAACGGGAAATTTTTCCCTCGAAAAGAGAAATTATTAATATGTGGAATTTTTTGAGATTTTTCGGCGGAACTTTTTTCCACAGAAATGGAAATTTTGGCGATTTTTGAAGAATTTTGGGCAAATTTTGCCCAATTTTGGACAATTTTGGCGATTTTTGAGGATCAAATTCAAGGTCACAACCATCCAAGATGGCCGCCGTGACGTCACAATCCAAGATGGCGGACCGACAATCTTCAATCCACCGCCTGGCGCCTGTTTCCGGAGCCCCCAAAGTATACTACTAACCACTTTCAAACACATCTACATTTTCAGAAAATTCATACAAATTGTTATTTCTGACTCGTTTAACATTAGGTTGAGGTAAAATACTAACAATATGTTGGACACATATAGTATGTCCTTTTCATCAATTAGAAAAAGCTTTCCAGATTGTTTACTTATCGCATACACACCACCTTTACTACTACATTATCTTCAACATTACTTTTGTATATTGCAGCATATCTATATTAAGTAGGTTTGGTACTTTTTCTCCCTGTAGTTGTTTCAAATTCAACTAAAAAAAATGTTCCAACAGTCACTCCATGAACGAATGGTTTCATTCCTACCACCGGCACATCGGTTTCATTTGTACAACTTGCTACACCATCTTGTTTTTCAGGGTCACTATCAGAATATCTGAAAACAGTAGAAACTTTTAACTTTAATACTTCTGTAAAGACTAAGTGGGTGGACTTTTGAAAAGAAGGTTTAAAAACTAAACTTATTTGCTTTTAGCTTTTAAAAAATTGTTAGACTGCACTTTTGGAATCTTCCTCACTAACGTCGAGCGCTCATCTAGCATCACCATATTTGCACTATAAGTAGGTGATACTCTCGGTATTGCTTTTTCAGTAAATTTAACAAAATCTGAGGCGGAATTGATTACTATACTCATCTTTGTTTTACTGCATTCCAAACTGATCGCTTATTTAATCCACCAATCCCATCCACGACAACCTTACCGTGGGATGTAGCAAAAAAAAAAAAAAAAACATTCTCCATCAACACCAAAGTCTTCAGACATAAAACACAGATTGGACAGTGAGCACATATTTTTGGAATTGACCAACAAATCCGCCAAAAAAAGATTTTTACATTTGTCAATCTGTAAAATTCTTACTTAGGTTCTTCAATTATGGCTTTTAAGCATGCATATATTGAGTATTTTTCGTGGGTTAAGTGATTAGAAACCACGGCCAAAGAACGTAACTTGCCTTGATTTTGTAGCTCATTGTCAGCTTCTTATATGGTTAATTTTGCTTCAAAAACCTTAGGCCGGCTAGAGCAGTGATTTTTCCAATGCTTCCAGGAAATCTCACACAACATGTTTAAGTTTTCTTCAATTAGGGTGTGCAAATTAAGTACAAACGTTTTGCTTTCAACATTCATACATTTTTAATTTTCCAAATCACAACAAGTAAGGCTTAAAATATCAGAATGCGCGGAAGGGAAGATAATGTCTTACCTACTTATGGCTTCAATCAGGAAACTGAAGTTAGCGTGGTATTTGCAAACTCAATCAATGTGTGGCATTTGAGATGCTAAGTCAATATTTGTAGGCCTTATTTCATAAAATTTCGATTTCCTAATTTCAACTGTTGGGTTATCAAACTTAAAAAAAGACATAGGCCACTTGGACTGTCATATTCATATGCCGCTTTTGGATTGTGATTCTTTTTCCACTTGTTGGATCTTTAATAGATTTGTCATCCCTAATTCCCGGTGCCTGCCTGCTAATATCATCTGCATTATAAAACTTATGGACGTTTCAGATATTATCTTGTGAGATAAAACGTTTGGTGTTCTGTTTAGGGCTTTTATAAAATAGTTTTTTTGCGGCTTGAGATGAACTCTCATTCACAAGCTTTCGTAACACGGCTGTTCTTTTCCGTGGACTGACTGGCAACACACTTTTAACTTTGGTAACAGCCTTTTCAAGAGATTGTTGGCATTTAAATGATCCAATCTCTGAAATAGTAGTGTCGCCATTTGACATAGATTCTTTTTCTTTCATATTTTATGTGTAGGCCTACTTTCTTTTGCGCTCAGTTTCTTTTTATCTGTAATCCATAAGCTATTTTGTGAACAAATTCTTTACCAACCTCATCTTTTCTTCCCTCTCCTTTTCTCCAGCCCTCTATTTTTCTTTGAAGCTTTCGCATTTTTTTAAAATCTTGATTTAGTTTTTCACGGAGCTTTCTCATACGTTATGCAGTCTTCCCCATTTCTAAAAAAAAAAAAAAAAAAAACCCTCTGTAATTACAATAGGTAAATGAAAGTTAGGACTATTACTAGTCCATCTAGATTATATGTGTTGAAATTAACATATGCCTAATCAAGAACTCAAGGAACACTTGAGGTTTAAATTAAGTTGAAAACTGTCACGAGCAGGACAGAATAATAAATATACAAATCTCATGGTGTTTACATTAAGTAACTGTATTTTATTGATAGGTGTATTATACTCTAATAAATACTCCTATAAGAAATCAAACACAACCTATAAATTAGTTTTATCACAAAATATTTTTTTCCCCTTTTGCTGGCACGGGTGGAACACTTAAACGATACCCCATTCAATAATTAAACTAAAACTGAAATTACGTACCTATTTAATATTGTTCAAGTCCAATGTGTAAACAAACATTTTACTGTAATAATATACCAACGATGACAACCACAATACTTTTTTTATCTTTAAAAATAATGCCAACCTAAAAAACAAAATTAAGGTACACTTATTAGAAAAGTGATACTGAAACTTCAAGTAAAAATTTCTCACAAAAGAATATCAATTTTCTTTTAAATATAGAACTTTAATATGTTTAAGTAATGAAACTATAAGTAAAATATGTAATTTAATAAATATATTTTTATCAGGCTCATTCTTTATGGAAAGGCCTATATATATTTTTTCTACATGTATAAAGTTTTGGTTTGCAAAATTCGTCTGTGAAATATTTGAAAGTGTTCACGCACAGTGATTTTCCGCAACATTAATTTTGGATTAAACATTTTGATTAAAAGAATCTTGTTTGCATTTTTGGCTATCGCATGTGTGCAGCATATCTAATGGCCAGATGTATTTTATAGATAACAATTATTTGGTTTTATTTGTTGCAAGGGTAAAATAACGCGATGCAGTCCCCCCACGCGCTATCGTGACTCAAGCATCAGACGGGAGACAGGCTACGTCATGGCAGGCAGGTAGATATTAGCCACCCTTACCGGGGAGGCCACCCTCCTAACGAGATGACAGGCTCGCCTTGCGCCAGGCGCGCGACGGTAATGGCCCGTCCGTCCGCCCGCGCTAATCCCTGCTCGCCCGAGCGCCATTGTTGTCGCCGCGGGCACGTGGCGCCTCCCGCGGCGGTGGCGGCAACTACTCAGCGCCGCTGGCTCACCGCCGTCTCGTGTGACGCTCCGTCAATGAGGAGGGGGGGGGGGGGGGGGGCAACAACCACGGCACACGGGGGAGAACCTCAACCCCCGAGACTGACACCTAGTCTTTTGAAGTAGTTCCGAGATAGTAGCTTTCACAATAGTATGCATCAGCTACTATCAGGCAAACAAACCAGTGAAATAAATTGATTTTAATTCGGTAGTGACATATTTTGTGGTGTGGCATACCAGAAATTTTATATCTCCTACTCATTCATAGTGAACATTTTTTTGTTGGAAAAATTTATTATGTGTTTTTTGCACGCTTTCGATATCTTTTATTAAACAATTAGTCAAATAGTTAAATTAACAGTTTGAATCTCCCCACCAGTTTTTTTTTTTGCTAGTAGTTATGAGCCCAGTTAATACGAGGGTTATTTTTTTTCAACCTCCGATCGGCTGTAATAAAAAAAAGGGAATGAATTGGGAAATTATTTTAATGTCAAAAGAAACGTACATCTTTACTCTATTTTTACACATAAACACCGTGCAGATTGAGGTATTTGGCGTAACGATGCACCAGCTTTCCAATACCCTCTGCATAAATTGATGCCTCCAGCCTATTCAGCCACGTTTTAACAGTGCTCTGCAGTTCATCATTGGTGTTGAGCCACTTTTTCAACGTAGGTGATAGTCACTCGGTGCCAAATCCGGACTGTAAGGAGGGTGATCAAACACAACCGAGGTGTGAGTTGGCCGCTCCACATGGTTGGTGGAAGGGGGTAAACACTACGAGACGTGTCGATTCGTGTACGAGCGATTAGGGTATCGATTAATGGGCATGCCATGGAGAAATGAAACTGTAATCACACTGCAGGGCACTGTTAAAACGTGGCTGAATAGGCAGAAGGCATAGTTTTATGCAGAGGGTATTGGAAAGCTGGTGCATCGGTACGACAAATGACAATCTGCATGGTGATTATGTGGAAAAATAGAGTAAAGCTGTACGTTTCTTTTGACATTAAAATAATTTCCCAATTCATTCCCGGTTTTTTTATTACAGCTGATCGGAGGTTGAAAAAAAAAATAACCCTCGTAGATAGCGCTACATGTCGCGTGTTTGGAACTACGCGTGAGTTGCATTCAGAAAAACATTCATTTATTTATTTATTGTGAATATTAAACATAGTTTCAGTTTTCACTGTTGGAGTCGCACTTCTATGTTCGGTACTACGTGTGAGTTGCATTCAGAAAAAAAACATTTATTTACAGTGAATATTAGTAATCGAGATTGTGTTTATAATCTTATTATGTGTATTTATGTAAATGCTTATTTGATTTTCATTATTAAGTAATATTGATCTCGATTGTTTTACTAAATTAAAATTTTTTTTATAAATATGTTTATATTAATATTGAATGCTGATTAATTAATTAACTTTTGATTCAAAAATATTAAAATAGTTTAGTGTCTTAAATCAAAAAGTATAACTTCTAACGCGCATTTATAAGTGCACACGCCTTTTTTTTTTTTTTTTGTGGCACGGGTAGAAACAGCAAATTTCCAGTAACGCGATATTTAGCCTTCGCGTAGGGATTCCAGCAGCGCTTCGTCCGACCAAGACGCCCGCGCCAGAGAACAGACATTCCTGGGCGTTTACTGTGGCTTCAGATAGTTGCTTTACATTTTTTGCTAAGTAGTGGTAATTTTGTGGACATTTATTTAATGCCACCTTCATCAACCTAATACGCGTTTTCTTCTTTTCTAGTTTTTATTGAACTGTATGCTTAATTACAAATACAGTACAGAACCTTATTGGATATTAGGACGGAGGAATCAGAAAAATTTTTAAGTAGTTGCTAATCTGAGACAGTAATAATTGCTATTGAGATATTATTGAGACTAAAGTACAACACTCGTGAATCGCCAAACTTGTTTAACGTACAGAAAAAAGATATTGCGATAGTTAAAGACACTATTGTAGCCTATATTTTTCAATGTTAAAATGTTGTAATTAGTTATTTTGTTAAATTATGCTTAGTTTATATTAAAAAATAAAAAAGAACTGCGCAATTTAGGAAGGGTTTTTAACTAAAATCGCATGACTTGTGTCAAATTTCTCAAGTAAATAAATAATTTGGGAAAATGTACAACTCCCCGAAATATGTCGTCGTGGTTTCGGAGCACTAGCTTCGGAGCTGCTATAATATTCTAGCGGCTCGCTATCCAGATCCTCCCCTCCCTCCGCCGCAGTCGCAGCCCCTCCCAGACCTCGAACACTCTCCCTTCGTCATGCGACCACCTATACGGCGCCCCGTGACTGATGTACGACCTGGCGGGGCCGTGCTAACAAGCTGCCCGCCCGCCTTATTTATCTGCGGGAGGGACACGACCCCCCTCTCCCCCCTGCTAGTCGGCCGGATTTATGGCGCGTGTAATGGGAGCCCGTGCTAGGGCCCCGCGAAGAAGCGCGGCCCCGTGGAAACAGCGCTCCAACACCCACCTTTAACACCTACTTCTCCCCACCCTGCTCCTGCCTTCTCGCCCTTCTCGGCCAGACAGAGAGAGAGAGAGAGAGAGAGAGAGAGAGAGAGAGACCTAAACGGTTTCATAATGCTCGTGTTTTACCTCGCCTCTCCCCCCCCCCCCGCCCCTCATCGGTTATGCGTGTCCAGATGTTTATCCCGCTATCACCACACGCACGGAGAGCCACACGCATGCGCGGGTGGCACGGAGAGTGTGCTGTAATGCTGTTTGGTGAGGGGAGGGGAGGGGGGAAGCAGAATGCCCACTTGTATATTGTAATGACACCCGGGTTGTTGAGATCGAGAAGAGGCGCGGTTGGTGGTTCCTCGGGATGTCGATGGTTGGGGGGGGGGGGGGGGGGGGGGAGTGGTCCGGCGGAGGAACGGCAAAGCCGTGTAGTTATTTCATTCTTCCTCTTTATTTTTATTTTTTTATTTTGTTACGTTGGTGTTGTTCTCGGCGGGACCCCCGGAGACCTCCCCGCGGCGGGCCGGGGCGCGAGGGAGAATGATTAATGCGGTGCCAGGGTGTGAAGTATGGACGAGGCCGACTGTAAACAAGTCCTGCTGGGTCGCTGGAGCGCGCGATGGAAGGGCTCCGAGGACCGGCACCGAGGCTCGGTCCTGGAAGCCTGGAGTCGCGTGTAAACAGATTCAACAGGTAAACAAGTCAATAAACCACTGTTTCACTTTCCAGTGAATGTTTCATTTCGCTTACGTTACTTACAAATTAACATCACACAAATTAAATATTTCTAAATGGTCTTATTAAAATAGAATCAAAAATCAGGTTTAAAAAAAAAACGTTATTATAAATATTAAAAATTTTATACAAACAAATCTTTCATTACTCTCCAGTGATGTGTAAACATCTAACCTCGGTAACGAACAAATTCATCTGTTCTTTTGTTTTTCATGTTGCAAATAAACTTATAAGTCAAAACATGGACATTAAATTTAACTCAGACTGTATATGATTTTACATTCTTTACATACAAGCTAAAAAAAACGAGGACTGAAGGAAAACATCAGTATTTAACAGTTTTACATAGAATTGGTAACCACACTCCTTAAGATTATAAGTTTACTGTTGCTAACATATAACATTTCAACCTGAATTGAACATTTATACATCTATTGTATACATATATACGCACATTTCGTAGGCCAGGCATACTTTACACAAAATATTATATGTTCCATTCATAATGTTAAACAAAACATCACAGTGAAGAACAATACATAAATACATCAAAATGTATATAAATTGGATGAAGTAATTGTACATCTAATTCAGAGCTCGTCTTATTAGTGTTCATTAATTACTAAAATTGACAAAAATTTGATTTATTTAAAGAAATGTCATCAGCAAACATATTTTAACTTACTTAACTTTATTTTGTACACTGAAACATTCTAGTCACTACTGATTGTGAAAATAATTTATCTAAGGCTATACGATAACATATATTCATTTATTTTATTCAAAACATGCTACTTAAGTGAAAAAGATTATATAATATAAATACAATTCAATTGGTTGTCTAACTTGATGCATAAAATTAACAAGTTAAGGTTCTTTGATCTTCCTGTTTAAATACTAAACATAAATTTCTCAGTACCTACGTAGTTTATTATAAGAACAGTTACTCAAAATTTAAATTATCTATGGCTAATTATAGTATGTTAGGTCACTAACATGTACTTGCTGCCTAAAATTTTAACTGCTTGCAGCACTCAATGTTTTCGTTAAAGGTTTGCACATTTTGCAAGATAATGTAATGATGTTTCTATTTTAGGAAACTTAACTAAAATATTTGTTAAACTCAACTTATGGCCCACAATTCAAAACACATCTCACGTTTTGTTTTAACTGGTTCACATGTTTCACAAACAAGCAAGAATACCGTAGATAAAGCCAAAAGCGAGAATTGTGCAAAACTCGGAAAACATAAAAAACATATAATTGTTGCCAATACCACTAATTTAAAAACATAAGCTCTGTCAGTTTGCTTGGTTTTTTTACACTAGGTTGGCAAATAACATATTTTCTACTTATAATAAAAATAAATTATATAAAAACAATCACGTTGTAAATATGTGAATAAATGTATATATGTACACACATATAAATACATGTTTATGTTTGTTTTTTTAAACAAATATATAATTTTATTCCGAGCTCGATGATATTTTGGGCATTTGACTTTCGAAACAAGAGAATTATCACGGTATACATAATACTTCTAAACACCAACACCATCTCACTTTCCGACCCCAATCCCATATCTTAAAACTAAATTTTGGTACTTCTTGGTGAAATTTTGCACAACTTACGTTCCAATTAAGAGGAATATTACCGTTTCCATCTGATTAAGAAAAGGAAGATCACTGTCTACATATGCTACGCTACGACCTTCGTTGTTGGACTGTCGGCTGTCAGTTGTTTCAGTAACAGGTTTGCTGTCTCATGGTGTTTTTAGTGTTACATTATTAAAAAATCCCTTTCAGCTCAGCTTACCGGCGAAGGTAACTTACGAAGTTCCTATTTATTTTGGTACGTGATTAAAAATATTGCAACATTCTATACTTTTTATATACACAACATCCTAAATGTTCTGCAATATTACTCAAGTATCCGTTAAACATTTTTTTGACATTCTATGCAGGCAAAATTTTTACAATGTTTTATATTGAATATGTCTAGCATTTTCGTATACTTTTTAGACTATACCGTTGCGATTTAATGTGGGGGAAATGGGTTCGTAAGGGATAGCCCAATTAATTTTTTTTACTGTTTTAATAATTATTAATGTTACAATACTAATAAGTAATTTTAACTAAAACAAATTTACAATCATCAGTCACTGGCACTTAAAAATGTTTATCCTCAAGTCACTCAATATCTGTCAAGTTCCGCAGTCCGCACTCCTCACTGGAGCTAGGCTCAACAGTGGTTCGTCCCTTACCTCGTGCCTGTCCACACTCACTGTCTCGCGCCACTCAGTCCCGCACTCTCACGATCCCGTCGCTCCTCGTCGCACCACTCTCGAAGGGGTCTCTCACCTTCTTCGCCGATGTTGCACTGCCATTCACTCGCGGAACTCTCCGAACTCTCGGAACTCGCTTTGAATTGTCGCGGCACTCCCGCAGAGGCCGGCATCGCTGCTTTAAGTACCTGTCGCACCCGTCTCGAACCGACGAGAGCGGCTGTGACGTGTCGCGTCATCCTGGGCTGACCCGACGCCCGAAAGGTCCAGAAAGGCCACTCCGCGCGGCAGCTCGCGGAATTCCCAAGTGCACTCAGCGATAGACAACATCGCCGAGGAAGGAACGATGCACTGTGATGTGCAGGGGGGAGGGAATAACGTCGACCCTTGTAATCCGGCCAGGCGCGCGTGGCATGCCTTACATCAGTAGACGGCACGTGACACGCTACATGACGCCAGTGGCCGTGCAGGGCCGCCAGACAGCTCTGAACCTGGCATCGTGCTCTGGTCTCTCGCGTTCGTAACAATAATCAGCAATAAAGACAGGCCGTGAGCTTGAAGTTTACCTCTCTCAGTTAGATAGGTTATGCACTGTTCTGCTAGTAAATGGGTACTGCTGTATATAACATACTAACATACACCTTTTTGTCCTAAAAGCAAACAATTAATACACTTTATTTGTCATTTGCGCTTATTTTAATAGTTACTAAAAAATATTTTAGGCAAAGAATTTCGGAAAAACGTTTTGAACTGTTGTGATACTGGGCTTACAATTACAATTATTTATTTTTTTTCTTCAACCCATAATTTTTCTATCATTTTCCATCCTCATAAAATTTTTTCGTCGTATAATAATATTGTTACGAGGCTGCTAGAGACATGCCTGGCTAACCACGCCAGCGCGCCGGGATTTCCAGCACCTTCTGGAGTGGTGTTAACCAGGTAGCGTTTGTCCCTCACCCTCTCACTTACCACTAAAAGGACTTTGCATTAGCGGCGACAGACTAAAAATACCCCCTTCCCTCCCCCAGTGCTTTCCCACTGTGTCCAGTAGCCTCTATGTCTCTTTAGATATTTCGACAAGTTTCAAGAGCCCTGTCGTTTTAAGAGGTATAACAAGGACGCTGCTGTTCTCGCACATTCGATTCTTAATGCTGGGGATTTAAAAAACGCGACACTTCTGAGGGCTGCGATAACTTTCCATGGGCCGAACCCAGAAGTATAAAAGCCAGGGGCCGTATTGCTAAGAGCAGTGAAGGTAATAAGGTAAGTGACCCCTTGGCGAGCGATAATGGGTGACGGGAACACGACGCGGCGCACGAGTAAGTGGTGCGAGGCAGTTTGTTGCGTGGTAACAGACGAGTAATAGATAGAACCACTTTCGAGCCAAGCCTCAGTTGGGAAAGTTAGTTGTGAACATATTGAAAGTGTGGATTTTTTTCGGACAGTCATTTAGATTGTTGTTATTTTAGAAAGAGCGTAATTATTAGTTAGTAAATAACTATCAAAACTGTTAATCTTTACTATCCTTTCCTGACGTGTGTTTTCCAATTATACCAAAATGTTAACTTTTTTTAATATAAAGAAGAGAGTTTACAATTACTATTTAAACAAATATAATATTAAGCCAAATAAGAGAGTTATGCATTATTTTTCCATCAATTACTACAATGTATCCATTGTATTAATAAATAGTTGTATAAAACATCGTTTTGAACAAAATTTTAAGAAAATATTTAGAAATATTGCAATCAGCTTTAATGAATTTGGTAGAGTCGCTCCTATATCTTTTGAACCTCAATCTACTATTTTTGCCACTCCCTTGTGTTAAGGGGTCTTTTCAAAAACTGTTCAGACAAATGTTTTAGATAATATTTAGAAGTTATACAGCAATTTAAAACTAATTTGTTAGTGTACATACTAAAGGAGTGATGGACTTTTTGTCCTTCTATCCGTTTATTTTTCTTCGCTTTTTGTTGTTATAACTGACATCATGGGCGTAGATCCCGGGGGGGCCAGGGGGGCCCGGGCCCCCCCTGGAATTAATGGGCCCCTCCTTGGGGGGGCCCACTTCGTGATTTTAAAGTAAATGGTGCACACAACATATATATATCAGATTATTATTTACAACGACGACAGACACTTTGACGTGCTTTACATTCCTACATTCGAGTTCCGTAGTTATTTCCCCTTACCCCTTCTGCGAAAGTCATGGTATGGAGTTTTCCAGTGAGAACTTTGAAACCCTTAATTCCTAGAAACCGTTCATTCCAAAGGACGAAGCTAGGGTAGGGTTCCGTTTGCATTTCCTCCCCATTGTTACCCACACTACCTTGTCCTCTGAAACGACAGTATTATAGGTTTCAGGTAGTCTGTTTTTAAAGTGGTTTTGCTCTCGTGTGCGCCAGTCTTCTGCTTTCTTGGCAAACATCAACATGGATAAGTTCGTGACGCGGAAGAAAAGGAAAACAGAATCTGATTCTCACCTGGTAAGCTTGATTGTTTTATAAGTAGTGACTATTATTTAGGTAATATATTTTATTTAAGTGATTATGTAACGTTATTTTTTCCAGTAAATAAACAACTTAATACTTTAACAGTAATTATAGCAGAATTTAGTTTATTTACGAACTGAACTTATATACCATTTTCTGGAATTTTTTAGCTCATCTCCATTCTGTAAGGCTAGCTGCTAGTACGTTACATGTGAATATATAGGGAATATTTTTTTTTTTCCTCGTCAATATGTAATTTAAAATCACTCCCCTTTTATTATCAAACGATAATTTTCACAATTCATGGCCGATAATCACTTTATAACATTTGTTATTTGATAACTGCAACACTGCACGAGTAAACAGAAGTAAGAGTGAGAAAGAAGTATTTAAACGTTACACATCCGTATTTATGTTAATAAGGAAGCAAACGCGTCTCTTTAATAACTAATCAAGCGGCATATTTTAACTAAATAATTCACTGCCAAAATACTGATTATACTAAATATAAGCCGAGAAATGTATGTGGTTCAATTAGCTGTAGGATAAATTTCATAGTTCTATCTCCGAGATTTTTCATTTGTCATTAATTTTTTTTTCTTTTTTACCTGGTTGATGCATTTACTAAATAAAATAGTCTTTAAGGGTTTTAATATGATTCGATCGTTCATTTGATGTTGATCCGTTTATTAGCTTTGGCGCTTTGGGTTTTTGGGGCGCATCAAAAACTGTGAACAAAGAATTTCACGAACAGCATTTGAATCGCAGTAATTATGTGATTTGGCATAAAAAAAACCGACAAAGTGCGAGTCAAACTCGCGCATGAAGGGTTCTGTACCATTATCTATAAAAACGGCAAAAAAAAATCATGTCTGTTGTTGGGAGCCCCACTTAAATATTTATTTTATTCTGTTTTAGTATTTCTTGTTACAGCGGCAACAGAAATACATTATTTGTGAAATTTTATTCTGTTTTCACGTTTGTTGTATAGGAGCCCCCCTTAAATATTTGTTTTATTTTAATTTAATCATTTATTTTAAAATTGAAATTAGAATAAACACTTTTGGAAAATGGTATTTGCATTACATTCACGTATATTATTTTTATAGATTTTTCATGGATATTTTATGTATTTGGGTTATCAAATTATTCAAACATGTTTGAGAGATCACTTTTTATAGTCATTAATTAATAATTACTAAAACATATGTTGCTCTGCTTTATTGTTAATATCACTTACGTAAAAATAAAGTGTATAACATACGAGCTTATCATCCAGAGAAGACTTGTTTCGGTTGACCTCTAGCGCAAAATTCTTAAACCACAGAATTCACGGGCCCCCCCTGGAAATCCTACAGATTTTCGCCCATGACTGACATTATAAATTGATTAAGACATAGAAATTCAAAAGATATTTAGGAGGGTTGCAATAACTCTGAACCGTTTTGATAGTGAACATAGTGTGGATGCAGGGCCGCCGAGAGGGGGGGGGGGGGCAAAAGGGGCAAATGCCCAGGGGCCCGGTAGCCTTAGGGGCCCGGGCGCCCGGCTAGGAAGTGGAAAATAAATGGCTGGAAAAACATTTTCCCCCTGCTATTAAAACATCTTGTACAGTATATATATATAAAATTGTTTTGTGTGTTCCTAAAACTACAGTCGATAACCAAAAACCTAACCGAGCAGTAGGTACTTGTAACATTCAGTTCACGCCAAAATACTTGCGTAGTAGCAGAAATGGGAACGTTACAGGGACGTCGGAACAGGGGGGACAGCAGGGGCGAGTCGCCCCCGTGCTGTTATTTATGGGGGGACGAGAGTAGCATTTCGCCCCCCTCCTTTTCCCGGAATAAATGTTTGGTCGTAGTAGTATTTTTCTCAACCTGTAGTTACAAATGTTGCAATGGTGATCACATTGATTAGAAAATCAAATTTATGATTGTCAATATACTGTAAAATGATTGCAAATTCCTAGATGGTATTTTATTTAAATTGTACTACATCTACTGTCAGAGTAGTATTTAATACATACTACGTCATCAAATTCTTGGAATGGTATATTTAATATTTTGGTTCGGAAACTCATTAAATAGCACAATTTTGCATCTAAAATTCCAAATTTTTCCGGGGGAGGGGCCCCGGACCCCCCGCTCTATGACTGAGGTAAGTGTGATACATCTGTTCGGCCCCCCACTAATGAAAACGTTCCGACGTTCCTGGAACGTTATAAAAAATTAATATGTATTACAAATTTTTCAATGTAATGAACGTGGTTCAGTGTGTTTGATGTTTTCGAAGTAATAAAATTGATTATTACTTTACATTATTTTAATATATATTTACTTTCAGGATAAATTATTATACTTATGTATTTTAAACACTCATATAATAATGCAATTTCTGATTACCATTTAAGATTTTTTTTAGCAACATATACATCAAAACTAATTATTATTTGTATTTTGATGGGATTAACAATGTAAAAGTGCACTGAGATTATACATGCAAATGCTCTTTTTTTTTTTTTTGCGTAACTAGGAAATCGTTATGTATGTCCAAATGAAGTATGCAATTTTACGATACCATATATATTTATGGTATAGGCCTACGTAGTAGTGGTATGCAAAAAAAAAAAGGAAGGGGGCCTGCTACCCTAGCTGCCCAGGGGCCCACAAATTCTCTCAGCGGCCCTGTGTGGATGTATGATTTTTTAAATTTTAATTTCAGTTTTGTTGTTACCCCTTTCAGAAATAGTTGGCTAAACGAATGTATCAGACCAAAGTGTTAGATAATTTTGTGATGGCCTACAATAAATTTTAATTGATTGATAGTATTACTACTGAGAAAAATATGAGATTTTTGTCCTTGAACACATTTTTTTTCTCATCCATTACAGTAGTCTTTTATCAAATATAGTTTAGGCTAAGATTTACAAGAAATTTTAATGAATTAAATATCATTCCTACTAAGGGAGTTATGAATGATTTTGTTATGCACCATGTCCTTACCATCATTTGCATTAAAGATTCACAGTATCAAAAAAGTACTAATATATTCTAAGGTAACCGGAAAAACGAGCTTTGTTCTCTATGCTCCCCTCCTTTTTATTTTTATTTTTTGCTCGAACACACTCGCTTTGACTCTGCTCCTGCGAGTAGTTCCATACCCACAGCCGGTAACTACCGGCACGGAGCGATTACTGGCGGGAGGCAGTGGCCGGTTATTTCGAGCGAGCGCGTGCGTACAGAAGAACATCGACTCGAGCAATAACCGAGTGTTGGGGCCGGTTATAAATATTCTCCCCATTCGCTTCTCCCCCCCCCCCCCCCTTCCTACGAACTTCACGTAACTTGCCGGCGGTTGTAGATAAGGCGGGCGAGTAATTGACCTGCGGCGCCGTACTGCGGCGCGTGCTGCGCTCTGTGTGTGGCTCGGGCAACCACGTCCAGGGCCGAGGTAATGACTCATTTCTGTCCGCGGACCGGAATACTCGGTGCTTGCACTTCAAGCAGGCTCCGGTGCTTACACTTAAACTGTAAAAACAACATATGTTAATATTGCTACCATATATTTCTCTGTCGTATTACTTAATATAATAATGTAACACAATAAATAACTGATATACTAGTTCCTGTGTTCTTTATTTTTTTTTAAATAACGGGGCATAATTTAAGTCTTTTATCTTGTGGCAAGAAATATTGATGTATATTAAAGGCAACTTTATATGTCATTAATATATATTTCTTTATTCCTTTTTCGGAAATACGACACCTCTCACCTGCCATAAGCATGTGTTCAGGTATTTTCAGTAACAAAATTCGAAATATTTTGTAAAAAAAAAAAAAAAGGGGGGGGGGGGGGAGGGAAGAGAAGTCCAAGGAAATATTTTGATGAACCACATCACCAATTTTCACCACAATGGATATTATTCTTACAAAATTAAGCTGCATCTGATGGCGTAGAAAATCCTGATATTTTAGTTCCAAAAATATTTCACAAACATGCAATTTCTGGTATAAATTTGGGTTTACTTTTCAAACATGAAGAATTTTCGTTATATAATCATCCGCTCTGTCTAAAAGCGTTGAACAAGGTTCATTTATTTGTATTAGAAAAAAAATATATCGTTTACATAAACGTGATATATGGCCAAACCATATTATCGTCAAATAGATATCCTTGCAGCTTCTGTGATATGTCTTTCTCTTATGTACATTATGCACAAATGGGTCGCCGACACATTCATACAATTTTATAGTGTGCCCAATGACAGTCTAATAGGATACATTGTGAATTGTGACAATGAATACCCTGCAGTGCTTCGTTTGTCCCACGGTGATTTATTTACCCTTCCTTCCTGTCCATTAATGTCCCTCCGATTCCACCCAACCCAAACTCCTCACCACCATTGAAGACAAGTCCCACTACATCACGTTTATCCCAAACATGTAATTTCTCACGGGATTCACATACTCAGTACATGTAGTCCTACAATTAAATCAGTCGACATGGTTAAAACCGTACATCACCCTAATCACAGGCAAACGTCAGGCAGCACAGTGGGGTTTTGAGCGGGATTTTTACAAGCTCTGTAATAGTTCGCGCCATGGGAAACTCATTGAGAAACTTCGAAAGTGCCAGAACATGGAGTTAATGTGCAGCAAAGAGCGTCTCTGCGTGCTCATTGCACACACCAAGCACAAATACAGAATCATGGCGATAGTTTGTCTCTCCCTAGAGACTATAGACTTCAACAAGCTGATATTTGTTGCCTTTGTGGTTCTTGATAAGTCGAACAGCCTCAGGTATGATTTTCATTACAACGTGATGAAACCAAAGTTCTTTGATAGGCTGGAACTTTCCTACATGGATGCTGGCTGCTTTATATATCACATTCGGAAGGTCTACTTCTACCGAGATCTCCAGAATGTCCCCACACTTCTGTCGAGCACTGCACTCGACTGCCAATGTGAAGGTCATTGGTAAATCCAAGGACGAGCGTGGTGAGAGGCCCATTACCGAACTTGTTGGTCTTCATGCCAAACTGAGTGCTCTCGTGTGTGATAGGGTAGTCGCCACACAGGCAAAAGGCATACAGAGGTGTGACGTCAAGAACACAATCACCTGTGACGACAATCTGAGGGCTCTTTGGCAGAAGGCAAGGCTGCGCATCCAGGTACGCGCCAGCATGACGTGTGCTCGGAATATACGAACAAGCTGAAGCTGATGTGGACGGCTGATATGCTCATTATCATGGACGATGGCATCGCATGCTGCCTCTCGGCTGTGCTGGCTAGTCGCTACAACTGTATATATGTTTCTTTTTTTATGTACTCTATCTTTCGGTGTGCATAATATGGTAAGGGCTTCTTTTTACGACTTTTTTTTTCGAACATCTTCTGTTGTTTTTTAAGTTACTGATCAAAAGTTAGTTTCAGCGATTAATGTGTGTGTATGTATATATTTATAACTACTTAATTCATTCAATTTACATATCTTTCCTTCCACCTTGTGTAGTTTATGGGACTTGTTTTCATTATTATTGGCTTCGCTGAGGGTAATACAGCCTGTTTTTTTTTTTTTGTTTGGCGCAATGTTTTCGGGTGAAGTTGTTGCGTGTGCTCCGCATACGCACATCAAGATGTGTCGCGCGGCGCCGAACCGCGCGCCGATGCAACCAGCACAAGCCAAGTATTCGCGCGCTGCGCGCATGACGTTCGGAGCAGCTCGGGAGTCCTCGGGGAGGCTCGTTTTGGCGGTCTGCCAACCGGACATCGCCGAAGGCGCCGGTTCCGGTTGCCCCGACCGAGAACAATCCACCTTGTTCGATACTAGCAGTTCACAGAGTATAAAAGGGGTCCCATTCGACGTTGAAGGAGGAGACTCGTAGCGACCGCCAGCGACACCAGCCGGAGGCCCTACTGGCCTTCCCTGGGGAAGGAAGCTACACCGTCAACACGTCTCGCCGGTCTGCCGTCACGCTGCCCGTTGAAAGAAGCTACCACTTGGTAAAGTACTGTTTCGTCGTAGACACTTATAGACCGAGTGGGTAGAAAACTTAGACTGTGAAGAGGGGCAGTGGTGACGGAGGCAAGGCTTGGAGACGGCGGTGTGAGCTTGCGAGTCCCGAGGATAGACTTGACCACCGACTGGACATACAACACTTAGGTGCGAAACCCGGCAGTGACACCCGAAGAGTAATGCCAGTGCCCACACCGACGAGCATATCTCCCGCTATGATAGTTTGGGGAGATAGTGATTGGTAACCCCTGCTTCGACGAATAAGAACTTGCCCGCAGAAATACGTCTCGACAAGAGTAATTGACGACCTGTTATAGTAATTTTTAGAGGTCTGCGTACCCCCGTAAAAACATGGTTTATAGTATTAGTCATCTTCTGTATAAATACCAGTATTTTAGCTAATTATGTTTGCTAACTTGTTTATTGACAGAGGTCAATAATATTCCATAAGTCGAGGGGCAGTGTTAGTTATTTTTCATTTGCAATCTGGGAAAATAATGTACGTTAACTGTTTGTAACCTAACTTTCTTTTCACCAATTACCCAGCACCAAGCGGCGTGCGTAGTATGAGAGCACGGGCAATTGTAAAGTGGATGTGTTAAGCTGCATTTGCGTGTCTCATGTTACTAATATCCATAAACGTTTCTGTTCACAGACTTGTGAATCAGAGCTACGCCGTAAATCACCACTGTTTACGTTTTTGTCAGTAATCAAGGTGTAATGAATAATTTCATGTATAATCATTAATAAATGTGTTGTTAATACCATACAGTTGTAATAGCTTTAGATGACTTTTCGCCACACTCTGTTTCCCTTCCTACTCCTTGTTCCCCTCGAGTGTTTAACTCGAGAGGTTACAAAGTTTTGATGTGTTAACATCTTATCTTTCGGTATACGGCTTTTGGTAGGAGTAATTTCGTAAATGGAATGGAAGTCACTTAGAACTGAAATGTGTTAACATGGTGCTGCCATCTGTGGAAGTCTCAGACATCTTGAAAAGCTGGCGGAATTGCGAGATTAATCCGTATAATAATTCTTTCGTGAACATCGTAGAATTTACACCATGCATATATTATTAAAAAATAAAAGTTTATAATGGTACAACTGTCCTTTAATTATTGATATTATAATGTATAGTCATAAAAATAAATAACAACTTAAAATATATGCATGACAATTTTGACAATTTTAACATTGAAATGTAAAGATAGTGTAGCGTTCGTCATACCGTAGAGACACAAGGTATTGTTAGCCTATTAATATCGACGCCATAAAATAGTATTTGTAATGAAATTTTTACTGTGAAATTTTAAATGTTCAATCAGCTCAATAAGGTTAAAGTTAGTTTGTAGGAAGTATTTACAGACTAATATTTGTCGCTTAAGCAAAAACAATGAAAAGTACATATACTTAATGTTAAAATGAGTGTAAAAATTGTTTACAGGTAAATTTTGTTTTATTTTATCTATTGTACTCCATCTTTAAGTTTGGAAAGTACTTAAAATATAGCCGGGGTATTCGTAATGCTATAGAGAACCAATAAAATATGAAATATTTTTAATGGCATGTTTGTTTTAACACAATTTTTCTGGCTAAAACATTGTAGGTATTTTTATATTTGCGAGTATATCTTGTTCTGACTATCCAAGTTTACAAAGTGTATTCCAGGATAGTTTAACCACTATGAAGTTTCCTTATGCACACTAATACGCATAGTACATCCCCAGATTTTCGCGGAAGTTTATATTTACGCGTTCATGTTGCCTCACGTAAGTCCGCCATCTTAATGACTTCGGTTCATGTTTACAGCAGTTTCTGCATGCGTGCGCAATGCAAATAAAACCTGTTAAAATTCCGTTGTATAATGGGAACATAGGTATTTCATTGCATATCTTACGCATAGTAAAATTGTTCGTATATTGATAATGCTCGACAATATTTTGATGAATTCTTCATTAAATGTTATGTCTAAGTTTAGTATTGTAAGTATATTTGCAGCTTGAGAACACGTGAATTTTCTTGATACCGAGGTTAGATGTTTACACATCACTGGTGATATTTTTTGTGACATACAAAATAATGACCATTATTTTGCGTTACTCTACTGGCACCATACTGGCCCAGTTCTAAGCCCAAGTAAGTTGTGTACAGAAAAGCGCAGTCTAGTATGCTATTTTTGTTTTTCAGAGTCAGGATGTGACTACTACAACCGGTTGAGACTGGATGATCGTCCAGTGTGTTCGTACTGTCCTCGGTGTGCGTATCGATGGCTGACGTCAATCCACGATGAAGGTGGACGCTGATGCTGGCATAAAATGGCAGTACAGCTCACGTAATTGTCATTCAACCTCCTCCTCTGCCCCGGTCGTTTTGATACTCCACATGTCACGTTGCGCCCCTTCACGCCTTTCCTCATCCTTAATTTCATCCAAGATGGCGGCCCCAGCAGACCACACTATCATTCAATACCACTCCTCGTCCCGATGTTTCTGATACCTCACATACAATGACGCGTATCTGCCCACCTCCGACGCCCTAGCACCATAAGATTATCCATTATTATTGTTTTTATGTATAATTTTCTATATGAGATTTAAAATATGGAGAGCACGATGATCTGAGGACAGCGATGCGGATGGGACGAGGTATAGATCAGTGTGAGTAAACATATGTAGATCCCAGGAGTGGGGGGAAGTGACTTGGGTCAACAGGTTATTGACAAACCTGTGAGATGTGGGTAATCAAACATGTGAAGTGCAATGATTGAAGTAAAAAAAAAAATTGGTTGTCTGTAAATTCGGTTTACGGACGATAGTTAAACGTGACGTCATAACAAAACATTAATGAAATGATTGCATACTTTTATGAATAAAATTGAATCATTTTTATTTAATAATAAAAGAATAAATACTTGTAATTATACTAGTAATCAGATTTTTAAAACGCAAGAATAATTAACCTTTATTGCCGAAATTGTTGTAATAAGCAATGAAAACCACAGATTTAAATTCGTCGAGAATATTTTATGTTTTAATGTCTTCCTGTGCTCAAAATGATATGCAATTGTGGCCCCGGGCACGAAATTTTATTTATAATTCATTAATAATTACGCCCCTCGCGATAAACAAAGGAAAATATGTATTAACCAGTGTCTGGTTCCCGCAACAGCTATTAGATAGCACGATTCGTTCGGTTCGCGTCCGTCACCGTAGATGGCAGCAACGTACGGGAATAATATTATTTCGTTTTTATAATACGATTTTATAACAAATACACATCCCAAATACACCAAACTTATTTATAATGTGTTACAATATTTTTTAAAACATTGTGCAAAAGATCCCGGGTGTAATTTGAATTATTATGTGTAACTGAAAACACCATTGTTCGTTAAAAACGTATTTGAACATTCAACATTACTTTTAAATAATCGTACCGATTGTGCTGAAAATCGGTGGACGATCGTTAAATTACATAATATTAATAATTAAAACGACGAAAACATGATTGAAAAGTCAAATCGATGGTTGTTCCATTCGAGTGGAAGAGAGATGCCACGCATGCGTACAATGAGCGTAACAGGACACATCCATAGTGGGACAATGTGCGTTACGGGACACTTTTTCGTGCGTGCAGCCGGCGTTCATCGATTTATTAGACGTTGTCACGTCAAAATAAGTTTCCCAGAGGATGCTATCTTTAATTCCAGCCTAGGCTGTTAGAGGGCACCACAGAACGAATGTGTCGTCTGCTAGAGAGCGCCACATTCAAAGTTCAAAAATAGTTTCCCACAGAGCGGCATCTTTAATTCCATCCCAGGCTTTCAGGCGAGTTAACATACAGTTTTCCAGAAAGTGCAATATTTAAATTTCAAAAATTATTTTCTATAGAGCACCACCATTGTTAGTGCAGATGTCGTCCGCCAGGAAGCACCATCAGGGACGTGCTTTTCGCCTGCTAGGATCAATTCCTTTACGATAATAGTGCGCACCAAGCAATGCGTTCAATGCACTATATCTCCCGCTATATTTGATTGAAAAAATATGCTATATTGAATGGAGATGCATCAAAGGATATCTTCCTTTACATCCACAGAGTACACAAGCAATGTGCCACATCCCCCACCATATAGGATTGAAGAAGGCACCATCTTGGATAGAGAGGTTGAAGTATAATGCGCCTAAGGATACATTCCTTTATACACATAGGCCACACTAAGCAGTGCGTTCAATGCGCCAAAACTCCTGCCATCTTGGATTGAAATAGATGCCATCTTGTATGGAGAGGAGTATGCATAGTGCACGTAAGGATAGGTTTCATTATGTGCATTAGAAGCACGCATAAAAATCTATTTTTGTAAAGTTCTTCTATATATGCTTATATGTATAGTGGTAAATAAAGGCATACTCTTTCACTTCCGTATAAATTATATATGAGTAATATATAATAGGGGTTCCGACGGCTGGCGCCGGCGCGTGGATTGTGATTGTCGGTCCGCCATCTTGGATTGTGACGTCACGGCGGCCATCTTGGATGGTTGTGACCTTGACCTTTGACCTTGACCTTGACCCCGGCGGCCATTTTGGATCCGCCATCTTGGATCCGCCATTTTGGATGACGTCATTGTGTTCTCGAAAATTCCGGCATTGTGTTTTCCGCCATATTGGATGATGACGTCACCGTTGCAATTTTCGTTACGCCCGCCATCTTTAACTTTTTAATTTATTATCTGATTTTAATGAAATTTTTTTTTAAAAATTATAAAAAAAATTAAATAATAAAATTTTAATAAAAGATTTATAAAAAATATATTTTTACGACACGGAGTTCGGAGTCCACGGTTCGAACCCGGTGAGGGCAAAAAAAATTAAAAATGGCGACAGATCCTTCCCCCCGTGGTGGGTGCTAGCAGACTGACTACCACCACTTTTTTTCAAAGCATATAGATCGTCATCTAGTATGACGTCATGTCCGCCATCTTGTCTTTGATTCTGGAAGCCATCATCAATGTATCGTCGGCGACGCTGACGCCATGTTAGTTTAGTTCTTATCCGCTAGAGTGCAGTAATCATTTATTACTGTAACACCCGCCATCTTGAAATTTAGCCGCCATCTTGAAAATCCGTAATTATTTAGCTAGAAATTCGGGAAAAGTTCCAAAATTCATTAAATAAATCACTCATTAATTTACATATTGATTCGATCGATTCCCGTCCTCGGTTCGATACCCGATCGATGCAATAATGTTTAATTTTATGAAAAAATAATAATTTCAATAAACCATGTTAAACTTTTGTAAAGAGACTTTAAATCCTCTACTACCATCATCCTATCAGACGTCAAGACTACCATATTGGAAATTCGTAATTTTAATGCTAGAGATTCGGGAAAAAGTTCAAAATTCATTAAATAAATTTGTAATCTATATACTGATTGAGTGGATCGACTAAGGTCCTTGGTTCGATCCCTGGTCGATACAAAACAACATTAATATTTTAAAAAAAAGTACCACTAAAGTGTAAGGTATTGAGAAAATAAAAAACACCGCAAGTTCTTTTAAAAAAACTTTTATTACATACGTACTACACTACTACAAGTACAAAAAAATACACAGACAAATTACTAAAGTTTTGTGGATTTCTCGATTGAAACAGTCTTCTTATTGTATGGACTAAGCCTTTTACATGACTTTAAATGTCTATCCGATCCAGTCATCACCGCAGCCAGAGACGGACTGAAGTTCATATCACTTATATAGTCTCATTAGCCTGTACAACACATGAGTCGAATCAGCAACCATGTTCATTAAACGTGAACTAAACTTGGTCGGAGCATTTTTTATAATGATGATGTAAGCTGTCGAGACGTGAAATTAGTTTATTACATTTTATACACTGAAACAGTATTCTTTGAGCATTATTCTGACAGCTGCTCCTTTCATGTCTGCGCGCATTTGAAGTTCTAGTAAATGATGCGTCACAATATTTGCATTGATGCGATGCACGCTCTTCATGAATTGAAGTCTGGAATGCAGATGGTGAAACTTCAGCTGATCATGGAACAGCACGTATCGTTGTCTCCTCTGCAGTCGGTATCGGGATCTCCGACTCTATTATCGTTGCTGTCATCGAGGTCCCCGCTGCTGTCGGTAAACAGTCTATTCCGGTCGACATAACTAAATCTCACGAAACTTAATGGAGAGAGCACGTCCGTACTGCACCGCGGCCAGAGGTGAACTGCGGGTCCAGTCGTCTGAACCTCGCTTATATACCCGTGGTCTACTGGTATACTGCATGAGTCAAAATATTGTCTGTATTTAAATTTTTTTTATTAGGTACCTAAAATTGTAGAAATAAAAACACACGAGTTCAAGTTTTACACATTTATTTATAAAGAGTACACAAATACATATTAGGTTAAGGAATCAAGCATTTTCACAAGCAAAGTCTTTAATGCCGCACGAACTGACTCGTCGACTCCGGTTCCAACTGGTTCGTTGATTCCGGTTCCAACCGGTTCGCCGGTCACGCGATCAGGAACACAGGTTTCCAGCTGGTCATCTTCTGCGACGTCGACAACTCCGACAAGACATGGTCGGTGACGTCTGTGACCACGTCTACGCCTGGGCTTTGGCTCAGTGATAGTTGGGACAGATTCACTGCCTGAACTGCGACGACGAGATGCACGCCGTTTGGACGTCTGCGTAGAAGCATCACAGGTCGCATCAGGTTGCAACACGTCCATGTTTGGTGTTGCACATGCAGACGAGGCGACTACCTCAGCGATGCTAGCAGGAAGGATTGTGTGTGGTCTCATGTGATAGACGGCACAGTTTCCAGGTTCGCAACAATCTACCAGCTGCTGAGTCGGTTCGTAGGACACAGGAAAGTGTGCAAACCGCCAATGCTGAGCGCCTCCATCACAGGTTTCTGTATATGTACGTAGATACCCGGAATCCCAGTAGCTGTACTCGACACTGCTGAAGCTAGGTCTTGCGCTCACGTACACGTTAGCAGGATGAAACGTAAACATCTTCTTGCAGGTCGAACGTCAACTGAAGGCACGTACGGATGTACACCATTTATATATGCAGGCTCCTACTAACACTGTGTGTGCCATTTCTGCAATAACTGCGAGTTTGTGCAGGCACAAACACGTTCAAACTTGTCGTTTGGATGCTTAACGTCGTACATTGAACAGAGTTTGCGCAGGGAAGGACAGCCGTAGTCGGTCTGTATATCCACGATTTCAGCTGCTCCGTCGTCACACAGTTCTCGTAGCCATTTCTTCTGTTCGGGTCCGGCAACGTAGATTATACCACGCGGATTTTGCAGTAGTAAATCTTGAAGTGTGTTTTTCACTTGGTGGTACGGAATTTTTCCTTCGTCCCACTCTATTCCGTGATAATATTTACATAACCATTCGTTCGACCGTTTACTTTTTTCGTCTAGTAGTTTCCAAGGATACGGAGGTCGGAAGCTGCGGGTTCGAGTCCGGCCGTCGTGAGTGACGGCAATTTCCTTGAGCACGAATCCATTTTGGCTCTGGAAACCCTGCAGGTTGCAGTACATCTTGTCGCTAGCAACGGTTGGTCGTAACTAAATTAATATCGAAAACGAAACGGTATTTATGTCAGAATTTTCACAAGTTTGTCTCTACAATTGTACGATGCAAGCCGATCGTGAAGTATCAGACAAAAAGCATAGGTGTTTGGTGGAATATTTCCGCTAGTCGTTATCTCGATCCTACAGTCGATGATGTTTGAATTTATTCGATCATCCTGTTTGGAAACGTCAAACACCATTAACGGAGCCTTGTTCTTGAAACTGTCGGGACTTAGTATCGGTGACTGTCTCCGCCCGTAGTAAGCTTGCTGAAACTTGGCATACATTTGATATGCTAGAAGAAATCTTCCACTTTCAAAATCCATGTTCATGTCAACGTACGGATAACTTTCGCTGTTTAAAAATATTTTTACATTGCGTATTTGACAGTTATCGAATACGGAGCGACTTACTCCTGCATTGAGCTGTCTTCCGGTCTGAAGCCCAACGATGATGTATCGTGGTTTTTCCGTAGCGAAGCTGGACTTTACTATCCAATTGATACGCTGACTATGAGGCAAGCCAGGATAAGTTTCCAGGCTCCAGGATCGGAATGGCACATCGAAGTTCTTGCCATTTTCTATGTTCTTCAACATCTTGACTCGTTCAACGGTGCTCACTTGGATGTGGGGCAGCATCCACTCGATAGACTGTAGTGTTAGCGAGACATCTTGAGAGTTTTCTGCAGCGGCGACAATTGCATTAATGTGCGTGTTGGCTAGAAGCAGTACGAGCTCTTGTTTCGAATTAATGATTATATGCTTGTAGTCCTCAGCGAATCCGAGAAGCATGGACAGAGGAACACAAACTTCGAACTTCCCTTCGGCATAAACCGGAAGCTTATATTCATCCTCGAGAGCCCAACCGGCCATCTTTGCAGCAGACAGTTCATTTGGCGTGAGTGAAAGGTAATTTTTCATAGCAGATGTTATGCCTACATCTCTCGTCTGGTCTACCTCGACGCCATTGAGTACATATGTAATGCGCTCGATTAGGTGAAGAATACCATTGCAGGATATTGACGTCGTTGTCGGATGCGTACCATCCGCTTTTGTAAGCGTGCCTCTTATACGTAGAAATGACTGCGAAGGTAAAGTACAAATATCTTGGTGTTGTACTGCAATGCGTACTTCCGATGGTAATGCGTACGGTCCGAGCAGGAAAGGCTGGTACTCGTGCAATTCCATTTTCGTAATGCTGTCTTCAAAAATGACCGGATCTTCCACGTTGAGGATTTCGTCTTCCATATTTATTCGGCACTTGTCCAATACTGAGAAGATAATTTATGTTGTCAGGTGTTAATGCACCGATGTCTGGTAGAGAACTGTTCTTATTCACGGCAATACGATTTCTTTTATAACTGTTCGGTGTTACGAACTTTATGCCCATCGCTTCAAGTGCAGACGTAATGTAATTTCTTCGTCTTGAAAATTAACCAATCGTCCTCGCTGGTCAACGATTCGGACGACCACTTCGTGTGCGCACTTCACGACGACTGGAACGTAAATGATACTTTGCGGTACTTCTACCAGTTTATATCCTGGTGGGACCATCGGCGAAAACTCGTGCAGCATGTTGCTTAGTCTTCCGTTGAGATACGTTCCACTTGCCAAATTACAGTTTATTCTTATGACATTCACAGGCAAAATGTTTACTGCGCGCGTAGATTCGTACGTTCTTCCTGTATCATACACCTTTGATTCGAATCCGAGCATGGTACCTATGGTGCCATGTTTCGTAAAGTCGACATTTTCACTGCATGTTAGAATACTTTTTTGAGTGTTTGGATTTCCACGCAGTTGAAAGTCTACATTCTGTGGTAACATATCCCTGATGTAATTTGCAATGTCGTCAATTTCATAAGAGCCAACAGGTAACTGTATTTCATGAGCGGACCCACCGCTTTTCAGGAAGCAAATCTTGCAGTTTTCCTCGTCGATATTAGGTATGGCATTATACGTTTGAAAGTCTACGATTCCGATACACCATTCTCCGTCTAAATCCAGAGGCGGGAAATGAACCGCCCGCAGTTCAGATGCGTGACCTGTCAAGGTAAGTGTTATCGACATGACTAATAAATAATCGTCACTGCACAACTTTTAAGTAGCATTTTATATTTGTCAGCTAATTTTTGTTTGTTAAAAAGCGAAGACACAAGTGTCCGCAGTTTGTTTTATTAGGCCTCTGTTCCGTTTCGTAATTGTAAAACAACGTAGTGGACCGGCCCAGGTACTGTCGCAGTTCAGGCGGAGGCCGTAAATTTCCAAAACTGTCGTAGTAAGTAGCTTTTTTTCCGGACTTTATGTACGCCACCCAGTGCGTGCCTCAACCCGACGACGTGTCTAAATTAATTATGGCGCGCTCACGTGTCTTTGGCTTGCTGGGCAAAGTATCTCGCATAAACACGCCGCGGAAATTTGGTATTTTCAGTTTGCGTGTGTACTTTATTAAATCTACGTTGGTGAGCGGACGTTTCGGCAATGAACTTAGGATTTTTTCATTCGTTTCTTCCTCATGCCTCGTCCTGTCTTGTGAGGTTGCAAGTAGAGTCCTGCGCCGTTTTTTTTTACCGATGGCAATGGCTTCCATGCTGGCATTGTGTCGCTGTGCTTCTTTTAACTGCTTGCGCTCATTCTTCGAAGTGTTGACTGCCCGCACTATACCGCTCGTTGCACCGATGAGGCCGCCGAGAGCACCCAATGCAGGCAAAAGCAAAGGAAGAAATCCTCCTATAATCTTCTTGTCGAGAGTCTGTAATTTTTGCTTGGCTTTTTGCACCCCTGCACCAGTCTTGCGCTTCTTGGTCTTGCGTGAGTTAGTCTTTGACTTGATGGAGCTGGCTTGACGAGCACCCAGTCCTAATTTCGTCTTTGCCTTCATGATCTTAGATACGCCCCACGCTGCGATTTTCTCTCCGAGTCCCGCGTTCGACGATTTACTTATATCTTCGGCTTCCTGTGCCAATATCTCGTCGGCCCGGTGTCTGGATTCCAGATCCTTGCTTAATGAATTTGCGATATCGTGCTGCTTGCACTTTTCGTCGAGTGAATTAATGCCCACGTCACCGCGAGCTAACCTTTTCGCTAGTTTAGTGCCGGGGCCGCAGAATCTGTAGCCGGGAATGTGTAGCTCGAATGGTAGGTTGTTTATCAGCGAGTTCACGAGTCCCGCGCCGGCGTATATTTTGTTCTTACCTCTTCGAGTCATTACGCACAACTGAGCAGAAAGTATAAATGTGTTTGATTTTATACAATTACTTTAGTACAATGCAGGTCGTCAAGCAAGACGTGTGTTTGCCCGTACGCATTACGCAAGACGATGTATTTAGTGCGCGTGAATCACGACATGGTATATTATTACCTTCCGCCGTACGTTGCATAATGGCGGGTCCGTCAAACTGCGGCAAGACGTGTGTTTTACTGAGTTTACTGGAGGAGCCAAACGGGTTTCGGTTCGAGAACGTTTACTTGTATTCCAAGTCGTTGCAACAGCCAAAGTACCAGCGCCTAGCAACTGTTCTACGCTCGGTGGATGGTCTGGAGTATTTTCCGTTTAGCGATAATACCGATGTTGTACCTCCAAGCGAAGCAAAAGCCAATTCCGTGTTTGTTTTCGACGATGTAATGTGCGAGAAACAAGGCATAATACAAGAGTACTTTTCCATGGGCAGACACGCCAAGGTAGACTGCGTTTACCTGTGTCAGACGTACAGTAAAATACCAAAACATCTCCTACGAGACAACGCAAATGTCATAGTACTTTTTCGCATGGACGAACTTAATTTACGCCACGCTTATGACGATCACGTAAACACCGACATGACGTTCCAGGAATTCAAAGACATGTGCTCCTTGTGTTGGAAACACGAGCACGGATTTCTAGTCATTGTAAAGGACTGGCCGCTATATAACGGCAGGTACAGACGAGTTTTCGATCAGTTTATCGCCAAACATGAGTCATAGCATTTCTAAATTTGGACGCAGCAGTCGAGACTTACGTACTGCTCTCAAGTCTCATGACAGCGATATCCGCAAATACATTTCGCTACTGGCTCAAAAGGTGGAAAGTGTGAAAAACGAATTACTAGAGTATCTCGTTGCCATCGACCAGCGTGTGGAAGCCTCGGATTCTCGCATTCGCGACATGATCGAAGTATCGAATGCACAAAGACGTGACGATCTGAGAACTTTTCAAAGTAGTCTGAAAGCATCACTATCTCACTTGCCAACAAATTCAGATTTAGCCAAACACAAGAAAGAAGTTTCTGCGAACAAATAAAAAAAGTATAAAAGGAGGTCTTGCAATAAGTTTTCAGCCAGTACAATGTCGGACCTGGCCAGTGACCTTCATCGAGCTATACAGTCTGTTCGCGAAAAATATTTACTTGCTAGACGAACCAGACTTGCACGTGAGATGGAAAATGAGGAGATATTTAAACCAATCACTAGTCGCCTCGACGAACTTAAAAACAAGGAAGAACCAGCCATCATTGTGAAGGCAGAAGTTGAAGATGAAATGCCGACTGTAAAGAAGAGAAAGTATGAACCAGATCGAGAAGAAGAGGACTTAACAAGTACAGAGTCCATGCACAAGAAAAAAATACCGAAAAAGGGACATCAAGTTAATGCAATGGTCCGACCATACCTGATATCGTTTACGAGCCGGAATAATGACACGACCTACGAAGTGTACAGAAAACATAATAAATGGTTCCTCGGTGCTAAAGAAAAAGACTTTCTACCAGGAAATATCGTGCGCGTAGAAGCGTTCAAAACACGCGGGACTCCGGGTCTGTACGAATTGCTGTTTCGCAGGGAGCCTAAAGGATATTCTCACAAAGACTTACAAGAGTACAAAAAACTGCTAGAGCTAACCAATGCACATTTTCGCGATAACGATCCAGATAGTGGTGTATATAAAGACGTAGATCATGAAAAAAACGACATTCTCGCTAATCTCTTCAGTGAACTAACAATACATGGCGAAGGTTTAAAAAAGCTAGAAAGTGGTCAGATATTTGACTATGTATATTGGGACGACCCTAATGAATTAGTTGATCGCCTTAGAATTCTACATGCTTCGCTTAGCGTAGGAAACTATTCGCACATCAACGAAATAGTCTCCATACTTGAAGAACTGAGGGAAGCCGGCTACATACAATGAGTCGAACCGGAATCGCTCGCGAACTTCATGCTCCTGCTAGACGGAAATACCTTCGTCGCAAAGTCATAGTTCGTGGAATTGACGATTTATTCCAGGCGGACCGTGTTGAGATGATACCGTATTCCCGATTGAATAAAGGTTTCAAGTACATGTTGACAGTCATCGATGTTTATAGCAAGTTCGCTTGGGCTAGACCTGTCAAATCAAAGACTGCAACTGACGTAGCCAAGGCCATGAACAATATTTTGCGTGATGGACGTGTACCGTCCCACCTGCAAACGGACCTCGGGAAAGAATTCTACAATGCGACCTTCAAGGCTTTGATGAAGAAGTATGGCATCAAACACTACTCTACATTTAGTAATGTCAAAGCCTCCGTCGTCGAAAGGTTTAACAGAACTTTGCGTTCCAAGATGTGGCGACAGTTCACGGCTAACGGAAATTACAAGTGGCTTGACATCTTGCCGAAACTAATAAGCGAGTATAATTACACGGTGCATTCTACCACGAAAATGAAGCCAAAGGACGTAACGGACAATCGCTTGCTTCAAACAGTGTTTTCCAACACGAAGAAGAAAGATCCACGAAAGCGTAAAGCTAACGTCGGTGACATTGTGCGAATCTCCAAGCAGAAAGGTATCTTCGAGAAAGGTTTCACTGCAAACTGGAGTCCCGAACTTTTCCGTGTGACACATGTTCGTGAATCAGAGCCTAGGACCTACTACCTCGAAGATTTGGACCACAAACCTATCCATGGAGGCTTCTATGCCGAAGAGATTCAGCCTACGTTGTATCCCGATACGTACTTGGTGGAGAAGATTATAAAACGAAGAAATGGACGGTCCTACGTCAAGTGGTGGGGCTTTCCACCTCGCTTTAATTCGTGGGTGGCTGATGCGGAAATCGAGGAATCCAAAAAACTTTAGTAATTTGTCTGTGTATTTTTTTTGTACTTGTAGTAGTGTAGTACGTATGTAATAAAAGTTTTTTTAAAAGAACTTGCGGTGTTTTTTATTTTCTCAAGCCTTACACTTTAGTGGTACTTTTTTTAAAAATATTAATGTTGTTTTGTATCGACAAGGGATCGAACCAAGGACCTTAGTCGATCCAATCAATCAGTATATAGATTACAAATTTATTTAATGAATTTTGAACTTTTTCCCGAATCTCTAGCATTAAAATTACGAATTTCCAATATGGTAGTCTTGACGTCTGATAGGATGATGGTAGTAGAGGATTTAAAGTCTCTTTACAAAAGTTTAACATGGTTTATTGAAATTATTATTTTTTCATAAAATTAAACATTATTGCATCGATCGGGTATCGAACCGAGGACGGGAATCGATCGAATCAATATGTAAATTAATGAGTGATTTATTTAATGAATTTTGGAACTTTTCCCGAATTTCTAGCTAAATAATTACGGATTTTCAAGATGGCGGCTAAATTTCAAGATGGCGGGTGTTACAGTAATAAATAATTACTGCACTCTAGCGGATAAGAACTAAACTAACATGGCGTCAGCGCACTCTCGCCGACGATACATTGATGATGGCTTCCAGCATCAAAGACAAGATGGCGGACATGACGTCATACTAGATGACGATCTATATGCTTTGAAAAAAAGTGGTGGGAGTCAGTCTGCTAGCACCCACCACGGGGGGAAGGATCGGTCGCCATTTTTAATTTTTTTTGCCCTCACCGGGTTCGAACCGAGGACTCCGAACTCCGTGTCGTAAAAATATATTTTTTTATAAATCTTTTATTAAAATTTTATTATTTAATTTTTTTTATAATTTTTAAAAAAAAATTTCATTAAAATCAGATAATAAATAAAAAAGTTAAAGATGGCGGGCGTAACGAAAATTGCAACGGTGACGTCATCATCCAATATGGCGGAAAACACAATGCCGGAATTTTCGAGAACACAATGACGTCATCCAAAATGGCGGATCCAAGATGGCGGATCCAAAATGGCCGCCGGGGTCAAGGTCAAGGTCAAAGGTCAAGGTCACAACCATCCAAGATGGCCGCCGTGACGTCACAATCCAAGATGGCGGACCGACAATCACAATCCACGCGCCGGCGCCAGCCGTCGGAACCCCTATTATATACTACTTATATGGATAGGCGTATATATAGTTAAAGTATATTAATTTTAATACCTGTAAGCTTATAATTGACCAATGGTTTATATATAGGCTTAGTATAGTTATAAAAAGGAATGTAGCATAAAATCAAATTATAAAAGTTTTTTGTAAAGAAAAATGTGTAAAAAACATTTTAAGTAATTCTTAATAAGCATAGTTCCATCCTGACAAAATAATAATCACATACCTTATTTAGAATCTCTATCGTAATAGCCATCCTTTGTTTCATAAATTGTCTATACTGATAAATAAAGTAAAGTCATTTTGTAATAGCTCTCCTGTAATGCATTATTTATTAATTACGTATAATAATACTAAAATTAAAATTAAGTATAGTTATATAAAGTTGATTGTAGTCATATACTGCTAGCTATCCCTCTTTTTCTCTTAATCTGTTATATTAATATATTCATATTGTGTGGTACTATAAATATGGAGAAGTCTAAAGTGTTAAATCATAATAGAACATTACATGTTTCTTTAACAAAAAAGTATGTGTATTGTTCAGTAATAATAAATTGATAAGTATGTTTCAAACGAGAAAGATTTTTAAGTATGTGTATATCCCACTTCTTGCTCCTTCCGATGTAGTGTTATCTTTTAACTAAATAATACTATTTATGTTTATTGATAATATTTTTCTTATGGTGTTATATAAAAATACTTTATTGTGTGGTGTAGACAATCTCTTCTTGTTGAAGTGGTGGAAGAGTCTCTGTACTGTAAGCTGTAAGAAATCATATACCATGACGTCTCGAGCAGAAAGCTGCTATTGCAATGCACTTGAAAATGTCACAGCCAACTATCTGGCTAGCTGAGTGAGCTGGGACGGGTAGCCTCATAGCCAACTCTGTAACAGCTTTCCTAAATCGCCTACACGACATATCCGTCCGTATCCACGCCCGTGTGGGCCCCAGGGCAGCAGGGCCTAACGGCTAAGAGCGCCGGGTTAGCAGAGAAAAGGAAGGGAAACCCCCCCCCCCCCCCCATGTTTTGGTCGATGTCACAACACTGAGGCGCAGTTCAGCCATCTGTCAGAGGCACGCGCGGCTAGCACATGTCAAATAGAAACCTGTTTTCGTTTTATTTCTGAAGCTTACAACAGTGTCACGACCCAGAACTAGCCAGAGAGGCCAGTCAATAAGAGGAAAAGTAAGCACTTTTTACCAGCAGCCCTGAAAACTTGATATAAGGGTAATTCGATGTCCCTGAATCGAATGGTGCTAATGGTTTTTGCAATCGGACGTGACGTTTTTGGAGAAAAGGCTTAAAAATTGGTTTGAATCAGTTTTTCTCAGAATCTAGGCGTTTAATCGAAAAAAGGTTTTAAAGAAAATTTGTAGGTAATTAAAAAATACATAAAAAAGGTTCTCAGGTCCATCTTCGTATTTGCAAACATGAGCGAGAAATATTGGAGAGAAAGTAGTAAAACGTAATTGTAAAAGTGGGGCTAGTGTGCGTGCGAGCGTACGTGTGAACCAAACACTAACGAAGGGTCTTCGTCTATTCTCGGGCCTCTACGCCATGACTAGAGAGTGCGAGTGAGAGACGAAACCGTTTGTTCTCTCTTTCTATGTTCTCACGCGTTAGCGAGTATTTTTCGTCTTTGGCCGTCGAGTGTCGAGCATTATATATATATATATATATATATATATATATATATATATATATATATATATCGGCGTATAAGCGCGCCGTTTTTAAATCGAATCTTGATGCTTATGGCACGCCGTTTTCTTATTTATTGTCTAAAATAGTGAACCATAAATAATTAAATAACAATATTTCCTTTTAAAAAAAACTAATAGTTTCCGAAACCATTTTTATTCAGTCAAGAGTAAAAATAATGAATTAATTTTGTGTCTGGACATAACATTAATTGATATAATTAATTCATATAACTTTGTGCCTCTCTCAAATTTATTTGTGTATCAAATTAAATATGTATTCTTTTTAAGATAGAATTTAAAATTTAAATATTATTCCTATTAAATTATGTCTTCTATAAAATTTGAAATTACAAACTTTTTGCCTCATAAATATTTATTTGTAGGTATATCAAATTGAATACATATTTGCAAAAGAAGAATTTTATGTCTATACATTAAATTAATTTAAAATATACATGAAAGGATACTAAAACGTGGAATTAATTTTTTGTCTAGTCATAATTTTAGTTCTTTTTTATTATGGTATAAGAAAACATTAATGCCTTTTTCAGCTTCAAAGTTATTAAAATTGCAGGGATAAAATTGAATGGGCACAGAATAATTGGAATTTAAATTCGGTTAATTAAAATCATACTACGACTGCTTACTATTTCAAATTTAAATTTAAATACCACGATTATAAAAGTTCAATTAATGGAAATAAATTTTATATCGCACGGAATTTGTATTGTGCCCACACAAAATATTCATTGACAATTTTAATTATGTGCATAATTCAAATATTTAAAATAAAATTAAGTACATTATTTTAATACTACTAAATTTTGTTCAATAATTTTAATTCTCACATTACAACTCGGGGCATTCAATTGTGTACATAATTTTAATTTGTAAATTAAAGTTATTGAATAATTAAAAAATAAATAAAAACTTAATAGTCGATACACAAGGAGACCGATCAGAAACGGGGCGCTCCGGATTTGTGTATCGTATTATATTAGTTTCGTGTATAAATTGTTATTACTGTTGTTATTTTTACAATTTTTTTCTTTTTTGCAGAATTCTGTCTGGAAAAGTCTTGTGCTGTGTGAGTTTAGTATGCTGCATCTACACACTTCGAAACTTTTTTTTTTCAAATACATATATCGAGGTAAGTTCAATACTCGTATATATTATTTTCATATACAATTATAATTGTAATCGAAAGAACTCGGTTATATTAGATTCGCTTAGAATTTCTATAATTTTTCGGTTATTGATTAATTAATTATTGTTTAATAATTTATTATTATTTACTTATAATTCTGTTTCAATTAGTATTGTTATCATAGTTTTCAAATAACTGACTTTAAGCTTTAATTTTTGTTGAAAGCGTTTACTAATAGTTGGGCGTCTTATCATATATTTTTAATTATTATTTTTAATGTGTTTTCTATTATTATATTGTAACTCATTAGAGTTCGTTTATAATTATAATATTATTTACATAGAAAAGAATTAAGACGTAATATTTTAAGAGTATCAAACTATACTCGCTTAGATAAACGCAACTGTATCTAAATGTCTGCTTAATATGTTTGCTTATACATTAAAAAAATTTACCCTAACATTTCAACATAACGTAAATGTTTTTTTTTAAACTTAAAGATTTATAAAATAAAAGAAAAAGGAACAATATAATGTCTAGGCTAGAATATTCTAGACATAACAGAATATACTAAGTCCCACCTACAATATAAAAACATGTGCGTACAGCATTTGTTTTGAGAACAACGCGTCAACTACGTGTAAAATAGAAGCGGAGAAAAATGTATCCATGTTCCCAAAATAATAACAAAACAAATAGCTCATAGAATGTTTAACTTAGACGCAAATTTTGTAATGATAAATACATTCCTTACAACCGAAAATTTACTATAATTACAATTATATTAATAATAATAAATTATTAAAGAAAAATTAATTAATTAATAGTAAATTTATTAACAATTATTAAATACTAATGTTTAGTATTTAAATTTAATAAACTGACAACAGATTTCTGTTTTGTGGATAATTATCCAATATAAAAGCCAAATTTTATTGTTTCATTGAGCAGCTTAAAAATCATGATGTCTGGTTCTTATAAAATATCTTTTGATTGCTGTACAATTCAATGCATTTATTAATTTTTTCGCAATAAAATAGTTGAACTCCTTTACTCACAAATAAAACTAAACACCAAAACGAGATGACTCAAATATGAAATGTGCTGTTTGTCCACGACGAACTCTTGCAACTGTATCTTCCTTTGACATTTTTCTTGTAAATTTTGTTGTAGTCTTCGAGCATTTTAAATGTATACGTGTTATTATAATATGTTGCTTGCGTATTGGCAGACAATCTACACTTAGGTATTATCATGAAGGTCATAAGGAACATGAAGTGTCGGGATTAATACCTCTTTCTTTTATGAAATGAAAAATAAGGTATCAAGGCGAAGTATGTAAGAACAATATATTTACAAACATTCTCATTCCCTGTTCGAGTTACAAATATGTTAAAACCACACATGTTAACAGCGCTCTGTGAACTTTTGGAGGTTGTCTCACGACAGCAAGACACTGGGTTTTGATGGCTCGAAGGCTCGTTAACACGAGGCGCTTACACGGGATAATATTACAAATTTAAAATTTGTCATTAAAATTCACTTTTGCATACTATTTGCATGATCGCATGTCGGAGTTGTGAAGGTGTGTAGGTGTGTATAAGAGAGAGGCCATGCGGTAGTCGAGCACTGGGTATCATGCAGTCGCGAGTCTGCTGGGGGCGGATCGCATGTCGGAGTTGTGTAGGTATGTATGTATGTAGATGTGTGTGTGCATAGGTGTGTAGGCGTGTAGGTGCGTGGGTGTATAGGTGTGTATGTGTGTGAGATAGAGGCCACGCGGTCGCCGAGCACCGGGTATCATGCAGTCGCGAGTCTGCTGGGGGCGGATCGCATGTCGGAGTTGTGTAGGTATGTATGTATGTAGATGTGTGTGTGCATAGGTGTGTAGGCGTGTAGGTGCGTGGGTGTATAGGTGTGTATGTGTGTGAGATAGAGGCCACGCGGTCGCCGAGCACCGGGTATCATGCAGTCGCGAGTCTGCTGGGGGCGGATCGCATGTCGGAGTTGTGTAGGTATGTATGTATGTAGATGTGTGTGTGCATAGGTGTGTAGGCGTGTAGGTGCGTGGGTGTATAGGTGTGTATGTGTGTGAGATAGAGGCCACGCGGTCGCCGAGCACCGGGTATCATGCAGTCGCGAGTCTGCTGGGGGCGGATCGCATGTCGGAGTTGTGTAGGTATGTATGTATGTATGTAGATGTGTGTGTGCATAGGTGTGTAGGCGTGTAGGTGCGTGGGTGTATAGGTGTGTATGTGTGTGAGATAGAGGCCACGCGGTCGCCGAGCACTGGGTATCATGCAGTCGCGAGTCTGCTGGGGGCGGATCGCATGTCGGACTTGTGTAGGTATGTATGTAGATGTGTATGTGCATAGGTGTGTAGGCGTGTAGGTGCGTGGCTGTATAGGTGTGCATGTGTGTGAGATAAAGGCCACGCGGTCGCCAAGCACCGGGTATCATGCAGTCGCGAGTCTGCAGCGGACGGATCGCATGTCGGAGAAATAGCATGTTCTCCTTCCGCGGCGGTACTGCCGTCTGCGGGGGGCTCCGACGAAGAACGTTTTAAATATAACTGTCGTCCGTGAATCATATATTAAAGTCCTTTTTCCCTAGGGGAGGAGTAGGAGAAGATTGTTGGCGGGTAGGGGGGGGGGGTATGAAGGGGATAGGCAGTTACCTTTGCGGTTCCAAAAACTTATAATAACAAACCTGCCCGGGCCCGCTGTAATTGTATGCGGATGGCTCACGCGATGATGCGGGGTGGAGGCGGGTACCAGAGGACTCTTGGGGCGGGCACCGCAGCCCCCGAGGCTGTCTCTCTCACGCGCGCGACGCCAGTGCTGCGCCGTGTCGCACGCGCGTGGTTAGCCCCGCGGGGGCGACCCTAATGGCCTCCGGACAGGCACCGTCGAGACAAAAACCCCCCGCGGCCTGTCAGTTAGAAGCGAGTGTCGGAAACTCGTCCGTACTTCTCGGCGCTGAGGCTCTCGCTTCGCGCCAACAACACAATGATATCATCTCTTTTTTTTTTTTTTTTTTTTTTACTTGTATTCGCATGGCAGTTGATACTTAGAACGGGAACTTGAACAATTAATTTATCTTGCCGCTCAAAAATTTGAATTGTTTTATGATTACTTTTAACGCGTGCTCCAACACAGTCCTCATTTCTAAAAACCACTCCAAGCGATACAATCATATGTGTTTGAGAGTACGGTCAAAAGGTTTTCCAGAAATAGGCCCATAAAAATTACCTACTTATTTTGATATTTTCATGACTTGTTGAGACGTTTCTTTTAATTTAAATTAACATAGTTTTATGTCCGACGGTAGCATAATGCTGGTGGACTTTTTCCTCGGTAGTTGCGCTTGCATCAATGTTCTTGCTAGCTTTGTTCAAGCGTCCTTCAGATGACTCTGCAATCAAGGAAATTTAAATTAATGCAATTGGGTGAGTAAGGAACTTAGCAAGAAAGTATAATCATAACACTCATTTTGTTTGTCCTCAAAATTTATTCATTTTGCTCTTTTTCTAGTTCAGTTACATTTGGATAAGTTTAATTTAAGATTTTTGCTAACGAATGTACTAACTTTTGAAAATCCAGAAACAATAGTTGAGTCATTCTTCGCCACTAAAAATATTTTCCTCTTATTCGTTTTCTGCTTGGTTGCTACAGGCTGAAGAATATCATCATTTGAGGCATCGCTGAAAGCGATTTTCCTTTTAACGCGGTAATCAGGTTTTTCTGAAACAAATGCAAAGTATAATACTTAAATGAAAAAAAAAGCATTGTACGAAATCAAAGAAACAAAAGAGTTTAAGAAACATTTATTAAAACAATTAAGTACCATTTAATGTATATTTAGTGTTATGTACCTAAAATGTTTCTTACCTCCAATGTCAGATGAATTTTCAATGAAGTATATTCTTCAGACTGTTTTTTCATCATTAAGTGCTAACTTTATCAACACTTTCCCTAAAGAAGCCATAATGTTAATCTGGAAAAGAGAAAAGTTAATTACCAATTGAGAAGTGACAGGCAAAATTATGCTGCAATCTGTGATGACTTGCAAACAGTAGATTGTTTTACTGACAATAATGACACATTCGAAAATGAAAATGCACATTTTCATAATAAGGGACCGACTTTTCTTTGGAAGAGTGTGATAAAACAAATTGATCCAAAACCACTTTGTCTGAAGTAGAAATTTTTATTGACAATAATGTCGTAAGTTAAAATAGTACAATCGATATATCTCACTTACTGTGCAGAAAAATCATACCTTAAAATAAACCACAACAGGACACGTTTCGTTTCCCTTATAATGCTAACATAAAACCAAATATTACGTTCTTGATACAAATCTAAGAGTGAAAAATTCTCTTACACTGTGCGCAATACTGTTTTCTGAATAAATAATATACTCTTGCACAAAACGACACAGATGTTTCCTGCTCAACAAATCAACTACAACTAACTTGTGACACTCTTGAAAAGAACACTCCTGAAATATTTTATAATGCATAAACGACACGTCTGGTCTCTAGCGGCTGAATATGAGTTAGAGATATGACAAGCTCTCAATGATATACTACTCTTTCAGGCCATTCTGAAAACAGGCATAACTAAAAATTTCCAATTTTTTTTTTTTTAAATATGACGGTGATGAAAGGAATTAGCGATTTGTAAACATTACAAACTGTCAAAAATAATATAAGTTCAAAAAAATTAAATAATTTCTTTTTTAATGCCATGTCAATCCTGATGAATTGTCGCAAAACTAAAACATTATTAACAGTGATAGATATTTAAAAGAAAATTAAAGTGGAATTTTAAGTAAACTGATTAAATAGCGTTTACATCATAATCAACAAATAATTTACTTTATGAAAAAAAAAACACTCTTTTAACTATAAATTAAAACATCTACATAATCAACGAGAATACTGTAATAAAGTAGAGAACCCGCATTTTTTTTTTCTTCAACAACCGATGCATAACGCCTACGTTTCGCCAATGATTTCACTGAGTCAACAGAGTGACAGATTCTCACTTCTCTGCAATTATTTTTCTCAGGGTAATTAACGGCCTCTTACACATTGAAAACTGTTGCTATCGATCAGCGAGCTCGAAAAGGAGTTCTGACCTTGCTCCGCCTGCCTGCTATGCTAGCGACTTGCTGCACCAGTGGTCAGACCGCCTTGTTCTGGCTGCTAGCTGCTAGCTGTAGGCACACTGGCCGCTAGGCCACCACGCCGTTACACCGATGATCAGCGGATGGCAACTCAAACAGATCCGTATGTACCCAATTAGTGTTTAAAAAAACTACACGATAGTTAGGCAGTTCTTTTGTAAATTCATAGAGAGCGTTTAAACTTATAGTTAAAAAATTAATTGAGATTTTCGACGGAATTAAATTTATGTATTAAATCATAATTCATAGTAGACAACATCAATTATTATTTAATATTGTTGTTTTTTAAATGGGTTTTTTATTACGAAAATGTGTTATCATCTCATCTATTATAAAATGACTGAATATAATGAAATTAACACATATAATATAGTCTATAATGCAAAGAACTGAAAAAAAAAATCCAGTGTTCTGAAAGTGTATCGAGTTTAGTCTTGAGCTTTTATTAAGTATTATTTATATTCCATTATGCGAGATTGATAGTTATCTAGTGCCTCTGTTCGAGCTTAAAAATAACAGTTGACTATAGATTGTTTCAATACATTCTATTGTCACGCACTTTCGATCACGTTACTTCATTTTAGATTCACAGATGGCAGTGTAGCCGGTGATTGAATGCGATTACAGAAAAACAACGTTGAGTTTCCGGTTTTTCAGATGCATGGTCGTTGCTGATGATTAGAAGTCGCTGCTCGCCGCTAGGGCCGTTCCGGAAGCTTCTTTGAGCACAAGACGTTCGTCGACCAATGGCGGCGGCGTTTCTGACCGAAGACCTTATACGCCATTGGCGCCGCGTCTCGGAATAGAAAATTCGAAAAGTTGACTTGGGTTGGCTTGTTCTGGAATACCAAATTTCATCGGCAAGAGAAGGTTTTTTTACTATATTAGTGGCGAGAATGTTCATTTTGGAGAGACTGACTCAGGATGATTAGTTTTAAGTCATGGTTAAGGTTTATGTCATAAGTAACTTCAGTAATGATTTCAATAAATTGCATCTCTTACTGTTGGCATGGATTGATTGAGCCTGTTGGGCATGCAGGAAACAACCCCTCTCCCCCCCAACACACACATATATAGGCCTAAACATATGGTACGGGTAATGCTATAATAAGTAAACCTAGGTTCACCCGGGTTAACTTAGCAGTATCGAAGTTTGTTGGTTAAAGTCCCAATAATCATTCAAATAAATTTCAATTCGGTGTTTACCCGTGCACAGCTAGGTCTGGCCAACGCCGACAGGGTGAGGTCAGGTGTTGCGTCATGTCTGAGCTCGTGGCACAAACAGCTCGGGCGCCGACATCCCCCACGCCACTCAGGGACAGAGTGCGCGTGCGGCGTTCCGTCAGCGTTTTTTATAAAAAGATTCCAGAGGTTAGTTAAGATACCGATGATTTATCGGTATCAAACTAAGTTATCAATAATTTTCTTTATATAAAATTACCCAAACAGCGTTGGGTAGACCTAGGTGTACACGGTTAAAGGCCAAATTCAAATTTATTTGAGTGATTATTCGGACTTTACCAAAAACAAGCTTTGATAATTCTAAGTTATCCTGGGTAAACTTATAGGTTTACTTCTTGTCCTAGCCTTACCGGTAACACACATAAGTTATATTAATGTATATATATGTATATATACACACATACACACACACACTAGCTGAAGTATCCGGCGTTACCCGGGCTAAACACTTATTAATACACGGAAAATCACTGCCGAGTTTCAAGTCTGTAGGACATACACTTGGGAAACGGAAAAGTTTTATTTTAAAGTCCCATTGATTTCACAAGCTCGGTGCATCAAGGCTTACCTATCAGCAAAGCCGGGACGCCAATCTTCAGCTTCATTTTGTGGGAAGGCAGGTAACACCTAGGCAAGACGTGACGGATGCACCAAACGATAGCTCGTTACAAATTCAAGGCAACGCCATCTATTGACGAAGTTCTAAACTAAATTTTTATTATCGTCTTTAGTTCGCTAGCAGTCGCGAGCTTCGCTGTACGGATGGGTTACGTCTAGGATAAGGATAGGAAGTTGCTAAACCTTACTATATGATCGTGTAGCGGACATAGAGAAATGACACAAGCTCACTGTCTGTGTGTCTATGAACTACCTCCTACGATTTTCTATTATAAAACTAAATTTACTCTTTTTTTCACTCGCTTAGGAACGGAATTTCATAATTACATGTAGTCTGCGTCACTCTCCAGCCCATAAACTATCTACATGCAAAAGAACCATGTAGATTCGTTGTTCCGTTGCTGCATGAATGTTGACAAACAGAAAAACACACTCTTGCATTTGTAGTATTAGCAGGGATAGTATCAGTTTCACCCATTTCCCAACGGTCACTTGTAAAGCATCGCACGATGCTTATTTACGAACACTTGACACCCAGCACTCAGACCCATAACGGAGCAGCCAGTGGGCGGTGCTGCATAATGTAGCATGATCCTTGGACCAACTGCTCTCTGAGCCGAGCGATATTTTTAAATATATTTTTATTGCAAGGAAGAGAGAATTCCATTTCTTGATTACAAGTTTCTTATTTCCCGAAACTTAGTAAACACTTCTCAAGCTCTACATAACCATGTTTTAATCTTAATCTTCTATGATCAATTTCTGCCAGAGTATACATACAACTTGTGGTCATAAAATTGCTTTGTTTCTTCATGGAGCGTAACGTTGTTTAACTATTGTAGCAAAAGCATATGTCTTGATTTCATGAAGGACACAGAAATATTTTGTGAATGGAAACTTTTCTTTTGTTTCGTTTCTAAAATGTATTCTTTTAGAGTTTGGCTAAAATCAGTTTTTTTTAATGCTTTAGTTATGACAATTACTGAACCGAATAATGAAAGCCATATTAGTTTTTTATCGTCTATTCGCCTTCAAATGTTACTCTTAGACATCACAAAAAAGCTCCATATATGCTGGGATAGTACTTTCATGTAAGCCTTTGAGTTTTTTTATTTTTAACATGCCCCTATTTTTTGACCCAATGGTTGACGAGACAGAAAATTTATAAATATGGTAAAAAAATATTTTAATACATATAAACTTTTGAAATGACGATGGTTTTGGGGTCTATGGACAATGAGACAAAAAACTATGTAAATACTTTCCGAAAGTTTCACCACGGTAACGGCTACAATAGGTAGTTTTTCTTTTAAATCTAACTCAAATAAGTAATAAAAAGCACATCTATAGTAACGTTTATTTAAGTAATTTTTCTCGAGACGATGACACATTTTGGTCTATTCAAAATAAACATTTGTTTAGAACAAAAAGAAACGACAAGGAATATATTTTGCTCTATAGCAAGCAAAAGCATTGATTTTGTCTACATAATAATGATTGTACTTTCACATAAAATAAATTTTTGCTTAGCGCCAAAATAAAATAATTTTTGCAAACATTTTATTCAGCGTTCAGCGTTTTTTTTTTTGGAGGGGGAAAAAGAGGGGAATACCTCCTCTCTTTATGTCGTGAGTACAAGAAGCGCAAGGAACTTACTGATTCAGAGAAAGTGCGTTTGTGTACATTTACTTTTGACCTGTTTTGTCTCACCGAATTATGACAAGCCCTTAATCGTATCCGCCAGTCGAATAACAGTTTCCCTAATCGTTGCGTGGTTTTTATTACCTAGCGACATCACTCTTTACCCCTCTCCCCCCAAATAAATTACCAACCAACTGTAGGTTACTCTATCTCCCCCTCGCCGTGGGATAAAGAAGGGTTGCGGTGCCGTTTGATAACTGCAATGCGGTGACCCTTCCCCCGCTTTTTTTACAGTACAGCCGCACGGATGAAGACGCAAGAGGGAGGGAGGTTGGAAATGTATGCAAATTGCAGGGGCATTTACCGAAACCACCCCGTGATTACGATATCCGCAGTCGGCTGACTGGAAACGCGGAATTATTCCAGTCAAAGACAGCCGGGGAGCTTTGTTTATTAGGCAATTAATATCGAATTATACGTGGGATTTGTCGGGCTACCCGTTCGCTCGCTCCGAAATGCCGCATGATAATTGGACAATTGCAGCGGCAAGAATGTCACTTTGCGACTTACTTCGGAATTTTTCATGAGCTATAATACTGAGCTAGTCTGCAGTAGCAACTTTGCGAATTGTCTTTGACATTGAGCCCACTGGCATTACGACGATTCCATATCGTAGAAAAAACATACCAGCTGGTAGTTGAGTCTATTTATGGTGAATCTATATAACGTTAGAGTTTTTTAAGGGAATGGGAAGGGAGTTGATTTACGTTCTGTCGACAGCGAGGTCAATGGTACGGGCACATTGGCCTACAACAAGCGCAGTGCAGGTGAACTGGAATATGAATTGCACTTGGCATTTACCTGGAGGATTGCTGGACTGGAGTTCATACTCTTGCTCTACTGAAAGTGAGCTTATGTTTTATTACCAATGAGCCTACTCGCTCATTGCTGAAGTGATATAGCATGTCCCTGAAAGAAAGTTCAATTTATAAATTTTAATAGTATAAACTGTAAGCGTTGTTAGAGTGTTTGTTCAAGGTCACTATTAAAGAGAATCGCAAAATAGTTTTAGATAAGCTCATGCGCGAGTATTGCTTTTTTGTTTTCTCGCTTGCAGCGCCACCTACGCAATATTGCGATTCCTGTTCTTCAATTTGCTTAGAGTTAATTTGTAAATTCAGTTCAACGTTCTTTAATTGTGATCCCTCATGTGTCAAAAGCATCCGCCGATAGTATAGCCAATTCTAAACGACCGAATGTGTTTGCAAAGAGAAAAGAAAGTAACGACCAAAAGTGTGTACATGATGCTGACCGTGGCAGAGCATCTTACATGCGTAGTCATAAGAAATTTGTTCGGAAAGGAAGTCTTGAACTTCAGTTGCCAAAGACGACTGACAGTGTGGAAGGTTTTAAGAACACGTTTACACATGCGTCAATACCCTTTACAGTTGCTTCATGCTTTAAATCCAGATGACCATGATGTACGTTCTAAATTTGGACTCCAAAGTGTTTGAGCGGGAAGATGACTTTCTTGATCGTGTGGTGTTCAGCGATGAGTCAACTTTTCACCTAAGTGGAAAGGTAAATACGCATAATGTTCATATCTGGGGATGTGTGCCTTATAACTAAAAATGCACTCGTTGAAAATTTGTAAGAAAAACTAGGATAGTTTTCCTGCAATTTAATGTACGATTTATTGTAAATATTTTAATTAAACTGTTATAATATACCTACCATTGAAACTGGGACATTCTTTTATGTAACCCCGTATGTTCGTGCTAATCTATACATTTCCAATGCAATTTTACCAGGTTTCCAATGATACCATCTATTTTACACATATAGTGTTATGATAAAATATTAAAATTGGTTAAGATGGTTAAAGCGTCAATGTTGGTTTTTAAGAAAATATGACTAAATAGTGGTCATTAAGCTATTTTCACGGATTTTGGGAAGGCTTTATAGATAATAACTTCTTGCAAAAAATAGTTCAGCAGTAGTATATAATAGTATTTCCGAGATCAGGGTTCAGGGTGTGGAGCCGAGAGCCGGTGTCCGCCATCTTGGATTGTGACGTCACGGCGGCCATCTTGGATGGTTGTGACCTTGACCTTTGACCTTGACCTTGAATTTGATCCTCAAAAATCGCCAAAATCCGCCAAAATTGGGCAAAATTTGCCCAAAATTCCTCAAAAATCGCCAAAATTTCCATTTCTGTGGAAAAAAGTTCCGCCAAAAAATCTCAAAAAATTCCACAAATTAAAAATTTCTCATTTCGAGGGAAAAATTTCCCGTTTCGAGGGAAAAATTCCCGTTTTTAGTCCTTAAAAATCCCAGCGGCTGAAAATTCCTAAAACTGGCTTAAGCATCCTTAACTCAAGCCTCAGTTAAGCCATTTCTAGGAATAAGGATACCATGACCGCCATCTTGAATTATGACGTCATCGTTGCAATTTCCGTTACGGCCGCCATCTTTAAATTTATTATCTGATTTTAATGAAAAAAAATTTAAAATTCATAAAACAAATTAAATAATAAAATTTTTAATAAAATATTTAAAAAACAAACATTTACGACACGGAGCTCGGAGTCCTCGGTTCGAACCCGACGAGTGCAAAAAAAAAATAAAAATGGCGACCGATCCTTCCCCCGAGGTGGCTGCAGGCATACTGACTCCCACCACTTTTTATCATCATCTAGTATGACGTCATGGCCGCCATCTTGTCTTCGATGCTGGAAGCCATCATCATTGTATCGTCGGCTAGAGTGCGCCGATGACATGTTAGTTTAATTCGTATCCGCAAGAGTGCAGTAATCATTTATTACTGTGACATCCGCCATCTTGTTATTTGGCCACCATCTTGAAAATCCGTAATTATTTAGCTAGAAATTCGGGAAAAGTTCCAAAATTCATTAAATAAATCACTCATTAATTTACATATTGATTCGATCGATTCCCGTCCTCGGTTCGATACCCGATCGTTGCAATAATGTTTAATTTTATGTAAAAAAAATAATTTAAATAAACCATGTTCAACATTCTTAAAGAGACTTTAAATCCTCTACTACCACCATCCTATCAGACATCAAGACCACCATATTGGAAATGTGTAATTTTAATGCTAGAGATCCGGGAAAAAGTTCAGAAATCATTAAATAAATTTCCGATCAATATACTGATTAATTAGATCGACTAAGGTCCTTGGTACGATCTAGGATGATGCAAAAAAAAAAATTAAATATATCATCAATTTAACATAATAGTAACAGGTTCGAGGAATTAAACACCGCAAGTTCTTTTACAAACATAAAATTTATTACATAATTTCTATTCTACTACAGGATCACTTACGAAAGCCAACAATCTTATAATCATTTAGTTCCGCAGCGGTGTGAAATGACTAATTCTTAGCTCCAATCGGTTTATACTAGACAGAGTCCAGCCAGAACCTTTACAGACATAGTCCACCTCTTCTTGACAGAGTTTCTGGATACCGTTTTTAACAGTTTGCTTCACATCGTTAGAACTGTAAATTACTGCAGCAGATGTCTTGAATGCACACTTCTTCACTTCGTCATCGAACGGATATGGCTTTCCATATATACAGTCCAACCACAAGTTATATTTCAAAGGTCCGTTTGTTGCTACATCATCAGTAAGCTGATTGATTATCTTCTGTCTGATATCGTCAAGAAAATTACAAATGTCCTTCGACTCACCGAACGTATTTAGATAATAGTAGTCTTTCAACGTTCCACGAAATGCAGACTGCGCCAAGTAGAAGCCATTATCGTTCACTTGTAATGCTACGAACACAGTCTTAGGTTTAGTTCCATGTTCAGACGTCATAACAATCGGTTGCTGGGCATCTGTTTTTTTGGTTGTACGCTTTCGTGTCTCCAATCTAAAGCGAGGAGTCGAAATGTCGGCAGGTAGTTCAGCAGTAGGAGCACAGACTCCACCTTTACATTTTTTCGCATGATGTCGCAAACTGTCAATTCGAGTAAACCATTTAAGGCACTCATCACATCGAAACATCATGCGAGAAGGATTCTTCGCGCATTTGCTCCGCTCATGTCTTCGTGCATCATGGTAAAATGCGAACGACGTATCACAGTAGCTGCAAGGATACCGTGGTGATGAAGACGATCCTTTCAGACCCGATCCAGATACAGGCGTTGCAACAGTAGTACCATTTCCAGGCATTCTCTTATGCACATCGATGCATCGTTGTTGCGCCGAAACCTTTACTTTCTGCCGCACAGCAGGACCTTTGCATGCCTTCATGTGCGTTTTCATATTATCTTTTCTGGCAAACTGCTTATGACATTTCTCACAAACAAACATTTTACGATATAGGTTCTTGGCACATTCGCTCCTCTCGTGTCGCCGAGCATTGCTGTTGTTTGAGAAAATCTTGTCACAGTAACAGCACCGATGTTCGCTAGTTGTCAAATCAGCATCCATTGAAGTCTCCATCGAGGTCGTATCGTCGATCGTCGTGGTTTCCTGCACATCCAGCTCAGTAGTCATTAAGCTATCTTCTGCTGGTGGTATCACATCTGTTGAAATCTCCTCCAATGTTGACATCGTCGTCGTTGCCAACGGGATCTGCTCCACCATTGTCGTCGCTGTCGTCAAGGTTCCCGTAGACGATGATACAACGTCCATCGAGTTCGGCGTTAAAGTCGGTAAATATGCCATCGAGTTCTCAAGAACAGGTAATTACGCGACTTATTCACCAGATGAAATAATCTAGGTGATCCTTACACCGTCGACGACAGTAACAAACTGAGCGACCTGCTGTCTAGGACTCGCTTATATACATGCACCGGATGGAATAATACGCAAGTCAAATCAAGAACCACTTACTATAATACCAGAGTCAAAACAACATTAAAAATAGAAGGACCATCAACGAAAAGGCAGCACATTTGGAAGCACCGACAACGAAAAGGCAGCACCGACAACGAAAAGGCAGCACATTTGGAAGCACCGACAACGAAAAGGCAGCACCGACAACGAAAAGGCAGCACCGACAACGAAAAGGCAGCACATTTGGAAGAACCGACAACGAAAAGGCAGCACCGACAACGAAAAGGCAGCACATTTGGAAGCACCGACAACGAAAAGGCAGCAGCGACAACGAAAAGGCAGCACATTTGGAAGCACCGACAACGAAAAGGCAGCACCGACAACGAAAAGGCAGCACATTTGGAAGCACCGACAACGAAAAGGCAGCACCGACAACGAAAAGGCAGCACCGACAACGAAAAGGCAGCACATTTGGAAGCACCGACAAAGAAAAGGCAGCACCGCCAACGAAAAGGAAGCACATTTGGAAGCACCGACAAAGAAAAGGCAGCACCGCCAACGAAAAGGAAGCACATTTGGAAGCACCGACAACGAAAAGGCAGCACCGCCAAAGAAAAGACAGCACATTTGGAAGCACCGACAACGAAAAGGCAGCACCGACAACGAAAAGGCAGCACATTTGGAAGCACCGACAAAGAAAAGGCAGCACCGCCAACGAAAAGGAAGCACATTTGGAAGCACCGACAAAGAAAAGGCAGCACCGCCAACGAAAAGGAAGCACATTTGGAAGCACCGACAACGAAAAGGCAGCACCGCCAAAGAAAAGACAGCACATTTGGAAGCACCGACAACGAAAAGGAAGCACCATCAACGAAAAGACCGCACCGCCAACGAAAAGGAAGCACATTTGGAAGCACCGGCAAAGAAAAGGCAGCACCGCCCACGAAAAGGAAGCACATTTGGAAGCACCGACAAAGAAAAGGCAGCACCACCAACGAAAAGGAAGCACATTTGGAAGCACCGACAACGAAAAGGCAGCACCATCGACGAAAAGGAAGCACATTAATTTGTCATTGACTGCAATATTCATTGGTTCCAATATTCATTGGCTCCAATATTCATTGGCTCCAATATTCAATGGCTCCAATATTCATTGACTCCAATATTCATTGGCTCCAATATTCAATGGCTCCAATATTCATTGACTCCAATATTCATTGGCTCCATCAGTCATTGACACCTACAGTCTTTTGGTTCCAAAAGTCTTTTGGCCCCAAATATATTAGGCTAGAATTCTTCGAGTCTAAGAGACTATGAGACCACATGGCTACGAGTCTAAAATGATCTAGCTGGTTACGAGTTATACATGGCTTGCGGGCTACAGAGCTACGAAGTTTCTAGTACACAGGTTTACATGACTGCGAGGATACAGGTCTACAAGTCTGCAAGAGTACCTGACTACGAAGGTACTCGTCTACATGACTCCAGTTACCGCATCTGTCTTCGACAGAATTTTCTCTTTTGCTCCAACTGCTCCATCAGCATTATGTTATAAGATTACAAGGCCTCTTGCTTACGTAGCTTCAAGTCTACGAGCCTCCAATGCATCATGACTACGAGACTACGAGCCATGAGGTTACGAGTCTATGCGATTGCGAGTCTTCTAGGTTACGTGATCGCGAGGCTATAGGACTACGAAGCTTCCAGAACGCATGGTTACGAGACTGCGAGGCTACAATTCTACGAGGTCCCAAGACATCCTGGCTACGCGACTACGAGCCATGAGGTTACGAGACTACGTGACTACGAATCTTCAAGTTTACGAGACTGCGAGGCTACAGAGCTACGAAGCCTCTAGTACACAGGTTTACGTGACTGTGAGGATACAGGACTACCAGTCTGCATGAGTACTTGACTACGAAGCTACTCGTCTACAAGGCTACAATTACAGCATCTGTTTTCGTCAGAATTTTCTCTTTTGCTCCAACTGCACCACCAGCATTATGTTATAAGATTACAAGGCCGCTTGCTTATGTAGCTTCAAGTCTACGAGGATACTTGGATACGTAGCTTCAATTCTACGAGGTCCTAAGACTTCATGACTACGCGACTTCGAGCCATGAGGTTACGAGATTACGTGACTACGAATCTTCATGTTTACGAGACTGTGAGGCTACAGAGCTACGAAGCCTCTAGAAAACGAGTTTACGTGACTGCGTGGATACAGGAATACAAGTTTGCATGAGTTCTTGACTACGAAGCTACTCGTCTACAAGGCTCCAATTGACACATCTGTCTTCGATGGAATTTTCTCTTTTGCTACATCTACGCCATCAGCATTATGTTATAAGATTACAAAGCTACTTGCTTACGTAGCTTCAAGTCTACGAGGCTCCAATACATCATGACTAAGAGACTACGAGCCATGAGGTTACGAGACTATGCGATTGCAAGTCTTCAAGGTTACGTCATCGCGAGGCTATAGGACTACGAAGCTTCCAGAACGCATGGTTACGAGAATGCATGACTAATTGGCCGCATGGCTACGAAACTTTATGTCTCTAACTGACTACAATAGCACTATTCAGTGGTGAGAGTTAATTTATTTCATGCAAAGGTACTTGCTGCAAGCAGTTACGCTTTTCAACATCAGATGACGTCACGTTTTGCTTGCAGGTAAAATAATATTTATTTATTTTATGCGGGATGCGGGTTGTTCACTATCGATCGCATAAGAAGAATGGCATCGATAGTCTTCAAGGAGAAGGAAGTTCGTCCTTCCTGCTAGTGCTTCTCAGATTTCTCACGGTCCGCCATATTGGATTGCGACGTCACGGCTGCCATCTTGGATGGGTGTGACTTTGACCTTTGACCGAAACCGCAGGAATGATCGCAAGCACTCGGATTAATCATCAAAATATTGATAAGAATAATCAGGAGTACACGGAGAAAACCATCATAATATTGGCAAGAATAATCAGGAGCACACAGAGAAAAACGACACACGTTTTCTTTGATATCATAAAATTACAGAAAAAAATATTTAAAAATAAAAATAAATTAATAAAAAATTTAAAATAAAAACAAAAAATACATAAACAGATTCTGCTAGCTTGTAAACTTATCATTGTTGAGCAAAGATAGAGTTCTAGTACAAGCCAGAATTTTATGTATTTTTTTGTTTTTATTTTGACGACAGCGACGACAATGGTGGAGCAGATCCCGTTGGCAACGACGACGATGTCAACATTGGAGGAGATTTCAACAGATGTGATACCACCAGCAGAAGATAGCTTAATGACTACTGAGCTGGATGTGCAGGAAACCACGACGATCGACGATACGACCTCGATGGAGACTTCAATGGATGCTGATTTGACAACTAGCGAACATCGGTGCTGTTACTGTGACAAGATTTTCTCAAACAACAGCAATGCTCGGCGACACGAGAGGAGCGAATGTGCCAAGAACCTATATCGTAAAATGTTTGTTTGTGAGAAATGTCATAAGCAGTTTGCCAGAAAAGATAATATGAAAACGCACATGAAGGCATGCAAAGGTCCTGCTGTGCGGCAGAAAGTAAAGGTTTCGGCGCAACAACGATGCATCGATGTGCATAAGAGAATGCCTGGAAATGGTACTACTGTTGCAACGCCTGTATCTGGATCGGGTCTGAAAGGATCGTCTTCATCACCACGGTATCCTTGCAGCTACTGTGATACGTCGTTCGCATTTTACCATGATGCACGAAGACATGAGCGGAGCAAATGCGCGAAGAATCCTTCTCGCATGAAGTTTCGATGTGATGAGTGCCTTAAATGGTTTACTCGAATTGACAGTTTGCGACATCATGCGAAAAAATGTAAAGGTGGAGTCTGTGCTCCTACTGCTGAACTACCTGCCGACATTTCGACTCCTCGCTTTAGATTGGAGACACGAAAGCGTACAACCAAAAAAACAGATGCCCAGCAACCGATTGTTATGACGTCTGAACATGGAACTAAACCTAAGACTGTGTTCGTAGCATTACAAGTGAACGATAATGGCTTCTACTTGGCGCAGTCTGCATTTCGTGGAACGTTGAAAGACTACTATTATCTAAATACGTTCGGTGAGTCGAAGGACATTTGTAATTTTCTTGACGATATCAGACAGAAGATAATCAATCAGCTTACTGATGATGTAGCAACAAACGGACCTTTGAAATATAACTTGTGGTTGGACTGTATATATGGAAAGCCATATCCGTTCGATGACGAAGTGAAGAAGTGTGCATTCAAGACATCTGCTGCAGTAATTTACAGTTCTAACGATGTGAAGCAAACTGTTAAAAACGGTATCCAGAAACTCTGTCAAGAAGAGGTGGACTATGTCTGTAAAGGTTCTGGCTGGACTCTGTCTAGTATAAACCGATTGGAGCTAAGAATTAGTCATTTCACACCGCTGCGGAACTAAATGATTATAAGATTGTTGGCTTTCGTAAGTGATCCTGTAGTAGAATATAAATTATGTAATAAATTTTATGTTTGTAAAAGAACTTGCGGTGTTTAATTCCTCGAACCTGTTACTATTATGTTAAATTGATGATATATTTAATTTTTTTTTTGCATCATCCTAGATCGTACCAAGGACCTTAGTCGATCTAATTAATCAGTATATTGATCGGAAATTTATTTAATGATTTCTGAACTTTTTCCCGGATCTCTAGCATTAAAATTACACATTTCCAATATGGTGGTCTTGATGTCTGATAGGATGGTGGTAGTAGAGGATTTAAAGTCTCTTTAAGAATGTTGAACATGGTTTATTTAAATTATTTTTTTTACATAAGATTAAACATTATTGCAACGATCGGGTATCGAACCGAGGACGGGAATCGATCGAATCAATATGTAAATTAATGAGTGATTTATTTAATGAATTTTGGAACTTTTCCCGAATTTCTAGCTAAATAATTACGGATTTTCAAGATGGCGGCCAAATAACAAGATGGCGGATGTCACAGTAATAAATGATTACTGCACTCTTGCGGATACGAATTAAACTAACATGTCATCGGCGCACTCTAGCCGACGATACAATGATGATGGCTTCCAGCATCGAAGACAAGATGGCGGCCATGACATCATACTAGATGATGATAAAAAGTGGTGGGAGTCAGTATGCCTGCAGCCACCTCAGGGGAAGGATCGGTCGCCATTTTTATTTTTTTTGCACTCGTCGGGTTCGAACCGAGGACTCCGAGCTCCGTGTCGTAAATGTTTGTTTTTTAAATATTTTATTAAAAATTTTATTATTTAATTTGTTTTATGAATTTTAATTTTTTTTTTCATTAAAATCGGATAATAAATTTAAAGATGGCGGCCGTAACGGAAATTGCAACGACGACGTCATAATTCAAGATGGCGGTCATGGTATCCTTATTCCTAGAAATGGCTTAACTGAGGCTTGAGTTAAGGATGCTTAAGCCAGTTTTAGGAATTTTCAGCCGCTGGGATTTTTAAGGACTAAAAACGGGAATTTTTCCCTCGAAACGGGAAATTTTTCCCTCGAAATGAGAAATTTTTAATTTGTGGAATTTTTTGAGATTTTTTGGCGGAACTTTTTTCCACAGAAATGGAAATTTTGGCGATTTTTGAGGAATTTTGGGCAAATTTTGCCCAATTTTGGCGGATTTTGGCGATTTTTGAGGATCAAATTCAAGGTCAAGGTCAAAGGTCAAGGTCACAACCATCCAAGATGGCCGCCGTGACGTCACAATCCAAGATGGCGGACACCGGCTCTCGGCTCCACACCCTGAACCCTGATCTCGGAAATACTATTATATACTACTTTCAGCTCTGCTTTAGATTTGTTAATTGTGGAGTGTGCAATAACTAACTATTTCATTTTTTTCACATCTTGGTTTCGGAACAGATCTTTTACGACACTTTGCATGATTCTTTAGTATTGCAAGCGGGCATGATAGTGCTGTGAGTTGTATAAGAAGTGATTTATGGAAAGAAGAAGTTAAGATGTGCTATTTAAACTATGCCTTTATTCAGTCCGTTGTATTAAAAGCTACAGTAATAAGGTTGCGTGTTTATTGCTGAAATTACATCTGCTAACTAGCTGCTAGCTGGATAGAACAAAAGCATGGAATTCTGTCAACCAACTTTCTTCTGCCAGATGACTTATGACAGACATATCGTACGTCACAGGGTCATCATCATGATCGTAAGGGAAACTTCTCTCGTGCATTCCTAATAGTTATTAAAAATAATTGCTGGCTAAGGGAGCGTAACAAGGGTCATAGGACAACAGAAAACACAGTTCTCAAAATAATTTACAATAAATAACATTCGTTGATAACTAGCGACCAACATGTATCACCAATAGCACCTTCTACAATGACCTTCACGGGCCACCGACTCCACTCGTGGCTAGATAAAAATAGTATTATAATACAAACTATCTCTATTAGCCTGGAACATGGTAAAAAAAGATTATACGTTGTCTAGCCTTGAGTATTGGCATAGTGAGCATACACAAACAACACATTAATACTGAAAGATATATAATAAACAACTGAATATATCGCTGCGCGAATAAACCTATGACTCCAAAGTTCGTGCTACCATTGAATATAAGTATAACTTAAAGAAGCCACCAAGACTTTTGGATTTTTCATTGAATTTTATAACGCTAGTAGGGCATAAGATGAGATGGCATTGTAATCGCTTCGTCAAGCTGGTGGCGCCGTTCTGCGGTGAGAAGAGAAAGTAGTCATTAAGGGCATGAAAGTCAAGCGAAAACTTTCCGAGACTGGAAGAAAGTTAAAACACTGTTGCATTCTCTATGTTTCGTGAATGGGCGAGTTTCTTCCAGGAACATGTCGATTGTTACAACACCAATCACAATAATTCAGTGCGGAAGCAAACGCGTATTTAGTGGCTCGGTCAAATAAGGCAACGCCTTCTCTCGCAGACGGCCGCCAATCCCAAGAGAGAAACCGCTGATATGGGTGTGCCTTGTACAATCTAATAGGCGTTCAGATTTCTTTGCAAAAAATACCTGCCTGTAGTAATAATCAATTTATAATTCAATCGTAATTTTTTGTATTAGAAATCACGTTTACTAGTTTCATGAATCTCCCTGGAGAAAAAAGACTACGGAACAAGCTACCCGCTTCCTCCTTGGCATATCGGTAGTCGTATTAACTGGATTAGATATTATGGTTTACATTTTACTATTTATTTTATACTTAAATTTATACTTAAAACAGGATCAGATCAAGCACTAATTTTGCTTGTGTCCTGCTATTTTATTTAACATAACTAAACTATAAAAAAGCAATAAAAACTTTGAAGGCTGAAAAGTATAAAATATCATCACAAAATAAAACAACAAAACTTATTGCATCGAAATAAAAAAAAATTGAATGAAAATAGCTCAATCCATGACGTTTTAGTTTATATTAAGTCGTCTTATTGTACTGATAAAAGCTTAAGTTTAAAATTTACAGATTTTGTGGCTTTAATTCAAAGAAGAAAATTGTACTTGACCCATATAATCCGAGATCACACAATATTTTTAAAAGTAAATAACTCACAATTATGATTTTCAGTATAGTTATGAAAAGGGATGTCAGACTGGAAATTGGTTTTCTTGTACCTTCCTAATTTAGATATTTTTTTTTAGGTATTGGACGTTATAGCCAGGAACAAAAAATATGTATTTTATATAACTTGCTTGCGGTTTCATTCAAATCAAAACCATACGGCGAATGGTAAGCCGTTTAGTGATTGAAAACATGCTTCCGTGATGACTAAACGTCACGAAATATCTTTTGATCGTCAGACCATGTTTTAATTACTTTCACGTAAAAAAACTCTTCTGAGAAATTTTCAGGCGTTGCCAATAATATTTTTCACGCCGTTTTAAGTATGGTTAGATATTTTGGTAGAAAGGAGCGTTCCGTTACGTGACAATAACCAAATAGTTTGCTAAGTATTTATGAAATGGTTTTATTTTTGTTTGTCTTAAACTGTTTATAATGTTTTATCATTTTTCCCCCAAATATAGCAACGTTATTATTTTAAATCCAGAAACTCTGTGTATACTATCTATCTTCATACTCGTATGAAGAATGCGTAACAATAATAAGCATAAATGATTAACAGCTAATTTTTCAATGCGATAAATGATTTTCGAAATTTCATCGACCAAAAAATAAATAAATCCTTCAGAATCTATTGTAGACAGACTGGAAATTTTATTATGAAAATCTCTCAACCTGCAATTTGGTTGAGAGTTTAAGTTGTGAAAATAATTAGTTAAAATAAGTTAAAATGGGTAACAGATAAAGAGGAAGATTATAAAATAATTGAGTGATATGATATGGATTTTAAGAGCAGAAGCTGCCAAAACTTTGGAGATAAACTATCAGGAAATAAATTATACCTTAAATAATAAAAAAAAAAGTATCTGAGATTTGTATCATTTGTCTATCTGCTGAGGGACTCACAAAAAATTGCCTAATGAAAAACATCTTTAGCCACCATTTTGTAAAAATATTTTTCAAATATCTGACTAAGCCAACCTAATATTGCATAAGAAATAACTTTATTTATTGGGAGCTTACAAATGACATTTTATTTATACACAGGTTTTATTAGAATAAAATAGGTAATCCCACAATTATTACGAGAATGAAGCAATTGATTTAATATGTAGATACAAAGCAGCTTTCTCTCTAGTGAGACTTTTATACATACTTTATGCCATTACGTAATTACCCCTATTAAGGGACGAAAAGGAGGATATATGGTATTATAAAATTTAATGAAAATCGTAAGTTTATCAAGAAAAGGTTAAAATAATGAGTAGGAATATTATAATTATATATATCTATAATTTCAATTCCTCAAGGATGAATAATCATATTTTATTATCATCCTTAAAAAGCAAAATCATTGATTATCACTTATTCAAACTTGAAACTTTGTGATAGTAAAATTATAATGCCCAAATACTTGGGCTATTAAAGTCGTATTTCAAACTAGCTATAACTCGCGGTTTCGCTTGCGCAATATCAGAATATTGCTAAAATCCTATCATTGAAAGATAAGTATGGAATAAGTTCTAAACCTTTTTACTAAATAAGTGAACACACTAAATTGTCAAGTGCATAACATATTTATTTCATAACAAAACTGTTTGATAATAATATTTCTAAGTGGTTATGCGTAGACCCTTTTAATTTTTAATACAGATTAAATATCTGATTTTAAAACTTATATTGCAGAGTGTTCGATTACCTAGATGTAATCACTTTTTTTTCTTGAGGTAGAATTTTTAAAGCATAGTTGAGAACACAAACCTATTTTATATAAGCTAAGTTTATTCCATTGTTTACACTAAAACTTTAATTCATTATTGTTATAGCTATGCTTAGAATAATAAATAATAGATTCACCTTAATACAAATACCTCCTTTTGCTATGAATTCGGCCTCTTCTGTGTTCAATCCGACAATCATACTTCTGTATTGGTTCAATACACCTAACAAGTTATCTCTCTGGATTCTTGAACTGTAACGGCCACCTATTGGTCAGAGCATAAAAGGAATTTCGGGAAATGTTGCAGAGACTTCACTACAGAGTGGAGTTATCTTATTGTGACTCAATAGTTGCATTCATGCTTAGGCAATACTTTGCTGTAGTATGCTATTACTCATTCATTTCCATCTTAAACCTGGAAAATCACAGGAACCAACCCATCTCTGCTAGCATCTGTGTCGAGGATATACTCTCCATGATGACCAGGGTATGCAAGTATGGGGCTGGTACATAGAAATTCCTTCAGATCTTGAAAGGCGGTTTCACATGCTGAAGTCCATAGAAATTGGCTCTTTTCCTCGATCAGCTGATGCAGTGGTTTTGCGACTGCTGAGAACCCAGGCACAAACCACATATTGGGATGACCCAAACGAATTAATTGTTCGTCTGAGACTGCTCCTGCCTTCGCTTGGTACAGGAAGCTAAATAGTCTCCATCCTCGAAGAACTGAGGGAAGCTGGCCACATACAATGAGTCGAACCGGAATCGCTAGTGTACTTAACCTCCTGCAAGACAGAAATACCGTCGTCGCAAAGTCGTAGTGCATGGACTTTATGATTTATTCCAGGCGGACCTAATTATATAATAAATTATTTACGAAAGAATAAGGGCTTCAAGTACATGTTGATGGTCATCGATGTGTATAGCAATTTTGCTTGGGCCAGATCTGTGAAATTAAATAATGCGACGACATAACCAAGACCATGGCAGACATTTTTGTAGTGGACATGTACAATCGCAGATGCAAACGGATTTCGGCAAAGCATTCCACAATGCAACCTTCAAGGCTTTGATGAAGAAGTTTGGCATCAAACACTACTCTACATTTAGTAATGTCAAAGCCTGCTTAGTTGAGAGGTTCAACTGAACTTTGCATGCCAATATGTGGCTTCAGTTCACAGCTATTGCAAAAAAAAAACAAGTGGCTGGATATCTTACCGAAAATAATAAGATAATACAAAACCACAGTGCACTCTAACACGAAAATAAAGCCTAAAGACGTTAAAGACGATCACTTGCTTCGAACAGTGTTTTCTAACACTAAGAAGAAAGATCCACCGAAGCGGTGGTTACATTGTGCGGATTATTTCATAAATAGTTATATTAATATATTAGAATAAATAGTTAACATATTATTTTTTAATTTTAATTATTAATTTTATTTTATCTCGATCATTTTACTAAATATGATATTATTTTATTCACGTGTTTATATTAATATTGAATACTGAGCATCATATTATTAAAAACAATTTAATTTGGTATAATTCATACTTTACCAACTGTATTTATATTATCACTCCGGTTATTTGATTATTTTATTTTTATTAATTATTTAAATGCAAAGTAAGTTTTTTTATTATGCCCAGTAAGTTTTAACTTCTAACGCGCGTTCATAAGTACACACAGCCATATATATTTTTAACATGAGTAGTTATTAAACAACCAGAGTTTTTAGAGTACGAACAGTTCAATTTGTATTTTAGGATCCGCTTGGAAGCTGACTACCTCCAATGGCCTTCAAGCCTACGGAACTATTAGTACATTCCTCCAAACCTCAATAGAATCCGTTAATTTTGTGTTCACCCTAAAATCATCAAAAAAAGTGGAGTGAGATCATGCAGTCGCAGTGCTTTAAAACTATACAAGCGAATTGATTGTAAAAGTATTAGTTTCATAAATTCATGTATTTAGATCGATGTCGGCGGATTGTTGTAAAGGCGCGCACACACACGCGCGCCGCGGCTGCAATGGCACACGCCGCGAACAGGATTCGCACTGCGTGGACGGAGCCTCGAACACGCGCAGGCCCGCGAGCTGCGCGCCGCGAACCATCAACTGCTGGTCTTTGCGACGCACACAAAGGTATTCGGCGCGCCAGTGTTGTGACCGTGTCTGGTCACAAGACGTTAAATTAAATTTTCACCACCAAAACATTTAAGGACATGAAGAAGCTTACCTTCTATGTTGACATGTGGGAATAAACTGACCTCTTGTGACGTCACGACTCATAGATAAGCTACGGCTGTGTGCGGCAGAAGACAGTGCACTTTCAACAAAATACCATAGACAAAGTGGAGACTTCATTCCTACACAACATCGAATTCAGTGTTACCAACTCCGGATTTAGCAAGAAGAAGAATAAATCCCGGAAATTGGTTGTTTATCGATTATGTGAACTGGTATGAAGATCTTTCTAGAACATTCGAAAATTATCTCTATTAATCCCGAGAAATAAGAGGGGCAATAGGAGGGAAGGGGGGGGGGGGGGTGAGAAATGGGTATATAAGCCCGGGATTTTGATCAGTTAGGCATGGAGCAGCAGGACCATCACCAACATCATTATGAGGCATTAGAGAGAGAGAGATTGACAGAAGGCAAGGTGTTTTGGAGAGCTAAGTATGGGTGTTGTAATTATTTGTTATGATATGGCCAGTAGAGTTTAAAGTTTTGATAATGATGAAAACAACTGTGAGTAGTAACCATTGGACTTGTGTTTTGTGCGAATATGATGCACCTGTTTAAGCTTAGTGTTGCTTTAGGGGTTCATAATGTGGATTGGCACTTGGTAAATTTTGTTGCACCTCCTGTGCATTTTGCTGTTGTTGGCGGCCATATTGCTTTCAATAATTAATTGATTTTTAGCTCTCCAAAGACCTTTTCCTTGCAAGTTGATTAATGGTTTGTTTATTTTTGGTTTAAAGTCATTAAGCATTTAAATGTACTTTTCTAGCCTAGAGTTTTGAAACCAAAGAAAGTATTAAAGTCAGGAATATTTATTGTGTATAAATTATAAAATATTTGTTATTTATGAGATCTAACTATTCTTGTATTATTTATGAGATATCTCTAGTCAATTATAAAACATTTGTTATATATTTATGAGATCTAACTATTTTTGTACTATTTGTGAGATATTAAGATTAACAATAAACCTTGAAAATATATTTGATGTGTTCGGTCAATGTTTTTTGCCACCTTACATTTTTCAGCATAGGTTTTGATGTTCACTTTGATTTTGAATTTTAATATGCAGGTTAGGCCCCATCTGGGCAAGTATTTACCTTGTGGGAAGTAACAGGGATTTTGTGCTTGCAGTGGGAGTTGGGACTCTGATGGGGCCCGGCCTCATTTCCTGCGCAACTCTGCTAACCTTTGCTCATTCTCTTTTGTAAGTGTGGCATAACATTGGGGAAGTTGGTGATATTGTTTACTCTTGTGTTTGGAAAAGTTGCTGGGTGTTTGCCACAATGTCTACAGGACCTCATACTGCATGGATCCAGTCCCTTAGCAAGGCTTCTCTGATCGCGTTACTCACAGATGCAGGGATATCCTGCCAAGAGAGCGACTCCATAGACAGTCTCCGAAGCGCGGCCCGCTTGTTAGTCAGAAAGGACGATGAGGCAGTTAGTGAACCGGGTGAGTCGATTCTGAAAAAGTTAAAATCTCTCCCCAGTAATGTGGTAGAAAGGGTTCCTCTGCTTAAAAGTCTTGGGTTGTCTTTGGTAGTAACATTTCTGGTAGAGATTCTGAAAGTAAGCAAACTTGGAATATGTAGTGATAAAGTAGTGTTTGCTGCGGCATTGCTAAAAGTTCCTGAGTTACTTCAGCCTATTTTCAGTGAAGCTATTCACAAGAACTGGGATTTTGCAGGATTAAGTCAGGAGGTTTTGAGGAATGTGGGATCTAGTGTGGCTATTCAGAAAATCCGAATGCAGATTCTGGATAGGAGTCAAAGTCCCCATGAATCTATGCGTTCATTTGTTTATGAAACAATGTGTCTGGTGAAAGTGTTAGGTTTTCCCTGTGAAGAAAGTTATTTTGTTGAATTGGTATTTCATAATCTGGCCCCAGCTTACAGTCGTTTCTTCGTTTTCTCTAAGAAACCAGCCACATTGTCTGAGTTGCTTATATTGGTCACCCAAGTAGAATTAACCGTTGCTGACAGTAGTTTGAGTATTGCTCCTAAACCTAAGGTCTCGACACTTCAGAAGTGTGAATTTTGCCATAGAACTAACCATATCACTGAGAACTGTTTTCGGCTTCAAAATTCTAAGCAGGTTAAAACCGAAAAAGGGGAAGTTTTTAATGTTAAGCAGACTAACATTTCTAATGAGTCAAGCTCCCAGGCAGAGGTTCAGGCAGTGGATAATGTGAGACCCGAAAATGGGAATGGTTCGAATAGGATTGAGGAAAAGAAGCAAATTAAATGTTTTTTGTGTGGTAAAGAAGGGCACATTCAGTATTATTGTCCGATTAAGAAAAAGCCGCAAGGTTTGAATTATGTTAACCAATATAATGAATCAATGAAATATGGTTTATTATATGTAACCATTGATATTTTTGGTAATGAAGTTCTTGGATTAATTGATTCAGGGGTGTCTAATTCATTGATTAGTGTCTCTTGTTGTAACCATTTGCTACGCAATTCCCCAACCGGGTCTGTTAAGGTATTTAAAAATGAGGTAATGTCGTTTTCCCTTGCCGATGGAGGGCTAGTAAAATCTGGTGCCACAGTTAAAGTTAAAGTTAAAATTGCAGGGTTCTCGTGGATTATTTGTTTTCGGCTCTTGGAAGCTTTATCCCAAGATATAATATTAGGAATTGATGTTTTGGCTAAGACTCAAGCGAGGGTTGATGTTCGCAACTCCAGTCTGGAATTTGGTTTTTGCCCCGGGATGCCGGTATCATTAGTGACAAAATCTTTTCATAATAGAAATGTTCAAATTTCTAGCTTAGATGAGTTTCAGGATCATGAGATTGAAAATCTCAAAAAGGAATTTTCAGATGTACTTACTTCAAGTTTGGGGTACTGTAACAAATATCCGATAGTTTTGAAATTGAAGGATGATAATCCAGTAGCATCAGTCCCCTACAGGGTAACTCCCCCTAAGGTAAAAATATTTAAGAAAATAATTTCAGATTTCAAGACCGAGGGTGTCATAGAGGATTCAAACAGTGTTTATGCTAGTCCTGCATTCTTAGTACCTAAAAAGTCTCCAGGAGAATACCGTTTAGTTTGCGATTTCAGGAAAATTAATGATAAGATTGTTTTGGACCCATATCCCATTCCATTGATAGATTCAGTGTTTCAGTATGTTGGTCAGGCTAAGTACTTTACTATATTTGATTTAAATTCGGCTTTTCATCAGTGTGAACTTCATCCAGATTCTCGTGAACCTTTAGCTTTTTGTACTCCATGGGGTCTGTATCAGTGGACTAGGCTGCCTATGGGAGTGAATTGTGGGCCTCAAGCTATGTCCAGAATTTTGTATAAAGTGTTGGGAAAGTATGTGCATGATTTTGTTTTCACTTATATTGATGATGTATGCATCTATAGTTTAAATTTTGAAGATCATATGAATCATATTCGTCTGGTACTAGAAGCATTACGCGAAGCAGGACTGACTGTAAATCCCAATAAGGTTGCTTGGGCAGAGAACCATGTGCGCTATTTGGGATTTATTATTTCCAACGGAGAATTGAGGACTGATCCTGACAAGGTGAAGTCAGTTTTAGCTTTCCCTCCTCCTAAAAATTTGAAAGGAGTTAGGCGTTTCCTAGGGATGGCTGCTTTTTATGCCAAATTTATTCCTAATTTCGCTCAGCTAGCAGAAACCCTGAACTATTTGAAGAGGAAAGACATAGATTTCGTTTGGGGAGCCCCACAACAACAGGCTTTTGTTAAATTAAAGGAAGCTCTTAGTCAACCTCCTGTACTACAACTTCCTGATTTTGAAAAGAGTTTTGAATTGCATGTAGATGCTAGTTCCATTGCTTTAGGTGCCGTGTTAAGTCAGAGAGTTAAAGGTCATCTTGCACCAGTTGCTTTTGCGAGTCGTCTTTTGACTCAGGCTGAAAGGAAGTACACTGCCTATGAGAAGGAGTGTTTGGCGTGCCTGTTCGGGATGGAGCATTTTTCAGACTACCTGGAATTTGGCACCTTTAAATTGTACACCGACAATCAAGCTTTGAGTTGGCTTCTTGCATCAAAGAAACCTGTTGGTAGGCTAGCTCGGTGGTTAGTTAGGTTGTCCGCATTTCGTTACGAAGTTCATCATGTGCGTGGGACTGAGAATGCTGTCGCTGATGCACTTTCAAGAATGTATTGTGAGGATGAATTTACACAGTCCACAGTCCCTGAAAACATTCGACCTGAATCAGCGGTTAATACTGTTGAAGAAAATTCTATCTCTGTAATACAGCAATTTCCGAGATTGTTTGTCAATATTAAGGACTATCAGGAGAAGGATAAAGAATGTCAGGAGATACTAGGTAGTATTGCTAAAGGAACATCAGATTATTGTTTAAATAAGGGACTAGTAGGGTTAACCATCAAAAAAGGAAAATTTCGCATTTTTGCACCAGAAGAGGTTCGTAGTATGATATACGACTATTATCATAATTCATTTTTTGGTGGCCATGTAGGGCGTGATAAAACAATAGCTCGGATCACTGAGTTGTTTACTTGGCCGGGTTTGCATAAGGAGATAGAACAGAAAGTTAAGGCTTGTGTAAGCTGCCAAAAGGCAAAATCGCGTAATAAAAAAGGTGAGGGGAAGTATGCCGCTAATGTTGCCAGTTATCCTTGGGAGCGTTTGTATCTAGATGTAGTAGGTCCTTTGCCACGAACCACGTCAGGTTATACAGCTATCTTGGTGGGTGTTGATAGTTTTACCAAGTATTGTTTCTTTTTTCCTCTGCGGAATATTAAGGCTAGTGAGATATGTCGGCATCTGGGACAATATCTTTTCCCTAACTTTGGGTCCCCAGTTTCCATAGTTTGTGATAATGCCACCTATTTCTCATCAGTAGAAATGAAAAATTTGTTGTTCGATTGGGGAACTAAGTTGGTACACACTTCACCCTATCATCCCCAAGGGAATATTGTGGAAAGGTACAACAGGACCTTAAAAGTAGCTCTTCGAGCTCTTACAGATGATTCACAGCGCAAGTGGGATGAATCCATGTATTACCTGGCCTTGTGCTTCAATAATGTAATTAATGATGCTACTAAGCATACCCCCTCACAACTTTTCTTAGGAAGAGCGTTGTTTCATCCTCTGATTAATATGTGGTCATTGAATCCCTTTGTTTGGGAATCAGAAAATAAAAAAGATGGATGATGTATGGGCTGATGTGGTTAAAAATTTATCATGTTACCACCAAAAGTTGGCAGAGAAGTACAATAAGACTAAATTGGATGTTTCATTTAAAGTGGGAGATTTGGTATTGTTAGAATCTCATTTTCTTAGTTCTAAGATTGACTATTTTTCAGCTAAGCTGGCCCCTCTGTGGTTGGGTCCATATAAGATCATTAAATTCACAACAGATGTGTCAGTTGTATTGGAGGAACTAGATCAGCCAAAGAAAAGGTTCAAAGCCCATGTGGGGCAATTGAAACACTTCAATTCATAGAATGTAATGTGATCTCTCTCTCTCTCTCTCGAGATCAAGTTTTTTTATCTAAGAGTATCCTGTTGTTATATGTGAGAATGTAACCTAGTTAAGCTAAATATTGTTGTTAATATTATGATTCTTGAATATGATGTGTTCAAGATCACCATGCTCCTTTTAAGAATTTATACGCTTATTAATGATGTGTTTTTGTATGAAATATTTGAAATATGTTGTCTAGTCAAGTTTTGATCTGTGATATTAGTTTGTAGGTTGTAAGATGAGTTTGTTTTTAACATGAGAATTAGTGTCTTGGAGGTCTCTCTCTCTCTCTCTCTCTCTCTGTTTTTTTTGGGAAGGGGTTGAATACGTAGGTCTCTCCTTTTACTCCTCTTGCTCCCTCTGTTTCTGGGATTACCTCGACACCGAGTACACCGACTGCTGCATGAGAACTTCGAGAACTTCATTTTCTTCAAGATCATCTACAGTTCAGCATCCAACAGCAGAAGCATGCCGCTCCCCCGCTACAACATCACCCACCAGTTCGTCTCAGTTACAACATCAGCTCTGATGGCAGCTCGTCCACCAGCAGGTACTTCGTCCGCTTCCTTGAATACTTCGGCTTCTAGATCTGTGGAAACTGACAGGTGAAGAACTGACTTGCGACTGGCCATCCCAAGACTTTTTATCACCTGGAAGAAGATTCCCTCCTGCAGTGAAGTTTCAGGGGGGGAGGATGTGACCGTGTCTGGTCACAAGACGTTAAATTAAATTTCCACCACCAAAACATTTAAGGACATGAAGAAGCTTACCTTCTATGTTGACATGTGGGAATAAACTGACCTCTTGTGACGTCACGACTCATAGATAAGCTACGGCTGTGTGCGGCAGAAGACAGTGCACTTTCAACAAAATACCATAGACAAAGTGGAGACTTCATTCCTACACAACATCGAATTCAGTGTTACCAACTCCGGATTTAGCAAGAAGAAGAATAAATCCCGGAAATTGGTTGTTTATCGATTATGTGAACTGGTATGAAGATCTTTCTAGAACATTCGAAAATTATCTCTATTAATCCCGAGAAATAAGAGGGGCAATAGGAGGGAAGGGGGGGGGGGGTGAGAAATGGGTATATAAGCCCGGGATTTTGATCAGTTAGGCATGGAGCAGCAGGACCATCACCAACATCATTATGAGGCATTAGAGAGAGAGAGATTGACAGAAGGCAAGGTGTTTTGGAGAGCTAAGTATGGGTGTTGTAATTATTTGTTATGATATGGCCAGTAGAGTTTAAAGTTTTGATAATGATGAAAACAACTGTGAGTAGTAACCATTGGACTTGTGTTTTGTGCGAATATGATGCACCTGTTTAAGCTTAGTGTTGCTTTAGGGGTTCATAATGTGGATTGGCACTTGGTAAATTTTGTTGCACCTCCTGTGCATTTTGCTGTTGTTGGCGGCCATATTGCTTTCAATAATTAATTGATTTTTAGCTCTCCAAAGACCTTTTCCTTGCAAGTTGATTAATGGTTTGTTTATTTTTGGTTTAAAGTCATTAAGCATTTAAATGTACTTTTCTAGCCTAGAGTTTTGAAACCAAAGAAAGTATTAAAGTCAGGAATATTTATTGTGTATAAATTATAAAATATTTGTTATTTATGAGATCTAACTATTCTTGTATTATTTATGAGATATCTCTAGTCAATTATAAAACATTTGTTATATATTTATGAGATCTAACTATTTTTGTACTATTTGTGAGATATTAAGATTAACAATAAACCTTGAAAATATATTTGATGTGTTCGGTCAATGTTTTTTGCCACCTTACATTTTTCAGCATAGGTTTTGATGTTCACTTTGATTTTGAATTTTAATATGCAGGTTAGGCCCCATCTGGGCAAGTATTTACCTTGTGGGAAGTAACAGGGATTTTGTGCTTGCAGTGGGAGTTGGGACTCTGATGGGGCCCGGCCTCAGTGTGGACGTGTTCCGGGCTCGCTCGTCTTCAGCAGCGCGGAAGCAGCGACCACGGAGGGTGTGACAATGATTCGTTGTGCCTGATAGAAGTTTATAAAACATAGCATGTGCTTTGTAATCTAAGTAACAAAGACTACTACAAAAAAAGTCAAAAGGTTTTTACACCCCTTTTCAAGGATTTAACAGCACGCATTGACATTTTTTTTAAAACCACTGCTAAATGGCGAGAGAAGATGTTTTTTTTTCGCCTAATGGTTTACCGGTAAAACGGGAAGACAGTGTAGACAACACCATGAAAATTACACACTTTTTTTTGGGATGTTTGTTACAATGCACTACTTATTACTTCAAGTGTTACCTTTCGCTTTTAAATTATTTAGACATTCAGTAATGGCAATTAATGCCAAGATATTTCATTGGAAAATGGGGTAATTTAATGATACTCCCATCGCAAAGATATTTGTTTTTATTATTTCTACGGAGCCAGTGGTCGTTGAATGGAATATAATATAAAAATAAATTAATGTGCAAAATGAAGGCAGAGTAATTGTCTCTTTTTATACACCAAAACTAACAAAATTAAGGCAACTAGGTGATGGAACAGCACTGCTGGCGAATTCAATACATCTCCTGAACATTTTTCATATTTTTAACTTCCAAAATGGTGTCATATTCGACAGTTAAAATATTTGTGGTTCAGCTTTCTTTTTATGACATTTCGATGAAAAAATGTCTTTTTTTTTTTTTAAATGCCTGCATACAATTAAGGCCAAGCTAAACTATTTCATTTCAGTGCTCCCGACAACTCTTTCTCTCGTATGTATGTGCCACAGTCAGCTTCCCATTCATCCGCTCCATGTGTTTCTCTTCCTGCACAACAAAAACAAAAACCATTCAGTCACATATGACGCAATATTCTCCAGCTCATCAGTCCCTGTCAAAACTCACTCCACATGCTAACTATGCTGACATCGTACAATGAGATGCAAGTCACATGATTTCACCTTTGTAGTCAATGCACAGTCCTTATCTCATTCATATCAGTATTGTATTGATTTGAGTTACTATATGTATATTTCCTTAAAAAAAATTATCTGTCGTTTTATGTGAACTTTTCTGATTTCATTTCATTTTGTGTTGGATTCAAATGCTCAATTTAACTTTCGTTACATCATGCATGTACTGTATTTTTATGAATACCTTCCTCCAAACACATTAAATAAATAAAGAAGTGTGAATTATTATTTGTACTTCGTCGGAACTTGATACTTTCCTTTATCACTTCAGTCAATACTGAGCAGAGTTCTGTAAATGTTCCTCCGATAGACCGCTTTGAAATTCGGAAAATATGTTTCATGCTTGAGTACGAATATCGTATCGCTAAAATCCGCAACGTGATGGCTAACCTATAATATTAATATAAAAAATATTAACTGTATTATAATGAAAACGAACATTTTCAATTATACTGGCAGGGAAATTATAAAATTATGCTATTTACCGATCTGGAATAGTGATCGGTTCTTGCAAGTATATTTACTGATTGTAGATTTTTGGTCTAATTTTGATGTTGGTCTTCCGTGTCGCACACGGCCGAGTGGAGTGTGGGTTGCCGCCTCTGTTGCTCCTTGCGTCGCGTGAAGCGCGTTCCATGTTGCATTGCACCCACGGCGCGCCTGTGTGTGCGCGCCTTGAGATCTTGTCCGACTTTAGTTTGGTTACGGAACCTTTGGTGTGGTAAACGTTTTTTATTTATTTTTTTTTTACGTAAAGGAGAACAATTATTGATATCATGTTCCGGTATATAGGCAACACACAAAGGTACGAACGCACGTGATAACTTCGTCAGAGTGTACTTGATGAGCTATCGCGTGTCTGTGAGCATATTTTAAAATCTTTTGAATATTATGAAAACTGTTACACTCATTTGGCACCTAACAAGTGTTCATTAGCAGTTTCGGCCTTGGCTATTTGTTACAGCACACGTGGTAACATCCGTAGCGTGTACAGGATGAGCTAACCCAAGTATGTAAGCATTATTTTGTGATGATTTAATCTGTTTATTAAGTATACCCCCACTCTGTACCTAACAAGTCCTTAGGTGCAGTATGGGCGTTGGCTATTTCTTCCACCACGTATGGTAACATCATTAGAGTGTCCACGGTGAGTTTCTGGTGTCTGTGAGCAGTATTTTGTGTTCCTGTAATTTTGAGAGGAAGTTTGCCACTACTTGGTGGCTAATAGGGGCACAGCTGCAGTATGAAATTTGGATATACGTTCTAGAGTTCGTGGTAACTTTGGTAAACTGTACACAATTAGCAATAACGGGTCTGTGAGCAGTATTTTGTGGTTTGCAATCCTTAGAGGACGTCCTTAATCGATACCTCATAAGCCCACAGTCGCAAAATGGACCTTGGCTATACGTTCTGGCCTACGTGGTATCTTTGGTACAGTGTACATTATGAGCTATCAAGAATCTGTGAGCAGTATTTTGGGATTCTGTAAAATTGAGAGGGTGCCTGTCCCTCCTAAGTGGCTAATACGTCCACAGTCACAGTATGAACCTTGGATATATGCAGGGGTGGATCCAGGATTGTCTTCTGGGGGAGAAGGGGCCCATCGGTAGTCTGGACTTAGTTTATTACCTGTTTATTACTTCAGAAGTAATAACCAGTATATATTTTACCCTTTTGGGGAGGAAGGCACGTTACCCCGCGCCCCTTCTAAATACGCCTATGGATACAAGTGTTGAAACGCTCGTTTGTGGACCTAATAGGTCCACAATCACAGTATGAACCTTTGGATATAAGATCGAACGCTCGTGGTGACTTCGGTAGAGTGTACACGATGAGCTATCACGAGCAGTATTTTGTGATTACGTAAACATGAGAGGACGTCTGTTGCTCCTTGGAGGCTAATAGGTCCACAATCACAGTATGAACCTTTGGATATAAGATCGAACTCTCGTGGTAACTTCGGTAGAGTGTACACGATGAGCTATCACGAGCAGTATTTTGTGATTACGTAAACATGAGAGGACGTCTGTTCCTCCTTGGAGGCTAATAGGTCCACAGTCACAGTATGAACCTTGGATATAGGTTCGAACGCTCGTGGTAACTTCGGTAGTGTGTACACGATGAGCTATCACGAGCAGTATTTTGTGATTACGTAAACATGAGAGGACGTCTGTTCCTCCTTGGAGGCTAATAGGTCCACAGTCACAGTATGAACCTTGGATATAGGCTCGAACGCTCGTGGTAACTTCGGTAGAGTGTACACGATGAGCTATCACGAGCAGTATTTTGTGATTACGTAAACATGAGAGGACGTCTGTTCCTCCTTGGAGGCTAATAGTTCCACAGTCACAGTATGAACCTTGGATATAAGATCGAACGCTCGTGGTAACTTCGGTAGAGTGTACACGATGAGCTATCACGAGCAGTATTTTGTGATTACGTAAACATGAGAGGACGTCTGTTCCTCCTTGGAGGCTAATAGGTCCACAGTCACAGTATGAACCTTGGATATAGGCTCGAACGCTCGTGGTAACTTCGGTAGAGTGTACACGATGAGCTATCACGAGCAGTATTTTGTGATTACGTAAACATGAGAGGACGTCTGTTCCTCCTTGGAGGCTAATAGGTCCACAGTCACAGTATGAACCTTGGATATAGGTTCGAACGCTCGTGGTAACTTCGGTAGAGTGTACACGATGAGCTATCACGAGCAGTATTTTGTGATTACGTAAACATGAGAGGACGTCTGTTCCTCCTTGGAGGCTAATAGGTCCACAGTCACAGTATGAACCTTGGATATAGGCTCGAACGCTCGTGGTAACTTCGGTAGAGTGTACACGATGAGCTATCACGAGCAGTATTTTGTGATAACGTAAACATGAGAGGACGTCTGTTCCTCCTTGGAGGCTAATAGGTCCACAGTCACAGTATGAACCTTGGATATAGGTTCGAACGCTCGTGGTAACTTCGGTAGAGTGTACACGATGAGCTATCACGAGCAGTATTTTGTGATTACGTAAACATGAGAGGACGTCTGTTCCTCCTTGGAGGCTAATAGGTCCACAGTCACAGTATGAACCTTGGATATAGGCTCGAACGCTCGTGGTAACTTCGGTAGAGTGTACACGATGAGCTATCACGAGCAGTATTTTGTGATTACGTAAACATGAGAGGACGTCTGTTCCTCCTTGGAGGCTAATAGGTCCACAGTCACAGTATGAACCTTGGATATAAGATCGAACGCTCGTGGTAACTTCGGTAGAGTGTACACGATGAGCTATCACGAGCAGTATTTTGTGATTACGTAAACATGAGAGGACGTCTGTTCCTCCTTGGAGGCTAATAGGTCCACAGTCACAGTATGAACCTTGGATATAGGCTCGAACGCTCGTGGTAACTTCGGTAGAGTGTACACGATGAGCTATCACGAGCAGTATTTTGTGATAACGTAAACATGAGAGGACGTCTGTTCCTCCTTGGAGGCTAATAGGTCCACAGTCACAGTATGAACCTTGGATATAGGTTCGAACGCTCGTGGTAACTTCGGTAGAGTGTACACGATGAGCTATGAGGAGTCCGCGAGCGGTCTCACGTGGGTCCAGACTCCCCGCGGCAGAAGGTGTCAGGCGGGGTGTGTGGCCCGCCGGAGAAAACAATCGCACCCGGGCGGGCTGCGCCCCCCGCTGACAAGTCAGGGTGACAAATCAAGAAAGGCGACGGGGAAAAGGCGTGGCTTGTTTTAACGAACAATGGGACGCGAGGTCCCGGCTTCCGCCTGATGCCCGCTGCGCGCGGCACTCAGGTGCGGCGCTGGATAATGTATCTCATTATCACTGCGATATGTCCCCATATCTTCCCGTGGGCCACCCTACGTATGAGACGGCGAAAATATTCGGTAAATATATTTGAAGTAGTATACATTGGTAGGTCTAGAAGCATGAGCCAGGACTGTGGATTGCGGATTGTTGGTGCTATCTTGAATCATGACGTAATGGCGGCCATATTTTATTACCTTAATCGTAATTTTTCACCTTTACCAATGAGACCATTTTGAATGACTTCACGTTCGTCATTTTAAAATCCGCCATCTTAAATTTCGTTAATTTTTTTTTGTAAAATATTCCGCCTTGGTTTTATAGAATATTCCACCCTATTGTTTTCTAGAACTTTCCGCCATCTTGGACTCCACGATTTTAAATTATGGCCTCACTTCTGCCATATTAACATTTCGTAATTATTATCTAAAAATTCGAAGAAAAAAATAGAAATTTATAAAGAAATTATTAAATTAATTTTTGATTAAAAACGCACTTACGCAATAGTACTTTCAGTCCTTGTTTAGAACCCTGCGAGGTCATTCGGTTAAAAATGATGTCGGAGTCTTCTTCCGTGGGAACTACTAGCAGTCTGACGCCACTCCACTTTCTTCAAGGCAGATATAATGCCAACTAGTATGACATTATGGTGGCCATCTTAAATCCATTATTTTCTATTCGTCTGCAAGAGTTAACTTTTGCCATCTTGGTTTATTATTTACCCCTATTAATTCAGTAGTGGCATTCGTAGTTTTGGCCGCCATTTTAAAATCTGTAATTATTAACCTAGTAATTCGGAAAACATTCCAAAAATCATCAAAATTTACCTATAAATATTTTGATTGACTCATACTTGCGACTAGAAGCGTTAGTGTCGTGGAGTGCACCTATCGTCTGCTAGAGGACACTGCCACCATCTTTGTTTTCAGTACTTACATATAGGACCACTGTGTTAAGTATTGCACATGTCTATGCTAGAGTGCACTGACACGTTATTAGTTTATTTTATACTTGATATATTGCAAGATTATTTACAATCAAATTGTAGTGGCATTTACCGTTTTGTAAGCCATCTTGGCTGCCATATTGAAATTCTGTAACTATTGCCCCATCAATATGGAAAAAATTCCCTAAATCATCTAAAAACAAACCTAATAATATAGTAATTGATTTGATGGATAAATATTTTTGGTTAGATGCTTGGACTATGAAAATAAAGTTAATATGAGGTTAACTAACATATTTATTAATTAAGAGAGTTCATTTTAACATTTTACCATGTAAGTTCCAGGTTCAAAAAACACATTTTTCAAAATAAAATTTATTATGTAAATTCTACTCTTCTACAAGTGCAAACTAGAAAATTACCAAAGTATTTTGGTTTTCACGATTTCTTCAGTAATTTTGGAGCGTCAAGCGAGTCCTTTACATGTCTTGGCATGTCTTTTCAGTTTATCAGGTGGAATAATTGTTACACCAAATGTTTCACACTGAGAAGAATTTTTGAATTCATTAAAAGGATAGTGATATTGTTCATGATGATAGGCTATGCACTAAACATGTTTACTGATATTGCTTGATCCTGATGAATATTCAACCTGTCTTTTACAAAACCTAATGTGCCTTTTTTATTTACTGTAATGTACAAACTGACTTTAACAATTATTATACTGATATCTAACACGTTCAAAGTTACACACTAATAAAGCTTCAATTTTGCGACATTGTCACATTGGACACTGTTGGGCGATGGAACACTGTCAGATGCTGCTTCCTCTATAGTTGTTATTTACACTCGTGACAATCACTGTCCTGATGCTGTAGAAACTGCATCTGTTAAAATTTCTGAGGTTGCTGGCAACACTGGAGGAACTTCAACCTTGAAAGTATCCGAGGTATGCTTTGTTGACGATGCTGCACGCGACGAATTTTCCTACAGTGGAAGTGCTGGAAAATTAGGTGCAGCTGTTGACGCCATTGCCAACATGATCTGTGCCATTGTTCGCTGCCATCGAGGTATGCACCATCGATGGTACAAATTCCATCAAGATCAGCGTTAATGATGGTAAAGATGCCATTCAAGTTCACAATAATAGCCAGATACCCAAATTATATGTCAGACTAGTCAAATTAGACGATTTGGACTATACCACAGCTAGAGGAGGACTGAGGTATTCCGTTGTCTGGCGTCCACTTTTATACACACAACTGGTAAAACACTTGAGATAAAACAAGAACCATTTTCATTAGTTTTTAATTTTGTTCTAATTTTAAGTAAAGTATGTTTTACATATAATATACGAACACTACTAAAAATCACCAACCTACTACCATTTTCTACAACTGACTACATTATCCTCCAACTGATCTCCAATTGATTCAACTGCATTTGGCTACAACTGGCTATAGCTGGCTACTTTTGGCTCCAATTGCTCCAACTGCAAACTGGTTCCAATTGCTGGAATGGCTTTATTATTACTTTCCATTTGGTTAGTTATTTATGACGATTTTTACATCTTGAATTTATAAATTGTATTACGAGAACAAAGTCTTAGTTATAAATTAGATTACGAGAAATAAATATTTCCTTTTTGAGTGCAAAATATATTTTATACACTTTTATACATATGCTGGTAACAGGAGTAATTGTTATATGTAGCCGGCGAGTCTTAGTTCACGAAGTTTAGTCAATGTATTTTGGTAATAGATAAATTTTCAAAATTTCACGAAGCAAGTATATGTCTTAACCTGTCGATCAATATGTTAGGATATTCACATGATGTGTAATCAATTTCTTCCCCTGTTTTCATCGGCCTTACATGTTCGTTATTAAATTTATTTTTAAATCTCAAGGGTCTTCTGTGTTAAGAAGAGCCTCATAATCAATCAAATATGCCATTGCGTCAGTGATTGTCAGTTTTACAGCCATGGTCCGGATGATTAATATTTATTTTAATGCATCATTTCCATTGTTTTGATGTCAGAACGTCTCACAGCATTCGATCTGGTCAGCTTCAGGGGCTTCTATACTGTTCTCAATTTTACGGAGGTGACTAAAATTTGTTGTAAATTATTTTTTTTTGTTCCCATGAAGAAGCTATTTTCTTCGCTAGCTTTCAATTTCAAATCATTAGCGAGATCAAGAACAGTGTTGTTAGCATCAGCATTTTCACATTCTTGAAGATAATCCAGTTAGCACAATTTACCTTGTATAATAATACGAGTATCAAAAGTACATAATTCATTGTTGTTAAAGCAGTCTCTGTTTTAAGTGGGGTGCAGGATGACCTCTCACGGTCACGAGAGGAGAGAGCGTTAGAATTCGAGTGGAAGGGACTCGTTTTGCATGATAGTGTTGCTCAGCTGTTTTAAGGCATAGTAATCAACTGAGTAATGAATTTTTGTTTGAATTTCACTTGATTAAAATATACTTATTTTAAATTTGGTAACATAAACTCACCAATTTAACGAAAATGTGAATACATAATTTGAATGATTCTTATTGAGAAAAAAATGAATGCAGCGATTGTTTTCTTCAGGAATACCCAAGAGCACATGGAGTAGAGTAGACGAGAAGTCTTGCCAGGAATAACCAGCGACAAATGGTGAAAACCAACGAATGTGCCAGGAATAAACAGTAACACAAGGAGAAAACCAACGGAAGTTTAGCAAAATCACACTCACTGAATGTTGAATTTAGACTTTTAATATAGAATATAGTATGCATATGCATAATACATTTAATAATATACTTAGCATATAAGTATACTTGTTACAAATATGCATATAAAAATCTTACATAGATATGCTAAGCATATATTATTATATCAAATATGCAAGCATACGTACATATGCATTCACTGAACAGATGGAAAGATCCTAACATATTGATCGACATGTAAGACATCTACTTGATTCGCAAAATGTTAAAAATGTGTCCAGTATCCCATTCACAGTCACATACTGGCGCACCGCAGTACGAAGTTACTGTGAAGCTATCTCGATGCCTTGCAAGTAATGTGTACGAGAACCTGTGCTCTTTCTGGTGTAACACTTGTGCTCCCGCACTTCTGTTAAAAAAAATTAAAATAGGGAATTAATATAAGAGTTTTTTTAATAAACAAACTCATTAATACAACTTAAGTCTGAGTGACTGTATAGGAGTTCAGAAAATTAAACATTTCTCCTGTTACATCCAAAAATAAAACTTTTATATGTATGTCGACGCTAATGACATGAAAATTAAACAACTTTTAGACATTTAATTTTTCATTATTTTATTTTGATATCGTAAATCTAATAACAAGTACAAAGTAAAGATTTTTAAAAATTACGTTTTAATTGTAAATTGATAAATAAATCCCATGTGATAACTGAAATAACAATAATAAACAATCTGTCTTCGCAAACGAAGTCGTGGGAACAGCTAGCCAGAAAAAAATTTTGAGCATTTAAATTTGGAAATTAAGTCTGATGTAAAAAATTCACATATTTACATACTGAACTACTAATTATTTTGACGTAAATATTCTGTAAACATAAGTGTTGCAGAAACACAGAAGTAGTGGCATGACTACAGCAGCAATAGGTGAGATTATTCTGCAGTGGCTTGACATTGCCTTTCGCAGATTGGAGGTGAATTTACCACACAGCACCTAGTTATGAACTCAGAAAGGAATTTTCCCACACGTAAAAATCCCTGACCCGGTCGGGAATCGAACCTGAGAACCTAACTGGTCAGACATAAGTTTTTAACACCAAGACAACAGGTCATAATATTTAAATACTACCAATTTAAAACGCTATATTGAGCAATATATGTTATCTTTGTGCATATAAAAATGGATGTTGATATATATATATGACGTTGATAAAGTCCGATACCGTTTGACCGATCGCCATGAAAGTTGGCACTTATGAGTGTTTTTTCATGGAGAATGTTTTAATGCTATTCATTTTGCTATAACTCGCCGCTAGATGGCACTGCAGCGCATCAACTTGTACATCATTCAATCGAACGTCATTAAAATTGGTATATTGTGACATTAGAACACGGAGAATATTTTCCAAAAAAAATTTTTTTATCCACTTGCGTTAGATATTAGTATTAGTTTAAGTTAGTTTAAGTTGGTTTGATTATGTAGCGAATTGAATAGTAAAAAATATTGTCTATTCACGTAAATTATTAATTAAAAATGTATGTATTTTATCATAAATGTATACCAATATAAGTAAATAATATAAATTTATTAATATGAGTAACCTTTCATTTTTCTCAATTTTTCTAAAATTTATAGATTCTATATTACATACAAACCATCCATTTTTAGATATATAGAGGTAAATATATAAACACTGGCAGGACAACGTCTGCCGGGTTCTGCTAGTAGAGATATAAAAGGTTTAATTTATTCTCTTAGTTGTAATTTATGACAATTAATTCAGAGAAATAATTGAGTTGATCTGTAACCGATATTATTACTCACCCAGAAAATTTTACAATATGTCATACATAAATCACAATATACATGATGTCACAAAAATTGTGATATTTTTCTGTGGTGTTAACGTATCAAAATTAATTTTTTTGCACAAATAAAAATAAATATCATGATTAATTTACAGCATTAAGGGGAAAGTTAAAGCATAGCCAGGGACTGGTGAAACCCCGGGGGTTAAACCACCTCAAGGATGGACTCGACAGTCATCTGAACACTCGGCAAAACTTCAACTGTTCATCGGCTGTTCCCTTGAAAGGTGTTGTATCTGGGTGGACAGTGATTACAAAGGCCATTTATTTTTCGCGAAATGATTTCCAGACCAGTTGTGTGTTAAAATTTTGTAGCATTCTTCTGTGTTTCGTAGTTGGCTGGGTTTATTTCAGGTGCATGTCTACTGTCGGCACACCAATCACAACATCCAGTGCCGAAGCAAATACGTCCTGAATGGCCAGGCCTAACAGAGCAATGGCTTCTCTTGCAGACGATCGCCAATTACAAGGGAAAAATCTTTAGTGCGGGCATATCTTATTGAAAAATATATGCCCCTAATAATTAGACACTACATTTTTTTTTTTTAATTGTTTATATATTTTTTTTGTTCAGAGTTCTCCGGGTTAACCGTAAGCAAATAGTAGTACATGGAGCACAATTTTTACCTGTCGCAAACTCAATACGCTTATATTTCTGGTCGCTACCCATGTAACGATGGGCTAATGTTTTCGAGAATTCGAATTTTTTTATGTTCCCTACTCGTAGTGAATTTCATGTTACATATCTCCCCTGTAACCACCATTCGATCTCTTTGTGAATGTGTCGGTGGAGGACTTGACGTCTCTGGACCTGCAGGCCCGGCTGTTGCCATGGCGACTGCCAGACACGGGGGGAACCGCGCTGTGACGTCACCACACGTACCTGTGGGAAGGGGGCAAGGAGGTGTCCCTTAGCAATGCCCAGCCTCGTGACGAGCTGTTGTTGTCTGAGTCCTGGTGCTTCCTGTATGCATTACTATTACAACTGTTTAAATATTGGTTGACTGGGAGGTTGTAAGGTGCCTAAGTCGTCCGTTGGAAAATTGTGAATATAACAAACACTTTAATTTAAATGCACAAAATTTTTTATTAATAAAATTCAACTTTTTTTTAATATTTTGCAAAGGAAAATTATTTCTTGTATATTTGAAATGATAAAATATTCACAAAAAAGTATATGTATAACGGTGTATTTTGGCTATTTACCGATAATTTTAGCAGCTATAAATTAAGTGACCGCAAAAGAAGAATATAATATACAAATTCAAAAGGATATAACTACAAACAAAACTACTCTACAGACAAACTTCTAGCATACAATCATAAACAACAAAAATACCAACGGTTTTTTGTTTTTTAATACAATTGTAAGCTTCAAAGACATAAGCATATTTTAAATTTCTAACAAAGATTTTCAACAGGTTATAAGTACGAAATTCAAAATATCATTATAAGATACCCAGTGAAGTAAACTTAAATTTCCAGAAAGGGAAAACATTTTCACAGTTCTTTTTTAGAGCTAAACTTTCTGAAATATGAGACTTTTTCGAAATTGTAAGCATAGTTATTACTAAGGCGACTGAGACGCCCTTTGAAAAATTATAAATATAAGAAACTCTTTTATTTAATAAGTAAGACGTGTTCCTTTTGTGTAGCTTTGTTTCAAATATAGTTTTACACTTTTCATGTAATAATATACTTTCATTTTATTTTTTATAGATATCTGTATGGAGTTGGCTAATATTTGTGTTTCATGAGCCCCTTGTCTCCACCCTCGTCTTTTTCTTTGGTGTTATATAGTCAGTGAGTCAGTGATGAGCGTAACTTTATATATAGTATTCGAACACAGTTGAACATAGACTGAGACTATGATAACTAAAACACAGACACATTTAATTTATTGTCTTTGAATGATTTTACATTGAAAATACGTGACTTTTACAATAACTTTCAGAAAATTTGTAGATATTATAAATATATACCTACTGGATGCAATCCACTAAACTAAAATGTGTAAATTATTATCTTAAAAAACATTAAAAAATAGTTTTGAAAACTGCAAACACTAGCAGGTAATTCCTTGCAATAAAATAAAACGAAAACATATCTACAACTGTTTACCTAAATTAAAGCACCATTTAGATAAAAATTTTAAGAACATATGCAAAAGAATAACTTAAATCTATTTGCAGCTGAAGAAAAGAAAATATTTTTTTTTTCTGAAAAATATTTCACATGTGAAAACATGGTAGACAACAAAATTCCTCTAGTAAATATCGGTAGTCATCCTTTTATAGTAGTACCTCAAAATAAATAAAAAAAGGTGTCATCTTGAAAGAACACTCTAAAGTTAGCTGTTTCCGCAATAAGCTTTTATAAGTTTCAGAAGGTAACCGCTTCTATGCGTCTACACATGGTGGTGGTACAAGAAGGGAGTAAAAAAAATTGGTTGTCTGTAAAGTCGGTTTACGGACGATTGTTTAACGTGACAACGTCATAACAAAACATTGATGAAATGATTGCATACTTTTATGAATAAAATTGAATCATTTTTATTTCAATAATAAAAGAATAAATACTTCAAATTAAACTAGTAATCAAATTTTTAAAATGCAAGAATAATTAACCTTTTGCCGAAATTGTTGTTGTAATAAGCAATGAAAACCACATTAACTTTTCACTTCACTTTATAAACAGTCGACGAAACAGTTCACGAGTAGATGACTTGTAATTAATTTAAAAAACTTGCATTTAGCTATAAAGTTTAGATATAATTATGAACAAGTTTTCATATAAATAAAATGTAATCAAATATATATAATTAATTATATGAATCACCATAACTTTTTAGTCAATTGTAACATAACCTATTATTACTGCACTCGCCAACAGATGCTACTTTTTTTAATACCTAATAAAAGAATAAATACTTGAAATTATACTAGTAATCAGATTTTTAAAATGCAAGAATAATTAACCTTTATTGCCGAAATTGTTGTTGTAATAAACAATGAAAACCACATTAACCTTTCGTTTAAATATAATTATGATCAAGTTTTCATATAAATAAAGTGTAATCAAATAACAAACATAACCTATTATTACTGCACTTGCCGACAGATGCTACTTTTTTTTTAATAATAAAAGAATAAATACCTGAAATAATACTAGTAATCAGATTTTTAAAATGCAAGAATAATTAACCATTATTGCCAAAATTGTTGTTGTAATAAGCAATGAAAACTACTTAACTTTTCACTTCACTTTATAAACAGTCGACGAAACAGTTTACGTGTAGATTTAAGTTGTGTGCTGCCGCTGTCTTTCTTCTCCTCGGACGCATAGGCCAATCGAGTGGAAGAGAGATATATGCGGCGCAAGCGCACAATGAGCGTAACGGGATACAGCGTAACGGAACAATTAGCGTAACGGGACACAGTGTAACGGAACAATGTGCGTAACGGGACACTTTTTCGTGCGTGCAGCCGGCGTTCATCGATTTATTAGACATTGTTACGTCAAAAAGTAATGCGATGTGCAATGTGCACTTGCGATAAACAGTTTCATAATTACAAAACATCGCTAGAGTGCATTCACAAGAAGTGTTTGAAAGGTTCGAGCACGAGCGACAAACGCAAGCACAGTACGTCGCCGCGGCAGTGATTGACGCAAGCGTCACAGGCGTCGCTCGAGTGTTGCGAGAAGCGGCGAGTGTCGTGTCGTGCGGCCACGCGAATGAAACCAGGTTTGCGGTACGCGTCGACATGCAGGCCACGACCAACCCAGTGTGTGTCGTGTTCCCGCGCACACGTCCTACAATGGGAGCAGGTGCACCGACATGCTCCAGTCGCAGGAGTAACACACATGAACGTTGGTGGTCTCGTTTAGAAATGTAAAATACAAGGCTCCAGTTTTTTTTTTCTGGTACTAAATTTGAAGCAATCACACTCCACCACACATTTGTGGTTAGCATGTGGATTGTCATCGGGCCCAGACGTGATTGTTACGGGATGGTGCCAACCATCCCGTAATGCGGTACTCAGTTTGGCCCCTTAAGTCTGTCGGAATACCACCAGCAACATTCCGGAAATGCGTTCTTGTGCGACTGTAGTTATAGGACCAGCGAGCCTTGGCCCCGACTAAGGAAGAATAGTTTAGGCTATTTTCCCGCAAAGACCCCGGAAAGTTTGCGCCACGTGGAAGCTTAGCCTGTTTAAGAATGTTCATGTTCAAGAATGCTCTCGAAGTTGTTTGCGCCGAAGGAGTATATAAGCCAGCCTGCAAGCCGAGAACAGGACCGCCAACCAAGTACAACCTCACTTCGCCGCCGCCCGCCGTAACGCCCCCGGCCGCCTTCAGTTACGCCTAACGACTTTGTAGTCAAGAATGGTAAGCCTAGCGATCCTCAAGTACTAGTCATAAACTTTCAACGCGTCGTCTCAAGTGGTGGAAGTACCAAAAGAAATAATTCAAAGAGGAGCGAGTGTGATTCGCCCGACGAGTTAATATTAATACTCGCTCACCGAGCAGAATGATTTTCCTTATGACTCGAGGATAGGGACATGTAGGTGGTAGGCCGCGGGGTGTGACAGCGATGGCGAGGCTGGTGATGTAGCGGGCGGTGACATGTACTTCGGTCTACAACGAATGACAGTCGTCGTCGACGAAACCCTTGAATGATTAGAATCATCTCCGACGTCTTCTACTACCGATGGCATACATCCCACACGAAAAACATCGAGCTGGATGGTGACTGTTTTCTGCGTTGTGTAACAGCCCTAGTTCAGGTGAACGAGTCCACTGGTCCTCGAGTGCACGTGTTGGACCACGACGAGGAGGAACGACTGTTGGACAACTCTGGGACGTGGCGAGTAACTGAACGAGTTCGGGCTGACGAACTCACGGACGTTTGGATTATGCACGTCAACATGTCGAGTCGAAAGAGTGAGTTAGACCACTCACATGGGGATGTGTGATCCACATGAATTCTGACAAAATAATTTCAAAAACGAGTAATGACATTTGTAAGAACCACACTTTCCGCGGCTGACTAAACATTTTCTTATTTTTCTAATTCATATTTTGTCATGTATATTAGCACCAGTTAAAATTCATAATAAAATTCATAATTAAAATTATAATTATTAGCACACTTTTCACACCTGACTAATAAATGAGCTATGTTAATTTATCGGCTGCTGCTCTCTGTAAGATTTTTACTATTACAGCTGGAGGTATTTGTTATAATCCCTTTTTTTTGCGCTTTCAACTTTTAATGCGAGCTCTGTGTGCTTATTTTAAAGAGCCGGTAAATTGACTTTTATATTTATTGCATCTATTTTTTTTGTAGTGGCTCAGTCGATACAATATTCAGCCCTTAAAATTTTTGAATTTAATGTTTGTGATAATCTATTTGCCTGAATTAAAACGAAACTATTTGTGTGTTCACAGTAGAATGGAGCGAGTTGTTTTCAAAACTCTACGCCAAGTATTACGCTCAGTAATATATGTCAATAATTATTCTTGTAACGAAATTGTGTTTTATAATTTTGTCAATAAACTGTTCGCATACCGTACTCCTTGCTCCTTGCTTTTGCTACAACGGTGTTTTAAATATTAATAAATAAAACAATAACAATCTGTAGTGTTGTGTTTGGAGATTATAGTGCAACATATTATTGGGGGGGTGGGGGGGGGGGACGACGTTACTCTTAACAACTATTACTTCTTGCAGAGTCTCTAAATGCTGCGAGATGAATTTTAACATTTACATTTATTATTATTATTTCTTTAAGGACTCGGTTTGTTTCCTTCCCGTACGAAAGGTTTTGGGCGTTATGCCTACTTACTTATCCTAGGGATTTAAATATTAATACATAATAACTTAATATATAATTCTATAAATATAAACATTTATTAAAACAACAAAATATTTAAACTTACATTTAATTATTTAGAAACTGGAATTAGTAATGCATAAATAAATATCAGTACATTTAAAAATGTCTAAACAAATGTTATACTGACTTTAAGCATCTGTGGGAGTGTCAGAAACTTATATTTAAACTACGCTGACCTATACTTACTCGATTAAAGGACAGTGAACTTCATTAACGTACCTGGACTCCTGATCCACGAGCCCCTTCGGCCTCGACCAAGTGAAATTTAAATATTTACATTTACTTAACTCCTCTTCTTATAACCTAATCTACCCCGAGGGCCAAAGCCTCCCCTAGGGGACATTTGGCACAGGCTAGTCCAGGAAACAAAGACTCAAATAGGCCCAAACCTCGAGAAAATTTGTCCAACCCTGAATTTCTGTACAGTGATAAAGTTGACTATGCTTAATACCATAACAAAAGTTTACCGCCGTACACCTTGTGCGTCACTCCGAAAGCTTGCAGTAAACTACTTTATGACAGCGTCTTACAGCCATGAATTAAAATGTTTTCCATAAACGAAGTTTCTACCGTAGACAGAAAAGTTTCTCTACAAACCCATGTAAAATAAAATAAAAAGTTGAATGCTCAAGATGAAATAAAAATCGTTAAATGTGTTGATTTTTTTAAAATTAGTCCTGGAAATACAATTATTATTACATTCAGATGAAGGGTCCAACGTGAAAACCTCTTAGTAAAAGTTTTAGCCTATTCCTTAATCTTTAAGGCGGATAACTATAAAGAGTAGCGCAATTAGTTGCGTCGATGAAGTAGCCCGGGCGCCGGAGTGTGTAGTCCTGTGGTGGTGCTCCAGTCTGCGCGACCTTCATGGCCGAGTTCACAAGTTAGTGAACTCATGTTGTTTACAAAATACTTCATATATATTAAGTTTATTCAATTTAGTATATTTGAGTTAAATTAACGCAGGTAAAATAATATTTTAATCATTTTCTCCTGTGAAGGAATTTTATTATGGCTCAATAAAATTGCATTGAACTTAGTTTTTAGAACTTGTCAAAAAGAACACCCTAAAATCCAATTTAAACAATAATATATTTAAATATACAAATAAAAACTCAAGTAAGATTTATTCCTCATAAAGCACAATTTAAGTGTTCATTTTAAAATTAACTGGTATCTTTTTGTTTGGAATGGGAGAACGGAATCACCAATAAGGGTTACAGTCATATACTCTAAAGATCAAACATGTCAAATTTCGGATAAAGCATGATATCGTATAAGAATATGTTTTCAGTATGTAAATTATGAAGAAAAAATAGCTATGTTTATGATTAAAATCATGATTTAAATACCTAACTACTTAAATTAATACACATACTAATTAGCAAAAAAGTATTATCTGAAAGTTACTGACTCATTCTATGACTTTCGTAACGTAGGCAGTCGATTTGTAATTGACCCAGGCTACGAGGTCAATTAGAAAACAAAAAAAGATAGTTCTAATGAATGTATATTATTTTATTTATAACAAAATATTTTAATTCTGGTGTAATGTGATAAAAATCAAACACAATTTTCCATCGCTTACAATACATAGTTAAAGCAATTTACTTGTGATTTTTTTTAAACTATTTAATCACATTTTTGCTTCCAGGGATTTGAACACCCCAACCCGAACGACTGTAGCATGGCCCCAGTACAGTGCACTGCGACGCTCCAACCGCTGTAGAGAAGCAATTGTTACTATAGACTGTCTGGCAAGACGACCCTTTTTTGTTAGTTTCGATGCACTTGTTAATAGCACTTTAGTTACAGGATAGAGTTATAAAATTACGTGCGATAAAAGGATGACTATCTTAATTTTATTACTGAAGGAGAATGAATTTTTCAAATCGCGTCTTCATTTGTGTAAAAACTCTTTTAAAATAAATACATGAAGCCAATTCGTCGTTTAGCTGCTAGTAGTATTAGTTTTTTTTAACGTGTTCTAAAATTATATTATTTATGTTTCATCAAAATTACTATATGGAAAAAGTACATGTTTTGAGTTGGGCTGATTTTCGTACCGACACATGCTTACTGTCTGCTTACGAATCACATCAATTCTGTACAAAAGTAAAAACGTCCTGGAAGGCCTGGCCAAATAAAACGACCACTTCTTTTGTAAATGGTGTGTGATAACAAGGAATAAACCGTTGGTGTGGATATTCCTTATTGCAACCTAAAGAGCGTTTTCTTTTCTTTCTTTTTTTCGTGAAATATACCTGCTCGTAAACACAATGTACTAGTAAATTTTTACCGATCGTATTTTTTTTCGGTAGTTATGATTGTTGAAATGATTTCTCTGCATCGGTTTGGGCCCCTCCCAATCGATGTTCTTGTCTGCGCCACTGCGCGGGCGAACACTTGTCAGGTCTCCGGCGCTCGCCGCTCCCGCATATTTGCCGAGCATCACTTGAACCGCCTGCCATTCACCCCAGTTATGACGTCATACGGCTTCCATATGGTCTCGCCGTGGAAACAGGCTCTCGCCAAAGCATTCATTTACCTGCTGGCGCGTCACTGTTTACACAATACTGGAGCCACCGACAAAGGCCAGAGAATGTCGACAGTTCGTGACCCGCAAGACGAACTTGATTTTAATAGTTTCCTCGAGCCTTAGCAGTTAACTGTGAATACAATAATTGTAGATATTATCAACTCGTGGTAGCTCTTTCTATGAGTTATTACTGGTAGCGTCTCCATCAATGCGTAGGTCTAAACAAAATGTAGGTATTTTCGCTTATTAACTTCAAGTTCATGGTTTATTTTTATTTTTTGACTGTCGCACGCATTACAGTACACTGCTAAAAATGTTTCCACTTTGAACTTACTCGTACAAATATATTCAATTCACAGGACCTTATTTCATAAAACTACAAGTCAGTTTACTTGCAGCTACAAGTACCAAGTACCAAGTCAGTTTTACTTGTACTACACGCCCAAGCCAACTGTAGTCCCGGGAAAAATGTGAACTACCCAAGGTCAGATGGACCCCTCCCTCCACCGTCATCCCTTCCACCACACTGTCCCCTCCTTTCCCTAGTCCGCCTCAAGGCTCGGAGCGCGTCATGTCGCGGGTGGGACGGCAAGTAGAGCTGTTACCATAAGTCACGACACAGTGCGTGGACACGGGCGTATCGGTGTTCAAGTATTTCACGGATCCTTTGAAAGCGGAGCAAGGTTTCGAAGCGTGCGTGACTGTAATATAACGTGTATTGACAAATGGCATCGGGCAGTACAACAAAACACAAAACTATACATAGCCAGTGCAGGGAAGTGATTAGCAATGTGATTGCATTTTGTGATCAGGAGAAGGCATCAAGCAAACTTACCCATCCATTATGTAATGCAACAAAGCGTGCGGCCGCAGCGACAGGGAAATCGAAAGGAACAATATGCAAAATTAGAAAAGAAAGTAAAGAAGCCGCTATCAGTGGGGGACGAGATGAACTTCGCAAACTTTTCCAGATGGGTACAAGACAAGCTTATTCCAAATCTGCCTGCTAATTCGTTGGTTGTAATGGATAATGCCCCTTATCATTCCGTTCAGTTAAATAAGCCCCCAACAGCCGGTACATGAAAACAAGATATCATCCAATGGTTACAGAACAACAAAATTCCGCATGACAATGATATGACAAAATGTGAACTCCTCCAGCTCGTTCGTGGTCGACGTCCACCTCCCAGGTTTCGCATAGATGAGATATTAGAAGAACATGGGCATGAAGTAATATGATTACCACCATACCACTGTGAGCTTAATGCTATTGAGTATGTATGGAACATTGTGAAATCACGTGTTGCTGAAAAAAATGTCGCTCAATCATTACGTACCATTGAAAACATCACAACAGAATCAAACAATAGTGTCACCAAAGAAGTATGGCAAAATGCTATTTTACATGTAAAACATACAGAAGCAGAGTACTGGACAGGTGACTGTCTAATGGAGCACGAAATTGAAAAAAATGTTGTTAACTTTGGCGAGTCCAGCTCAGACAGTGAATGGGACTTTTCGGACAACAGCAGCACATATTTCAATGGTAACATATCAGGAATTGAAGAACTAAATATCTGAGTGGGCGTTTGTTACGTGCACTATGCACGAAACTGTGTTGAAATGTTTCTTGCATTTTTTTCATTAATTAATCACACAAACAATATTTTCTTTGATTATAGGCAAATGTATACCGACATGTATGTTAAATATGGTGCTGAGTGAAATAATGATTATAATACAAACGGTACGATGTGATTCTGTGACACACTTTGGTACACACTGTGACATATTCGTAGACACTGTGTTTCACTGTTTCATATGACTGTACCTTAACCTTATCACAACATTTCTTACTGCACGACTGCGCTTCATGGCCATCGTTTCATCCAGGTAATCATGCTTACATGTTGCGTACACTTATGACCGCACGTGTATACCCCTTGCTTCCGCAGCAAACGGTATTCCCCTACTGCCAACCCCTCCTCATTCCCCACCCCTCTCTCACTGCGACACTAGCGCTCCCGTCACTCCCCTCCTCGGGACCACAGTTGGCTTGGGCGTGTAGTAGCTACGGAGAAAATTAAGTAAATTGTCTCATAAAACTACAAGAACACATTTAGTATAACTAGCTATGTTACTCATCATATCTAAATCAACATAATCATAAATAGATTATGTTATTCATCATGGTATTTTTTGATCAGTTCTGCCAAAAAATACCTGTAAAATATATGCAGTTTTTTTTTTTAATTTTCTAAGAATGTATCCACCAACCATTGAAGTATCCTTCGCTGACGAAACGTCATTTATCGAGGATTCCTCTGTAGTCAGCACTAAAGACATTATGTCTCTTTTACTGGTGGAACCAGGCCTGTTGATGTTTCCTCTATTTTTGTCGGTGCCGATTTAACACATTCCATCGGGTTCTGCGTAGTTGTCGTCGACAATGCCATCGGGATCAGCGTCACTGTCGTCGTCGCTGCCATCAGGGTCCCCGACGTTGATGGTACACAATCCATCGATTTTGGCGTTAAAGATGGCAAAGATGCTATAAGTTCTCAAGAATAGCCAGTTGCTGCAATGCTCTAACTGGCTACGAAGCTACAAGACTACAGGGATACTTGACTACGAAGCTACAAGTTTACAAGGCTACAACTTGTAGCCTAGGCTACAAGACTACGAGACTACGAGGCTACAGGGCTACAAAACTACATAGCTCTAACCGGCTACAATAGCTCCATTGTAGCCAGTTGTAGCTTTGTAGAATTGTAGCCTCGTAGCATAGTAGCCTTTTGGGCTTGTAGTCTCGTAGACTTGTAGCTTCATAGCCAAATGTCATTGAAGCAGTTGGAGCCAAAGACAATTGGAACCAACTAATTAGCCTACCGGAATTTTTCGATCGAATCTTACGGAGTTGAATGATCGTGTAAATGTACGTCATTTTCGTTAAATATGTGTAGTGAAGTCTGCAGTATGTGCCACATTATCATATAAACCTGGTACACGACCGTGAAACATCTAATTATGTAGAATGATTTGAGTACCTCTAGCCCCATTTCATAAAGACTGCAGTCCTATTTTGTCAAAAGTGTGTCCAGGGTGTTCAGTACATATCCATTGCGTATCCACTTTTTTTGTCTTTTTTTTCGAATGTATGTCCAGTATGTTTCCAGTGTATGCTCAGTGTGTGCTCAGTGTGTGTTCAGTGTGTGTTCAGTGTGTCCTTTTGGTCGAATGTGTGTCCTTTTGTGTTGAATGTGTCTTTTTTGTTTAAAGTGTGAACTTTTGGTCGAATGTGAGTTTTTTTATGAGAGTGTGTAATTATGTGTCGTTTGACGAATGTGTGTCAATTTTGTGTCCATTGTGTGTCCAGTGTGTGTCATTTTTGACGAGTGTTTGTATATTGTGCGTCATTGTCGAATGTGTGTCCAGTGTGTGTCCTTTTTGATTAGAGTGTGTCCAATTTTGTGTCCTTTTTGACGAATGTGTCCATCTCGTTTATGATGCAACATCAAGTCTATAGTCAGGTCTTTATTGGGCTCGTGTTTCGGAGACACATGGTCTATATGCTTGACATTTTACATGAGCTGTATAAAATGTTTGCCGAGTTAGAAAAATTGGACTTCTTATATACTGACTGTATGTTGTTCCTGACCACCAAATGGACATGCTTGACCAATATACTAGTTATGTCAACAACTGGATGTGTCTGGCCACCAACTGGTCGTGTTAGCCTGACCACAAACTGAACGTGCGGGTCTGGCCAACCTATCTGACTTTCCTAGACAACCAACTAGATGCGGCTCGCCACCGACTGGATGTACCTGGCCAGTGTTTAGATGTGCCTGATGTATCGACTGTCGTGTAGAACTGCCCTAAAAACACTTGTCAAGGTATGCAAATGACTCACTTCGCCTTCTAAGAACACTGTATAAATCGAGAAACTGTAGTAATTTCCCTGTCTGTACTTGTATAATTTATGTAATAAAACTTTATTTGTAATTTTGTTGCATTTTTCTCTTGAACCTGTCATATTATTTTTTGCATAAAGTAAGGATCAAATCAAGGACATAAATTGATAAAATCAAGCAGTAAATTAATTGTTAATTTTATTTTAGATTTTTGAATTTTTTACCGATGTTCTACGTTATAATTGCAAATTTCCAACATTACTATATTAAAGAAGACCTTTAGGTGAAAAATGAAGTAACCAAATATATGTTTATAAATCAACAATTTAATGAAGGAAAATCAAAATAGTATTTCACAAATAGGCCTTACTAGTAAAATAAATTTAAATTCGAAGCTAAACAAAACAACGTGTACATTAATTAAAAGTTATATTGTAGTGTTTATGAAAATTGAAAGTTTACATTTTTCTGGCTTTCATCATTGAGAATTTTTTAAGATGTTCTTGGATTATTGATAAACGTTGACATGTTTTTAATACGTTCCCGAGCTGAATAAATGCTCTTTCTGCTGATGCAACGGTAACGGGAATTAATTATACAAAAGATTCGTAATGCAGTACAGTCATTTATGAATACTGGTTTTAATTGTTTTTCATGGACTGAATTCAACTCTAGCGGGTTACTTCAAACAATATTTTGCTCAACTGGAAACACTGAATTTAATATACTTATGTTTCAGGTGCATAATTTCGTCAGGAAAATTTACTGACAAATCGTTCTTATACGTCATGACTTAAGTTTTCAGGCTTAGCCCTCCAATTACAGTCTTCCATAGAGCTGAAAGAACTGGGCTGAAGAGTTTAGTGAGTGTGTTGGTCGCTTCAAATCTTGTCTTGAGATCATTTAAATACGATACAAAGATCTATACACAATACTAGTTTTAAAATGTTTTCTTCTTATTATTATTCTTCTTCTTATTCTTCTGTATTAGTTATTACCAATTGAGGGCGACTTCTTGATTTTGAAAATGTAGATTTTATGTTAATTGATTCCGCCACTAACGTGTCTCACTGATGATGTCTACTCGCAAATTTTTCAGTCGCTGTATGTCTTCCTTCAGATCATTAATCAGTTTCACTTCAATGTCCAGAGAAATACTCTGCGACTGAATTATTACACTCTTTTCATTGATACAGCCCAACACCTTGAACCAAAATACTGTCATAAATAGGCCTTGAAAATAAGAACAGTATATTTTTTAAGACCTTTAACTTTATTGTATGCTTTTGGTTCTAAGCTTGACTTAAAATTAGTTAATACTCGTTCTGAGGCATTTAATAGTTCTGGGTAGTGATTTTCAACGGAACTACGGCTTAAAATCTTTCGTACCACCTGGTTTATGATTTTTTTTTTAGCAAAAGCTGCACTTCAGAATTCAAAATATTCCATCTTGTAGGGCCATGTGTTTCCAAGTTTCCATAAAAGGTCATAATTTCTGGGCATATTTTTATCGTATTAACTCTTATCGTGTTTAAGGGGTGAGCTCTACATGGAGTATAAAATGCCACATCATTTTTCTCTAACATGTTTGATCCTCCATCGTACTTACCCTTGAGCCCTGCAGTTCTCAAGAGGGATGTTATTTTCTGCTAATATAGTAAAAACTTTATTAGTAATATCTTCTCCAATTTTTTCGTTACTTTTAAAGAATTTCACAAACCTTTCTTATATTCCATATTGCTTAGTCTCTATTTTGAATGACATGTCTCAAAATAAATACATTTTGTTCTTGATGCGATGCATCAGGAGTTGCATCAACAACTACCCCATAGTAAATTGCTTCTTGCCTTTCTTCAAATATAACTTTCAAAACTTTTTCAACGCCAAGGGAAATGTACTCAATTTGACTCATCTAAGAAAAGTAGTGGGCTTGTCCTCTCATGTTTTTTCTTTGCAATTGCAAAAATTTATACCTTGGCCAAGTGCTCTCTTGTAATTTCATCGTATTTTCCTATTAAATCCAAAGTCCCAAGAAAATTTCCATTATTTGCATCACCAATTGATACATTATCTCGTTGGAAAAGAAACCCGCTTCATACTAGAAAGAGTGTCATGTCTGAAATTCGTAGTAAAATGCTTTCCACTTTTGTGCTTCGTTCAAATTTGGTTTTGGAAGACCACTGCCAGTACATTTTTAGTTAATTGTTTGTTGGAGGAATTTCCATTCACATTGATTTACGATGGTCATTGATGTTTTCATGCTCAGGAAGTTTTTTATACATTTACATGGAAATTGAGCTGGAGAAAATCCTATGTTTGCAAATTGGCTTCTTTTTGGGCAATTAGCAAAAATATAACAGGTAATGCATGCAATAAAGTATATGCTTTGAAGAGCTCCAGATTAACCATTCTCTGGGGTACTATTCTCAATTGTTTGCATATTTAGAATTGAGAAGATAGCTAGAAAACAGTTTTCCTGTTTTGTCTTTAGGAAATGTTTAGTCTGACTACATAATTCTTCATTTAATATTATTTTGAGAGACAATATTCTGGTGATTAGTATCATTATTTATTTCTGCCCATGTGCCTGGGAGGGTAAAATCTAAAAATGATATATCATTGTTTAACTCTCGTCAGTTAAACTGTAGTTTTCGTAACTACTACCCTTTTTGATAGAATCTACAACATGTACTTTTCCTACTGTATTGTCATCAGTTTCAACCAATAATTCACTGGACACCGTCGCAGTATCATCAGTAGTATTACAAGTAGGTAAACTGTCACTTTTAACCTTCCATCACCAGCACAAAGAGAATTGTTATCACTGTCATCATTCTTCTTAAAACACATTGTAATATTCTGCTGGCCTACAGCCCCTTTTGCATCTTTAATGGTTTTTAACTTCAGTTTTTGCGCCCAGATTTGTGCTTGAAATTACTCGTAGACATGATGACATAGTAAATCAACTATTAAATGTTTAAAAACAATTACATACACAAACTTCTTATGGAAAAACACCACGGAAATACACTACTCAGTACCCAAGCACCTGTGAGGGTTATTGATTCACTGACGGGACACGGGATATATTGAAGAAGAGAATAAAGTGGGCCCCGGGATGACGAAGACTAAAAAAAGCAACATTACGTCATTGATATTGAGCCGAGTCACCTGTTATGGGCGGGCAGTGTTCTGCACTGTCAACATGGTGTCATGTCAGATGGTGGTGGTTTTGTTACTCACAGTTGTAGATTCAGACACGTTCTGTACGCACAGCATATACCGAATCATATTACTCTAGTGAAATATTTAATCGGTACAACTAAAACAAGGCCTACCTTTTTGTTTTCTATGATTTATTTAAAATTTTATGCTTTTGTTTTAATTTTTTTTTTCCTTCGCGGGCCCCCATAGAACCACGGGCTCCGTTGAAGTAGCAACGGTAGCACCGGCCATGTGGGGGCCCTGGTCACATCACAAAAAACTGAGTGATTTTTGTTTCGATGATAATGTCACAAGCGTATGCAGAAAAATCAGAGCGTTCTTTCAACAGTCGCCTGTGATGAGTAAACATGTAACTTCTGTAACGAGCATATTTATGTGTTCTAATGTTGCGAATAAACTTATAATACGAAACTCAGACATAACATGTATCGTAGAATTCTTAAAAAATAATACTGATCGTAATAAACAATACGAAAGGTTTTCATTTTAGGGAAAAACCTATAAAAGGGTTCCACCTTTTAAAACCGTACTATAATTCGGTTTAACAAGATAGTACTATTGATTTCTCAGGGCTATCAGAACAAAGACAGTAGCGAACGAATTACCTATAAATGCCTTAAAGCTAAACATGTGACATTTCCCCCTAAACCGTAATTATTACTGCCGGCGTTTTCAAGGTTATACTTCTTTAGGGGCGTTGAGGGTTTAATTGTAGTATGCACAAGAAATTAAATTAAATAAGCGCGTATTATAGAACTGAAATAAAACAGGTTAAAAGTCCAATGCGCATGCATGCAGAAACTGCTATAGCACCGAGCCAAAGTCGTCCAATATACGGATCCACGAGTGGCAACACGCACCCGTGCATGTTTTGCGAACATCGGGGGATTTACTAAACGTATTGTTATGCCAAAGTTAACGTTATGGTAGTGAAACTATCCTGGAATATATTATATAAACTTGAATAGTTGTAGCAAGAAATATTAGTAACTTCAATAATACCTATAATTTATTACCCAGGAAACTTATGCTGGGATAAAACATGGCGTCAAACACATTTTATATTTTTCTGGGTTTTCTAAAGTATTACGATCGTGAACTATTTTTTAAAATAAAAATTGCAGTTTAATATATCCCGGCTTTGGACTGGACATTTGAAAATAAATTTTATTAAAATTCTGCCTTTTTAAAATTCCTTAAGCAGCTAATACTCTAAAGTTTTCGTACACGTTAGAAGTTATTATACTATGGAATTTCCAAAATATTAAACTGGAATAATTTAAAACACATATTATGACTCTGACTCTGAGTACCTATATATATATATATATATATATATATATATATATATATATATTGCTTTAAAGAATTGAATCAGTCTGTAAATACTTCCTATAAGCAAGCAGTAACCTTATTGAGCAGACTAAATTTTATTATCATACAATATTATTAAAAAAATTTAAAAAAATTCATTTTTCCAGTGGCGAAATTTGAACCGCTATGAAGCAAATTAAGAAAAAGGAAAGAGATTGAGTGTAATAACCAATGTTATGCCAGCTTTGTTAAGTATTTTAAATATTTTAAAACTTGAGATTCCTTTTTACTGTGACTATTTTAGTTTACTAAATATATATATCACTATCATAAATTTTCTTTTGCCACATTAATACATTTATGTTGCTCAACGTGGGTCTGCCATCTTTGTGTTACATGACCGTTCATCGACTTCCGTTTCCCGAAATTACTCCCACCAAGTGCCGATGTTAACACATGAAAAATGGTTCAATGTAATGCTTTCATAGCTTCAAAAGTTGTTCATTTACGTGTCTTGGTTATGTAACTGAGATAACAGTTCCTATGGTTTTGCAAATTTGTATGTGCTCATTGCAGAAAAATTTAAACATTTAACCGCTGGTAGCGTGAAAGTTTTGATAAAATCATATAGCCTGGTCTCGTGTTTTGGTTTAATATAACTACGACAGAGAAACATTGGCTGGAAGATGATCAACATATTTTAAAGCAGAAATTTACGAGTGCAATAATTATTAAATGTCCTCTTCAATTTGTGATGTGATTTTGGGCCTTTGACAGGGTCGTTCCAGCTAAAATTAAGCACCTTAAAATGCTTACTAAAATTTTCTTTCTGTTAAGAAGCTACTTGACCCAAACCGTCATATATCTTAAAATAATTAATACCATAACTCCTAATTATAATATATTAATATATTATAAATAATTATATATAATATTATCATAAAAGGCCTAGTAACTGTATAAAAAGAAATCATACATATTTAGAGACGTTTCCAAGACTTGGAAATGGTTCAAATCAAATCATCCAAAAAAATAATTTTTTTCATTTTTTTGTTGCAAATTATGAGCAACTATTGGGTCTACAAGCCTAGTTCGGTGCTTGAATAAAGTTAAATATATTTGATACAACTTTACTAATAAGTATTTTCCTCTTAGGATCAGTATGTTTCCCAATATTTAGCTCAACATTTAACTAACCCAAAACTTAAATTTTAATTTTTTTTTTGGAAAAATGATCAATTTTTGAAGTGCTGTATTTTGGGAACTACAGGACGTACAGTGCTGCGGTTGCGCTCAAATGGTGGAAAATGTATCTGCTTTAAAAACTGTAAGAGTGAGATTTTGCTACCACATATACTGTTTAAATTAGCCTATAAGCAAAAAAATTGCAAAAAAGTTGCTGTTTTTTTTGGTAATATCTCAAAATTCACAGAAATTTTGTTGGATAACTTCAAATTCGAATATAGCAACACTCCCTCCCGCCCCCCCCCCCCAAAAAAAGGAAACGATAATAACCCGACTACTGGAGTTTTTTTTGCTACGTGATGCAAATTACGAAATTTTCAGATCGGATTGAATGCTGAACGCTTTATGGTGGGCTTAAATATTGCTTAAATATTTCCTCGCCTGACTGTGCAACCACGCCTACCAATGTATCTGTGCAGTTCCATGGGGACAGATTGTAAAGTAAAGATACGGCGCACAGTGGGAGATTTGCCCGAAAACGTGGTCAAAAATACAAAAACCAATGTTATGTCATACAAACTTCATTATAGGGGTTTTCGAGGTCGCTGATTACGAATTTAATGTTAAAATCAATTAGTTAATGCCCGTTCATCTTATAGAGGCTAAAATAACAAAAAATACATATAATTTGTAGTCTATAATATGCATATTAAATGTTTGTAATTTTATTGAAAATTGCTCATCACGGTAAATAACATTTTGTATGTAACAGATATCTCATTCCCATTTATTGTTACAGTCAGTGGAAGAAGTGATTCAATTTGCTGCTCGATATAGTTTTTTTCTCTTACAATGCATTCAGGGTTTAATGGAGAAACTGCAGTCTGATTGGCCTACAAAACCTGGGAGATGAAGGCCTCGGATTCTTCCATATAACAATTTCGTCCCGAGATTTCAGTTCGGAAGAAACAAGTTGCAATGGTACAAAAGACGTTAAGAACACATTTGCATCCGAATCAGAATCGTTGTTGAATCTTTGCTTGTACTCACTGTGTCCCGAGCTCCCATCACATTCCCATTTACAAATTAAACTTAATGCACGCACATCTTCGGGATGTAAACTTTGTATCACTTCTTCTTGGACTAGTAAAATACGTTGACAGGTGTGATCTAACAGACTTTGAAACTTCACTTCTGCACTTTTCTCAGTAACTGTGATACTCGTACGCGGTGCACAACACCTCGATTTCGCTTCCCCTACTGCTTCATAACTGGGATACCATTTGCAGTTTTTTTTTTGCGCTGTTGATCTAATTACACTGCATTGATGCCTATTCAATTTAGCTTCAACCATTGTAGGCAAAGCCTCATCTGCATATATTGTCTTCTCGACTTGCATACTATATAACTCTTCCGATATTTCGAAGCTCTTGTTGGGGTAGTTGTGGTTATGTCTTTTACTATGTTGGCAGCATCTATGATACCAGACGAACGAAGGCTCATCTGAGTGGCATAAGACAACATCGACATGTCTACATTTGTACGTAGTTGCTCTGTTCTCCTTCGTTTCGTTCGTTCACTACTTGAACAAAATTCCATAGAAGGGCATCCACGTTTCTTTGCCGACTCTCCAGAACTGGGATTACTTACTGGAATACAAATGTTCTTGCTGAGCCATGCTTGATTTTTATTCAGATAATAGTCAATGTTTCTTGAAGATTCTTTCCATTTAGTGTTTAGCTTAGAAAAAAAACGTGGACAAAGCAGGCCTTGCACTCGCAGGTATTGTTATAATGCAACCCCGTTTCTCGGACAACACTTTCTGTAGGTGTTCCATACTAGTTCTTATATCTGAAGTTACGAAGCCCTTCAGCATCAAGAATAGCTCCCTCCTAGTATATGCCAGTTCTTCTTCTCCTGATCCTAATATGAAAATTTTGCATGACTGCAATGCAATGGCACTTATTTAAATCATTGGGTGGGCAAGAAAGTTCAGATCGGGGAAAGAGGGCAATTGGTTTTCAGTAAAGGAGTCCTTTCTTGGATTATTTTCTGTATGAATAGAGTAACATAGATTAAAAACGATTTGGAATATTAAAAACATAATATTCACAAATTATTAATACCATTTTGTTGAATATAATTACAATAGTGTAATAAAATACACTGATATTTTTATGGCATTCTGTTATTGTGAAAAAAGAAAATACCAAAGAAATAGTCAACAAAATTCTACCATAATTAAGATGTCAAAAATTGTTCATTACATTGTGTTGTTTTTAGTGAATTCGTTTACAAGTTCTTTGTTCAGTGCTCATTTGCGTTCGCAACAGTAGACCCTTGGGAATAATGTCTTATTCGCGGGATTCATTCTTGGTTATGGTCGATCCGGAATTTCTTAAGGGGGGAAATATAACTGACTTGGCAAAGAAGAGCTAGTTTTCTCGGAGTGCTTCTCATTTCGCTGTTGTATTCCATTCATGCTTCGATTCTACCCCAAATCACAAGTCACTGGCACTGAAGACCTAGGCTGTTAAACTTCGCTCAAATTTCTCAATTGTTGCCATTTCTTCCATCCCATCATTCCATACAGTCTCGTGAACTAATTTGGGAAGTTTCTTCATCTCATTAGCTAACAATCATTGAATTGTGAAACAACACAAGAAATAAACTTAATAAATTCCTTATGGGTTTGTGTGTACCCACCCATCATTATATGGTTATTTTACAGCTGGAAAATCTAAAACAATTGTCCTTCTTAGTGAACAACTTTGAAGGACTTTAGATTTGTTTCTTACCAGTAGTGAAAAATTCCGTATCAATAAAAAATCGCACTATACCAACACTACATGTGGTTTTCATCAAAGATTTCGGAAAGGCTAGACCACCACTAGTAAACTTCTCCAGACTTTAACAGACATCGATGACGATGTCTAGAATGAACTGACAATTAGTGAAGCTTATGAAGGAATAAGAAAAAAGGCATCTGGTATTAGACGAGCTATGCACATTGTCGACAATGATGGGTCGGCTTAGACCCGCCATAGCCTCAGGGAGTCGCCACCAGTGCAGCAATGAAGAAAAAAATATCGTACACAAAGGGTAGCACATATTAGCAGCTAGTTATTGTAAATTCGTATTACTAAAACAATAAACTAAACGCTCTATTTCGAAAGAAAGGGGCATAATGTGGCATACCCAACTAAAAGCCTCGATGTAATATGATAAAACTAAATTTTTATTATGTTCACAAAGAAGCTTTAGAAAATAAAAATAAAAAACATTACAGATTTATATATAACAACATAAGGCAGCGATATAGACGCCATATCTCCAGGAATTGCATCCATTTTTCAGAACTCAAAAATATTAATTTTTACGGCCGCGACATTCTCTTTAGTACAGGATGGAATTATCTTCAACATAGTTAGGTCCGCCCAACGCACTCGACCCTCACTTGTCAACTTCCGTGAATCCTCAGGATATGGGATTTTCTCATTGCCATATCCGGTTTCCCATGCAGGGATGATCTAACATTACTACCACATCGCCAGTTTGGTCGGGATTTTAAGTTCGCAATTTGCATTTTGACCACGTTTTCGGGCAAATCTCCCACTGTGCGGCGGTGGGGTCAGGTGGTGGTCACGTCCACATGATATAATGGCAAGAGTGTGAAGCCGTTTTTGAAGTGAAACTTCTTTGCTGAGGGGGCAACAATGTTCGATCGTTACGAAAATTCCGATCGCATGAGGGGAATAGTTAGGTATACGAGGCGGGGGAACCGTTAGAAGAGGATACAACAAGGGAGAGGTAGAAATGTGACGCAGCATACTTTCACACTTGCACACTTACACACTTGCATACTTGCACTCTTGAAGGTTTCCTAAACATAATAATATATTACGCACGAAGTTTCACTTCTGTCACGTGTGGACTTCACGCACACTTTTTTCCCCTTCAGTTAATTGTAGCGCCATATTGGTTAGACGCCCAAAACATTAGAATGATTGTAGCGTTTGCAGTGAAGAAACAGTTTTAAATATTTTTTTTTTTTTTTAAAAATGAAAGTGACTGGTTTCAATGACGGAGATTCTAATGAATACTTACGTACCAGCATCAGACGTGATCAAGCACCATGTGGGCGGGACACTATGGCGATGTCGAGGTTAACAAGTGACTTCAACTACGTCACACCACGCCGTCTACTGACAGTGAGGTAATCCATTGTCGGAGTGACCGCGGCCCCACGACACCTTGTTTCCAGCGGCGCGCGGGGACGACAGCGCGTCGCTGGGTGAGGGTGGGGGCGGGGGTGGCGGTGTCGGGTTGCGGAGGGGCGTGTCGACGGAGAAACCCGAGCCGGCCCGTAGTAACCCGAGCCGTGCCGGAAGTCCGCCCCCTGGACGCCACCTCCCACCCCTCGCCCACCCTCCGGGATGTTCGCGCGCACGCGTAATAGGCGCCCCCCCACCCCTCCTGCTAGGGGATGCTGGCGTCGATACATGGACGTCTGAGGGGGGCGGGCGATCAAGTCGCGGAGAGCTCGGTGGAAGACGGCTAACCAGCCTTGTCCGAGGCGGGACCCGAACCCACGACCCCGAAGCCCGAGACCAGGAACACTGACCCCTACAGGCCGGCGGCGTCGCAAGATATTTTGTAGGTTGTCGCTCTTACAAATTAATATGTCGTGGTGTCAACGATATCCCTTACAAATAATTTTGACGAAACTACGAAATAGTTTTGGCTGTCGACGCTGGACGTCAGTGGCTGAGTGTTATCACTAGAGCCACGGAAATTTCGCGGATTCATTTATTCGCAAGCTAGAATGCAAACCTTCATACTCTCGCACTGTGTTCATGATTGGACCGCAGTTATCTGGACATGCCCCTCTACGACCGTGAGCCAACGATGTCCAGCTAGGAAAGAAGTAAGCGAATCAGGTAGTGCCAAATAACAAGGATAAAAATGTTCTCGCTAAGAAATCAACCAATGGGAAAGTAAGCATGGGTCGAGCACACCTATAACTTTGAATTTTATCCTGAGGCCAGAGGAATCCGCGAAATTTCCGGGACTCTAGTTATCACCGATGACTGGTTCGGTTAAAGATGGTTCTTTTCCGTGACAACCGGATAACCAGAGATAAGCGATGACAAGTGGAGTTTAGTGTTCAGTGTCACACTGTGAAGTTAATACTACTTTTGTTTTCCAGATGACACGTGAACATGTTCCAAGTTGATAAATTTACTCAGTGTAATTATGAAATACCTACCCCTCTCCTTCCTTCCGACAACACTCAATCAGGAGAATCATTCTGGAGTTACAACTGCGATGTGAGTAGAATAATTGAATAGCCAGTCACGTTAAAAAAACATCCGTGATATCAGTGCAACAAATTTGGCGAGCGCAACAGACTTTCCGATAGGAAATAGTATCTATTTCCATCGCGTCGAGAGCGAAACGTTACTGAAGTGTCAGATTTTTTTTTTTTTGTTTTCGAATAATGGTTAGACTGGTTCTTAGGTAATATTATATATATGATATTTTCCGAGGTTTCGTACACTATATATATAACTCAATATAAATAGTTGTGTTAAAAATGTAATATTTACTGTCCCAAATCAAACAAAGAAAATTGAACTAAAAAATTTTAAACTATTATGAAAAATGATTTTATTTCTTTTTTTTGTGTAAATATTTGACAATATACCTATCTAAATTCTTGTCACAAAATTTGAAAAATCGGTAAAAAAAATAATTTTTAACCATTATAATAACTCATTTTATCTTGATTTTGTTTTAAATCTTTTTTTAATTGTCATAATTTGGGTAAAGCTATAAAAATTAAGGGAGAAGGGGGATATATTACCCCAAACCCTATACTAACATTAAATGAGATGTCAGCCGTATTGTTTAATGTGAAACCTTGATTTTAGTGGAACTTCAATTTTTGGATCAACATTTTTTCTAGCAACAGGATTCCACGGTATTCATGTAATTATTGGAACAATCTATAAACATTTAGCATAACCACCAACCAAATGAAAGAATTTGATAGAAAACAGCAGACAAACCCCCGAAATGAAATTTTGCGTACGCTCCTGTAATGCCCTTGCAATCTTCAGGATTTGCACGCGGTGCAACTTTACCCCGAAGAGATATTTCAATAATGAATTTTTTTGTAGAATGCAAGTGTGTAAGTCACCACGTAGGTAAGAATACTAATGCCTCTACACGTGCCACTTTAAATGTAGGCCTATTAATGCATAGAGATATTAGTTTACTTACCTACTTCTTGCCTTTACGTATTGACGATTGAAATACAGCTATATAAATTAAACACATTTTCATCTACGGCAGTTGATTCAGTATGTTTCATTAATCTATGGTACAGTAAGCATTATTTTACTGTTTTCGAGTAGTTTTATACACTCTAAGCATCCGATAATTATATAATGATTTAGTTTTCTTTAAAAATATATATCTCTTAAAACAAATCGTGCATATCAATTTGCCTAGAAGTCGTCCCCGAAAACTAAAGAATGAAAACTTTTAAACTTCACGAAGTTAAGAAGAGCTCGAAACTTGCAAGTGGCAATTTCCAATTTTAAAATTATTCGGACAGTTAAAATGTATTATTAAATTTCGACCCAGCCATATTTCCAACAAAGAAACACAGCTATAATCTTTTTGCAAAAGTAAAATGTGTTTAAATAATGTTCAAGTCTCAGCAATATCTATCCTGCAGTTGAATTGTTTTACAAGAATGTAAAAGTATTACACAAAAGTATGTCTGGGGCCAGTATTCTGGCTGAGGAGACGAGAAGCCGTTAGCCATCTTGTATTGAGACATCACGGTGGCCTTATTTAATGACCTTAACCTTTTAACCTTGACCCCGGCCGCTATTAAATGAGGTCACGGCCGCCATATTGGATTCCGCCATTTGGAATTATAACATCACATCCGCTATTTTTTTTAAACTTTCCACCATTTTGAATTAGGACATCATCGTTGTAATTTTCTTAAGGGCTGTCATCTTGAAATTCCAATAATATTTCGAAAAATTACTGGGAAAAATTAAAAATCATTAAAAAATATTTAAATACAATTTTAAGAAAAAACTGTCCACCATTTTGTTTTCAACCATTTTAAATTATGATGTTATTATTGAATTTTTGATACAGCCGCCATCTTGAAAATCCGTAATTATTACCCAAAAAATCTGAGAAAATTTTAAAATATAAAAAAAATGATTTAAACACAATTTAAAAAATTTATAAAAAGTAGGTATCCTTATTTAGTTTTCTAGAACATTCCATCATTTTGAATTATGATGTCATCATTTCAATTTACGTTATAGCCGCCATCTAAATAATCGGTTATTATTAAACTGAAAAATTGTAAAAATTATATATTATAAAAACATTTTAATACACTTTTAAAAAAAATCAAAGAAAAACACTTTCGTAGTGAAGGTCGAAACCTCGGTTCGAACCCGGTAAGAGCAAATAAATGGCGACGGATTCTACCTTCACGGAGACCAACGGCAGACTGACGCACTTATAGCTAGGGATATATATTACATCAACCAGTATGATGTCAATCCGGCCATCTTGGATCCGCAAATCTAATTTAAAAAATTACAAAAAAATCACCCATTAAAATTAAGTGATTAGATCAATTCCAGTTCTCTGTTAGATTCTTGAACAATGCAATAAAAATAATTTTGGTTAAACATAGTTCTTAAATTAAATATCTTATTTAATATTTAATTATAGTATTTATTACCAGATAGTCATGACGTCCTGCATATTGTCAGCCATCTTGACCAACATATAAAAAATCTCTAATTACTAACCTATAAGTTCGGAAAAAATTCCCAAAATTCATTAAAAACAATTCTCACTAATTTATTGATAGAGTCGATGGATTACTGTCCTTTGTTTTATCATTGGTAAAGTCAAAAAATATTATTTTTATTAAAATATCACTTCAATTACCATAAGTGACCGGTTCAAGAAAAAAATTACAAGTTTTTCTTTGCGAACAAAATTTATTGTGTTCATTCTATACTACTACCAGTGCAAAAACAAGACAGTTACAAAAGTATTTAGAATTTCTCAGTTATTGCATCTGCTACCCACAAATTAAAGCGAAGTGTGATGCCCACTTGACACAGAATCGACCATTTCTTCGTTTGAAAATCTTCTCCACCAAGTACGTATCAGGATACATCGTAGGCCAAATCTCTTTTCGACATAGAAGCCACCGCGACTAGACACGTTGTCCAAATCTTCGAGATAGTAGGTCCTAGGATTTGATTCGCGAAAGTGGGTCGCACATAAAAGTTCAGGACTCCGATTCTCAGTGACAACGTTCTCGAAGGAACCTTTCTGCTTGGAGATCCACACAATTTCACCGACGGTAGCTTTACGCTTTTGTGGATCCTTACTTTTCGTGTTGGGAAACACTGTTAGAAACTTCATTTTCGTGGTAGAATGCATCGTGGAATTAATTGTATTCTCTTATTAGTTTCGGCAAGATAACCAGCCACTTTTAATTTCCATTTGCTGTAAACTGCCGCCACATCTTAGTGCGCAAAATTCTTTTAAATTTTCGACAGTTGAGGTTTTGACCTTGCTAAATGTAGAGTAGTGTTTGATGTCGTACTTCTTCATCAACGCCTTGAAAGTCGTATTGTAAAATTATTTGCCGATATCCGTTTGCAGGTGTGACGGTATACATCCATCAAGCAAAATGTCTGTCATGGCCTTGGTTACGTCGATTGCATTCTTCAATTTCACAGGTCTGGCCCAAGCAAACTTGGTATACACATCGATGACTATCAACATATAATTGAAACCATTATTCATTCGGGAATTTAGTATCTTAACAGCAAGGTCTGCCTGGAATAAATCATCAAGTCCTCTCGCTACAACTTTGCAACGAAAGCATTTCCATCTTGCAGAAGCGTGAAGATCGCGAGCGATTCTGGTTCGACTCATTGTAGGCAGCCGGCTTCCCTCAGTTCTTCGAGGATGAACACGATTTCGCTTATGTGTGTATAGTTTCCTGCTTTAAGAGAAGAAAGTAGAAGTCTTAGAAGTTAAGCAATTCGTTTGAGTCGTCTGAATACACATAGTTCTGACCACTTTTCACCTTTTTTAAACTTTCACCTGTACTGTTAGTTCACTGAAAAGATTAGCATTATTTTTTTTTATGTTCTTTCCAATTGTGCCTCCTTTTTTTTCGAATATGTTTCTAAATGTGTGTTATTTTTTGAATTTGTGTCCAATGTGCTTCAAGTTTTGAATGTGCTTCTAAATGTGCTTTCAAATGTGCTTTGTTTGTTAAATGTGCGAAGTCATGTCTGTAGTATAGTATCCTATCGATGGGATCGTATTCTACTGAGTGAATGTGCGTCCTTTACGTTGAATGTGCTTCCGATTGTGCGTTCTTTTTTCAATGTGCTTTCCAATTGTGCGTCCTTTTTTTGATTGTGCATATAATTGTTAGTCGTTTTTTGAAAGTGATTCCAAATGTGCTTCATTTTTTAACGTGTTTCTTTTTTTTAATGTGCTTCCATATGTGCGGCTTTGAATGTGCGGCATTTTTGTTTAAGTTGCGTGTTCAAGTCGGTAGTCAGGACTGAATATTTAATGGATCAAAACCTCTTGGTATTATAGTAAGCCTAAAGAATTTTTTCAGGGATTCTTGGTCATACACTGAGCATAAAACATACTTATTTAGTATTTTTAAAAGAAGACTTTTTCCTGTATGGTTGTTGTAGCAGTGTAACATTTTAGACATGTAGCCTTGTAGCCTTTTAGGCATGTTTGAATCAGATTGGTTAATCTTAATTTTATAGACAGCAAAAATATTACATACAAACAAACGAATGAATATTGACCGTTGATTTAACTTGTGTATTAGTGTAAATGGTTCTTTTTTTGACTCGCATATTATTCCAGCAACCGTGAGTATGTAGCTAAGTGAGAACTGGACTACGTGACTCTCAGTTTGTTACTGACATCGTCTGTAGTCAGGACATGATTGACCTCGTGGTTCAAAGACGAATGGTCTATACGCCTTTAATTGAACATGACGGTTTAAATGATGGTTGAGTATCGACGAAAAATACTTCTTGGTTACTGACTAGATGTGTCTGACCACCTACTGGATGCGCCTGGCTACCAACTGGAAGTGGCTGACCACCTACTGGATGCGCCTGGCTACCAACTGGATGTGGCTGGCCACCTACTGGATGCGCCTAGCTACCAACTGGAAGTGGCTGACCACCTACTGGATGCGCCTGGCTACCAACTGGAAGTGGCTGGCCACCTACTGGATGCGCCTGGCTACCAACTGGATGTGGCTGGCCACCTACTGGATGCGCCTGGCTACCAACTGGAAGTGGCTGACCACCTACTGGATGCGCCTGGCTACCAACTGGATGTGGCTGGCCACCTACTGGATGCGCCTGGCTACCAACTGGAAGTGGCTGGCCACCTACTGGATGCGCCTGGCTACCAACTGGATGTGGCTGACCACCTACTGGATGCGCCTGGCTACCAACTGGAAGTGGCTGACCACCTACTGGATGCGCCTGGCTACCAACTGGAAGTGGCTGACCACCTACTGGATGCGCCTGGCTACCAACTGGAAGTGGCTGACCACCTACTGGATGCGCCTGGCTACCAACTGGAAGTGGCTGGCCACCTACTGGATGCGCCTGGCTACCAACTGGAAGTGGCTGGCCACCTACTGGATGCGCCTGGCTACCAACTGGAAGTGGCTGACCACCTACTGGATGCGCCTGGCTACCAACTGGAAGTGGCTGGCCACCTACTGGATGCGCCTGGCTACCAACTGGAAGTGGCTGACCACCTACTGGATGCGCCTGGCTACCAACTGGAAGTGGCTGACCACCTACTGGATGCGCCTGGCTACCAACTGGAAGTGGCTGGCCACCTACTGGATGCGCCTGGCTACCAACTGGAAGTGGCTGACCACCTACTGGATGCGCCTGGCTACCAACTGGAAGTGGCTGACCACCTACTGGATGCGCCTGGCTACCAACTGGAAGTGGCTGACCACCTACTGGATGCGCCTGGCTACCAACTGGAAGTGGCTGGCCACCTACTGGATGCGCCTGGCTACCAACTGGAAGTGGCTGGCCACCTACTGGATGCGCCTGGCTACCAACTGGAAGTGGCTGACCACCTACTGGATGCGCCTGGCTACCAACTGGAAGTGGCTGACCACCTACTGGATGCGCCTGGCTACCAACTGGAAGTGGCTGGCCACCTACTGGATGCGCCTGGCTACCAACTGGAAGTGGCTGACCACCTACTGGATGCGCCTGGCTACCAACTGGAAGTGGCTGACCACCTACTGGATGCGCCTGGCTACCAACTGGAAGTGGCTGACCACCTACTGGATGCGCCTGGCTACCAACTGGAAGTGGCTGGCCACCTACTGGATGCGCCTGGCTACCAACTGGAAGTGGCTGACCACCTACTGGATGCGCCTGGCTACCAACTGGAAGTGGCTGGCCACCTACTGGATGCGCCTGGCTACCAACTGGAAGTGGCTGACCACCTACTGGATGCGCCTGGCTACCAACTGGAAGTGGCTGACCACCTACTGGATGCGCCTGGCCACCAACTGGATGTGGCTGGCCACCTGCTGGACATGCATTCCTGGCCACTGAATAGACGTGCCTGGCCACCTACTGAGCGTACCTTGCCACCAACCAGACATGATAGCCGGACTACAAACTGGACTTGCGTGTCTGGCCAACCTATCTGACTTTACTAGACAACCAATTGGATGTGGCTGGTCGCCGGCTGGACGTGCCTGGCCACTGATTAGAAAAGGCTGGTTAGTCGACTGTCATGTAAAAATGTCCTAAAAACACATGTTAAGACTTACAAAGGACTTACTTCGTCTTCTCAGAAGACTGTAGAAATCGAGAAACGATAGTAATTTCCTGTAGAATTTATGTAATAATTATTTATTTATAATTTTGTTCATTTTTGAATTAAAACAAAATTTGTTATATAAAGTATTTTTTTGTATCGAACACGGATTAAATCAAGGACATTAATCGATTGCAATAAGCAGTAAATTAATTGTTGATTTATTTGAGAATTTTAAGATTTTTCTGAATTTCTAGGATAATAATTAAGTACTAATTTCCAAGACGGTATCGGCACCTTAATGGCGGATGGTGAATGTGGAATTTAAGCAGCTCTTAGTATTTTTACCGTGTTTTATTAAATAAGTGTTTTTTTTAACTAAAAGTATTTTTTTGCTTCAAGCAAGGATCGAACCAAGTACAGAAGTCAATAAAATCAATTGGAGGCTCGTAGATGAGGTATTAATAACTTTTTTAGGATGTTTTACCATTTTTTTGTTAAATATGTATTTTTTCCTAAAATAAACTTTTTCTGCATTGAGCAAGTAGGTATCGAACAAATGACGAAAAAAAATTCAATCAATCAGTAAATTAATAAGTTATTTTTTAAATGAATAAGGTATTTTTTTCGAAACACTAGCTTAAAAATTACGGATTTGGAAAATAGCGGATTCAAAGATGGCGAACGTGGCGACATCTAAAATGGTCGACGATCTCCCAATCATAGGCTTCGAGAGGTGGACACGCCCGAACATGGGCGAATAATTACAAATGGCAACCCACCACCAGAAGCCACCATAAAAACCTAGTACCCATACGAAATCCGTTGCGCCAAAATCAACATTTTTATCTACTGAGAAAGTTGCCACTTTGGTGTACCTAAATCTCCCAGAAATCTCTCAGAAGCGAAAAGAAGTTGCGTATTCTTTGATATACGCCAACTCGGTCGATTATTAGCCAAGTGAGACAATGGTAAGTTTCTGGATATTATTAGCCTGGCTGTTGTGAGACATTGGTAAGTTTCTGTATCTTATAAGCCACTGTAGGCTGTGCAATATCTTATATTGGCTGGGTCGGCCGTCATGTTGTTGGGCGTATTAGGCTGAACTTTGTGACACAGCTGTTTCACTTCTGAGTGATTACGTATTATGTGTTTCAGTACAGAACAGCTGAAATTTACACATTTCTCCACTAGAGGATTACATTGTAACAACGAATGGCCTTCTTTAAAGATATTATTTGACATTCATGGTTAACATATTTTTTTATTTGACATTTTTAAGATGGGTTGATAAGTTTATGTTATTTTAGCTAATATTTCAATTGAATTGATATTAAAAGGCTGTTGTTAGTTTAAAAAAAACCTTTGCCTCCGTTTAATAAGTACCTAGTTAGAAATGTCTCCAAGACTCTCGCATAGTTCAAGTATAGTCCAAATATATACAATTACCTGTGTTCTCTTAACCAGACAGAGCAACTAAATATAATTGCTAAAGTAAAGAAGGATTCATAGTAATGGTATAGGAATTATTTGAGGAGTTACGTTGTCTGTATCCCCTCCCATCCCCACCCACATTCCGTTTGCCTTATTTACGTGCCGTGCCGACTCAAAGATGACAGGTCTGTCCGCGTGGAGTAGCCGGTTCCTACTAGACCCAGACTGGTCTCATACAGTTGATTGTGTGGAATAAAGGGAGGAGGGAGTGAATATGTAGTGTTTATATATTCATAGTCAGTGACCTCAAAACGTATTAACCCTTTATAGGGCAAAAGGTTGGCAAAAAATATTTTATGTTTATATTCAGGGAACATCTTCATTGCTCCCTAGATCCTCAGACAGATGCTACAGTCGTCCAAGCTACTGTGGCTTTGTATGCTATCTGTTGGTTGCCAGAGGAACTTGGAGGAGCTCAATAAATTATTTTACCACTAACAACGCAATTAAGCATTCATCAGTCTGCCTGGCAAGGACAACCGGCCTTTCAGATGTGCCAAGCTTATTGCATAACCGGCCGTTGTCAGGCGCCTCGTGTAACCACGACTGCCAAGACTCCACAGCGCAACATACTGTTAATTCAGATGTAGGATTCATCGGTCACTATACCATTTGCATATTGATAAAGTCACAGGCTAATTTTTTTCATAACGATCCAAACACGATCCATACAACAGAATACAAAAAAAAATGTTTAAAAAACTGTAACCCGACTACGAAAAAAAAAATACTTAAAGTTAAGAAACAAGGTAGGTGCTGTTTGATACCATCGTCTTATTAAGTCATTTGATATGTTAGATATTCCTATTTATTTAGTTCTATTGAAATCCTCTGTCACTTCTACATTAATAACATTATAATTCAATTCAAATGCCGTAGTAGCCATGCGTTGTAAACTGCAAAAAGCAAGCATTATAATTTGATACACAAGCAAACATTTTAGTTTGATATACAAGAATGGTAAATTAAATTATAATTTTACTATATCAAACTGATAGAATATTTTAATTATGATTGATCTTACTTAATTAGACTATAATAGTAATCAACACCATACTTGTTTCTTACCTTTTGGTGTTTTTACCGTAGTCGGGTTACAGTTTTGAAAAATATTTTTTTTCTCTGTAATTAAAATTAATTTCGCTAAATTTCTAATGCAATTGTTAAGTGGATTTCTTTTTTTTCTATTAAAATTAATCTTCACCTTCCTAACAACTTAAAACGTGAATTTCGGAAAACGATGAAAGAAAGGAGGTTTAAGGTATGCAAATTAATCATTGTCAATATCTTATATTCAGTTTAATTGGATTATTAGATATTTTTTTACGGAAAACCCATACTTACAACTCCTTAAGGGTTAGAATTTCAACAAGAAATAAAAATGAGTTTGTAGGTTTTGTATGTTTATAAATCATAACCAAAAACCTTACATCTATCTTGGTTAGTTTCAGAGATATAATTTTTATTAATAAACCAAACAGGCCACATTTTTCCCCCTTTGTGGTTGAATATCGTAAAACGTTGACGTGATATTATGGAATTATATAATTTAGGTTATTATTGCTCAGTTCCTACCTACCGCTTAGTTTGCTTCGAGATATAATTGATTACTATAAAAACTAACTTACCCCCGATTCACTACCTTTGAGGTCGAATTTCTAAAAAAAATTTTAAAAAACACTCTATGTTTTACTATTTATTGAAGCTATTCGTGCTTAGTTTCTTATCCCTAACTTGGTTTTGTATTTTACCTAAAATTTAAATTTATTCAATAAAGAAACTTTAGTTAATATATTAAAAAAGGCTTTATAACTTCATTAAGGGTGGTTTGATTGTTTTGAGAACTTTAAATGCCAACTTATGTTTAATGACTTTAAATATTATAAATTGAAGCTATGAAATCTTATATTAACCATTTGTATGCAGTCTTTGTCGTAAAACTATGTATTATATGGCTTTATTTAATAAAATATTAAAAACCTGGCTTTTTAGAAAACCCTGGAAATTTTATATACCTATCTAAACTTTTTTAAAAACAAAATTTTTATTCTTTTACAAATATCCTATATTTATAGAGTTCATTTTTTACAAAGTCCACATACAATCATGTAATTCAAAACTGTATATCAGACATGCTCTTAGTTTATGTTAGTATTGAAATATTATTGGTATTTAAGTTTCTGAAAATCGTTAAATAATTTCTTATTAAACTGATAAAACCATTTATAAACACTTACCCCTTGTATTATTATGATTTTTTTTAATACGTGAAGCATAATAATCTAGGATACTGCCCCTGACGTGGGCGTGCTCTGGTTCTTGCACCGGGGTCCGGCGGGCCTGGTTCTTGCACCGGGGTCCGGCGGGCCTGGTTCTTGCACCGCGGGCGAGCGGCTGACAGATGTTTCCACTCAGCGAGTCGCGCCGCCGCAACCACAGCCGCCCGATAAAGCCGCGCTCTGTACAGCCGCACAGCACGCCGCGTCGCCGCGCCTGTTAACGAGATCACTGTCGCCCGCCTGAAACACGGCCGGCAATCACAACACGTCCATTTCCCCGGGTCTTCATCCGCCTCCCTGGGCGTCCGCTCCGTGCGCGTCGCTCCGCTTTCAACACGACACGTTAGAACTGACGCCCCCTGTTTGCAGCACTCTCGCGCGCGTGGTTATTTGCAAGTAGAGACAAGGTTTCATTATTTTATTTTTAGTACATTTTGTTTTTAAAGATTTCGGTGTTACTGTTTTTATTTTCATAAAAGCGGGTTTTTAATACTTACTCCACCAAAATAGTGTTGAAATTCATATACTGCAATTTTTACTATAAGATAATTTGTAATAAATTGGTCTAAAACAGATACCTACATTCAGAACAATAAAAATAAACTAGAGAGCATTTGAGGTGTAAAAGTGATTCAATAAGAGATGCACAATAAAACAGATTCAAATAATTTTTCTGATCCATGTACATTTGTTTGTCCGGAAATGAAATTCCTTTAATGTCAATCATTAAAATATTAATTTTTATAATTTAAATTAATTTTTGATTAAATGCTACATAATTCCATGATATAACTTGCATTTCGGTGCTATACGGTGTATTAAATAGCATTTCGGAGTTTTGCTGTGTCTTGACATGATTTTCGGTGTTATTTTAGTTTTATCGCAATTCATCATACAATCTTGTTCCTGAAATGTGAGTTGCATCTTGTCGCTTTAATCTACGTGCGGTATTTTTACTTATGTACAAATTTTAAAAATTATAACAATTGACAAATAAATAAATAAAAATAACTTAAGAAAACTTACATAAGTTTTAAACAAGTTAAAAAGAGCAATAAAATTAAATACAAGATAAAGTATAGCATTGTTCCAGAAAAATTATATATAAAAATACAAAAATTAATATACTACATTATAAAAAACCTTACTTTAATAATCTAGAAATCTCTTCAACAGTTAAATTATTCAGCCAAATTATTTGAAAATAATTCTTTGTTTTCAATTTCTCAGAAAGAATATCACTACTTTTTTGGGTTGCTAAAATTCTAGAGACCTTTGTGAAATTGTTTTATGAAATAGAGGAATTGTTAAAAAATTTTCTTTATATACCGTGTAGGATAATTATTATCTACATAATTTAACTGATTTGCCATTCAATGCATACTCGTTTTTTCAACTCTAATATAAAATCTTTTAATATCAAATACTCTTAAAAGTTTAAAAAGTTCCTTGGAAGGTATGTAGGCCTATTGTTTTTTTAATGACTTGTAGAATAAGTTTTCGAATTGTAATAAGTGGTTTAATTGACTTTTGCTCATTACTCCCCAGGCCAGAATGTCATACTGCAGAATGGACTGGAAAATAGCAAAGTAAACCATTCTAATTCCTTCAAGAGATAATATACATCTTAGTTCAACAAACGTATACACCATTTTTAGAACTTTGTTTGTAAGATAAGAAACATGCTTGTTCCATTTCAGATAAGAATTGGTCACTATACCTAAATATTTCATATTCTGTACTTTTTTATGATTCTAATTTTTTTCGTAATTAACGCAATTTTCATTATATACTTGAAATTTAAGTTCATGTTCGATAGGCTGACAAGAAATGTTGGCGGAAAGTAATATAGTTGGTGTTATTTATATTTAGAGAAATAAAACTATTATATTATATTCTTTAATATTTTGAAGTTCATTATTAACAGTTTCAAATACAGAGGGAAAATTTTCAGAAGAAAATAATATTGCAGTATCATCTAAAAAAAACCTATCTGCCCCTCTATGTCGATGTTACATAAATCATTTATATATATATATATATATAATAAACCAAATTGGCACAAGAATACTGCAGTGTGGCAACCCTTTATATATATAGGGAGTTTCCTAATTTATTATTAACGTTTACTCTCTGAGACCTACCCTCCAAATAACTTTTAAACCAAGTGTTTGCCAAACCTCTTATTCCTAGTTAATCCAATTTATCTAGAAGTATTTTATGTGAGACTGTATCAAAAGCCTTAGCAAGATCCAAAATTACACATACTCAATTTTTTATCTTATTATAAGGCTTTATAAACAAAGTTTGTTACTTTGTTAAAACATTATTTGTACTTAAACCATTTCATAACCGATATTCATTTACAGACTGAATTTTGTTATCTTAAAAAAGCCTTAATTTTTTTACAAATTTTTGCTAAATGTTTTGAGATGATGCTTAATATCGAGATTGGTCTAAAATTATAAGATGCAGAGCTACCCCTCTTATGCAAGTGTATAACAATCGCTTCCTTTAGCCGTTCAGAAAATTTACCTGAATTTAAGCGTAAATTTGCTATATGAGCACAAATTATTTTGTGTTCTTTTAGTATGTTTACACTTATCAGGACCCAAAGTACTGGAGTTTTTCATTTCATAAATAATGCATGTCAGATTCTAATACAGGAGCTAAAAATACATTGGACAAATTTTTGTCCTTATCTCACCTTTGTCTTCTTTTTCTCCCAAAGAGCCAAACAAACAAATCACTGCTGTATGCTTCATTTCAGGCAAAAATAGTCGCCAACAAGCGGAGCGAGGCTGCTGGTTATTGCACCACGAGCACGAGGCATTCCCACGGACCGCTCTCGGTGCTTCATCAGCCACGGCGCACTGTGGCAGCGCAGCGCGGCAGTAGCAGGTTTTTTTTTTTGAGGGGGGGGGGTGGAAAGAGGGGGGATGAGGTGGAGGGAACTGCCCTACAAGAGAGGGGCTGTATCCACACGGCTGTTGGGTCGACAAACGACACAGCGGGAAGAGGGTACGTAGTGCTGCGTCTAGTTTGGGAACAGGAGGGGCATTGGTGTAACGGAGATTGCATTACCACGCGAACCACGGGCTAATGCTTCTCTCCAGGCACTTCGTCTGGAAGGGAAGGATAATGGTGGTATGGGAGTGGGTGTAACGCAACTCCTTCAAATGGATTTAACTTGACGTCTCGTCAAGGTCATGGAGCCAGGTAGCAGACCTCAGTAGGTGATACTGTTCTATCTGTAAGAGGGATTTCGGTTTTAACGTCCCGATTAAGGCTTGGATGTAAAAATGAACGATCACCAAAGAAACAAACATTTGAGGAAAAATACCGTGCATTGGTAATACACTGGACTCGCATTCTATAGAAATCGGTTTGGACACCGGTTCAGTAATTCTAATTTCATTACGCCACAGTTTCCCGAAATTGCTCCAGACAAACGCTGAAATTATGTCTTTCTATGTACCACAACCTCTCGGTTTCTCAGTATTTCTTGTCATTGTTATCGTGCATATAGTTCTCTAATTATTTCGTTTTCAAAAAGACGTTATAAATTCACTCTTAAAATGAAACTGTTTAAACTACTGATTTGTCAAGTGTATCGTAACTTGATATGTGGCAATGCGATAGATGAATATGTCCACATTTATAAATAAAATATGATGCTTCTCCAGATTTACTATTGGAAATAGCATTTTCCACTGAGCTTTAAAAACAGCATGAAATCCTGTAAATGGTTATGGGACTCCTGCTAAGGGAAGTACGAACATGACAAAACTAAGTTGGCATGTTTGAACGGACAAGTAGAAGAGATTCACTCATGTGTAGACCTTGGCGAAGGAGGAGCAGGCAAAGAAGCAGAAGTCTTGCCATTGGTATCAGACAGAGTCATGAGTGATAGCTCGAGGCTGACGCCGCCGCAGAACAGGAGCAGCAGGAGCAGTGAGAAAGAGACTTCGCCTCTCTCCCCTCGTGGTGGACGAGGCGGGCAACAGCCCCAGGTAGGGGGGGGGGGGGCTGCACCCCTCGTGGCCGCAGGGGTGTGACGACCGGCCCCTTGTAGTCGACAAGCACCGAATAATTGACTGATCCGTTTCGCGGCGACAGCGCTTCTCTCCGAGTGAGGTCGCGGCGAGCGCAACACCGGCGCCAGTGCGTAGCTGTTCCCCAACAAGGATGTGCCCTTTTACCGACCCGAGGATCACTCACTTTCAGAGTTGCGTTCAGTGAGCAGGGCAGCCAGATTCTTTCCACTCCAGCACAACCTGGTGTTTCCACTTTCCGTCATTAATTTAATTGAGTTTTCAAAATTTTCCCACTCTATTTTCTGGCAATTTTCAATTTTTATACGATGAAGTTAATACTTTAACAGTAAAACATAATCATTAGTTTGGCAAAGCAACAGACGATCGTCAAATTCTTGCTAAAAGATGGCGCCATGAAAACCTCATAAGCCACAAAGGGCGCATGGAAGGACACGAGAGACTAGTCTTTTCATGATAGGCTGCATCATCAAGTCCTTACAAATAACAGCAACTATTCGAAAAGTCAACAAAAATGGCTTCCTGCGCTCTTAGAAATTACAATGGATTTACGGACTTTTCAACGGAGAATTCTCCTCAAATAAACGAAGAGTTCTTCGTAATTTCAAATGACTGGATATTCGTAAATTTACCCCGTATTTCGACTTCGAAGTTCTGTTTATGGAGTAAGAATACGCGAATAAAACATTATAGATAAAAAAACGAGATACCGCGACTGTTTTGGAGGTGACATCTGTCTACGTGCGATGAACGATAACTTCAATCTCACATTTATTGAATAGAGAGATGTTTGATATTTCGAGCTCACTCTACATAGTATAATTATTTTCCCAAGTTACTAACGGTTGATTATTATTTACAAACTTACAAAATAAAATATTTTGGTAAAATTTGTATTGTTTACAGTCATTTAAGAACAAAATCATCCACAAACTCGCTGGAAGAGTGAGATATCACGTCTAAACCATTTACCCGTAATTTCATAGTACTGCCAATAACTACACAACTATAATTCACCTATTAAAAAAAAAATTGTTGTCTTGACGTATTTTTAAACATTTAATGTAGGCATTTATAAGTATTACTATTCATGACAGCAAATACGCATATAACATTGGCAGTAATTTGTAGGAAAACAAAGACAGTTAAAACAATTAAGTATTTGGCACTTGGTTTTTTTAATTACTGGCGCTCAACATCAACACGGTGTGTCAAAGTCAACCGGTCAGTTTTTCCCGCGAATGACGAGTGTCTCTTATTATGAGGACTTAGACACCATACCGTGAGACAATGGTGAAGTGCCAAGCACTCGGTCCTCAGACAAAAAATAATGTATTCAAAAATCTCAAACTCGGGTGGGAATGGAACCTAATACAGTAAACTCCGCAGTTAGCAGCTCTAACTACTAAGTCTAGACGTCGAAAAATAAATTATTAATATTTTACTAATATAAATTTTAAAAACTAGACTAACATTTATAAATGAGACAGTTTATTTAAAAAACTCATTTATATGCTACTATATACAATATGCAAGATATTTCATTGAGGCTAACTAAGTGTTAGGAAGTAGCCAACTTTTTTTTATTTACTTATCTCACGTATACAAAAGATTTTTTTTTGAATAATTTAGTATGAAATACGCTATCGCTAATTTCTACGTAGCTTTCCTGAAAACTGGTTATTCAGGAGTTTCCTCGAAATATTTATTTGCAGAATATTTTGTTTCGTAGCTACAGTACGCTTGCGCTGATTTCTGAATGGTTAAAATATTGTAAAATAACTCTCTAAATATGAAACCGTTAAAAAATACTGCATTTCAGTAGAATTTAACTTGAAGATCTGTTAAAACTGTTTCTAGCAAATTCTAAATTTCAACAGTTTACCAGTGAATTTCCACTGATGATTCAGATCCAATTTTGTTTATTTTTCCATTAATTCATCACCCACGTTTGTTTTGAAAGTTTCATAATCGAATTTTGGCAGCAGTTTACTGCATAGGCCTAGTTGAGATGAATCCTTATTTTTGTTTGTGCTGTCAAAGACATTTTGAGTAGTTAAGCATCAGGATTCCATGAAAATAAACCACAGGCACGGAATCTATCTCTAAGTTTTTCTACTTTAATATGTTTGTTAATAACTGTTTCCAAGATTGGACAGAATTTTTACTTCTTCCTGTCTTCTTTAGGGTGTCCACAGCGCCAATCAAATACACCATATCTCCAGCCTTCTTTAATGGGCCTAAAAGCTGCGACATCTGCTGGCTGAAGAATCCGTGTTGCAATGGGGTACATCGCAATTCATACACCACCAATTTTATTGCAAAGTTCACTTATATGAAATAAAATATATATTTTAGGCCCATCTACAAACATATAACAGGTGTATCTATGTTTTTCTCCTTTGAAAATGGCACAAAAATATTTATAATTTATTCATAAATAACTTCAGCTTTCATCCAGTCTGCATCTCTGCGACCAATTCCCCATGAATCTGGAACTGATTGAACAACTTCAATTGGTAATCTTTGGTAAGGAAAAACTACCATCGGCAGAAGCATTGAGCCACTATCTGAAAAAAATAACATTAGGCCTACCGTTTTATATGCTTTGTAAATTCCTTGTTCCACCTCATAAATGTTTCCATGTCCTTTAGGAGTTAACAATTTACAATTGGTGGGGTTCAACATGAAACATGTTTCATCAGCATTGAATAGCATTTCAGGCTGTTTAAGAATATTGAACTTCTATTCGTCTTTTAGACAGTCGGATAATTCTGAAACCAGTTTCTAATATCTCTTTCACTGACACAACTGCTTGCTGTGGTGACTGATTAACTAGTCCGGGATGCTATAGCTGTATGTCGTTTGAGAAAGGCCATATACCAACCGGGACCTGGTGTAAGGATTTAGGCAATTTTTTAATTTTATAAATTCTTTCACACTGATAAACATGTCTATATCACGTCCGGGATATCCTTTATTGCTGCAGTTAATGATTTATTTTTTAAGGGTATTTTCTTCTTCTTCCAGAGTGCTTCTTTACAAAATCTTGCTTAATGTGGAAATTAATTGTTGCACAAAGAATGTTATATTTCTTGGCCGATGCATTCTTTGATAAACCACGTGTCACATAATCAATTGAATTTTTAAATAAGCAGATGTGTAATACTTTGTTATGACATTTTTAGTTTTCTGCAAAGTAAAGATAAGTTGTCTGTAATCTTACAATACTACCAATAATTCACACACACGTTCCTTTACAATTTACAGTTTACTGGCAACCCCTTCCAATAAAGTTATAATTTATTGGCAACCCATGCCAAATATGTATCTTTGGGTAAGACATGGCTAAAAGGTTCGTATCTGAAGTACGTAATAAGGCGATTCCGATGTTATATGTAAACATTAAAAATGTTATATTACAATTATTGGAAGAGGGTGCCAACATTTTTAAAAAATCATAAAAAAGGAACAAAAGTTGACATATTAACTGAACTCAAATAAACTTATGTTATTTGCCACACTGACTTATACAAATAAAAATAAAATAAATATTATACTTTATATGCATGAATTTACCGATCATGCCACAAACCAGTATAATATTTTTCTTTAGGAAAAAACCACAGAATTGTAATACATTGACTAAACGATTAATGCAAAATGAAGGGAAATCATACACACAACATTGAATCCAACATTATAGGTCATAATTTCCTATAACAACATTAGCTCAAAGAACAAAATTACCCTTATTATTTACAAATATGTGCACTAACTGCGGAATAATTGTCATACTGCCAATAATTATACCCAATACCTCGTAGCCAATTTACAAAATGTTATTTAAATAGTGTTTCACTTTAAAAAAAAATACCATGAAAACACAATATAGTGTACAAAAATATATATATATTCTCAAAAATGTTTTGCGAGAATATTTTGGCTTTTGAATATAGTGTACTGATATAATTATACTACATATAAACCAACAAAGACGACTAATTCAAGGCCGTACACATAATAATATTTATTTGTTGAAGGAGTCTTCAGGAAGGCCATGAGAAAAGATGTCGCGAGCCAGACACTTCCCACGAGCCACCAATTGGCCATTACGCTCCAAGAAATCTTTGACTCATTAATTTGTATTTATTATTAGTTTTAAGATAAATTTAGATCTCCAATCATACTTATTCCTTTTGGAAAACAAAGACGGGCGTTTGAAATAGATTTCCTTATTTAAAGCACAATAATTAGTATGATTTTAGAAATAAATTGTTCGATATAACTCGTTTATATCAAACTAGCTGACCCGGCGAACTTTATTCCGGCTTAGAGACAATAAATGAGAAGATTTTGAATTTTATTAAATTCAATTTTTTATTGAGATAATAAATATAAATTTTAAAAATCAAGTATTTTAATGATTCTTTATTGGCCATGTATTTTGGTGCATGGGTTGCACTCTTCATTGAAGCACCTTGTGATAGACGACATTTTTTGTTTTATTATCAGGCGCAAGAACAAATAACGCAGATGGTCTTCCGACCCGTGAACATGCCACATATAATTGACCATGGGAAAAACATGGATTTTCTAGACTCAGACCACAAACTTTCAAGGATTGGCCTTGTGATTTGTTAATGGTCATGGCGAATGCAAGACGGATCGGAAATTGAAGTCGTTTAAACTCAAACGGCATATCGGTTGGGATCATCGGAATCCTCGGAATGAGAACTTCCTCACCTTCGAATTTTCCTTTGAGTATCGTCGCGTAAATCACATTGTTCATCAATTTACTTACCATCAAACGCGTTCCGTTGCACAGTTTTGGTTGGTTTATGTTTCGAAGCATGATTACTACGGAGCCAACCTTTAGTCGTAAATTGTGCGGTGGTAAGCCAGGCACATCCAATGAGTTTAAAAATTCAATTGGATAGTTGTTGGCTTAATATTCATTTGTTACACAGTCAATAGATTTGAATGAATGCAGTGTACCAATGATCTCATTCTGAATTATGTAGTTTAAGTCATCTACATCTTTATTCTTAGCCGCCAAAATAGCTCGCTCACTCAACCATTCATTATTTTTGTGGTTAGTAATGATGTTAGTAATTTGAATGACATTTAACGCCATCTGGTGTTTTAATAAGTAAATTAAATAATTCGCTAATTTAATAATATAATACCGGCGGTCAATTTACTATTCAATTTTATTTTTCTGTCAACGCCAAGCAATACTTAAACTTTTTAATTTTTTGAGGTTAGATGTCTATTTTCTTCTGTGATTGTTGTTTGGACATTGATGCTGAAGGTTATATTTTACTTTCATGAGAATTTTGTAATTTAGTGAAAATGGTGTAGACATAATAATTACTCACCTTTTCTGAACTTTTTAAAATGTTAGGATTAAAAATGATTTTTTTTTTGTAATAGTGAAACATATTTCAATAAAGCATGATTTTTATTTGTTTTTTCAGGTAAATCGGATGATAGAATTTTTAAATACTGATGATTCCAGTGACGAAATAAAAAAAGAACAATTACCATTATTATTATCATCTTTGAAATGATCTTTGATACTTTAAGGACATAACGCGAGCGAAGCCGCGGATGAAATATAGTAATACATAAGAATAAGTATAGTACCTATATTGTTCTTCTACTGTATTGTATGTAAGTACAAAAATAAATAAATACCTTGAATGTCGGATTAAATCCTCGTTCTTCAATAATGTCTGCCCCAAATGAGGTCATTTGGAAACAACTATTGTATTTTTGAGTGTTTGCTAGAAAATGTCGTGATTCGGGTGTTTCGCCACGAAGCAATGAATGCAATGGCTCAGGTGGCGGAGTCAAAAATGGTAATTTCACTTTCCCACTAAGGCAGCACAATCCTGGCGTTTCTCCGGAAAACTTCAATGTACCACAAAACTCGCAAACAACGTCCATTGGCCCAATGAGAACGCTAGTATGCAAGCAGTAATCAGTGCTGCAATCGTATGAGATTTGCTCGACGATTTCGCATTGCCAACCGAGCCGTTTCACGGGCTGCCTCGCTTTGCTCTCGTGATTGAGAAGCACGAAGTCGAGCCTGTAGCAGCTAACCACGGTCTGATTACCATTTTTGTACTGGGTGGATCTTTTAGGTTTCACAATGTAATTAGAAATGAACAAAAACAAGGTGTAATTCCGTCTGACATATAATTACTCCATACTGAGGAAACTTATAACAGATACAAGAAAATATTAACGTACAATATTAATTACATTCTTAAACAGCTCTCAGGTATATTCAGAAAGAAAGAAAAAAATGTGTGGGTCGACCCTAAATTCAATTATAAAAATTTTCATTTATTAATACATAAACCAATAAAAAATTACAAATATGTTTAAACTATCCCAGTATATATACTTAAAGTCCAGAAATTATGTTTATATAATGAACTGCATCTGACGACGTAATTTAAAGATTTTCGTTCAGAAAAGGGTCAAAAGATACAGAAGCACCGGAGGTCGGGGCTTCGTTTCCCGGAGATCACGCGGGAACATGATGCCAGGGCGCCTGTGTGGTTGATGAAAATGCCAATTCGGCGTCCGGCTCTCGGACCCTGTCTGCGAACAGTCCGAATCAAAACTGATCACAACTTGTACACAGACAGTATACGGGGCAGAAAATGCCCGGAAAAGTTAAGGGGAGGTTGAGGAAAGTCGCGGATTGTCACTCACCAGACAGGGAAGTTGGCTTCTATTTACCGATGCGTCGCCAGCCAGAAACTGGATCCCGCGAATACGCAGCTGGCGCGGTCGTTTTCATCATTTCAAAAGAAATAATTTAAAAGAAAAATAACTATTACACTCTGTACTACGCAGACGGACTAAACTACTTGAAAAAGATTATAAGGATAGCATCCCTTATTTAGGCGACTAAATAGTCGGTTGCGGCCGGATGGAAGTCTTGCAGTGTCTCGTCGACTCGCCGATAATCGCAAAATGGTACGTCTGCAGTCGCGGCGCGAAGTGTCTCGCGAAGAACCGCGTCTCGTAATTAAAAGTAACTGTTCTATCAAAAGTGGGGGGGAGGGACTGGGAGTCCGGACCAAAATGTTCCGAAGTTCCCCGAGTGGGCGTAATAAAAAAACTCTGACTGATGTCTCGAAGTTGGTAGCGCTGGCGGACCTTAGCGCTACCTGTTGAGGGGTGTCTGAAATAAAAAAGAATCGACTCGCCCAAGGCGTCTGCTTAAACCAAGGGTTAAAGGGGCAGTCAGGTGCTACACTCTGGCGGCCAAGATAATAAGTTACTGTTTCTGCCGCGAGATGTCGTGGGGTGGTCCATCTTGGCACACACATTTTTTATGCGAGGCGTCCTTGGAGACGGTCGCTGTCTGCTGGGGTTTATGACCGGTCATTGGTCTTAGGCGAATTCTTAGAACTGAAGGAGGGGGGGGTGGATTAAGGGGGGGTGGAGTAAGGGGGGGGGGCAGAAAACGCAACGACGCTGGGAACTAGCGTCCATTACGTGACTCCAGGGTAGTGAACCTAATACATATTCGTGATGGTAAAGGCTATGGTCAGCTCGCCTCTGAGAAATGGTAACAACTCGTCCAGAGATGCTGTATGCAGTTTAGTCATGAAGTGAAGTAACGTTACAGGCCTGGGACGTGCCTGTAAGCGAGGGAAATGTTAAACGCTCTGCCAACAAAGTCTTAGATCTGCAAAATATCCTATAGGTCTCTGGGAAAGGTGCTTCAGTCTACTGGCACAATGTTTAACTTAGGGGAGTACACCAGCCTAAAAAAGTGTAAATCGCCCTTTAGTAACCAAATTATAGAGCAAATAAAATTTCCAAAAATAATTTAAAATTATAATAAAATTAAAAAAAAACGTGTCGAAATACCAAATTTCCGGCACAAGCCATACTAACGCGGCGCTCTCCACGTGCAATTTCTTGTTCTTCCTCAGTCCTTTCATTCGCAATGTTTCGAATCCCAGTTGCATTACGGCCTTGTCAGGAAATATTTGATCGTCTTGGTCGTGGCATGGTATTGTTAATGATAATATCGGCACGATAAGCCAATAGAAACTCGAAAAAAAAAACACATCAACCGGTCAACTTTAAAATTTTACATTGTCAAATTTTCAACCATACTTAACCATAGGCAACATTACGTTGAGCTGTCAGTTGTGTTGTGTTTTGTTAATTGTCAAATTTTCAACCATACTTAGACAACATTACGTTTAGCTGTCAGTTGCGTTTTGCTATACCATTTTTAACAAATGAACGGCTAGACTGATGTTTTGACTGATAAATTTTTCGTTTTGCTTTCAGTTGCGTTTTGTTATACCACTTTTTTTACACGCTTTATATTAGCTTCACCTGTATGTTTGTTTGTTTGTATGTTTGTACGTTTGTAACCAATTCTTCTGGGTGCGATTTTGACCCACTTTAAACGGCCAGATTTCATTCAAACTTTGTAGATTTGATTTGATAAAATTATTCCAGTATTAAATTTGCAAAATAATATTTTCGTCAATCCATATAATTTCACAATATTTAGTAGGCTTTTTTTATATCGCGCCCAAGACAAACTGAAAGAAAAGAGTTCGCACATTGTAAAGAAAACCATTTTGCTCATGTGCGAACTCTTTCCTTTCAGTTTGTGTTTGGCGCTATATAATCAAAGTCTACTAAATATTGTGACATTTAATTAAATGAAAAGTGAGAGTGGGTTATGATTATTGTCAACAATATACAAACTTTCTTGATTTTATATTTTTTAGTTTGGTTTTCTATATAAAGCGTGTTTTTTTTTAGTTTTTTAAACTATTTTTCTTTTTTCCCCGGGAACAGGATAAAAGGTATCCTATGTCCGTCTCCTGGTTCTAAGCTACCTCCCTACCAATTTTCAGCCAAATCGGTTCAGCCGTTCTTGAGTTATAAATGGTGTAACTAACACAACTTTCTTTTATATAGATAGATATTTTAAATGGTATTTTTGAAACGCATTATTAGTAAATATAAACCCACTGCCTCATTTTTGAAGTGAAACAGAACAATTACATTAACCGTTTGTTCCCATCCTCAATGCCTAAGCAAAGATGTTAATATATTTTGACTTATTTCAAATAAATTCTCAATAAACTATATGGAAAATTGTTTGTAAATATTTTCTACAACGTTTTAATCTATATCTTTGCCATAGCTGTTGTTTATATGACACATGTCAATCTTTGTCTTGTCAACTTTATTTTTTATTATTTATGGCATACAATTCACCATAATATTAGCCACTATAACCTAATTTTTCGTGTAAAATGTTTATGATTTAACTTTCTCTCATCCTGTGTTTGGTAATTAAATTTTTGTTTAACATTTTAATATAACCTTAATGAACAGAAATTTCCAATATTGAAATAAGATTCAATTTTGATAATTAATTTTATTTATGTAACCTTCATTGTGTGTTTTCTTAGTTATGAAACAATATACTTCTTTTAACATTATTTTTTGCGTAGTGAATTTAAATGTAAAACTGCAAAAACTATTATAAGTTGTAAACAGTACAGCTGTTTACAGTTTTATTTTATTGTCAGCATTATTATTCTAAATAAATCTATATTTTTTATGTTATTAACTGATTTAAATGTATAGATTTAAGCATAACTATATATAGTCAACTTAATGTAAGCCATTACATTTCACCTTGGGTTAGGCGTTGATAGAAAGTAATTTCTGATTTTTTTAACTATATATTCTTTGAAGCTATTATTTCGTTTTTAAACTTATCTATGCACCAGACATACATTTCTTAGTTATTTTCTCTTTTCACGAATTCCATTAACTTCTGATGGAAATATTTCTCATAGTTTCCTTGTGCCTTGGTTACTGCAACAAACAAAGCTAGGGGGGCTTCGAAATTAGAATAGTAAGAGAGTTGAAGGACGCCATCGCGAGAAAAGTCGTCTCGTCGCGTGTGCGGCTAGACGAATACTCGGGGCCCACGCGGGAAGTTTGAAGACACGCGACTACCACCATTTAGCTAACAGTCAACGGCAAAGTGCTAGTCATAGGAATTTCTGATTTTTCTAGTATCAGAATACGGAAGATTTGACGTCCCAATAAGTCTAAGTCTGAGTTTATGAGTGCGACTAGTTGACTGTGTTTCTGAGCTTGGTTCCTACTATATCATCGATGGTAAGATTATTCCAAATCTTAGACTTTCCAGGAGCCACAGAAATCGATGATTTCTGACGTCCTTCCAGTTCCAGCATCCATAGCAGTAGTTGTTATTTGTAACTATCAGTATGAGTTCCTGCCATCGGAGGGACCACCCAGAGGTCCAAAGCAAGCAGAGAATCTTCTCTACCGTCGTATAGCAGCTACTCGCTTGGGATTTGTGTGTGTTCTGTCCTGATTGACATCAATTATATATCGAGGCATATCACGTCATCAATATTGGCTCGTAATATTAATGAAGGGTTGGCTCACAAATTAACGTTAAAGTCATATATATTTTTGCACGATTAACTTAAAATTTAATGTTTTACCATTGAAAAACTATGATTTACTAGTTGTTCAAGTGCATATGTTATGTGTTCATATAACATTTTGAAGGAATACATGAAATGTTTAGAGCCAAATAAAAGTGTTTCTTATTACTGGCATTAGAATATCAATTTTAAATTACTCAGAAATATCAGAATTGTATTTGTCAGTAGATATCAGATGCATTTATTATGTTATTTTAAGACTAGACAGATTCTGACATCTGTACCAAAGGCAATTTAAAACATTTTTGTCAGTTTATTTTATCACACATTTTAATCCTGACAGTTTCCTTATAAGTTATAAAAGTTGAAAGCACACTAGATACAGTGGTGACGTGGTGGTTACACTGCTGGGCATATTTAAAATTGATCACATTCATTGACCTGCGTGTGTCAATCATTGCAGGAAACAGTATCTGTCATAGTGAATCTCTCTGTATGAGAGTATCACTTTGTATGAGTCTCAGATGATCTATTCATTTTTAAACTTTCTTCAAGCGAAGACCAATTTATTAATTGGAAATAGGGACTGCCACTCCCTCTTAAACAAAACTTTATTTCTGTTAATAAACAGGTGTATTTAGTAGTTGGTCTCGGAATAGCCTATCGGCAATGAAGAGAAGTCACGAGTTTGTTTGCAATCGGCAGCACCAGTGAAGATTTTGTTCGCATAGTTAGTGTTCCATAAGGACAAAAAACTATTAATAGTTCATAAATTAAAAAAAAATACCAGATTTGCTCTACACTCCATTTCCACTCTTCTCCGAGTCCCTATTACGCTTCTCTACTGTATAAGGAATAAACTTTGTTTACCACGAACAAAGATATCCCCGCACAGGCGGATATTTCTATTTATAGTTTGGATAGTAAAAGAGTGCTGGAAGATTAAAAAACAAGGCACATGTTTAAATTAAATACGTACTTTGTTCCCGGCTTTGTGACTGAATTGTTACCGTCGTGTACCGCTGTACCGCTGTAAAAAGAGATACTGTAAAAAAAATTGTTTGCATAATTTTGAACCCTTTTTAATTTTACCTCCTTCCCTGCTTCCATCCTATCGGGGTAGTATTACCATGTTTCGGAACGCGCCTGCTCACTTCTCGCCCTCCATTTCCCAGCCATTGTTCCTTGTGAATGCGGACCGCTTGTCATAACGAACAAACACCAATCACAGGTGAACGCTTCCCCCATGCGGCCCAGCCAGCGAACAGTGTGTGTGTGTATCTGAGATGGAGAGAATGGGCGAGTGTAAACAAGGGGCGGACAGCGTGTAACTGCGACCCAGAGGTCTTCAACAGGATGCGTCGAGAACATCTACTCTCTACGGATGCGGTTACTTACACTAACCACTGCTGCATCATGCGCGAAAATAAACAGTTAAAAACGATTGTTGGGGAGGGTGCAAAACATAAGCCTACATAGGATTTGGAATAACATTTAACTCGTCTTTAAAATTCTGTATTTCTTGAAAAAAAGGTCACGAAATTCCACCAAAAATGTAAAAGTTAATGTAAACTATGAAAATAGTTGTGTAGTACAACAAACTACTTATTTGGAAAAAAATAAAATGTTTTGTTTCATAGTAATTGGATGGACTAGTTCAGACTGAAGAAACTGCACAAGGCGCTGCTGCCAAATGTTAGAGCATACACTGGGAAATTTCCAATCGACTCTAAAAAAATACTTCAAGATATCTCCGAGTCAAACTTGGTGTGTGCCTGAAGAATACAAGCAACTTTATTAATCGTTTTCAATGGCCTAATTCAAGCATAGCAGACAGTGACAATGATGAGTAAACTTAGCTCTAACCACTTCATTCTGCCAGATTTTACATCACAGCACCGCAGAAAGAAAGCGCACTTAAAGATCTCTGTACAGACTCTGTAACATTCTATTATATGCACAAATAATAAACAAGTTGTTTGAAACGGTGCTATTTTCTTATATAATGCGTTCCTTAAAGTACCTGTGCTATACCAATTATTTTTCTTCAATCTTTTCACCACTACCATGCGTTGAGTGGAAAAAGATCAACATTCCATCACTAATAATTAGCAATTAAATTTTTGCTATCCCTCGGATATTACACAAAATAAATGGTTTCTAAAAACGCTATAATTTCCTATCAGTGACGTTTTCAATACAAATTATAGTTTATAATTTTCATTTTTTATAATTTTCGTGGTTATATTTTTCATGGGTTGTCTTGGAGATAGTGAAAATTAGTTACACGATTTTTTTAATTAAACTAGTATTATTATCTCTGACCATTGAGTAGTCATGTGCATCGAGGGAGACTATTATTCAGCATGTTCGATGAGAGACAGCTCTGTAACCTGAATGTCGGCATACGAAATTATTCCTAACCAGTTCATTTTAAACCACAGCCTTTTCAAATATTCCTTTCTAGTTCATCTACAGCTTATTGCTCTTATTGCTGTGAAGGAAAAAAAAACAATGGGAAATAAAGTCTGGAGGTTGCACACATTGGTGCTAAGCTTTAATTTATTTTAAACAACATTAATTTGGTCAACCTTAATTTGGCCTTGTTGAATTCAAGTTTACATAAATTTTTCAGATTACATATTTCATAAGTCAGGTAATGAGGAATTTATTTTCGCTTACACATGTGAAATGCCATTGTTTATATAGCTATAGTGAATTATGTATATCCAAAATAATAACTTTTGTCCCTCATTCTTTAGGTTTTTCAAACCATAAACCAAGAGCCTTGATTTTTTCATCATTACTTAGTTTCATTAGAAAAGTAGGTTCATCAGTCTTTATAAATATCCACACCATGAAAGATCTTCCTGATGTCTTGTAGTAGTATGTTCTCCTCGAATGGGTTTTATCTTAGTGGTCTCACTGGACTGGTATTCTTCTTTCTTTGGCAATGCAAGAATTATTTTCAGTTTAGGCCTGGGTTGTGACCATTCTCTAAAAGTTTTATCAGTTCCTGTATTCCCTTTCAATGCAACAGCATGCATTGCTTGCATGGGTTGCATCTTGTTTGTTTCAATATTCCATTTTATCTCAGCATTAACTAAAATGACAATATCAAAAATCCTTTTGATTAAACTATTTTTGGCAAAATTTATTTCGTCGCAGATTTGTTGTATAAGGGGTCAAGTACTTCGCCAATTTTTTCTGCATTTGCCATTGCTTGTTGCACTGTCACTTCTCTGGGATCAATTATTTCAGAAACACGGGGTTCATTATCAGTTGTCTTTATTTGTAACTGTTTTCTTAGAACATCATTTATCATTGCCTTTACGACTGTGGTGTCCTGCCCATAGTCAACAGGCATATCAGCCAGTATTCATCTTTATCTTGACTGTTAGAAGTAGCAATTGTGAAACAATTAGTTTTTGGGTCAATAGACTTCTCTGCTAAGACTGTTATTCATTTCACGTCCAGGTTTTCGTCAGATATTAAGTCAAGTAGGACACTTCACCACTCAGAGCAGTCCCATGTGAAGGAAGTTCTAAAAGCGTCGATACGTTCATCGTACCAATTCTTCATCTCGTGACTTCTTCGTATGATGAGTCATTGACAAAGGAGCTCAATATCGGGTATATTGCTTGTCAGATCTCTACCCAAGATAGGTGCCTATGTTATATTTTCCAACGTTGGAAATTATAGCAATTTCATCCAGCTTTCAGCTAGAGCAAGCACCAAACTGGCTAATTATTGCCAACAGATCGTTGTCATACGTTGTCCCACATTAAAAAAGGAAAATGTCTAAAATGTCGTTTCAATCATTCAGGCCAGTTAAAATTGAGTTTCAATCTCAGTCTTCACAACAAACACGAATGGATCATGCTTAGTTGTAAAAGAAATCATCTGCAACAGGTAATCAGTCTGAGAGGTTTGGATCGATGTATCAAGCCGTCCAAGGGGTAATATCACGAGAAAACAACTGTTCCAATTGACACTAGGTAAAAACAAATGTGATTGGAACCAGTTGAAGCAATTGGAGCCAATTGGAGTCAAATGCCATTTTTGGCAATTCGAGCAATTGAAACTAGTTGGAGTTAAATGCAATGAAAGCGATAGAAGCAATTGATTCTAGTTCGAACCAAAATGCGATTGGATCCAGGTGAAGTCATTGGAGCAGTTGGATTAGTTGAAACTCATTGGAACTATAATTAGATGGGAACCAGTTGAAGCAGTTGAATAAACTAAGTAATTGAGCAATTTGAGAAGTTTTTATCAGTTAGTACTGTTGGAGCTTTGGACCTGTTAAAGCAATTGGAGTAGTTGTATAATTTGTGTAACGGGATTCAAATGAATAGTTGGATCATTTTCAGTATCAATTTTAGAGTATGATTGTTGAATAGTCATAATTTTTTCAGCATTGTTACTTTTGTTATTTAAAGATTTTTTGGTTTATATGCTTCCAATACACCTTTTCGTATTCGTTAAGAACATCAGATTATGCATGTCTAGTGAGTCTTGCCGTTTGGAGACTATATACCAATGTACTGGAGATTGGTCATTATTTTACTGAGAGGCATACCAAGTATCAGCGAAGAAAATCTCATGGTTCGGGTATGCTTGGCCTATATCCTTGTAGTTGGCACTCTAGTATGCATCGAATATGATTTCCATGGTGACATCGAGTAACATATTTATTAGGCTGGAAAATTGTCTTGTATAGAGTCATTGGGCATCGTAAGGATGATAAGTAGGTTCGTTGAAGGGTTCTGGGAAAAATTAATTTTGATTGCCTATAATTTTAATTTTATTTTATTTTACATATCTGCACCGAGCAATCATCAACCAAGGACAGGAATCTCTCGATCAAACAACATGTTATTAAGTTAAAGTTTTAATGATTTTTAGAAAATGTTCCCAATTTTTTATTGTTTATTATGTATTTTAAAGACAGCAGGCAGTATACCAACTGCGACTTAGTAGTTCTTAGTAGGAGGACTTTAAAGCTGCTTTTAAAAAATTTCAAAATATTAATTTTAATGAAATATGTATAAATATTTTAAAGCTAAAAATTCTTTTTTTGTGTGTCAACCAAGAAATGAAACAAGGGCAAGATACTGAAAAATTAATCAATATATAATTACATATGTTTTAAATAATTTTTGTAAATGTTTGCATAATTTTTGGTTAATACTTGTGGATTTTTAAGTTGACCTCAAGTTGGCCGACAAGAAGGCGTAAGCAACAATAGCTGATGATCTGGTACATGTCAACTTGCGTGCGGCAGTCCGGTCGTCACTAGTGACCTAGCTGTACATGTGTCCAGCATCGCTGCCGCATCAAATGCGGCATGGCCGTCTCTAGTGACCTAGCATTAGAGACATTTGCCGGCACTGCTTGTCAAAGCGTCTGGCGGCGCTGTTTGTCGAGCGCGGTTCATTACGGCTAGCGTGCGGCTGCCTAACTCTCTAGTCGCTTCGCTGTCGAGGCATCTGGCCTTGATGCCTTGATGCCAATTTGTGCGCAGTTTTTGTCATCTTGCATCCGCTGGCCTGGCCGTCTTTAGTGACCTCACTTTCGAGGCGTCCGGCGGCGCTTGCGGTTTACGTCTGCTTGCGTGCGGTGGCCTGGCTGTCTCTAGTGACCTCGCTGTCGAGGCGTCTAGTGACGCTGCCGCATCAAGCGCGGTTCGCGTTCAGCTGCGTCCTGTCCGCGGGCGCCATGACCGGAAACCAGGGGAGTTACTGGAGACAATGCTCGCTGGCCAAAAAAAAAAAAGACAATTTTCCGCTTGTACGGACATGCCATTACCAAAATAAAAGTAAATAAACAGACCAGGCAAATAGTTTTATTTCTGTACTTTTCGCTTGTCACGGTGCTAAGTGAAAGAGAAAAGAAAAAAAATATGCTGTTTCATTGTCAACTTATTGATTGCTTGTGTGTCTCACGACCATTTGTGGAATAGCTTGAGGGATTGCACAGCACTCTTGAAGGCAGTGTTAATAATCCGAAAGACGTCATAATAGTTTTAACAATTTACTATATGCCATATAACTCTTTATAATTTAGTATTAATTTTTTTCTTTTATTTAGTTAGATATAACATATGGAGAAATTATACGGTATATATTAACACAGTTTTATTCGGTCTCAAAAATTTATTCAATTTTCATTGTTAATGACTACTACATAGAGTAAAATCTTTTTAGCAGACAGTCACTATTAACTTTAGGAATTCGACTAAATTATATAGCCTTCTGCTCTTTAACGAAGGCATATTCTGAAAATCAAATGATATCAAATTGTTATTACTTAAAAACTGCTAAAACCAAGATTGCGTCTTTCGGTTCATAACCATTTAAGGTGCGCGCTCACTGGCGCGAAGCGAGGTGAAGAGAAGAGGCGCGATGTATTCCGAGGGGATTAGTTCCATGTTGTCAGATGCGTGTACGCCCACTGCGTGGCGAGAAGAGGAGAAGAGGCGCGAGTAGTCTGGAGGGCGAGAGAGCAAGGCGCGTAGCAAGCGGCGCAACACGGCCACATCAGAGGCTGTTCGGCCCTTGGCTGCGACACAATGCACCCTATATGTTTTATTTTCATATAAAATATTTTAAGTAGATGCCATTAAAAATCTACACACTGTGCATAAAAAAAAAACACTGTGTTCCGGAAACTTACCACCAGGAGAAAAATGAAATTGGCAAAACAAAGTGGGGACAACAGAATTTTGAGGTCGAACCACGAATTCCTTGAAGTACGGTTGACTACCAGCAGTGCGTAACCTGGCGGCAGCGGAGTCCCCGACGGCCACGGAGACCTCCTTGGTAGCGACGCCGATGGCGACGCGGTACTCGATGGAAAATGTATCACATCGCCACCGGCAACATTAGAGGAGACTTCAACAGGTGTGGTTCCATCAGCAGAAGAGAGTCTAACATCTGCAGTGCTGACTGCAGCGAAGAAGATTTAAATTGTGTGTGATTCGTCAACAACTAACGAGCATCGATGCCGTTACTGTGACGAGATATTCTCGAACAACAAAAATGCTCGTCGATACGAGAAGAGAGAATGTGCTAAGAATCCTCCTCGCTATATTCAGCGGTGAGAAATGACACTAGCAGTTTTCCAGAAAATATAATATGAAAATGCATTAGAAGACTGATGAAATCGTATTGTACGGCATGAAGTAAAGGTTTCTATGCAACAAAGATGCACCGATGTGTATAAGGGTACACCGGGAATTGGTACAACTGCAGTAACATAAGCATATGGTTTGGGTCTGAAAGGTTTGTCTTCATCGACTAGACATCCTTGCGGCTACTGCGATATGTCGTCCATATTTCCCATGATGCACGAAGACATTATAGAAGTAAATGTACGTAGAATCATTCTCCTATGAAGTTTCGCTGCGATAAGTGTCATGTTTGGTTCACACGTATTGACATTTTGAGACAACACGCGAAAAACTGTAAAGGTAAAGTCCATGTGCCCATTGTGGAACTACCTGCAGACATTTCAACTCCTCGGTTTATATTGGAGACTCGTATGCGTACTAGCACACAAGTAGATGGACAGCAAAAGATTGTGATGACTCCTGGACATGAAACTAAACACAAGACTGTACTTGGTGCTTTACAGGTAAATGATAGTGGATTCCACTTGGCGAAATCTGCGTTTCGTGGAATGTTGAAAGGTTACTATTATTTAAACAGACTTGGTGAGTCGATAGACATTTGTACTTTTCTGGACGATAGTAAGCAGTTTATTATCAGTCAGCTTACTGATGAAGTAGCAACGTACGGTTCTTGAAAATATAAACTGTGGTTGGACTGCGTGTATGGTAAACCGTATTCGTTCGAGGATCAATAAGAAAAATGCGCTTTCAAGACTATGAATACTGCTCTTTACCTATCACACGACGTGGAAGAGTCTGTTAAAAACAGTATCGAGAAACTCTGTCGGGAAGAGGAAGACTATTAGGTCAGTAAAGGATCTGGCTGGTCTCTGTCTTCAGTCAACCGATTGGAGTAATGAATTAGTCAGTTCAAGCCAATGCAGAACTAAATCTTTATTAGATTGCTTACTTTCGCAAGTTTTCCTGTAGTAGAGTAGAATTTACTTAATAGTTTTTTCTTTGTAATTTTGTGGTGTTTATTTCTCGAATCTGTCACTCTCGTTTGTTAATTTTAATTAAATTATCTTTTTTGAATCAATCAAGGACCAAACCGAGGTGATCGAATCAATCATTATTTTAACACACGATTTTTTCTAATGATTTTTGGGAATTTTTTCCGAATTTCTAGCTTAAAAATTACAGACTTACAAGATGGCTGACACGATGGCCAACAATATGGCGTATATCGCGACATTTTACTGTATATTAATAAATTATTACTGCACTCTAGTGGGGAAAAATTAAACTAACGTGACGTCAGTGCCCTCTAGCAGACGAAAATAAGATGGCCACCATGACGTCATACTGGCTGACGTTATATTGCTTGGAATTAGTGGTGGGAGGTCAGTCTGCCTGTAGCTTCCGTGGAGAAAGGATCGTTGCCATTTTTAATTAAATGACATCGTCGAGTTTGAACCAAGGTCTCTTATGTTTTTTATTAATTAATTTTTTAATTTAAATTTTTTCAATTAAAACTGATAATAATTACGAATTTACAAGTTGGCGACTGTAAAGAAAAATGCAACGATGGCGGCCGAGGTCAAGGGGCCTGGTCACAGCGACTTAAGGCGGCTTGCTTTTGGGAGTCTTATGCTGCTTTTAGGAATTTTCAAGCCGTTGACATTTTTCAGAAATAAAATGGGGAATTTTCCTTAAAACGGGAATTTTTCTCTCGAAATAGGGAAATTTCTAGGAATTTTGAGTGTGTTGTGAGTAATTTTTAGGAAATTTGACACCAAAATGGCCGCTGTAGCTTCAATATCCAAGATGACGGTTGACAATCCACAATCCACAACCAGGAACCAGTAGCAGGAGAAACCAATATATACTACTTACAAGGATAATTGGTTTCGAATAACATTCAGAGTGTTGTTGTGCCATCTACAGTGATCTAGCATGATCGGTATTTTCTGACGATGCTGCCGTATGCAAAAAATAAATGCAATCCACTAATAAAAGCATCCCTGATACTATCATTGAAGAATTTTTATGCTGACTTAGCTTGAAAATTGAAGTCTTTGCTTAGGTGTTTAAGTGACTGAAGAAATTGATATAAAGTTTTGCCAATTTATTGTCGCCTCGTTACTAGTAAGTGTCTTGCAATAATATAACCCTTCGGTTATACATAAATATATTGTATATTCGTCTTATGAATCAAAATCTGCCACATACTCATACACTGCAGGATAAATATGTATTATATATCACTAAATATAATTTTTTTACTATCCTTTAATTTGCAAGCACTTGAAAAACTCTTAAATCTTCTATAGAAAAGCAACCAAGGTTTTCTGTATTACTGGAGCTGGGATTCATTTGAAATGATTCTTGGCTTAAGAATTTATCCATTTAGTTAAGTGTATATATTTGTTAAGATAACCAACGAATGATCACATGATAATACTGATAATTCTGCAGTGGTTATTCTTCAGTTTTTTTTATTTTTAAATTTTAAAAATTCTTATTGGTGTTATACTTTTTTTGAGTAAGATAAAAACAATGTAAAAAATTGAAAATCAGTATATGATGTTATATCACATTATTTTTATAATTAATTTTCTTGTTTTATTTCTATTTGTATATTTTAAAGCATGTTTTATGTGTTTGCCTTTTTTGTTAACTATTTTCAGACAAAATAAGCTTGAAATTTGATGAAAGAATTTATTGTATTGAATGTTTGCAATTTTATTGAAAATTCATGAAATTTTTTAGAACTATGATTCCAAAACTTAAAAATACATGATAAAATAAGTATAAAAGAAGCTGAAAATAGTTTGATGTTTGATATTTATATATTTTTTTCAATTTTATATAATCATTTGCAATTCATAGTAATTTATTAAGTGAGTCAGAACTACCAAATATTAAATGTACTACTTAGATCATAATTTTCACGTAATAACAGATGTGGAGTTTCAAGTAACTACCTACCTTCCACACCGGTGACGAACGACCAACTGTTAAAAAATCACTGTTCTTCGGTGTCAAGTGCATGTTCAGACAGGAAAGAACTGGCCGCCAGTAGGTCACGTCTTTGCTTTTACATGCTGCCACCAGAAATTTGGCGGTGTAGTGGAAAATAACCTTGTAGACGGGGGTAAGTAGACCGACACTTTCCGGCAGCCGGTACTTGCCTTCATCACTTGCCACCTCCACTTGCACCATCCATACTAACTCAACACTTATCTGGTCTTCAGCAACATGAGTCACCCCGGAGGCTTAGTAGCAACTACCGACCACTGCGCCACCACGTGCGAGGGACGCCTTAGCGATCACGGTCACTGACTTACCTACTTGACCCTCCTCCCCCCCCCCCCACAGTATGGTGCTTTCGTGTTGAAATGGTGTGCTTTAATCATTACTTCATGATGAATTCCTTGACAGACATTGCTTTGAACCATCAACTCACATGGGCCCCGAATCAGATCCTAGCCACTTGCGGTAGCCGGTGTTCTAACACGCGCACACTCCAACAAGCCACGATGGAGGTCGGCTCTGTACGTAAACTAATAAATTGATCGGAATAAATTTCACCCATTTTACAGCTGCTACCGTTATGGGGAAAGGGAGTGGATATTTTGTTTAGAAAAAAAGAAAGAAATGAAATTTTGTTTTAAAAAATGGAAGCACCAACGAGTTTCATCATCCCGTAACAAATTGTTTTCTCCCGGGTCTGCACAGGGCGCGTGTTGGATAATAGGCGTGGTTAACAAGCCGGTTTCCGAGTAAAGGTGTTCAAATACATATATGTATATATATTATTTGCTCGCTTACCGGATAACCGCCGTGAGCCCCAATTCCCCCAGCGCGCGCACCTGCCCGAGTGACGGATGTGCGTGGCAAGGGGGTGTGGGGAGAGGAAGGGAGAGAGGGCGGGAGAGGAGAAAGAGCCAATCAGGGATCGATTCACGCCCCGAACCGCATGTCATTGCCCGGCATTATGCGGCGAGGCTGAATGGCGCAGGGGACGAGCGAGTGTCCGCGCGGAAGTGCGCTGCCGAGTGGGTAGCATCTGCTTCCGACCGGCCTGCCGCCTCCTCCTCCGTGACTCTCACAAATGTACCCGCGCTCGTTCCGCTTTTCAAAACCACCCTCCACCGCCTCTCCGGCCTTCTCGCACCTTGCTCCCCCCCCCCCCCCCTCTTGGAGCGAGCATAGAGCTGTCAGGAGCCCGGCGGGTCCGCGCTCAAGCATTGCGGCCGGAGAAACCTGCATTTCTCAGCTACCGAAAACTGCAGGAAAAAATATATATGGGAACACGTAACGAACGCTTTGGTTTCACTGACCTTTTTGGAATTTTTTTATTTTTATTTTGAAGTGAAACTACTTTGGACGCGATGAGAGTAAAATTTCAAGGCTGAATTTCAATGTAATCTTTTCGTGAAACATTGTTGTGAAACTTTTTTTTTGACGCGAAAAGGACAAATAATAGGAACTTGGCCAAAGAGATATAAAGAGAACGAGTTTTAGCTCGTTTTCGATCTCCTCTTAGTGTGATGATTCGTCCACCTCCCCCCCCCCCCCCCCCCAAAAAAATAGAACTTTCGAGAGAAATAGATGAACGAATGAATAAGACAGAGAGTGTGCGCATGTACTGGTTTCAGAAAATAGATATAGGTATCCTATATATTCAGCTCTAAGTGCCTTGAATTTTATATTTGCTACCAGCGCGCTCGCGTTCCTCCTTGTTCAACCAGCAGCGTAGAGAGCGCTGTTGAGACAGTCCTTGCATTTCCCGCATAGATAGCGCTACCAGTTGTGAATTTCATGTTTTGTTCAAAGATTTGGCAGAATTGTTTGAAGAAACAGTAACACTCACAGTTTTTCTTGATGGTGTAAGAATTTCAAGAGTGAATAATATTTATTGTTAATTAATCATAAAGTATTGCCTAATAATTATTGATACTCTGAACAGTGATTTTGAAGTGAGAAATAATTTTATTTATTCATGTTTATAAATTAATTTTTTATATTAATAAAATATCAAATAAATACAAAAAAGGTAAGACTCCTTAAATACTTTAAAATGGAATGAAAGCCAGAAAAAAAGCCAGCGCCGTGTTATTTTTAGAAAGTAGTCTCTCTTTCTCTGTATTTTTACCATTTATGATATACTTACGATTCAAGGTGTGAATTGCCACAGAAGTTTCACTTCTATCACGTGCTGAGTTAAACGCACTCTTTTAGGTAGATTTCAAAGAAATACTACCTATTGTAGCCGATATCATAGTGACATTTCGGAAAATTGTTATATAGTTTTCGTTCCATGGTCCACAGACCTCGAAATCATTGTCAACACAAAAGTTTATATATACTTATGTGTAACTTTTTTTGTGGACACGATAATTGTTTCAATTTTCCACAAATAACTTCTAAAATGATACATGAATTCTAGTGGTGCAAAATCACGACCGAGTTCGTTAATGCGCAATATCCGACCAATGGATATAAATGGGAAAGGTTTTTTGAAAACCAGAAAAATCGCTGTTAACTCCCATAATATGGAAAATATCACATCAGTTGAACTTTTTATAACTCGTTGGAATAAAACCAAAGTTTTTTGTCTTAATAAGTTTTTGATACGACCAACCATAATTGTAAGGGGTTGAACAAAACAAGGATTGGAGGACATAATTAATCATAACTCCCTTCATAGAAATTCCATAGAATTCGTAAGAATTTTGTATTAATCTTAAGATTTTTATCTAAAACTTTTGTCTAAAACAATTTTTTATTAGACGAATCATTGCTGCAAGGGGTTGAAAAAATTAGAGAATTAAAAAAATAACTAATTGCTTATTATATTCACTATAAAATCCGTTAAAAATGTTTATAAATCTTATCATTTTAATCTAAAAAAAAAAATTGTCTCAAACAATTTTTGTTAAGACAAACCATTGATGCAAGGGTTTTTAAAAGGGGTTGAAATTAAAAAAAAACAACATAAATTCCTTTCCTTTTACACTATTAAATCCATTCATTTTTACTGTAAAACTTAAAAATATTATCTACAACTTTAGCCCGAAATTATTTTTATATGACTAACCATTACTGCTATGGGTGGAAAATAACAGGGGTTGAAGGAAAAAAAAATCTTCAATCCCTGGTAATATGCACACTATTAAATCCGTTTAAATCGTTTGTAAATCGTAACAATGTAATGTAAAACTTTCTGCTGAATTAATTTTCCATACGACCAACCATAACTGAAAGGGGTGGAAAATAAAAAGGTTTGAAGTAAAAAAAAAATAACTCCTTTAGCAAGGATACAATCGAATCTGTTCAAATTGTTTGAAAATCTTATCATCTTTATCTAAAACTTTTTTTCTGAAACTATTTTTGATAACACAAACCAATATTGCAAGGGGTGGAAAAAACCTGTAGTTTTAATGAGATAACAAATAAAACTTCTCTAACGAGTACACTATCGAATCTATTCTTATTTTTTTAACTGTCTATATATTGAATAAAACTATTCTTAAAGGAATATTTGTTTACTCAACCATTACTGCAAGGGGTGGAAATAACAAGGTTTGAAAGTACAAAATAATCGTTAATTTTCTTAAATAGATAGGCCTATACTTTTATATTTGTTATAATTTATTGAGTGAATCCTAAACTTCATCTAAAACTTTGGCTGAAATAGTTTTTGATGAAATGCATTCTTGTTGTAAAAAAATTGACTTGAGATTTAAAAAAAATTCAAAACTTTCTTAGTATCAATTTCGTTTGAATTTATTTCAAGCCATCTTAATATTATCTTAAACCTTGGTGAAAAAAAATATACAAGACCACTTTATTAGTGCAAGGGATGAAAAATAGTGTTTGAAGGTTAAAAAAATTAAATAATTACTTTATTTGACATATAATTTGAAATTTGTTCTAAGCTATCCAATGCGTTGTAAACTATTGGATGTTGGATACATTGAGTTAAAAATATTCGTAATACTTTCATTGCATGGAAAAGGCACAAATATTAAATCAGTCATTTTGTCATAAATATGTTATGTACATTAAGTTCTTAAAATGATACAGAAGTTTATAGAAGTTTCCAAAATATTTCCAGAATAAATAGTTACTTCGAAATATACCTACGCTTATAGGTTGTACTGATAGTTTTTTTTTCTAATTCCATATGTTTATGAAGAAATATTGCGAAATAAGGTTGTGTTTTTTGAAGTAATTATGTAACCCTTACTCACGGAGGTATGGATTCGATGTCCTAAACAATTAGTCTTCCTGGTTCGTAATTGGTTAGCAAAAACCAAACCATATCTGTATAAATGTTAATGCCAGGGGGCTTGAAATGAACTCGCCAGAATCGTAAGAAAAGGCCATCATGAAGTGATTTATTGTTAGACAAAGATGTTAGCAACACATCAGCAGGGAATTAGCGTTAAAATTAATTTAATCCAGAAACAATATTTTGATATCCAAAAGGAAAGTGATATATTAACATGGCAAACATGGAGTGCACACTCTCTAACTCCTACCTCCGTGGCGTATCGCTGCTGTGATAACGGGTAATGAACTTCCATTAAGTGGCCACGACGGTAAAGTCAGGAATAAAAGTTTCATTAAGAAAATTTCTCCGACTACTCTTGAGTAACATATAACGTTTAGAATATAACAGAAGCAAAACCCAACAACAAAACTGAAATATAATGTAATTACAAATAAAACCAAAATAATGACATTAAAATACTATAATCAACATTTAGAGTCAAGTTTTAAACCAACAATTTTATGATTATATGTGACTCAATAAGGTATATCTAAAGGTACTTTTGGAATAAAAACTTAACAAGACAAGCATTATTGGTTTCCCGTCACATTGCGTAAACATCTCTAGCAAAACAGTGCTACTTTCTCTTTATAAAATTTTTCAAACCGTTTCAATACGTATATAAATGGCCAAACAAACGAGCAAGCAAATAACTGCCGCAAGGATCGCAGATCACAATGGTCCAGAATTGAACTTTACTCAATTACCTGAGAAAAAAGAATCCTCGGTACATTCTACCAGCATTTGATTTTCCATTGGCCGATGGGAGACAAGTTCTTCCCCCACCTATACTCACTGCTGTTGTTCGGAAGTTTACCATACAAATAACATCACTGGCTAACACTGGAAGACTCACATTTTTTTTATTACATTTTCTATATAAGCAGTTCAAATATTCGTATCAGCTTATAGACGCAGGAAGTAAATGTCGTGAAAATAATAGAATTTGTGCGTGACATGGCAAAAATATGCTTTTTATTATTTGCAATGTGTTCAGATAATGGTTTTCAACTGTTTCTTTTGAACTTATCAGCGCAGCCGTACGTAACGGAAAGATAAACTCCTTATTTTGAAGGGAATAACTGACTAAACTGCATAATTTTTTCAGGTGCTGTTTCCTAAGTATACTTAGCCACCAATTATTAGTTTTATACTTCATTCGCTATAACACGCAGCAAAAAAAAAAAAAAAAAAACATTGCAAGGCGTTTTTCATGTTTAGCAGGTGATTTATTATAATAATGGTCGTTATGTATTTATTATATTATTTTTTAAGTGCCTACCAACAGTCATGACCTTTAATAGGCAGGCACTTAACAAATATTACACACAATAATACACACATAGTAGATCACAGATACAGTCACAAAAAAAAGACATCACAAAATAAAACATGATACAACAAGCACATGAAAAGACAAAAAAAAAAGAGTCCTAAACAAAGGAAACAAAAAGATTATCATCAATTTTAAATTAATTCTAACAAATGAAATAACAATATTTATATAAAATATTTATATTAAACGCATAACAAATGGAGCTCAAATGTATTTCATTGAGATTATAGTCTTCATAAATGCAACAATGATTGATTAAAACCATCATAAATTATATATGTAAAGTAAAATTATATTACAATTAATTATAAGTAAAATTTTAATATTATTAATTTTAAATTAATTCTAGGTTATAAAGAAGCAATAAAATATTTCCATGAAATAGTTACTTTGCTGCATAAAAACTGAGAGCTCAAAATGTCTTTCACTGAGATTTTTGAATTTAGAAACGTGCCCAAATCTTTTAAACAATCATTGCTATTTTTAGTGTAAAGTTTGGACAGCTTATTTTTTATGTGAAATGTTCGAAAAAAAAGTTATGTTCTATGTCTGAAAGTAGGAACTCTTACGTCCAATTTTATTCAGTATATCACTGCTGTGATAAACATTAGTGAAGCAATTTATTACAAAAACAGTATCTGCCACTTTTCTCCTGAACTGCAATGTATGCTGCTCAAGATTTCTAGGGATAGGATTATAATTTACTTAATATTTGTTAAATATTATTCAAATATATTCATATTCATATCCATATATTGAAACATTTTCTTTTGTATATTTTCAAGTTGTATATTCTCGGTTGTAATAATTATTGAGTTCCATATGGTATTGAAGGATATATATTTTTTTCTTAATGAAACTAGGTAGTTAATGTAAGCGCACGAAATGGGCACTATGCATTAAGGGTCAAATATAAAATAGACGTTTACTAATCGTTGGTGTAAATAGTCGTTTGCTGAGAATCGGGTTCAGCGCGCGCTCGCACGTACATTATGCGTGGCTTTCGGAACTGCTGTCTCGAAAAACACTCTTTGTTTTTGGCGTATTTTCCTAAGGAATACATGCTTAGGACATCATTTACTTGTTTGTATAAAGGTCTATGCATATTCTTTTATGTAAATATGTAAGCGTATGTTCATGTACATGTATGTATATACACTATGTATATGCGTGTCATTATTAATTTTGTCAGGTTCTTACTGATTTAGGTTGTATTTGATATTAGGGTGTTTTAATTTTTCTATATTTTTTTTTTGTTTAATTGGTTAATATTAAGTTAGTAACACCATCATTTTAACTAGGCTCTAAATTTAAAAAATACAGCAAATACTGGCCAAATATTCAGTGCTTCCGTTATTTAAATGATATCGATTAAGCTTCAAAATAAAATGTAACGTTTATCACGGATTTTTATGTTTTATGAAATATCTATTAACTCGTATAGTTAATAGATTTTAGTAAAATCCGAAATCTATAAATTGTTTAATCCATACTCATTGAAAAAATATTTTGCTGAATATTGGTGAGCAACACTTTAATATGGACATAAACTACATAATCAGGGCTAATGTAAGAAATACGCTTTTATAAAATCAAAATATCTTTATAAATATAAAATTCTAAACTTTATTAACAATAATTTTAAAAAATTGTCAAAAATTTTAACACTTTTTACTCAGTTTCAAAATATAATTGTATAATAGTAAAGCACCCTTGCTTATATAAATTAATTTTATATCTCGTGATTTAAAAAATGTTTTCAAGAAAAAAGAATATATCCTAACGTAATTGACAGATGTTATAATTTTTCTTGTGTCATATATTACATAATCAGCAGTCGAAATTCATAGTGCAATTGATTTAAACGGCAACGTCTATGCGAGTAGGTCTGGGTTATAATCCTGGGTAAGACATAAATGGCCTAATTTTGGTTGATTGAAACTTTATTGGAAAACATCTAATCAACGATTTACATTGAAATTAATATATTAAGTTTTAATAACAATATTTAAATTATATTCAGAAATAACAGAATTTCAGATTCTTTTCATACATCGTTGAAATAGTTTTTTTTTATTAAACTCTCACTTGTGGACGTCACAATATCAATTAAGCAACAGTGGATAATTTTTCCAACACTTTTTAAATGGTTTAAGACTGAAAAACGTACTACTAAATATAAAAAATAAATAAAACTAAACCATACGAGGAATAAATTATCTATGTTATAGCAAAAGTCTGTTATTTTTAAAAGTGATATAAAATAACGAAATTTTATAAGCTTATCTGCAAACTTATAAAATTATTTTTAAATATAAAACACCGTCGCTGCAGTTATGTGCATTTATAAGTTTTAACATATTATTTATGATAAGAACGGTTAGAAATAAGTCGTAAATTGCCGTTCACGAAGAAAGAAAACGGTTTATTTTTTTTTAATTTCTTTAAATTAATTTGCAAAAATTAATTTATTGTACAGCAGTAAAACTACCAATGTGAGGATTTGAACTTATAGTATCTTATTGTTAAGTCTGGGATGCTTTACCAAATGAACCATTTAACCAATAGTGACTTCAATACAGAAATAAATTTTAAATGTTGTATTGTTGAAACACATCTAAAGCATTTTTAAATACATCTGTAAACTTAAACTATAAATAAACAAATATTCAAACTTATATAAATTTATAACCAAACCGAGTTCGTAACTTGTCAGTAAGAATTATAAGCCAGCGGAAACACGAAGCCATATAATTTTTGTCCGAATATGACGCGCTCACATGATCGTAAAAGAATTGGCATAAAATAATTCATACCCAAGCCATGGGTTTTTTATCATTTGCAATTCAATCAAGAGTAATGAATGCATTTAAATAAGCCAACTCTCTAAAACACTTCACCAAATTTGTTAAAGTAAATTTAAGTAATTTTAACAGATAACCCTTTCTGTATGTACATTTAATTCGTTTTCACTAGCCTCATATGGTAAATAAGAATATAAATTCGTGTTTTGTCAAAACATATACTTAAACATCAGAGAGAAATTAAAACGTTATAATCATAAATGTTTTGCCACTCTCGAGAGCAGAGGCCGTATTTAAAAAGTTTAAAACTAATATTTTTACATCATTTTGTGTTTTAAGTGCAATGTTTTATTTACAAACATACAATAAGTTATTTCTATCTTATAATAGAGAATTTTAGAGCGATGAAAAAAAAACGTTTTCTTTCATTGAAACTTGCCCACTTGTCTTACTATGTCAAAACATATATAATAAATGTATGTGACAACACTAAAAAAAATTATTTTCTTGAAAATAAACATGTTTTGGGCCCAACAACTCATATAAATACCTTAAGGTGTCATAGTAATATTACAATTGGAACAACTAAGGATCATTTTCGAGACAGTAGTTCCGAAAGTCAATTCCAAAGTGCATGTGTGAGCGCGTGAGGAACCATAAAACATACTAGACAATTCGTAGTAATCGGCCACATCCCCCACCGATTAGTAAATTTATAAATGCTATTTTACTCCTAATTCACATTTTATACGCTTACATTACCTACCTAGTTTCATTAGGAAATAAATATTTTTTATCATTCGTTAACGACAAAAAATGTACTAAGCCATCTGCCAAGTATGAGAATCGCATAGCTATGTATTATTATTTTTATACTGTATCAAAGTGAATGAATTTTTTTTTTAATCTGAACCAGTTTTTCAGTACTTTGCCAGTGATAATGCAAACATTTAACCTCGACAACGTGAAAATTCATGTGTTTTCATGTTGCAAATAAAATTATAGTACAAAACTTGGACATTAAATTTAACATAGAATTCTTTAAAATAATGCCGAGCGTGATAAATATACGAAAATTGTGTTTTCAACTAATTACTCCTACCATGTTCCGTATACCTAGAACTAAGATGTTTATACATAAAAAACTTAACCATTGGAGGCTAAGTACTTTAGGAAGAGAACCTTAAAATACATAATGCAGTGTGGTTTGGTTAGTTTCTTCACAATGACGAGTTTATTTTGACGCTGCGTACGGCTGCTCAGGCCGTATCTCACATGACCAAAAGTGGTGGGCATTAATACCGACTCCATATAGTGTCTTGGTCATAGAAGAGCGTCATGGATCTAATAACTGTTTTGAGGCCACATTTGAAGGAATCGGTCATGGCCCGCATGTTGAATAACCATCCTAGCATTTGCACGGAATTGTTTTCGTGGATCCGTGAAAAATAATTAAAATCAGAACTAATATTCTAAAACTGGGAAAGCGCGCTGATGGTAAAAATGCGTGAAAACACGACTGGTATCTACATAACTCGTCATCCGACACCTGATATGCAGATATTATTCTCAATGCAGACTGCAGCACTATTCACAATACACGTATGCTTTTTATAAATAGTGCGGCAGTTAATGTTTTGACTATGCTACAACTGAATAGATTTTGGAGGACTTACATTGAGAAATTTTCTTACATTGTTAAAAATATTCATAAGTTTTACGAACGAGTTTGTTTACAAATTGTCTATGGATCTATCGTAAATCTACGAATATTGAAATCAGTTTTTTTTCAACCAGAACTCACACTAATATTCTTACAATATTCATGTGTTTTTTTTAATATTTTACAATAAAAACATTTTAAGTCTTTAGCAAATAAACATCTTACTAATGCTCAATTTATGTTCAGCCTGTTAATAAAGGAACGGGTAACTCGTTACTGGAAGTCGTAATCTAGAATCAATTATACGAATATATAGCGGGAATTCAATGCAAAAATAGTCCTGCAAAAATTCACAAAATATATTGGTAGCTCATAAATACAATATTTTCTTGAATTCAAGCAACTGTAAGTTCACACGAAAAAATTCTTAAAATTATATAATTAGATTTTGTTCTGAAGCGTTTTCCAAGGTTTTAATACGATTATAAAGTTTGAACGGGACAAAATTTTTATTTAAAATAACGAATTGTGTTTAAGATGGAACCTTGAGCGTTTGGATAATGTTTAAATAAGCTGAGTTGTAGAACTACCGCAATTTGTATCGCTATTTTTGATGAGTTCATTGAAATCATTGGGGGTAATACTACTATCCCATACATTTTTATTACTAGTTGTCCCCTAGTGGTTTATTTCTATTATTTTTTTATTATCGAGAAAATGTTTTCAGTTATTGTATAACTTTGTTGAAATGACTATTTTTCAAATGCATACGGTTCTATGTTGAATACTAGTTCTATATGTTCTATATGTGTGTGTGTGTGTGAGTGTGCATGTGTGTGCAGGTGTGTATATGTATATTTCTATTTGTGTATATGAATGTGGGGTTTCAAGTCACATTTTCGTGATGAATCTGCAGCAGAAGTTGTTGATCGAATTGAGACTCGGCGTGCATATCTATATATAATGTATGATTCTTAAACATGAGCTCAGCTACATTCTGTAAAACATAGTATGTATATTTAATTTTGTGTTCTAGCTTGTTTATGGAAGGGAAAATATATAATTTTTCGACAAAGCAAATGTTGCCTCACGCAAGGTACGTCATGTCGTCCACGCCAACCACTCCTCTAGCGGTCACAAAAAGCGAATGTCATTAAAGAGTAAAAACCACGTTTAGGTCTAGCGTCACTTCCACGTCTACTTCATAACAACCTACTCCAAACGAAACTCTCAAACTGTACTCCCCTCGCAGCAAACACCGCCTCCAGAACGTCTCACAGCAATTTGTTCTCCTGCAGAAATGAAGTAATGAGACAAATTGTAAAAAAATTAATCTGTGTTCTAACGAAGAGCCTCCCCTCTTTATTTCGATAAAGAAAGGTAAAGTTTTATTGCTTCCGCTTCAAACTTCAGCTTCCCTTACCTCATTTATAAAAACTTTTCTTCGATGAAACTTTCACCCTCGTCTCGAGGAAGCACTACGTCCAAGGAATAACGAGGCAAGTCTGCCATCAACTGCACGAAGCCGTGGTCGCGAAGTTTCACTTCGTCCGAAGAATAACGAAACAAGTCTGTCACAACTGCACGAAGCCACAACCGCGAGGAACCATTACGAGTAATAACGACACAAGTCTGCCATAAACTGCCCGAAGTCATGGTCGCAACAAAGCACAACGTCCGAAGAATAACGAGGTAAGACTACCATAACTGTTCGAAGCAGCGGTCGTGAGGAAGCACTATGGAGAATAACGAGGTGAGGTTGCCACAAATGCACGAAGCAGCGGTCGTGAGGAAGCACTATGGAGAATAACGAGGTGAGGTTGCCACAAATGCACGAAGCAGCGGTCGTGAGGAAGCACTATGGAGAATAACGAGGTGAGGTTGCCACAAATGCACGAAGCAGCGGTCGTGAGGAAGCACTATGGAGAATAACGAGGTGAGGTTGCCACAAATGCACGAAGCAGCGGTCGTGAGGAAGCACTATGGAGAATAACGAGGTGAGGTTGCCACAAATGCACGAAGCAGCGGTCGTGAGGAAGCACTATGGAGAATAACGAGGTGAGGTTGCCACAAATGCACGAAGCAGCGGTCGTGAGGAAGCACTATGGAGAATAACGAGGTGAGGTTGCCACAAATGCACGAAGCAGCGGTCGTGAGGAAGCACTATGGAGAATAACGAGGTGAGGTTGCCATAAATGCACGAAGCAGCGGTCGTGAGGAAGCACTATGGAGAATAACGAGGTGAGGTTGCCACAAATGCACGAAGCAGCGGTCGTGAGGAAGCACTATGGAGAATAACGAGGTGAGGTTGCCACAAATGCACGAAGCAGCGGTCGTGAGGAAGCACTATGGAGAATAACGAGGTGAGGTTGCCACAAATGCACGAAGCAGCGGTCGTGAGGAAGCACTATGGAGAATAACGAGGTGAGGTTGCCACAAATGCACGAAGCAGCGGTCGTGAGGAAGCACTATGGAGAATAACGAGGTGAGGTTTCCATAAATGCACGAAGCAGCGGTCGCGAGGAAGCACTACGAGGAATTACGAGGCAAGGAAACCAGCAACTACAAACCCACGGCCGGTGGTGCTTCAGTCGCTCACGATATTTGCTCCATGTCTCCTGCGGGAAGTGCCTATTGCTGCTACACTTATCATCAGCTATATTATTTTTGCATTGTGTAAAATCATTTATTTTATAGTGGAAAGAAGTGTATGTGTACGGGGGTGTTCTGGCGCTACCCTATAGCCTCTAAGTGAGGTGCAGTCACCCCAGTCAACAGATTGTTGCCAAACATATGTCATTTGGGTATGCAATTAAGTCGTACAGTGGATGGAATGATGATGGTGGCATCGTCTGCTGGCGGCAGCCATCTTGGTGACGAAGCTTGAAGAAGGCAGCATCAGTGGTTTTTATTTGTACAAAATACTTGCGGTGGATGGTGACCGAAACAAGGGACTTAAGCATGTTAAGAGTAAAAAGTGTAAAACCTAGCCATTGGTGATAAATTTGAGCTAGTGTTTCAGTTCTCGCCAGTGATGTACCAACATCTAACCTTTGTAACGAACAAATTCATGCGTTTATTGTTACAAATAAAACTTACAATATGGAGGGACATCACAGAGAAGCCACAAAACCCGAGACACTTGCCTCATCAGAGTAACGGTCAGCAGATACACAAGTCAAGACTGTCTTCTGCATGAAGCTGCCTGGGCAACCCCACAGATATCACCAAACCGTGGCACTCATCACATCAGGAAAAAAATTGCAGTAAGTTCGCTAGTGAGGGTGTAGCCTGCAGGGCGATTTCTGGGTCACCACACAGATGTCACGAAAACAGCGACTTCTCTACAAGAAAGTAATGGCCACTAGCCATGCTATTTGAGGGTGTCGTCTGCATTGAGCTGTCAGGGTCACTCCAAATATGTCACTGAACCTTCAACCCTCGCTCCATGAGAGTAACAGCCAGTAGGGACGCCAGTCGGACGTGATGTCTGAGTATAGCTATCTGGGCCATAACACAGATATTACCGAACCCGAAAACCTCGCTACATTACAGTAATGTACAGCTTAAAAGCTATTAGAAGGTGACTTATTCATGGACTTGTCTAGTCACCTCGACACACGAGAGTAACGACTAGTAAAACACGTTTGTGACAGCGTTGCTTGCACGGAGCTTTCAGCGCCTCCTCACAGATGTAACCGAAGCTGCAACCCTCGATAAATTACAGTAATGGCAAGTAGGCACGCTGGTAGAGTGTTTCATAAACATGGAACTATGTGATAGACTACACAGATGTCATCAAACTTGCGGCACCGCCACATGACAGTAACAGCCAGTAGGCATGCTAGTCGAAGTTGTTCTTTATTCTACGTAACATGGGAGAGATGGTCATTTATTCAAAATTGACGTCGGTTTTCCTTGAATAATTGTATTTCCTGCGTCGCGAAAAGAGGTCCGAGCTTGGGCATCCTTTGCACGCCAATGGACTATGTCATAAGTTCGGCCAACGGGTTGGTTACGAACATTCGCGCAGATATGCGGCATTCTCCACGCTCTGCCGAAACACACGTGTACCGTGCTTGGTGCCAGCATACGATGTGTGTTTCGTTGTAATCCGCGGGACTGGTGGGCCACGGTAACATTCAGTGGCGTCAAAGACAATGTACCACTTAACATTTAATGTGTGCGTTAAATAAACTTTTTTTTTAGTTTCTGTCATACATAAATATTTATTTTTGGTTTCAAGCATTAAAAACTATCTAGGATTTGTTCAATAGTTATTTCATTTAAACATGGAGTAAAATAAAGTTGTAACGTCAATGTTGCAATACTTGTGTTTTTCCATAGCAAACATAAAACCGCAGAGATACATATGCTACGGTAACAGTTCCTAATATCAAATATTGTCTATAACTTAATTGTAAATAGTTTTGGTCACTAACACACCCAGATATGTTAAAAGAAAATCGTGCCACTAAAATTTCACATTATTTAATACTTATTATAGTTAAAACTACATCGCAACATATTATTTGTTTCATATCACGAACCGATACACACGTGGTATATAACGTAGCATCGGTGCGATAAATACCGTCCGAAATGTGTGTGTTCATACTCAAAGGTTACGGCACATGACGTCACAACGTCAGCAATAGTCGGAGTTTAACGAAACAATGTATTGCTCGTAATCACGCAGCTTCTTCCTGCGGTAATCACCACGACCTTCGATGCTTACCGCGTCTTGCATCGCAGAACGAGAGTTCATCATCAGCCCGCAGGGGGTGAGGAGTTGTTAGCGCGCTCTCGGTGTGTAAAGAATAAGGAAATAAGTTTGTATTTACCCAGTTTCAGGTGTTTTGTTCGTGACGACGAGCACTCGGGCGCTCGAACCTCGCTTTCTGGAGGAATGCCGCGCTGCAAGTGTGCGGACTGTGGACATGCCCGGCTCTTGCGCGCGTCGTCCCGCGTGGCGCGGGTAATGAAGAAGACACCGCGATTAGCTTCGTTCGACTCGCGGTGGACTACCACCCCCCACCTACCCCTCCACCCCCACAGAGGCTACAACTCAAAGGCGAGGACGTCGCGTTGCTTTGTGAGTCTCTCCGGGGCCCGCCGTGGGACTTCACAAGGGACCCCCTGTACGCGATACCTCTGTCCACAGGGACGTGGCCAGGGGAGGTCCGTGAGTGGAACACTCTCTTCCAGGATTTAAATGATAAAAAAAATACTAGTGAAGAAAGAGTAAGAAAATTACAGCAACTTTAACCACATTAGGTTCTAGTGAGCTTTATTAGGACGGATAATTGTTATCGTTATAGTGGGCTACAATAAATGCATTTCCTTCCCAGCATCTAGCCCAAAGTATTCGTCCATATTCGGGCTTGTTCACTTCTAGATGCCTATATTCATAACTCCGGCGGTCATCTTGTATGATGTCACGTCCGCCATTTTGTTTTTCCGTTATTTTGAAAATTTGTATTTATCATCCTTGATAATCGGTAAAACTTTTAAAATTAATAAAAAAATCAAGTATAAAAATAGTGATTGATTTGATCCCTTCCTGACTTCAGGTAGATCCTTGGTAAATGAAAAAATGTTTATTTTAGGTAAAAAAAATATTCAATTAAATATGGTGTAACATTATTAAAGCGGCTTACATTCCTCATCCACCAGCCTCCAGTAAGCCTGCCAGTGAATTGCGGAACTTCATCTTGCCCCTTCGCTCGGCAAGCTGTGCTGTGAACCGCGGCGTGGGTTACTGCTCGCACGCTGTGTTCTCGCTGCGAGTACGCTCGGTTCTGCGAAGGCGCCTCTTCCCTCTCGCAAACGGGTTGTGCACGACCTGTCCAACCATAATGCGTAGCGGGACTGAATTCTGCCCCATCGCTGAACAAGATGAACCTTGTAGAGAAAATCTACTACTGCTACTGCACTCTCGCTACAAAATACACTCTGTTCTGCGAACGCGCGTCTTGCTGCTTACCCCTGGAAGGTGAGTGACTCCGCGCATCTCCGGTGCGTTGCGGGACTGCATCCTGCCCCTTTTCACGGCAGGCTACAGTGTCCCGTGCTGACCGCTCCTGGGAGAAACACGAGTGCGTGTGGGACTTCGTTCGGCAGGCTGTGCTCTTATTGCGCGTGCGCCGCGACTTCACAGCATGGACAGACGATTCTAATTGATCGGTATTTCCGGGGGGTGCACGCATTAAACTCTTATATAGTGAAAAACACTATTTTTTTATTGTGCGTATGGCGACGAAAAAATTTATTTTGCACAATATGCTATTGCTCAGCTGTTGCTGGGCATATGCTCAATTTTTGTTAGTATTTGTTTTAATTTTTTTTTGGCAAACTGGATGTCTTTTTTTTTCAGGGTGATTCATGTTTTGATGGATAGTTCTATTGTTATATATTGTGACAGAATAGGTATTTATTTTAAATTGTTTAATTTTGTTGTGATTGTGTAATGTTAAGGACTTATTTTTAATATTTTTTCTAAATTTTGTTTGTAAAAGCTACAAGTGTGCAACGATTTGGGACGAAAATGAAGAGACTCGAGGTTTTTTCTAAAATTACAAAGACTATAGCAACGAAATTATTAAGTTATTCACTTAATCAGTCATGTTTGTTTTGGGAAATAACCAAATCTAAGTTATGTTCGCACTGAGGTGTGAAATAAATTTTCTACTAGTATGCACTTCTTGCTACGGTCATCTATAATCACCGTCGTTTGGCGAAGGTCACTCTGATCTTCTTTGGGCAGACATGGTGTGAAGTCACGCTTGTCTTTGTGCAAAGTAATCCACCGTAATCTATGTGGTGTAAAGTATTTCCGCACCGCCTATTGGGAAAGTTTTGTGGCGCATTCTCCCTGGAATCATGTTATTATTTTAATTTATAAATCTTATTGTTCTTTAATTTTTTTATTATTTTACTGGCAGTCCTGATGAGGTTTCTACATCTGCCATGCGCCCCAAATGTTTCTCAACTGATTCCTGGAGTGAGGGCGAGTGATTCTCCCCTGTTACTAACAACTAATCCAGGAAAGTTTATTTAATCTTTTGACGAGAAGCATGATTAAAGCATGTGCACGTCTCGGTTAACACATTAAAAATTTATAAATGAAACCAATCATCGAAACCTTAAATTTGTGTAAATAATCATTTTCATATTTTGATATTTTAGAGTAATTCTATTGCTCTTTTGTTTACTGTGATGAGCCCCCACTAACAAATAATTTTAACAAAACACATATTTGATAAAGTAATAATGTAATCAAACAAAGTAATTACTCATTTTTGTGATAAAACTACAAATGTTTTGTTAGCTAATGTTTATGTAATAAATACTATACATCTGACCCCTGAAATTATGTAGTGGTTAATGTTTTCTTTCAGGACTTAAACCCTTCGTTGTTTTTTTTCACTTTTAAACTTCTGTGTATTTTGTTAATATACAAACAATTTGTATGTTAATAATATTAACTTCTTCCCTTTTTGATGTGGCGAACCAGTCGGCCTTTTGTACTCTTGATTCTCATTGTGCATTCAATATGGAATTACATTGAGCGTAAGGTCATCGATAGCTTTCACTGTTGGACTTTTCCATCTTCGTTAAACCTAACAGAGGTGGGAAAGTCGGAAGAAAAAGGTAAAAAAGACTTTTTTGAAAGATATTTTCAATTACAGTCGTCATAAAAATTTAAAAACAATTCACCAATACATTTTAAATTTGTGTATGATACAGATTTAATTAGTAGGTAAATAACCCTTGAAAATAGGTAGATATATGGCTGGTTATGTCAAAAACGATTATGTTCTAAGTATTGAAGTGTGCTCATTTTGGTAACTTTCGGTTGATATGCTCCCAGACAATGTATATAATATTTTGAACGTTAAACGCTCATACCTCATTATTTTGAACACTGCAGAATTTTCTAAACAGTTTTCACTAGTTTTCCGGATGGACAGAATAATGTACTGCACATTGTGACATTTCATTTTCCGTTCAGTATAACACAACATTCCTTGAATCGCAATGGTAACTGTCTGTAGTTACAGGCACACTCTTTGACAAGCAGGAATACATATATTTTTAGTTCGCCTATAATGTTCTGGTTATTGTGTCGTGTAGTAGTTAAATTTTGGTTTTTTTTAATTTTCAGGTAACGATGCTTACACTTGAAAAGTGGTGCGACGAGCATCCATTCGTACCGTATTTACATATTATTAATTCATAATATTAATTCATGTTTTATCTGTGTTTTGATGTACAACTTATGGAAAAACACTTTTCACATTAAATCTGCATAGTAACAATATTGACAATAATACCCTAATCCTATATTTGTGTAATATTTTTCAGTTTATTTTGGGGAGTTTATTGTCAGAATCTTAAATATTACCCTTGAATTACCTGTTACTTAGCAGTATTCATCAATAAAAAATTACTTAATTTAACTAATAATATTTTTGTTGCCATGTCAGAAAGAAAATTTTGTGATGTAAAGATTTTAGGTAGCCACCAATATTAATGAAATTAGAATGTGTATACATATACAATGCACACAAAACCTAATATGTAATTACTAATCATACCTTATCATTCATCAAATTTAGGCAATCAATCATCTAAAGGGAGTGTGGTAATCAAAATTTGTGTATGAAATCAATTAAATGCATTTTAACCAATATTAATTATACGGATAATCATCAAACCAATCTCGTATCACTAAAAATAAAATTCTTAATTTTTTTATGAACTGCGAACAGCTTACAATATGAAATAAATAATTTCTTAAGAAAATATCGGGTTAGTTGTTGAACATATTCGTTATAAATATACAATTAAATTATATGAAGTAGACAGCTTTCCTACTCCAGGACACCGTATTCGATGCCATCTGAGTTAAAACTGTAATATTTTTGGTTATAGGCATAAACTTTCAACAACCATGGTATTGAGACGTTTTATACAGAATTAATTTTTTTTGTTAGTAGTATTTAAATGGGTTATATTAAAGTCTTAAAATGTTTAATAGTTCCACACCACTCTCTTAAGCTCCAAAAAATATTCTGGCAGCATTGAGATAAACAAACAATGCTGCGTTGTTTTAATGTTTCGAGTCGCTCTCTTACGCACCCAGACTTGAAATGGCTCGACCTTTATGGTTATATCGGGTTTAAAAGCACTGAGTCCTACTACATCTGTACGGGAGCGTTCAAGTATTACGTAATGCAATTTTTTGATATTTTGACACCCCCTCCCCCCCATGTAACGCGCCGTAACGTTTTTCTGTACCCCCCTCCCCCCTAGTAAAACGTTACGTAACCCCAAGTGACCATTTTTACCTAAAAGTCACAATTATGTAACGTAACGTACCGGATTAAGTCACTAAAATACCTTTGTTATTGTTTTAATCGCGTTAATGTTATTTACTAACATTTGAAATGTCTTGTTTTTAAAAGCATGAGCTTTCTAATGTTTTTTTTTGTCCTAATAAATTTTTACTACTCAATCATACATTTAGCAATCATAAATTTAATTACGTCGTTTTCCTGACTTGGCTCTGTCATTACACATTTTTTGCTTTATCCGCCATTGTTCTTCTCATGCATTCTCCTATTTTAGCGTTTTACTAATAAAGCTATTAAAATCAAATAACAAATTTTATTTATAATAATTATTTTTACCTTTGGCAATGCAATTACAAACATAAAACTAACTGCAATAAAATATATTTGTCAAAATATAATCGTATTTAAGAATACGATTGAACGAAAACGAAAATGAAAAAACATTTAAAATAAAATTAGTCATAATTAAAATAAGTAGATTGTAAAAAAACAATTCAATTGGAGTTTTACTGCTCCTCTGTCCATGGGTTTGCCAGCCACTCAGATTCTTTCATTACTGGCATCCGGAGAGCAGACGAAGAGGGTTCCGGAATTGTTAACCCACTTGCATCAACTTCGTCTTCGTCGAGCCAATCGGCATCCTCAGACGATGTTTCACAGCGACGCACAATGCAGAGAAGCTCATTTTCCCTTCTTGCAGCAAGTCGCTGTGGCCGTACTCAACTTTCACGAAGGTCTTGGGCAGTCTTGCCATGCATGTAACGATTGTGCATTTGCACACTCTTGTGGGATGTAAAATAAACCCCACAGGTTGAACATACTCGGTTCTTTAGGTCATATTGTACTGATGGGCAAAATAAATCGTAAGGCATCTGCTTGAACCCTTCTAGAGCAGGCGACAGATCAACAGACAACCTCACAAGAAGTGGCGAAAACTTGCATGATCCTTTGTCTATCTGACCAGGTACCACGAGCTTGTTAGCGGTTTGAAGGATTGGGCAGGGTGGCGGCAGGAAAATTTCTGGAAAGACAGATTTTAATGCACTCTTCAAGTGGGAACAGCAGGATTCATCCGCGCATTTAATAATTTGCAAGAAATATTGTGATTCACGGACGTCAGCGCTATACCACGCCATATTAGGTTCTGCTGAATCCTGCAAGCTATCTTCAGGGTTTCTATATTCCGCCGAAACATCCTAGTTGTCAATTTTCATACAGTCGGTCGAGTGCTTGGATCACATAAACGAAAAGGGTTGCCATCTTGGGAGAACAAAATACGAACAATTCAATCGGGAATCCCCCGTAAAAAATAAACGAAAAGGGTTGCCAACTTGGGAGATTTTAATTCACTAGTTTTTTTATTAACCTTTCAGACCAATCCTATTTCGTACCACAACATTACTGTTGTGATGAGAGAAAATCTCACACATAGAAAACAGTGTATTTTGAATATCAATACCTATATAATTTCTAATATGGCGATTGGAGTCTACGTTGACAACCGAAGTATAACGAAGCCATCCGAATAGCTGTATTTTTTTGTTTTAACTACTTTACTGGAGTGACGAGAAAAACTATCACAGCTGTTGATATATATATATACACATTTGGAGTTAAAAAAACAATAATCATTAATTCTGTAAAGCAAGCAGAAGAAAATTTTGTGAAGGTAAAAAAAAATTAAGTTATTATGCCATTTGAAATTTTGAAAAAAAAAAAGTTTTAAAAAATGCGTGAAAGAATCTGTCTCTACGTGACCGTTCTGAAGAGTAAAAAAAAACAATAAAAAAAACAATGTGTCGTAACGCGTAGGTCAAACCCCCCTCCCTCCCCTGTAACGCATCGTAACGTTTTACAAGACCCCCCCTCCCCCCCAAATTCGTTACGTAATACTTGAACGCTCCCTGTACACAAATGGAATCATGACAGAGGCAAGCCACCTCAGCAACCACGGCCATCGGTGAGCGTGAGTTGACCATTTGATTTTAAAATTGTTAATTATTGCGCATCAAAGTACTAAATTTAGTTGAATGCCTAATTGCTAAATAAATGCTACGTCATGTAGGAATAAAGCTCTTGAAAATTATTTTACGTTGCTTATAATATTGGTCAAGGTGTGAAATGCGGTACTATCCTTACTAATATTATATATGCGAAAGTAACTCTGTCTGTCGCGCTTTCACGCTAAAACTACTGAACCGATTTAAATGAAATTTGGTACACAGATATTCTAGAGCCTGAGAAAGGACATAGGCTACTTTTTAATGCGAAAAAAGGGCTGTAAGAGGTTTAAAGAGGGCGATGAAAAGTTGTATGGAAGTATCGTCATTTTTAGAGCTAGAAGCTTGAAACTTATTTTTTAGGCTGTTGATTCGATATAAATAAATATGACATTCAAATTTGGTAAATGTTTTACCCTCAAGGGTGTAAAATAACAATAGGGAATAGGGGATGAAAGTTTGTATGGAAATATGTAAGGTTTATGTGAATGTTTTATAAGTTTGCGACAAGAGACAAAATATTAGAGCTATTCTGATGTATCATTTACGGAGTCATTACAAAATGTGAAACTGAAGTTAACGCGAGTAAGAAACTTGCCAACCTCCGCGCCGTACACAATGAGCGCTGTGCAGCACTGGGGGGGGGGGGGGGGGGGGGGGGCGGCGTGGTACGGAGAGATGTAGGTGGGGAAATATGCCTGTGTGCTTACCCGAACGGGCATAACACGTGAGGGCAGACGACTGTGCCACACGCATGCGAATACTGATATTTTTCCGCTGCAAATTCATTATTATTCACTGCAAATTGATTACAATTAAATTTGCTTACACGATTTTTTGTTTATTTAATTAATGTTCTTCATGAAATAAACTCATATTAATACTTTATACCTTATGTATTTATATACTTAAATAATTTAATAAGCTTTTTGCAGTGAAACACTGCAAAAAGCTCATTAAAGTATTTATACGTATGTGTCTTATCTGTAAAATAATTAGACTAAATAATTAAAAATGCTACCCAAAGACACTATTCCACGCGGACGAAGTCGCGGGCACAGCTAGTATGTTATATACAGGCATATGTATCGTAAAGCAAGCAAAAAAGTCTTAATTGTCAAGAAAACTAATGTGCGAGTGTTCGAAGATTGGCTTATATTCAGTTTATATATTTCACTCAAGGAAAAAAAAACTGCTTTACTTCGCAAAAACTGCCATGTTTCAAAATATATTCATTTTGTTTCAGTTTCTAAAATAGCTTTTTACTACAGCCCTAGGTGCACTTTGGTATAGACGCTATACTGGATAGTGTATGGGTAATGGTAGTGACTTACTGCGGGCATTTCTTTTTGTAAGATTTCACACTTAATAATAGTTCCGTAGGGTACTACCCCAACACTGATATTAATGCTGATTCTTCAGTCACATATTGTAGTAATGGTTGCTAGACGTAGAAGAATGTTTCGTACTGAAGGCGATTGGTGCATGGAAAATATTACGACAAAACTAATTTAACTGTACATATTTATTTTTGATGCTTCTTTTTAAGACATAATATACCTAGGATCTTTTTTATTAAACTTTTTTTACTGAGTTATGTCATTTTAAATGCATTTATTTTTATTCCAAGCCAGAATTATTTAGAAAACACATAATTATGTTAAACTTAAGTATAGTTCAAGAAACGAGTGTACGAATAGGTTTCTGCACCTATAAAAGTAAGAAAAAATTTTCATCATGAAAATTACATTTTAATATTGAAAATTTCCATTGATCATTGCTGGACTACTGCAGGAGCGATTTAAAGAATAAATTTAAATGAAAATGAAAACATAATTGGCAGAACACTATTGAGTTATGTATATATTTTCATATCCTTTTTTTTTGATACGATCCGACTCAAAACACGCCCTCTGGAGTGACAGTTCTAGTGCTGCGTGGAAAACTCTCGCCGCCGGGAAGAATGTCCCCGCGACGTGGCGCTGAGGGCGGCGCTTGTCGGAACCAGGTAGTTCGGCGGAGCTCCGGCCGGCTGGCCCTGCCTGCGGGAGGGGAGGGGGAAGAATGAGGTGTAGAGGGAGGACGAGAGAGGAGGCTGAAGAAACGAAGGGTCTGTCAAGGTCGCGCTTCATAGTGGAGTATCTTCGCTCAAGCAAGGAAATTGTCTCTGTACAAAAAAATTCGTACAGCGAAATTTTTTTTAGCGGTTATGTTTTGACTTGAAGTTGAATACTGACAGGGTGATTATACTTTTTGGTGGTTGTTTACACATATGAATAAATTTTTACCCTCCAGATTAATATGTTTTGACAGCATAGAACATCAGTTATGTATTCCGGTTAGTTAGGGTATGCTATATGCACACTAGAATGACAGATCTAAATTTAACCAAAAAAATTAATTTTATATTTATTAAAATTTATTTAGAACATCAAATCAACACTAGGCTATTCTCAGTTATATGAAATAAAAAAAATTGAAAATGTTAGCTAGCGATGCCAGAATGCCGGGCACACTAATTACAAATGTCCTTTTGTAATATTACATTGCACAGAACACTGAAACCTTAATACTTCAAATGTTTGTTTACAGTTTTATTATTCTGTGCTACGTTATTTAAATTTATATGTTTAATTTATTTTGGGTTTTGAACTATATTTCTGACATTGTTACAGACGTTTGGGCTTTTCTCTATGTAATTATTAAGTAATTGCGGCTTTTGGAATTACGTTTTTCACGGCCAGAAATTGCCCGAGGTTTCGGCGGAACTTTCAAAAAGTGCCTCGAGCCTATTGTTGTAAAAGTTGCTACTAAAAAGAAGCTTGGTTTTGGCCGTTTTGGTGCGTGCAGCTCCGCGTCAGGACGTTCCTGACGCGGGCCTACCATAAGTTATGTTACGTGTGCGGTAATAATAGTATGTATAAAAAGGTTATCATCAGACTGCTGATGGTATGTTAAGTTGCGAACGGGAATACGCGATTTTAAAGTTATTAACGTCAGAAGATATCATTAGTCTAGGTATGGCCACTTTGTTATTACTCTATCACTAACGCTGTACTGACGCCCTGCAACTTTTTAACATTGCCGATTGATATTTTGACTTTGTTGATGTTGCTGGGATAAACTAAAACCAGCCGCTATTAAATATTATATTTGCTAAATTAATTAGCCTCTCAGTATCATTAATGGCACGATCATATGAACATACAATGCACAACTATCTTAGTGGTCTTGAGTCTATAGGTCTTATGTTTTATCGGACAATTGATTTAATTTATGAGTTAGTGAATTTTTCGAACCGTAAATCCATTTTTGAACTCTACGTGAAACATTGACATTTGCGAAGTCGTGCCCATGTACCTGGCAACGATAGTTAAAAAAAATCGGAGTGATATTTTTGTCAAAAGGAATTACTGTATTGAGGGATATGTGGTATTTGTTTATTCGTGTGTAAGTAATAAATCAGTCTTAAAATCAGTTAATTATTTTGTCTTCCTCTTTCGTATTCGAATTGAGATAAATATCAGATAAGCATGTGTTACTTGTATCACGACATCTAGGTATTGTTTATCAGTAATTAATATTTTATTTTATTTTTTTGTTAACTAATGTGCATAGGGCAGTGCACTAGACATCACTACCTGTGTGTAGTATTGCGTTACACTTTTTAACGCATTAGAGTTCACATAATATGATAAATCCAAAATTTCGTTTAAAAGTATAAATATCAGCGATCAATTTAATTAATGTCCTGTATAACTCAGTGAGTAAAACACTCGAAAATATGTATAAGACCTGTTAACCTAAATATTTGTTAACAGTTAAACTGAACCAAGATGTGTTAGTGTTTTTTCTTCTTCCGTATATTAGAGGTATGGGACATCAAAATACGCATCTGTCGCCCATTGACTTTAAATACAGAATTATAAACTACATATTGTGAAAACATTCTGCAACAGTTTTTGCTGAACGGAAGAGAAGACAGACGAAATGTGTTTGGTAAGTAATTTTTCGTCAAATGAAATGGAACAGGGCAGTGCTTATCAGAATGAAAGTACAGAACTTCTTTTGTGCAAGGAAATGCATTTTACAAAGACATTTCAAGAGAAATCACCTTTAAATGAATTAGCTCTTGCTGACATGGAAGAAATATACTTAGATTTAGCGGCCAGGCCCCTTTCAAGTGACGAAATTTCTCTTGAAGGGCTGAAATATGTTTCTGGCTATATAGCTCACCGTTTCAGAAATAAATATCCCGACCTTGGCACTACGTATTTCAATTCGGAGGACGATAGCTGGATACATGTACAATCAAAGGGTAACTTAAAATGTCCCACTAATGAATTTTTTGAATTAATAAAGATCGCTGAAATGTGTTTTGATAATGTTCATGGCAACAATTTGTGCAAAAAAGAGCGGATTTTTGAATCACTGACTAAAATTATTTGCGGAAATACTGAAAATAAATATCCAGAAGAAGTTATATACTGTTTTGTCAGGACAAGAACGTATATGCGTATCAAGTATTTGAACATGAAATATTTTAACGAACAAGACCAAAAACGCAAAGAAAGAAATAAGATGAGGAAAACTACCCTCTAAGATTTTTCGGTGTGATAGTGTCCACTTTCCTTCACCATAATATGTATGTTCATAATTTATTTACGATGTTTTTTAATTAATATATTTAAGAAAAGCATTTATTGTGAATATCGCAGCTATTATGTAGGGCTTAAGGTATTTATTGTATTCCAAATATTGAGTATGTCATTTTTATTGCCTTTATTAAAAATAATATTTGTTTTAACAATGTAACAAAATTGCGATATTTTTGTATTGCTATTGCAATTTCGTTTCTTGTAAACATTATTGTAGACTTTTTCATATTGAAATTAAATTTGCTATAGGGTTGTTTGTATTTTAATTTTACAGTTATAAGATTTTTTTATATGTTGTTTACTGTTTACAAACATTTGAAAAATATTTCCTTAACCATATTTCCATTTCCATGGCAATAGTCTTGTTAGCCTTTCGGGTAACTCTTCTACATGGATGATAAGATGGTGCGACATCTAAAACATATCACACCACCTTTACATAACTATAAAACTAAGAGGTGTTTTCTTTACATAATATTAAAGCACAATGTTTCCTTGTGGCGTAGGTGATTTAAAATTTCCATTTATCTAGAAAAATGGGCTTTCAGAATGTTTTTTAACACACAGTATTTCGCAAGGTTTTTGAAGAAAAAAATTGACTACCCGTTTTATTTATTTGCAGCTGAATTCGGGCACGTGCATGAAATATAATTAATCCGTAGGAAGCACAATGGTTTAAAGTATTGATGTTGAAGATTTGAAAAGATTTATTGAAATAGTGTGAGATAACGAGCGAGTTGAGTGAGAAGATGTGCGGGAGTTGCAGAGGTTAGCTCACAGCCACATGACGTGCGCAGTTGCGAACAAAAAAATAATCCATTCTGCCTCCCCATGGCGAAGGATGAATGAAAGAGAAACCTGCTAAACCTTCCCCTCCTCCGGGCATGATAGAACCGTATCGGCTGTGTGTTAGAGGGAGAGCGAGATACAATCTTCGAGGTTTTGTTAGTTACCGCTAGATGGCAGGCCGCACAGCGACCGCTAGCGACACCCTTTCCGTCTGAAGGCCATCTCGCCACTGACGAGCTGGAACTAAGCTCCTGACCTCCCTACATAGTAACGGTCACCCACATAGGCATCTAGACTCTTTAATGATCATATGATACAAAATTCATTGTTTTCGGGCCTGTGACCGTTTTTTACCGTGCACCAATCGCCTTAAAGCATTTAAAAGTTACTCAAAATTCAAAATCAATTAGCTAACTGGTGCACTGCTGCACTGAATTCATTATACATTCGACATAAGGTATCTGTCATGTCATGACTGCTGGGCATGGTGTCAGTATGTTCGTAACAGGTTTCTTAGGGTCTTCATCTGCCTCTGGACAGGATTACTTTGGGAGTGTCGACTGAAATAGTGGGGTGTGGCTCCAAGCTTCAGCACATCCTGTTGCCATGAATAGCGTTTCCTTGTCAGACAACACAAACTTATGTCTACCATCCCCTTCAATGAAAGACTTTAACATGTGCAACACAGTTTTAGCTGTTGCACTTACAATTGTATATAGTCTCGTATGTTTTGAGAAAATATCGAGTAAGAGAAAAATATACTTGACTCCTCCCTAAAACTGGGGCAATGTTCCAAACAAACCTAGCGATGTTAACTGTAGAGGCCTATCAGATAGATGGCTTGCAGCTCCCCATTCAAATGTTCTGGTTTCTGTTTTGCCTTTAGGCAAGGATCACATGACCCTGTCACTTGTGTAATACTTCATAGCATGTTAGGACAATACAGTTGCCTACTTATTTCATCGTAGAGTTTTCTTTCTCCTACATGACCTAGAGTGACATGTAGTTCCCAAATCACTGTATCTTGCATTTAAACTGGTACAACAGCTTTAAAGTTTTCATTGTATAGGGTTCTCTTGCAAGTATGCGCAAACTGGATACCTTCTGGTGAAATACATAAGTGTTGCTGTATCTTTTGTTCAGCTGGTTTTGCTTCTAACTGCATCATAATGCTCTTGCAGTACCCGTTTTGCTTCTGCTTCTCTTTGAAATCTCTGAAAAACTCTTACAGTTTATGTTTTTTTCTGTATTAAATCGGCTGTTGGTAGTGCAACCAGGAACTCCCTTGACTTGTTAACTAGGTATACAAAGATTGTTTCTAGCTTATTCGTCCTGCTTATGTAGTCCTCAGGTGTATTGTCAATACCTTTCATATGCTTGTTTTTAAGATTATAATCTTGAAACAACAGGCACCATCGTGTGCGTCTGCTGCCAATCTGCTCACCCACCTTAAAGCATGCCAGTGCTTGATGGTTTGTTTGGAGCTTGATCTTTTTTCCGAGTTTAAAATCGCAGAATTTCTGTAGCGACTAAATGAGTGCGATAGCTTCTCATTCTGTAACTGTGTAGTGACATTTTTATCCTCTCCTGATTCATCACATTGAGCTAACTTTCATCCCAAGGCTGACTCCAATACATTTGTTTACATTTGGAATTTCCGTTCTTGAACGGGGAGGTATATGACATGTCCAGTCAGGAACAGGTACTTGAGTACCAAAAAGGGGCTTTCTTGTAGTCTTCTAACAATATTCACACTTTATTCTTCTTTAGTAGGTCGAATAGAGACACTTCAATATTTACATTATTATCGGAATAATTTAGATTAAAAAAACCACTACACCAAGGAAAGCTCGTAGCTGCCTGGGTGTAGGGAAGTCTTGGGTAAATTTTAGCTTCTTGTTCTTAGTCCAGTGTAGCGTTAAGACGTGGCATACGAATGGTAGCTCCTTTCTATAGAAGATCGATTTTTGTATCTTCACTGTTATTCCAGCTTGCTAAAACTCGCCGAGCACAGTGTGTATGTGTATGCTAGTTAATCTTCAATGTTGGTTGAGATAATGTCATCGACATATTTTGGATAAAGTAGATCCTAGTTATTTCAGGTATTTGACCAAATCTTCACTAATGCATGTTAGTTCTGATTCACTGTTAAGTAGAAACAAAGTCTCGTGACCATTTACATATAATATCACTTTGGGAAAAACGGACCTGACTTGTGGTAATTCATCGCTCGCAATTTCATCGAAGATGAAGACTCGTTCGCCATCCTTTAAAATCACTGTGCATAAAATCTTCCAATAACCTACACAGCCACACAAAAGAAAAACTTAAATCAGTCACTCCATTATGCGCTATCTCATAATGGGATGCCTGAATAGCGGTTTATGTTTTGAGGCGATATAACTGTAACCATTTCTAGTTTAATGCTGGATTTTTGTCTCATTTTTCGCGAAGTAGCTAAGCTGCTGCTGTTGTAGTGGTGAGGTAAATGTTGGCAGTAATAATGAGCTAACAGCGATGGTGTCTGCTAGGCTGTAGCTGCACCTGATCTCTTATACATTGGGGATCTTCGTGGGAGGCTGTTGGTCCTCCGCATGCTGCTGTGCTTGTTGATGGTCGTTGGTTTTTCGAAACTTTCATGAATCCTCGTACTCATCATCTGAATGTGTTTTGCCTTCTACTGTCTGCAGAATCCCTGGGGAGTCTTCTCTCTGGAGACAGTGACATCATACTTTGTACCCACCTGTTGTCCTTGATCTTTTGGTGTCCATTTTCGTGGTTGCTATGGTAGCACCTGCAATTAGACCACCGCGTCTTTTGTTTGCAAGGCGCCAATATTTTGCTGAAAGTTAGATTACTGATTCTTCCCTGGATTCTGGTACTGATAGGTATTTTTATACCATGGTGCCTCTTACTGGTGTTGCCAACTGATGAAGTTGACAGCTGCTAGCCGGTCATCTTTAGGTCTGATTTCATGTTTTTGCCCCTTTCGGTTCACTTCCTCTCATGAAATCTGACTGCGGTTCAGTTTTTCCAGCTTGTTGAAAGTGAGTAACAGTTCTTTGAACACATTAATCTCCCTATAGGTTCGCCCTGACAACTGTTACTGGTATTTAAGTGTCGGTTGTGTCAGCACAGTCGCGATGAATTCTTTATCAGTCATGCTCAAATCAAGGTACCGAGTACGCTAATACATGTTGTAAATATGACCTTCCAATGACATAACTTTGTTCGGGTTATATAGCTCAGTGTGGAGTTGAGTTCATAGATTACCCTGAATACAGAGGCTCCAATATTGCTGTTTGAATATTTCTCTAAACTGCTGTTAGGAGTTGGTGTTGTCATCGGGGAGATGAGCCTCCAGCCTTCCCTCTAATCCATTCGGGTTGATTGTTAAGTTGCTGATTTCAGATTGCACATTCCCGAATTAAGAATGAGTATCAGTTCTGACATTTCCAATTTCTGCCTGTACATTGCGGATGTTTACATTAAGACTTGCAAATATTTGCTACAGCCACTTGACACTCAGTGTGCCTGTCGCTGGCAAGGGTGGCATACACACACTGTAAGAGCTGGTAGGTTGACATACTCCTCTGTCTATCTCATCTTCACTTTGCGGTGACATGACGTGTAGCCTACTGGATTGGACGTGCCAGCCATGCAGACAGTGTGTGATTCTTCAGGTATCTGGTTGTTTGTGTATGAGGTGGCCTGGACGGCTAACAGCGGCCGCTCTAGCCCCTCTGCTTCCATCGGCTGTGACGGCAGCACATTGTCAACGTTCGACTTCGCTTCAGGCGAGATGTATGTAAGCGTATCGCTCGCTGAGAGCTCAGCCGTAACCTCGCTGAGCTCATCTGTGTTTACCTCCGCCCTGTTTCTCAGACAGTATAAAGAGGCCGCCCGTCGTGATATGTTGTGCTGATGAGTATAACAAGATCACACAACAACACACAAAAACGTCAATAATAAACAATATAAAACACTATTTGACTTCATTATGCCCCACGCTACTGATGACAAATTCTGCTATATGTTATGCTGTATGCAGACATATGTTTGTTCTGTGGTTCTAGTGCTGTTACTTGCACATAAATTAGGTGTGTGGTAGCAGTTACTACTATGCGTATGCTATTAATGTGTATCAGATATATGCAGAAACATAACTACAGATCATATGTAACTATTTATGCATAAGAGCATAGGTGATAATCTTAGTTACTGCGTACTGGTTGTATGGTACTGAGGTTTCAGATAGACATAAAAAATAGTGGGTTTGGGATTAACAAGCAAGATATTTTATAATTTATTTGCAGGCTGTAATTAAAAATAGCTATGGACTTTGCATAACTCTCTACAAATATGTACTCAAACACAATAAAAAATGTTTGTTAACAAAACACATAAAATATTTCTTATAGTATTCAACAGTACTCTATGTTCATAATAAGGTAATCTAGACTGTACAAACATCAACAAAGATAAGTAGGTGGATTTTACTTTTGGCGAGTTCAAATACAACAGTACTTAACAGTATCTTAGATACAATATTTTCCAGTACAAAACTCAGCGTTAGATCACTGCACGACATAATTAAATACATAAATGCTTTAAATTTGACGTTGGTTATTTGTCCGGCTAGTTAGTTCATCGTAAAGCAAGCAAAAGGTCTGAATCGTCAAGACCACTGATGTGCAAGTGTTTGACGGTTTACTTATGTTCAGCTAATGTCAAAAATATTTCACTCAATATAAAATAAATTAATGTGCTACGTCGCAAAAACTGTCAGGTTAAAAAATATTTTCATTTTGTTTTAGTATCTTAAATAGTTTTTGACTTACGCTCTTGGCATCACTTTGGTATAGGCCCTATACTGGATAGTGTTTGTGTAATGGTACGGACTTCCTGCGGGCATTTATTTATTTTATTTAACACCTAATAACAGTTCCGTATAGTATTATTCTATTTACCTAATCTAACTAGACTTAGCATGTTTACCTAGGGATCAATAAACTGACGGATGCCAAAACGTACTAGCTAAAACCACTGATATCAACGCTGATTCTTCAGTCTCATCTTGTAGTATTAGTTGCTGGACATATAAAAATAACATACTTAAAACCTTTCAAATTTACTTAAAATTTTAAATGTGTTAATTGGTACTCTGCAGCGCTGACTCCACGTTGCCAAACGCTGCAGACACAGGTAACAAATATAAAATTTTAAAACAAAAATCAGTAAAACAGTATTTTGTTTTAATCTTTGAGAATTTTTCTGTCTCTTATAAAATGTTCATGATTAAAAACGTGGCGCAGTTTAGAGGGGTCTCCTCTATTGCGTTAGAATGGGAGGCATAGAGTCCACAAAGTCACCTTACGTTTTCAGGCACTACATATCAACACTTTAGTAAACAAACAGTTTGAACTCTATCTGTGTGTCAGTTTTGGCACAAATGTTTGAATTCCACACCTAACCAGACAATCTTTACTGTTGCCTTAAAGTTACAGAGATGACTAAAATAAGTCGTGTAAATAAGTCTAGGTAAAAAAAAAAGAACACACATACGCACGAACACATATTTGTTGTTATATTCTCGCTGCCATGTCAGATTGCTTCTACTCGATCCCCTTCTTGCCTCCCCTCTCCCGCCAGAGGTGCGGCCAATGAGAGCGCAGTTCAGGCGCGCGTCGGCGAGTCAATACGGCAACACGCCTCACGGCGCGCTGGGGCGTCTCCCGAATTGACTGCATCGCCCGGGCTCTCGTTCAGGGCGGCAGGTCACTGCCTGTGCTCTGGGCAGGCCGCCCCATCACACACTCGCCTCTGGGATCCCGGCCATAAGTCCATCCACGGGTTCGCAGCTGCAGCGACTTTCAACAACTTATCCAAAGTATTAAATAATAATACATATTCTAATTCTTTCCATTCTCCAAGAGGCAATCAACATTTTTGGAGATTTCTTTTCATTTATTTTTCATTCTTCTCAGTATCGTCCCTTTAACTTACTTAAAATAGATGGTTTCCTGGGGCATTGCGGTCATCGTCAGAGGAGTTTAACTCTCCATGTATTACACCACCATATATATAAAATAACAATAGCATATAATACATAGTATATTCCACAATATGACTTTCAGCAGTCAACACTAGTTGTCTTTGTGGGGTCTGCACGGTAGGGTAACTAGGCCATGGCAGTAGGCCCCATTTTTGTGGCTTCAGCCCTCGCCGCCTGTCCGATGAAGTTTCTCCAGCAGCATGGGCGAGTTCTCATTCGACTCGCTCGCCAGCACAGTGAGATCGAACGACCAGGGCGATTTTATTCTATGTCGCTGCATCTTGTCAACTCGCCTGGCGAGTTTCGTACTCGCTTGCTGGCTGTGCTGATGGAAGGACGATTATTGGGTTACTCGCTGATGTCTGACTCATTGGTCATGTGAGAAGCTTGTGTCCGGCTACAGTCTCGCTGCTGTCGGTTTACGCTACCGATCCATCATATTGCCTGAGAGGGCACTGAGTGTGTACGAGGCAAGATATTTAGTTTCTATAACCCCCTCCGTGAACTTTATTTCAAGATGCACCCCACACTTTTTTTTAGAATCACTGTATCAACGGACGGGGTGCGTGTTAACGGGTCTAAAGTGTACCTTAAAGAGTAATTTTTTGTGTAATGCTATTTTAATCACGTCATTGTGCACATCTGGTGATGCGTGTTTTAGTGAAGTGTGCTGAAATTTCAAGTGTCATTAAACTGGGGTGAGGCGTGTAGTGTAACCGCGCCAACGAAACCGTTCAGCCCATATAAGAACCGTGCCGACATTCGGGCAAGCGTGTTATCGTGTTGTCGTGTTGTTTTAAAGAAATATACATGGGTTAGCATCGTTATTAGAGGTTTCCCCCCAGGAGGAAACTAGCAGGGAACCTGGGAATAATGTATTAACAATTTAGTATCCGTGGTAGAGATTTATTCTGAAAAAAAAAAAAAAAAATTCAGTTCTGACGAATGCAATTGCAATAAGAACAGTAAGCATTCATAAACAACAACCTTGGACTGCACCGACGCACAATAGAGCCCAGCTACGAAACTAATCAGAAAATCTGAAGGAAAAAAAAATCAATGACTACAGCACGCATGAACACATTAAACTTTCTACGAAGTTTTCCTGTTGACAGCCAGTTTAAGCAAGCAACGGCCTATGTCCGTGCAATTATGGCTGGCAGCTGCAGTTATCTGTGACAACTGGTTGTTTTATTATTATTATTTTATTTTATTTTGATTTTGACTTGTTACTGCTACCAAATTACAATGAAATAAATATTGCTATTATAAAATTATTTGTTTATGTAAGTAAAATGCTTGACTGGAAACGTGTCAGGGTAAACCAGCTTCACAACAGAATACACCTCATCAATAATAATTACGTAAGTCCAGAGGAACTTAGTTTAGTAAATGACAACAACATACGTATCTTCATCTATTAGTGGTGATATATTTAGCTAGAAAATACATTTAAAGCTAAACAAAAAAACAATGACTCATCTGAAGAGGTAAACAAAAGTCATAAAATTATCATTAAAATGAAATATTTGTTATCAATAGTAAACCTAGGGTGCACCCAAATTACAGGCTAATAATGTTAAAATTACTTTATATTAGTTATTTAGTTTTTATAATAAATTTAAATATCATGTTATATCCATAATTAGGATTTTACTAATTGAGTCTATAACTTTACATGTAGATTAAAAACTTCTTCAGGAACAAAACAAAACATATTACAAAAATACTTCATTTAAGTAATTAAAGTCCTTTTTTTGGAAACATTAGGTAATTAAAATCTTTTGCTCAACATTAGGCGACGAAAGTCTTTTTCTTTTGTAAGCGTTAGGTGACGAAACGTTTGGACGACAAGCAATAAAAAAACTTCATTAAAAAAAAGAACGGACTTAGCTGAAGATGAAAAATATCCGTGACATGTTCAAGACGAAAACTTGTACAGCAGCCGGCGCAGAACCGTGCTTCCCGGGCCGACAGGACGTAGATTCAATACATAATGTTTGAAGGTAGGTTAAAGAATAACCCAAAACGTAAAGAACTTGAAGAGGATCCAAAACGTTAACCTCCTGCAACATAAGGTTGCAGAGAAACAAAAATTAAATAAAAAAAGGCAACAACAAAAAAAATATACTCTCACTCTCTCTCATGCTTTCTCGTGACTTACCGAAATCGGAGGCTGAAGAAATTTACACTGAACTTTACGTCATCTTGTAGAACCAAATAAAAACACCACTTCTACGTGAGATGTCTACCAAAAAAAAAAACTATGGTGCGAAAAAGTACATTAATCAACCACCATCACTGACTGGAGTCATCTTGGCGAATGCCGAGAACAACGGACGAAGCGGGTAAGTAATTCTAAAACAATGGAGCATCGGAAGCTTACCGAACTGCCACCAGGTTGCGTGGACGGTACTAAAAAAAATGCTCTAGGAAAAAAAATGGTCTAGAGTACAGATTTTTTATATGAAATCACGTGAAGAAGCGAGGAGAAACTGCAAGCAACTGCTGACAATCACGTGGGCAGCATGCCGCGACACGGCGGACAGGCGGGCGTTACTAAAAACTCTTAGGCTAGCACAGAACATCCGGCGAACAAATGGAAGGTTTTGACTGAAGCCAAACAAAAAAAATAGAATAGTGTGCTTAATGGAATATAATACAAAAATTTAAAGTTAATATCATTAATAAAATTAAATTTAAAAAAACTAAATTAGGTTTCAAATGTAATTAAACACAAGTAAACATTATAAGACTCAATATAAAATAATTATTAGGTACAGAAAACAAAAATAATTTTACTATTTTACGAGTGCCGAAACATGAAACGGCACACACTCCTCCCCTCGAAACAGACGCTACCGTCTTAAAAAATTTTTTTTTTAATGTTGCCATCAAAACATAAAAGAGACACAGGAATTAATGATGTCAAAACGACAAAGACTGTATTAAATATAGAAATCAAAAATTAAATCATTATACTGCTAAAAAAAAAAAAAAACAGCACAGACACGAGCATAAAACCTAAATATTTACTGAGAAACAATAGAATATTATCCTTATAAACTCAATACTCAATGAGGAATATACACCTCTTCATACAATAATTAAAACAAAAATGGGGACTACTCACCCCTGCATCATAAAAAAATTACTTAAATGCTCGCTCAAGAAAATTATAGAAAACTTGGTCTCGACATCAACATCAATTAGCTGAACGTAGGATGCTCACATACCTGCGAGAGAAAATCTCAAAGCTAAAGTGTAAATTAATCGAAGATCAGACTACCAAAATACCGAAACTTTTTTAATGTGTGATTGTAGAACAAACAGGACAGAATGGTGGTACAAGTACCCAGGACAACCAGTTACATACTATATATTTAAAAGAGAACCATACCTCAAATAAAACGCCCGTCGGCTTATTCAGAATAGTGGGGACTCTTTACCTCCTACTTATTCAGCTTAATGGGGGGTTCTCCTACCTCCTCCATATTAACATAATTTGGGGATTCTCTACCCCTTCTTATTATAAAAAAAAACTTGGGGATTCTTTACCCCTTCTTATTCCTGGTCACAAAAATCCTGATCTTATGATACCGCTCTGAAGACTGCAGCTCAAACAACACATGAAGATAAACATGAGCCCAAACAAAAGGAAAACAAAAATCTTCAAAATGCTTATTCAGCGACAACACAAAATTGAAAATAAAAAAAAAGAGAAAACGGTCGTCCAAAGGTGAATGACTAAGTCCCATAACTTAGACACTCAAAAATAATTTAGCACCTGCAAAAGCAAGCTTGACCACCAACACAAAATATAACATGAATAAAGTTACGATTCAGCAAAGGTGAAGTAAATAATAAAAAAAAAACTGCCTGCAATTTATTAAGAGGAAAAATTTTTGAGAAGAAATCAAAGTAGAAACCATACCTTACAATGAAGAATGTGTCACTATAAGACAATCCCACCAAGCAGAACTCCACTACACGAAATTCACCAGAGATGGCTGAAACGGTGAGTCGCAGCAACACCGAGCCGAAGCTGCAACCACTCTAGCAAACTCCATGCAGCAGACACCCCACCGGAGAGATGTCATACAGCAACAACCCTAGTACACAAAGCAAAACAAGAAGGAACATCTAAATTCAAAACCAAAAAACTTGCAAAACAAAAATTTGAAAAATGATTAAATTGATGACACTACACGGTGTAATGTGTGGAACACATGTGAAATAGCTGTATCGTGTGGACAGATGTAGCAGACACACAACACCAACCCAACACACCACATCCACATCCCCACATGAACTAACACACATATAACCTACAAAACAGAAATTTCAAAAAGTTATATGTTTTGGATGACCAGACAAGAAACAAAACCCAAATACTAAAATGTTATTTTAAAAGATGACACTAGCAAGACAAACAAAATAGAAAAGCAATGAATCAAAGCTAGCACTCAAAAAAATTAATTATTATTTAAAAACAAAAAATAAAATTACAAAATATATTAATCTAAAATGAAACTATTATTAAAAATGAGTGATTGGATCTTCCATGGCAGATATATGGTTTGATAAAAAAAAATGACTGAGGCCTGCAAAAATGAAAAGTGCTGGTGAAGCCTAAACACTTCTCAACAGGACCTGGCACTGGCTCATGGCTCTGGCTCAGAGGACCTGCCTAAAATAAAAAGTTTGCTCTCTGGCTAAACTTGACCAAAGTCGACAACACAATTAAAAACACAACCCAAATATCGTCTGGAAGTCACTTACTCCCCGAATAGAAAATTACATACATACAATATATCAAAACTATAAAACTTTATAAGTGCTTAAAAAAAATTGAAAAGAGAAACGACAAAATTCTAACAAGAAAACCACTAACCTTTAACTGCATCTCACTGAAACAAAATAATTAAAACAAAACAAATGCAAAATAATGACATTTAAATGAAAAAACATTAATAGGCTCAAGAAAAAAAATTTAAATGATGATCCAACACAACTTAAGACAAAAAGAATATATTACCCAAATACTTGATTCAAAGATACTGAGATAAAATACTTATAAAACAACTTCATAACATCAATTATTAAATCGTGCAATAAAAGCACTAGAACACACATTAAATGAACATATGAAGAAAACGAGAAAATGTCTCTTGTAAGAAATTAGATAAAATACATACCCAAGATGACCTACAACAAAACATGGGCAAGGAAACAACATTAAAATTATTAAAACCATCTGCCAAAAAAAAAAAAAGAAATTAAACGATGGCAACAAAACAAGAAAATATACCTATCATGGTTAGATTATGAAAAACGTGCCCCAACTGGTGATACACGAAAAGTAAACAAACATCATATCAATTAAATATTACTGAAGAAACCACAGACTTTTCAACATATGGCAATCTGCAAAAAAAAAATCAGAAACATTGAATTATTATGAAAACGAGAAATAATGCTTAAACAGTTCTCTCACGGACAAAACCTACAATCTTATAAAATGGAAATTTCATTTAGAATTCTATTAATAAATAATATGCAAATTATGAAATTATAACCACAATTAATAGGTTAAAAGGAATAAAAAATTTTTAAAACTCTAAAATAACTTGCGACAAATTAAACGATAATTACCAAACATAACCTCAATCTTACATGATTAAAAAAAAATATCAGTGTTGAAATTAATCTAGTTGTTACACCAACCCTAAATTACGTGAAATGAAGAACATGAGAACTCATGAAAATAAAACATGAAGATAACAAATGACTCCAAAAAAAAAATATACGAAAATACATACCCCAAATGCAAACTACTAACCACATGAAAATTCAAACTAGGAAAACCCTACAACCAAACTTATTCCCCAAAACTAACATACAAACAATTAAGACTTGTCGCGACAACTTAAAACTAGGTACCATGGTTTTTTGTATAGATGAAGTTTGTGTTTAGGTTATAGGCCTATGAAAATACAGACATACAGAATCCAGGGACTCCAAGACTAGGATCAGTGGGTGATCAAGCCACGATCGACTGAGTCAAAGACCCTAAAGACACTAATTCGCTAACAGTGGACCCGAATGGTGGACCTTCAACTGAAAGCAGGAATAAGTGTTAAAAAAAAATAACTCTCCACACCGTAACTCCTAAATAACATACTAGGTAGGCTAACTACAAATATTAAACCCTCCAAAAAAAATACATTTACTCATGATTTACTAAAACACGAAAAAATGCCTAACCTGGACATCAAAGTCAAGCCAAAAAAAAAAAATGAAAATGACAAATAAGAGTCGAGAACTACTAATGTCAGAAGTAAACACACCACAACATTGGGTCAGTATGAAAGTACTACATTCAAAGTTGGCAGCACTGTGCTGCGAAAGACTCCATCTTGGCATGGAATTTTTTTACTATGAATTTAAACAAACTCCAGGAGTTCAAACAACGAAAGTAAAATTCATATTGAACGAAGACAAAATCACACATTAACTTAATATTAGCTATTAAATAATTATAGTTCCCCTACTAATTAAATGGCTTACTGTAAACAAAACGACGTATCAAGTCAGATAAAAAAAATGACAACTCCCAAAATATCCACTAGAGAGAAAAATAAGAGGCTCTACCATACCTTGTAATTCTTTTAAGAGACAATATTATAATCCACATAATAGTTGGGAATAACACCGATAGAATAAGTCACGAGAGAAGCACTAGGAAAAATCTGTTATATTACTGTGTTAAACGCAAGATACAAACAATCGTTCTAAAACTCATAATTTAAATAATAAACGTACTCGATTAACTCATTACATTAGCGACTGAAACGCAACATAGACTGACAAGAATAAAAAAAAACGTGTGCGAAGACGTGACGCGACCTTGGCGACGCCTCAAGATAAACACCTGCACCAAAGCACTTCAACATGCAAGACAAAGCACTCGTACCACATACTACTGAATTAATAAAGACATAATTAACGAGTCGTTTCGTCACCTTTACACGAATATATATAGAAAACAATAACTTAAAAAAAACTCATTTAACCTTCAATTATCAATAAAAATAAGTCAATATATATTATAATGAATTTTTGCTTGTAGGCTAATAGAACATATCAAACATTAAAAAAAAAAAAATTAACTCACATCATAAAACTTATTTCTTTCACAATAATAATATTATCTATAGACTCGTAGAAAGTAACCACGCTCTGCTACCATCTTGTGACAACTGGTTGTTTTATTATTATTATTATTTTATTTGATTTTGATTTTGACTTGTTACTGCTACCAAATTATAATGAAATAAATATTGCTATTATAAAATTATTTGTTTATGTAAGTAAAATGCTTGACTGGAAACGTGTCAGGGTAAACCAGCTTCACAACAGAATACACCTCATCAATAATAATTACGTAAGTCCAGAGGAACTTAGTTTAGTAAATGACAACAACATACGTATCTTCATCTATTAGTGGTGATATATTTAGCTAGAAAATACATTTAAAGCTAAACAAAAAAACAATGACTCATCTGAAGAGGTAAACAAAAGTCATAAAATTATCATTAAAATGGAATATTTGTTATCAATAGTAAACCTAGGGTGCACCCAAATTACAGGCTAATAATGTTAAAATTACTTTATATTAGTTATTTAGTTTTTATAATAAATTTAAATATCATGTTATATCCATAATTAGGATTTTACTAATTGAGTCTATAACTTTACATGTAGATTAAAAACTTCTTCAGGAACAAAACAAAACATATTACAAAAATACTTCATTTAAGTAATTAAAGTCCTTTTTTTGGAAACATTAGGTAATTAAAATCTTTTGCTCAACATTAGGCGACGAAAGTCTTTTTCTTTTGTAAGCGTTAGGTGACGAAACGTTTGGACGACAAGCAATAAAAAAACTTCATTAAAAAAAAGAACGGACTTAGCTGAAGATGAAAAATATCCGTGACATGTTCAAGACGAAAACTTGTACAGCAGCCGGCGCAGAACCGTGCTTCCCGGGCCGACAGGACGTAGATTCAATACATAATGTTTGAAGGTAGGTTAAAGAATAACCCAAAACGTAAAGAACTTGAAGAGGATCCAAAACGTTAACCTCCTGCAACATAAGGTTGCAGAGAAACAAAAATTAAATAAAAAAAGGCAACAACAAAAAAAATATACTCTCACTCTCTCTCATGCTTTCTCGTGACTTACCGAAATCGGAGGCTGAAGAAATTTACACTGAACTTTACGTCATCTTGTAGAACCAAATAAAAACACCACTTCTACGTGAGATGTCTACCAAAAAAAAAAAACTATGGTGCGAAAAAGTACATTAATCAACCACCATCACTGACTGGAGCCATCTTGGCGAATGCCGAGAACAACGGACGAAGCGGGTAAGTAATTCTAAAACAATGGAGCATCGGAAGCTTACCGAACTGCCACCAGGTTGCGTGGACGGTACTAAAAAAAATGCTCTAGGAAAAAAAATGGTCTAGAGTACAGATTTTTTATATGAAATCACGTGAAGAAGCGAGGAGAAACTGCAAGCAACTGCTGACAATCACGTGGGCAGCATGCCGCGACACGGCGGACAGGCGGGCGTTACTAAAAACTCTTAGGCTAGCACAGAACATCCGGCGAACAAATGGAAGGTTTTGACTGAAGCCAAACAAAAAAAATAGAATAGTGTGCTTAATGGAATATAATACAAAAATTTAAAGTTAATATCATTAATAAAATTAAATTTAAAAAAACTAAATTAGGTTTCAAATGTAATTAAACACAAGTAAAATTTATAAGACTCAATATAAAATAATTATTATGTACAGAAAACAAAAATAATTTTACTATTTTACGAGTGCCATAACATGAAACGGCACACACTCCTCCCCTCAAAACAGACGTTACCGTCTTAATAAAAAAATTTTTTAATGTTGCCATCAAAACATAAAAGAGACACAGGAATTAATGATGTCAAAACGACAAAGACTGTATTAAATATAGAAATCAAAAATTAAATCATTATACTGCTAAAAAAAAAAAAAAAACAGCACAGACACGAGCATAAAACCTAAATATTTACTGAGAAACAATAGAATATTATCCTTATAAACTCAATACTCAATGAGGAATATACACCTCTTCATACAATAATTAAAACAAAAATGGGGACTACTCACCCCTGCATCATAAAAAAATTACTTAAATGCTCGCTCAAGAAAATTATAGAAAACTTGGTCTCGACATCAACATCAATTAGCTGAACGTAGGATGCTCACATACCTGCGAGAGAAAATCTCAAAGCTAAAGTGTAAATTAATCGAAGATCAGACTACCAAAATACCGAAACTTTTTTAATGTGTGATTGTAGAACAAACAGGACAGAATGGTGGTACAAGTACCCAGGACAACCAGTTACATACTATATATTTAAAAGAGAACCATACCTCAAATAAAACGCCCGTCGGCTTATTCAGAATAGTGGGGACTCTTTACCTCCTACTTATTCAGCTTAATGGGGGGTTCTCCTACCTCCTCCATATTAACATAATTTGGGGATTCTCTACCCCTTCTTATTATAAAAAAAAACTTGGGGATTCTTTACCCCTTCTTATTCCTGGTCACAAAAATCCTGATCTTATGATACCGCTCTGAAGACTGCAGCTCAAACAACACATGAAGATAAACATGAGCCCAAACAAAAGGAAAACAAAAATCTTCAAAATGCTTATTCAGCGACAACACAAAATTGAAAATAAAAAAAAGAGAAAACGGTCGTCCAAAGGTGAATGACTAAGTCCCATAACTTAGACACTCAAAAATAATTTAGCACCTGCAAAAGCAAGCTTGACCACCAACACAAAATATAACATGAATAAAGTTACGATTCAGCAAAGGTGAAGTAAATAATAAAAAAAAAACTGCCTGCAATTTATTAAGAGGAAAAATTTTTGAGAAGAAATCAAAGTAGAAACCATACCTTACAATGAAGAATGTGTCACTATAAGACAATCCCACCAAGCAGAACTCCACTACACGAAATTCACCAGAGATGGCTGAAACGGTGAGTCGCAGCAACACCGAGCCGAAGCTGCAAACTCCCTAGCAAACTCCATGCAGCAGACACCCCACCGGAGAGATGTCATACAGCAACAACCCTAGTACACAAAGCAAAACAAGAAGGAACATCTAAATTCAAAACCAAAAAACTTGCAAAACAAAAATTTGAAAAATGATTAAATTGATGACACTACACGGTGTAATGTGTGGAACACATGTGAAATAGCTGTATCGTGTGGACAGATGTAGCAGACACACAACACCAACCCAACACACCACATCCACATCCCCACATGAACTAACACACATATAACCTACAAAACAGAAATTTCAAAAAGTTATATGTTTTGGATGACCAGACAAGAAACAAAACCCAAATACTAAAATGTTATTTTAAAAGATGACACTAGCAAGACAAACAAAATAGAAAAGCAATGAATCAAAGCTAGCACTCAAAAAAATTAATTATTATTTAAAAACAAAAAATAAAATTACAAAATATATTAATCTAAAATGAAACTATTATTAAAAATGAGTGATTGGATCTTCCATGGCAGATATATGGTTTGATAAAAAAAAATGACTGAGGCCTGCAAAAATGAAAAGTGCTGGTGAAGCCTAAACACTTCTCAACAGGACCTGGCACTGGCTCATGGCTCTGGCTCAGAGGACCTGCCTAAAATAAAAAGTTTGCTCTCTGGCTAAACTTGACCAAAGTCGACAACACAATTAAAAACACAACCCAAATATCGTCTGGAAGTCACTTACTCCCCGAATAGAAAATTACATACATACAATATATCAAAACTATAAAACTTTATAAGTGCTTAAAAAAAATTGAAAAGAGAAACGACAAAATTCTAACAAGAAAACCACTAACCTTTAACTGCATCTCACTGAAACAAAATAATTAAAACAAAACAAATGCAAAATAATGACATTTAAATGAAAAAACATTAATAGGCTCAAGAAAAAAAATTTAAATGATGATCCAACACAACTTAAGACAAAAAGAATATATTACCCAAATACTTGATTCAAAGATACTGAGATAAAATACTTATAAAACAACTTCATAACATCAATTATTAAATCGTGCAATAAAAGCACTAGAACACACATTAAATGAACATATGAAGAAAACGAGAAAATGTCTCTTGTAAGAAATTAGATAAAATACATACCCAAGATGACCTACAACAAAACATGGGCAAGGAAACAACATTAAAATTATTAAAACCATCTGCCAAAAAAAAAAAGAAATTAAACGATGGCAACAAAACAAGAAAATATACCTATCATGGTTAGATTATGAAAAACGTGCCCCAACTGGTGATACACGAAAAGTAAACAAACATCATATCAATTAAATATTACTGAAGAAACCACAGACTTTTCAACATATGGCAATCTGCAAAAAAAAAATCAGAAACATTGAATTATTATGAAAACGAGAAATAATGCTTAAACAGTTCTCTCACGGACAAAACCTACAATCTTATAACATTGAAATTTCATTTAGAATTATATTAATAAAGAATATGCAAATTATGAAATTATAACCACAATTTATAGGTTAAAAGGAATAAAAAATTTTTAAAACTCTAAAATAACTTGCGACAAATAAAGGATAATTACCAAACATAACCTCAATCTTACATGATTAAAAAAAAATATCAGTGTTGAAATTAATCTAGTTGATACACCAACCCTAAATTACGTGAAATGAAGAACATGAGAACTCATGAAAATAAAACATGAAGATAACAAATGACTCCAAAAAAAAATATACGAAAATACATACCCCAAATGCAAACTACTAACCACATGAAAATTCAAACTAGGAAAACCCTACAACCAAACTTATTCCCCAAAACTAACATACAAACAATTAAGACTTGTCGCGACAACTTAAAACTAGGTACCATGGTTTTTTGTATAGATGAAGTTTGTGTTTAGGTTATAGGCCTATGAAAATACAGACATACAGAATCCAGGGACTCCAAGACTAGGATCAGTGGGTGATCAAGCCACGATCGACTGAGTCAAAGACCCTAAAGACACTAATTCGCTAACAGTGGACCCGAATGGTGGACCTTCAACTGAAAGCAGGAATAAGTGTTAAAAAAAAATAACTCTCCACACCGTAACTCCTAAATAACATACTAGGTAGGCTAACTACAAATATTAAACCCTCCAAAAAAAATACATTTACTCATGATTTACTAAAACACGAAAAAATGCCTAACCTGGACATCAAAGTCAAGCCAAAAAAAAAAATGAAAATGACAAATAAGAGTCGAGAACTACTAATGTCAGAAGTAAACACACCACAACATTGGGTCAGTATGAAAGTACTACATTCAAAGTTGGCAGCACTGTGCTGCGAAAGACTCCATCTTGGCATGGAATTTTTTTACTATGAATTTAAACAAACTCCAGGAGTTCAAACAACGAAAGTAAAATTCATATTGAACGAAGACAAAATCACACATTAACTTAATATTAGCTATTAAATAATTATAGTTCCCCTACTAATTAAATGGCTTACTGTAAACAAAACGACGTATCAAGTCAGATAAAAAAAATGACAACTCCCAAAATATCCACTAGAGAGAAAAATAAGAGGCTCTACCATACCTTGTAATTCTTTTAAGAGACAATATTATAATCCACATAATAGTTGGGAATAACACCGATAGAATAAGTCACGAGAGAAGCACTAGGAAAAATCTGTTATATTACTGTGTTAAACGCAAGATACAAACAATCGTTCTAAAACTCATAATTTAAATAATAAACGTACTCGATTAACTCATTACATTAGCGACTGAAACGCAACATAGACTGACAAGAATAAAAAAAAACGTGTGCGAAGACGTGACGCGACCTTGGCGACGCCTCAAGATAAACACCTGCACCAAAGCACTTCAACATGCAAGACAAAGCACTCGTACCACATACTACTGAATTAATAAAGACATAATTAACGAGTCGTTTCGTCACCTTTACACGAATATATATAGAAAACAATAACTTAAAAAAAACTCATTTAACCTTCAATTATCAAAAAAAATAAGTCAATATATATTATAATGAATTTTTGCTTGTAGGCTAATAGAACATATCAAACATTAAAAAAAAAAAACAATTAACTCACATCATAAAACTTATTTCTTTCACAATAATAATATTATCTATAGACTCGTAGAAAGTAACCATGCTCTGCTACCATCTTGTGACAACTGGTTGTTTTATTATTATTATTATTTTATTTGATTTTGATTTTGACTTGTTACTGCTACCAAATTATAATGAAATAAATATTGCTATTATAAAATTATTTGTTTATGTAAGTAAAATGCTTGACTGAAAACGTGTCAGGGTAAACCAGCTTCACAACGGAATACACCTCATCAATAATAATTACGTAAGTCCAGAGGAACTTAGTTTAGTAAATGACAACAACATACGTATCTTCATCTATTAGTGGTGATATATTTAGCTAGAAAATACATTTAAAGCTAAACAAAAAAACAATGACTCATCTGAAGAGGTAAACAAAAGTCATAAAATTATCATTAAAATGGAATATTTGTTATCAATAGTAAACCTAGGGTGCACCCAAATTACAGGCTAATAATGTTAAAATTACTTTATATTAGTTATTTAGTTTTTATAATAAATTTAAATATCATGTTATATCCATAATTAGGATTTTACTAATTGAGTCTATAACTTTACATGTAGATTAAAAACTTCTTCAGGAACAAAACAAAACATATTACAAAAATACTTCATTTAAGTAATTAAAGTCCTTTTTTTGGAAACATTAGGTAATTAAAATCTTTTGCTCAACATTAGGCGACGAAAGTCTTTTTCTTTTGTAAGCGTTAGGTGACGAAACGTTTGGACGACAAGCAATAAAAAAACTTCATTAAAAAAAAGAACGGACTTAGCTGAAGATGAAAAATATCCGTGACATGTTCAAGACGAAAACTTGTACAGCAGCCGGCGCAGAACCGTGCTTCCCGGGCCAACAGGACGTAGATTCAATACATAATGTTTGAAGGTAGGTTAAAGAATAACCCAAAACGTAAAGAACTTGAAGAGGATCCAAAACGTTAACCTCCTGCAACATAAGGTTGCAGAGAAACAAAAATTAAATAAAAAAAGGCAACAACAAAAAAAATATACTCTCACTCTCTCTCATGCTTTCTCGTGACTTACCGAAATCGGAGGCTGAAGAAATTTACACTGAACTTTACGTCATCTTGTAGAACCAAATAAAAACACCACTTCTACGTGAGATGTCTACCAAAAAAAAAAAACTATGGTGCGAAAAAGTACATTAATCAACCACCATCACTGACTGGAGCCATATTGTCGAATGCCGAGAACAACGGACGAAGCGGGTAAGTAATTCTAAAACAATGGAGCATCGGAAGCTTACCGAACTGCCACCAGGTTGCGTGGACGGTACTAAAAAAAATGCTCTAGGAAAAAAAATGGTCTAGAGTACAGATTTTTTATATGAAATCACGTGAAGAAGCGAGGAGAAACTGCAAGCAACTGCTGACAATCACGTGGGCAGCATGCCGCGACACGGCGGACAGGCGGGCGTTACTAAAAACTCTTAGGCTAGCACAGAACATCCGGCGAACAAATGGAAGGTTTTGACTGAAGCCAAACAAAAAAAAATAGAATAGTGTGCTTAATGGAATATAATACAAAAATTTAAAGTTAATATCATTAATAAAATTAAATTAAAAAAACTAAATTAGGTTTAAAATGTAATTAAACACAAGTAAACATTATAAGACTCAATATAAAATAATTATTAGGTACAGAAAACAAAAATAATTTTACTATTTTACGAGTGCCGAAACATGAAACGGCACATATCTCAAAGTTATTTGACATCAAAATTACGTATACTGGTAAAGTGGACTAGAGCCTTTTTCCAGTTTATTTTATTTTATTTTAGACTGTGCTTGCAGCCCACACAATACCAATGCCAGATCTATAAACCCTAGTCAGAGCAATCACAGATCCTTGACGCGATTTGCACGTCATGGCAGACACGGCAGCGAACCTGAGGAACTAAGTGGTTTTGTTAAAATTCGTAGGAAATCTGGTGCGGACGGTACAGAAATTTTATCCGACACGCAAAGCTGCGATAAAAGGGCGAAAAACTATTGATTAGGCTTAACTTGAAGGAATTTTTCACGGATTATTAAAACACTAATTAGTTGTAAGTCATCTAAGGCACCCGTTGAAATATAGTAAATATATCAAACACTTTAATTTAATATACTCGAAATAAATATTTGTTTTAAATTCAGTTTATTTTAATATTGTGTAAATGAATATAATTTCATATATATAATATGAGAAAAATATTTTATAAAAATACGTTTTTAATCAAGAACCTCTCGGAAAGCTACACTGAGTGTGAATTGTCTAATTCAATAATCTTCAATGAATTTTAACGACATACTCACGTAATCAAAATTTATTTTCATCAATACATTTAATGTTTACTTACTTTACGAAGTTTGTTAATCAAATTCTAAAAGTTAAATAATGATTAATAACCCACAAATTAAAAAAAAACATTTCTTTAACTTTTAGCGTCATCTTTTGGTAAATAATTGAAATGCACTCCTTAACAGGTACAGAAAACTATTAAAGTGTAAATGTGTGTAAAACAGCAAGTGCGGCTACCTGCAGAATGGCGGTCTCAGACTCCTGGTTGGTGACATTCCGTCGCACGCTGGCATTCTGCAGACAGGCGCGGTCTTACATCGCTACAGAGTCAGTCAGTGAGTCAGTGATGAGCGTCAATAAGTATATAATTATATATAATTATATATATATACAAATATTAGCCTACTCTATAGATATGTGTATAAAATAGGAAATGGAATTGTAACAATAGATTAACATTTTAAGTACAGCTACATAAGTGGAACACGCCTTAGTTATTAAATTAAAGTGTTGGTTGTAGTCATTATTTTTCAATAGGCGTCTTAGGCAATTTATGAATAACTATGCTTATAATTACTAAAAAGGCGTATATCTCATAAAGTTTAACTCTAAACGAAAAACTGTGAAAAATTTCCCTCATTGGAAACAAAATTTGTGTCACTGGGAATATTTTAATGATATTTTAAATTATCAACTTATGCCCTTTTTAATTTTTAATATGGTTATATTTTTGAGGTTTATAATTGTATTAATAATAAAATTGATATTTTTATATTTTATGTATATAATATGTTTGAATGCCCGAAAATATGTTTAGCTGATTTGCTTTTTTGAAGTTACGCCCTTTTGAATTTTTGTATTATATTCTTCTTTTGTTGTCACTTAATTTCCTGCTGCTGAAACTATCAATAAATAGCACAGATACTTTTAATATTTTTTGTCTGATCTTTTTATCATTTCATATATATCAGAAATAATCTTAATTCACACAATTTTAAAAATTTTAGTTTTTAATAAAAATTTCGTGTACTGTATATTAAATTAAAGTACTTTTTATATTCGTCATTTTTAAACGAGCGCCTCAGGCGCCTTATATCTAACTCCCTAGAAACGAAAACTGCGTTCTCAGGCAGTCGGTAAATTCAGTGAGCGCTTGTAGGTATTGTTTATATTTGGTTTTTATTGTTATAATTTTGTTTGAGCTACACGACCACCCAGGAAATCTACTTCGAGCCCAAGAGCCACGAGTGGCTACTCACTACACGAGTAGCTGCAACGCCGAATAGATCATCATTTTACTTGGTGTATTAATACCACTATTTATTATTTCCTATCAGTACATTTCTCATCGGGAACATTAAATAGCATTATTATATTTTTATACAAAAACGTTAAATTTTTCTTTGAAGTCTTATTAGGTTCTACATTTCAGAACTTATAGGCTAGTGTGTGCTTAAAAAGTAAAACTGTTCACTTTATTATTTTTAAATGCTTGTTTATGTGAATGTGTGTTTATTAATTAATTCAATTAAAAATATAAAATTACGAAAGATAACACCTTATGTAAGAAATGGTACTACATAGTAAACCAAACATTGAAATATCCCTCATTTTGCTTAAATTTCATATTGATGGCAACTTCTATATATTTTTCAAAACTTCTCTTCAGTATGAATTTATATTGTGGAAGCACAATACGAATGTTTCAATGAAACAAGCATAACTAAGTTATTGCATTTTTTAAATATATAATAAACTGCAGTCTTATCTGCACAAAGTTACTGGTCGAATGAAAATATGTCGGTGAAGTACGACTGGCAAAGCTTGGAAGGGAAAATGAAGCTCGCAATAAAAGGGGAAGTTCAGGTAGACGATATGCGCACAGTATCATCTTCTGCGGGTCACGCGAGGTGGTGGGTGGCTGTCTCAGGTACAGTGGCGAGAGAAAGTCCTATGTGACTGACAGCTACGACAATGCGCTCTGTGAGAATTTTGTCGGACTACTTGAAGAGATTTTACACAGACCTTTAAATCACTTGCGGGCACCTAACTAGAGGTTTCTTTTATAGGGATCATATTGCAAAACATTAAACCATCATTCGAAAGGACCTGGGTTCGAATCGCAGTCCATTAAATTTGATTTCAGTTTTTCATGAGGTTCCCGAGATCGTTCCAGACAAACGTTGGCATTAATGTTGGGGATTGTTCTGTTGGCTTTTATGTTGTCCTCGAGTTCATGCACTGAATATTGCTTGGAATATTGCATTTGTAATCTGTTCTGCATGATATAAAAAAGAACAGAATTGACAATGAACTAAATATTTTATAAATATAATATATAGTGCATAGTAAAACAAAACATATTAAAATGTTTAAAAGTTTTTAAATTTTACTCAAAACTCTCTGTGTGTGTGTGTATATATATATACTTATATATGACTACATCCTTGGTCATGTACTTTGTTACAACTTATCTCAGATAACTGAAGAGTGACGAGCTGTCTCCCCCCCCCCCCCCCCCATTCTCAAAGAATTGGGACGCGGCCTCGAACAGCTACCGCCCACGCAGGTCATGACTGGCAACCTCGCAGCTGAGGACTGAGAAGTGCGGCAACGTCGCGGGCGCTGCGCGGTCTCTATCTCTCTCTCTCTCTCTCTCTCTGAGCGAGCCGCGGCGCGGTGTCCTGTTTCCCGTGGTGGGGAGGCTGTGACAGGAATGTAACCCGACACCGTCCTTGCCATGCTCTCTCTCTCTCTCTCTGCCCCGAGCTGTCTCTTGCCCGCCACACCGCAGGCAGGCGCGCAAATACCCGCGGCCTCACGCGTCCTTTCAGGCCGTGCGGGCAACCAGCGCACTGCGCTGCGAGCAATGTTCTCTTGAAATTCACGAGGAACACTAGTTACAAATTACCCAGGAATATTTGAATATTCATAAGTTTTACTACTTTGAACTCTTAACTCACAAGAGCAGTCGTATTTCGCTCAGGGGCGGCTCCAGCGGGTAGGCCGGGTGGGCCCAGGTCTGCACAACATTTCCAAAATTTAATTTTTTTTATAAAAATACACAATTCATATTAAACGTTAGGTTTATTTAGAAAAAAATATAAGAAAAATTATTATTATTTTCATTACAACCTGTAATTGTCTGCCCTTCTAAATAAGCAGTTTGCAATGAAAGGAAACTATACATTTGCCTGAAGATTTGTAACATTTAACACTAACATACGAGTTGTGTTGTAATATTCAAGATAATTCGTACAATTCATTTTGTGACCTCTATAGGCATTAAAATGTATTTTGTTAGCATACAATTATAGGTTTATAATAATTCTTATGGTAATATATATTATACACATTGGACTTCAGAGTGAAATAAACTACCCTCAGAAAGCCACATAACTTATAATTTTGCATCTGAATTTTATAAATTACCCGGACCCCCTTATGATATGGGGCCAGACCCCCCGGTAGAGCCCGGTCTACCAAAACTGTGCATACGCCCCTGCGGTACAGTCCGGGCCTACCCAAAAATAAATCTTGGTGACCCTTGCTTTCGTCCAGATACATGTTAACATTGACACTGTTTACTATAGAACATAAAACTGGGAAGACAGATTTAGGTGTAGGTACTTTCGACGAAGATCCAGAACACTTCGTTTATTGAATCTTATCCTCCGTCGAAAAGTTCTTGATTTTTTTTAATTTCTAAAAGTGTACTGCCAATCAGAACATGTTTGAATTCTTGCTGAACACTTATTTTGATATGCTAAGATGGAATTTTCCGATACAGATTCTTCTTTGCTCGGGGGGGGGGGGGGGGGGGGGAGAGTAGTTTTGCGACCACCACGAAAGTATTCTTTCCAATTAAGTCCCCACGAAATATTTTTTGGCAAAAAAAAATAATAATTGTATTCTTTCCAAAAAATTGCTCATTAGTAGAAGCTACATTTTGCCATACATAACTAATAAATGGTTTTGCTAAACTGCATAACTTTTTGTTGTCAGTACAAAATATTTCCTTGGCTCTATACTAACAAAAACAATTTATTCTGTCTTTGAATGATTCTAAGAATGAGGATGGGATGATTGATTCAAAAAAATTTCATAGACATACGCCAGTGCTATTTTACACTGGTATTCATTAAAAAGAAACTTTATATTTTGCCAATGAATAAAAAAACGCACGAAGAAATATATAATATTAACCGATGCCAAATTTCACATTATTAGATAGTACCAATAATTCCTTGAAAATAATTTGGTCAAAAAAAAAAGAAAAATGACACACACGAACACATTTGGCTAATAACGACGCGACAGTTGCAAAAGAACCGTAAAAAAGGGTATAAACCACAACCCTGGAAACTATTATTTTTTCATCCCACTGAAACTTCGACGCTGAAATTTCTCATGGAATCTTTTGTTTTTGGTCATTCGTCATTTTATGTGAAAGGTTTCCAACAAAATGTAAAAATCAGCCGATTAGATGAAAATTTAGCGATGCTACTAGAGTTAAAAAGTATGTTCCTAGGTGTGGTAAGAGTGTTTTGAAATACCTAAAAATGGGAGCTGTTAAAATAGAACCACCCTTATTAAAAAATAATCAAAATATTTATAATTCATTGTTTGAATAAAAGTACCAATTTTCACAGTTGACAAGTAGCATAAACTAAAATTGAAATATCTGTAATTTGGACTAAGGATATTGCTATTTCTAGAGTGAGCCTATGATTCCGCGGATCATTTAATCAGCGGGATAGCCCCCCCCCCCCCCACCCCCCCCCCCCACCGACCACACACATACTCGAGGAATGGTCAGCTGTTCGCCGGCTGCCACTCGTAAGAAGATAGCCGCCTCTCCTCTGGGCAAAAACAATACGGAATATTCACACCCAAGGGCTAATTATTTATAATTTGCTCGAGGTTTCCTTGGGCTTGTCAAAATAACGACGGTGCAATTACGCCAGAAGAAGAAGAACGCACATATATTTATTGAGCAGCCTGGTGGTGAAACACACATCAACTAGTGATAGAGATTCCTGCGAAAAATGCGTTATTTTCTAGTTCCAGGTTAGACTCCACGAACGTGTACATGCGCAAGTCGATGCCGTATTTTCATTGGTTGTTGTCGCATTTAACTTTTCCTTCAGGTCTCACATGATTTTGGTGAGCTGGGAAAAGGAGGATGTGAGCTAAAAGATGATGATTAGTAGAGACTGGAAAAATTCGCACATTCAATGACCTCTAGGATGGGTTCCACAATCCCCTATATACTCAGGAAAATACCGCCTGCTTATTGGCTATTGATTCGTGAGTCCAGTCAACTGGAATGCTTGCGATTTGATACTTTTCTGATTGAAGGTTTTGCGTAATGAATCCACGAATATTTCCGTTCTCTAATGATTAGGGGCAGGCAATTTGTGTTAAAAAAAATCTGAATGCCCGCTAGACTGCAATGTGGTATGCCTGCAACAGCTGATTCTTTCTTGAAATTGGCAATCGTCTACAAGAGAAACCATTTCCTTACTTGACAGAGCCACCCAGGACTCGTCCACTCGTCTGCTTCCGCAAATAATTATAGTGATTGGATATGCCGACAGCAGACGTGTACCTAAAAGGAAATCAACCAATCACAAACACAAACGAATCTACAGTGTTTTAACTCTCAGCTAGTCTCTAAATCTTTTTCTAGAAAAATACATTCCCCTAAGGATTATATTTAAGTATTTGTCAATAGATTTTAACTAGAGACCGGAAAAATTCGCGGATTCATTTCACGACAGCCTGAAATTCAAATAGTTATACCTCAGTGCTGCCTCTGCTATTGGCTCACAACTCACCTGGACGATTCTGGGCCAGTGAGAAACACTCAACCGAAGCTGTATTGAATCACAGGCCGCTACGTTGGGACACCTCCACAAGACAGCATCCAATGAGAGGGTGACATTAGATCGAGTGTACGTAGAACTATAAAGTTAATCCTAGAGGTCCGGTCCCTACAAATGACTCGTGTTCCAGTGACAAATGTAGAAACATTTGCATCCTAGACCATTACCGTATCATAACGCGAATATTTCACGTCGCTAACAGTCTCTCCCACATTAACGACCACAGGCGTTTGTATCCAAGTGGTATACTTTCATCGGAGGTTCCTCGAACTCTCCATCGTGGCAGCGGGCTCAGTGCTAGGGACGGGCTGACGAGCTCGCAGTCGTGGAGAGACGACCACGGCGTTGCCGGGGCGGGTCCAGAGGAACCTTGGTCCAGTGGCCAGAAGCTCTGCCTACTAGGCCAGGGGTCGGCACACTTTCCATTGAGATCAGCCAATTATTATGTAAACAGATCCTCCGATTTGTTCCTCGTTTAGAGAGCCGCAACATGTATTTTATCTGTATCTACATGGCCATTTAAGACGATAAAAAAAACGAGATAAAATCAAAATGTTTTATTCGCAAATTCAGCATAAAATCTTAAAAATAAAATTTACTTAAGAAAAAAACACGTAAATGTAAAACAAATATGTTGGTCATTAGGAGAATTGTACTAAAAAAGCAAAAAAACCTAAATTACTTTAATTAATTAATTAATTATTAAAGTAAAAAGCCCCTGGGCGAGTACGGTGGCAGGCGGAGCGATGGTAGGCGAGCGCAGGTTGAGGTCATGCCTTGTGACTGTGCCGCTTGATTTTTGACGTGAATACGTCTTTAAAACTGCTTCCATAGTGGGAGGTAATTCAAAAAAACGAATGATAACAAAATCGGGGGATACAGTTTGGTGTTGCAGCTACATATCTATCATCTCCATTCAAAATTTAATTACACCATTGGATATATAAAGGATCAAAGAATTCGTTACGCTAAGTGAGGACTGTGACGCGTCGCGCGCGGTGGAGGGGGAAGCGCCGTCATTTTGAGGTCATTTTGCTGTGTTTTGAGATTTCCATGTAATATAACTTTTGACTCGGAGAAGCTACGACGTTAGTTTGAGTTCCAATCGTCAGCTTTTGTAAAAATCTATCAATTGCATAAATGAAAATTAGTGTAAAATAGTTACAGTGAATATATGTATTGTTAAAATAAAAATATATAATAAAAAATATATAATGTCGGCCTACACGCGTCAAAAAGCCAAATCTAAATACAGAAATCGTATACGGTTGGAAAGGGTTTCCACGGTAATTATTTGTTTACTTGATTTCTTTCCTGAACATAACGAACGTAAATAGTTGCTATCATAAACATAGAAATCCGAAGGACTTTTAGTGTTCAAACATGATTATAACATACATAAAACAGCGTATTTTATATTTTGTATAGAAAATATTACCTGTTACGTACACAAATTCACGTACAACACACGGCCGTGTCCATGACACAGCCACACCCCATTTTTGAAGGCTTTTTTTGTGTGCTGTGGCAGCGCAGAGTTGAAGAGCCGTGTAATCCTATGAAAAGAGCCGCTGTCTGCCGACCCCTTCACTGGGGTACAAGTAAAATTACTACTGTAAAACTAACTTTACCAGTATATTTTCGGTAGTAAAAAGTGTATTACAAGCTGTGTGTGACATTGAATTTTGTGCATTTGTTGATGTAAATTACTGCCAAAAGTCAATTTGAATCTGTTCACAATATCTGCCTTGGCTGCGTTACTAAGCGATGCTACAACTCGAGGAATATATATATATATATATATATATATATATATATTGGTAAATGTAACAGAAATATTCATGTAAAATATTACAGATATTTGTAAAGTTTTACATTTACATGAAAACAAACGTGTCTACAACATAGTGTTCGCAGTAATTCTGCTTTCGGATTCTTACCCAGACATGTATGCTTTGTGTATGCGCGCCTTTCAAGCAGATGTAGGTAATTATACTCTCTGGCGAAGACCATATATTATTGTGTGGTACCGATAACTGTGTCTGGCTTCATGATTGTTTCCTGTCTATGTTCCTCGGTGTCTGTATGCAAAACTTATTTTAATAATATTCATTTTATTAATTAATTTTTTGCTGTGACATATGGCTAGTGGCAGTAAATAAAAAAATAACAGTTCAAAGCAAAAAAATAATAATTTTTACAATGACAACTAATAGCTACACGGTAGTGGGTCTCAAAATACTCATTTACCTGTGTTTGCTCGATACATTACGCAGGTTGTAATAAACGATGACGCAGGTCACCAGTTGGCCATATGTGTCTTAAGTAAATAATTTAGATTTCTTACAAAAGGTGACAATGTTATTTTATATTAAAATTTAAAAAAACAAAGTTTCCCTAAACTTGCATACACCACTTAAAATGTTTTAAACGTATTAACTTTCGTTAAAAGACAGGATATATATATATATATATATATATATATATATATATATATATATAATTGTCAAGAAAATAATCTTTGAAAACGAAGCTGAAAAATCCTTCTTTTGTATATTCACTCTAAATTAGAAACTGTTGAAACTACTGCAAATCAATGAAATTTCACTGGAAAACTCTTTTAAATTCTCCAAATAAGTCTGTCTGTTTTCAGTGTTTCAACATACTTGAAAATGCTACATAAAGTTACAAAATTTTTTTTCACTATTTGGCCTGAGTTTGTAGGCTTTATATGGAGTCACTTTACTTCTCACAAATGTCTAACATGATTCATCCACCCTCAATTTTTATTGGTGTAGAGTCTGTTATCAGTGTTTAAGGGAAGCTAAATTCACGAAAATTAAGACGTTTAAATATTCATAAATTAATTATAAACTAAAATTTAGTAATTTTACATCTGTATCATGTTATTTGGAAATACTAGTGTAGTTTGTGTAAATTTAAACAAATTTGTTCTAGAAAACCAAAATGTGCCACAGGTTTCGGGAAAAAATACACGATAGTTCATCTTCTATTACAATAACCGAGTGTTAAATTACACATTAGGATGTATAGACGAATTTACACATACAAGAAGTGTTAAATTAATCAGTGTCCATTCTTTTCTGCGTAGACACATATTTCACTGTAAAAGTGCAAAGTATTTGTTACAGTAATGTTTCTACTACCAAAGAACTGCAAAACTCTATTTAATTTATATATATATATATATATATATATATATATATATATATATATATATATATATATATATATATATATAGCATTACGAAAACGGTACTCCCATTACCTAACAGATCTTATGCACGAGGGTCAAAATGTTATGACGCTAGATTTTCAATTGAAAGGTCGTAAGTTCGATACTTCCTTAGTTCACTCAGATTGTAAGAAGTGTATACTTGGAAAATTAAAGTTGTTCTGGAGGTGTAATATTACACTAACAACAGAAGATACTCTGCAACTACATATATTTTGCCTAAAATTAAACAATTTTTACAGTGTAAATCGTATTATTTTAAGACTAGCTAGTCGTTAAAATGAATCCGTGTATATTCATTATTTACTTAACGGTACGCACCTGCGCATAACTAAGTATTCGAACTCACAACTTGACTGTCGAAGTCACGATTACGATAGACTAGGCGTAATGAAGCACAATCCCCTGTTATATCACGTCCCATGCATGTAAACCCTCGTGATACGGGAAGTATGCCTTGACACTCACTGCATTCCCACAGGACTTGTGCTTTGTTTGTAATCACACTTGTAATCCAGACGTGGATAGACATGGAGATAGTGTCTGATAAGACCGCCGTGGGAACCCAGCCTCTGAGAACATCCGCTGAGTAACGTCTCTTTAGTTGGCGGGGGGCTTCAACTAACACTTGAATTACGTAAGTATAAAAAAAACGTCCGAAAATCGATGAAAACCGATTGCAGAAGCCTTTTTGGTGGCCAACAAAGATTAGTTACTTTGTATGGAAAAAGTAAATTACCGCATAAAATATTTACATTAAATTATAAACTGAGTCTATTGTGTATTATACTATAATTTTAAGTGGCTCAACTATAGCTAGCTGGTTCTTAAACTACGATGCAAACGTTTTCCATAATCATCGAATTGTGCATATATTAAGTAAACATAGCCTACTTCAATCGACACAGGAAAAAAATATTTTTAAGACTTTTCACAGTTGAAAAAAATTGATACATTAGACATTTTACATGGTAACAACTCTTTATCTTAAAAATCATGTTGACCGGGAGCTTACAAAATAACTGAAACATAAGTACATCGAACCTTGTCACGAGCGTTCAGACTATAAAATGCTAGGTCCCATAGTTGTACATTGAACGACGAACATATTACACTCTAGCTCAGAAAATTTTTTTTATATTCGCCATTAAGATTCGCCACTATCAATTTGCCTTACTAACCCAAATACATCCCATGATAAGGAGGCCCTTCTGAACATTTTTGCTACCGTGCCAGATGTAGCCTTGAACTGGCGGGCTTTTTCGGGAAACTCCCTTTTCCCCAGCCAGTGCATTCCTTCACAGCTCAGTCTTTACCGTTTAACCCATGACCTCGATGGGACTGGAAAACCTAGCTGGGTCAGTGACCTCTATGGCAAGTTCCACAGTCATATCCAGTCTGTTCATTGGCTGCTGACTTGTGACAGCGAGAGGTCTCAACTCGGTTGCCTGCGAGTCTCGATACGTCTTGGTTCAGGTTTTCTCATTCAATGACGTAGCCAGGGGGGAGTTCAGAGGGTGCGGACCCGTCCCTTCAAATATTTAAATTAAAAAAATAACCTAGTGAAGATGGGTTAAGAAAATTACAGCAACGTAGCTACATAAGGTTACAGATATTTTATTTGGAAGGATTATTGCAATCCATACGGTGGACTGTTATACATCCATTTCCTTCCCCCACATCTAGCTCAACATTCCTCATACACAGAAGAAGAAGCAGGAAATGTATTTGCAAGAAGTCTATATTTGATGCCGTTTTACACTCGTGTTAATGTAAGCATGTATTTCAAACAAACTTGACATGTGTGTTTTATGAATTAAATAACTGATATATTTATAAAAATATTTATTCATATTTATGACTTATTTTTAACGAAAGTATCAAACAATATACCTACTAATTAAATAAAAACCAAACTTGTAATTGTTCAGTATTATTTTCTCAAGCAAAATCATTACTTAAAAATTTAATTTATGTGTGTAAACTTTGGACATCTAAAAGTCTACTATTTCCTGAGATTTTTAGTGTGGCATTTTTTTTAAAACTCAAAAAGAAGACTTGCTCATAAAAAATTATATAATTTTTATACTGCCCCCCCCCCCCCCCCCCCCCCCAAATCAGTCACAAAATTCTGGCTACGGGCCTGTCTCATTGGCTCCGAGTTTTCCCCACAGAAGTTTCCCGACGTTAAAACATGTTTCAGTTATAAGCGGTAGCGAAATAAAAACGCAAAATCTTTTTCATTATTCGTATTTTCAAACCATGCATAAAACAAACCTCAATTGTGTTTAAATACAATTAATTTACAAACTTTTCAACAAGTAATAGCTACAAGTTCAAATTCGGAATATTCGCGTAAAATAGGGAGATTATGAGTTAAAAAAATTTCACGTTAAATGGATAACAGGTACGTGAAACGAATAAGAGTGAGATTTCTGTGGATTTACAAGTTTTTGAAGCTTGTTTTTTTTAACGTACCAACATGATCTTTGCGAGTTCGTGTTCGAAGAAAGTAAACTCGGTGCACCAGTAAGTTCACGAGGATGCTAGACAATTCCGTGATCACTTTTCGTGAAGGTTACAGTGGCACTTGTTGTGAGGCAAGTGAACTGTGTCACGTTGAGAACACTGCGAGGCCGGAGCTGGCTGCGGGTCGGAGGCACGGGCCCGCTGCAACGCACCGCTGAAACCGCTTGGTAATTGTTTCCTGCGCTGTATCACGAGGGCGTCGTCACCCGCCCTCCCCTAGGGTGGAAGAAGTCGGGCCTGAGGGGGGGGGGAGGGGTTGTGTAATTCGTGCAATTTCCTCCGGAATAAGCTCCCAGCCGGGCCAGGAAATTGAAAAAGTATCGAGCAGCTCAGGGGGGAGGGCTGCGCGAGAGACGCCGAACCAAACACACACTAACGGAAACCCTTTCAACTCCTCGCCGCAGAAACAATTCACTTAAAAGTCAATTAACTTAATCGCCATCACCTCCCCCCCCCCCTCCTCACGGCTTCCAGGCGCAGTCACAACCACCTCTCTCCCAGTCCACTCGACTGATAACCTCGCGAGCAGCGGTCGTCTTCGCGGGGCGGGGCGGATGGGGGGGAGGAGAAGAACGTTTACACAAAACATTATCACTTTCTGGGGAAAGAGGTCCGAATAACACGCGCTGGATCATGCAAATTGCGGTACTTACCGAGGCCTTCGAGGGGGTTCGCACCCAGCTCGTTATTCCCCTCGACGCCGACCGGGAACCTTTCTCGTGAATTTGGAGAGCTGCGAGTCGAAGAACGATTAGGGTTCAGGGACGCGCGCCTCTGGTTAAGCCCGAGGGCACTTGCGCACGGGCGGATTTCTGTCACCGCGACTGAGCGAAAGAGAGTCGCGGCTTTCAGGCCACAGTCGCTTGACCTCGCACACGAGCGCCACTTGCGGGGTCGTCCATTAATCACGTGATGTTTTTTTAGCTAATTTTTAACCCCCCCTCCCCCCTAGTGATTTGTGGTGAGGTTTCAGACTACCCCCCCCCCCCCTTCCAATAAATCACGTGTATTTTTTTGGTACAAAATATTTTTAAAAATTTCAGAATATTATCTTTAAATATAGGTATAATCTAATTTAATTCTGGAAAATTAAGCACAGTGATAAAAATGTCCAGACACACATTAAGGTTGCAGTTTTATTCTCACTGGCACAAAAATAATAAAGTAAAGACTTATATGTGATTTACGCATGTATTCGGCGCCAAAGTCACAGTCTTACTGGCGACTGGCAAGCCGAGCCGGGTGGTTTATGTTGCGGCGGGCGGGGATATTGTTGCCTGGCTACGGCGAGTCAAGGTCACGCGTCCCTTTTCGGTTTAGTAGAAATCGCGCGAAAAAATAAATACACGTGATATCTCTCTACACCCCCCCTCCCCTTGTGATATTTCGTGATTTTTCCCGACACCCCCCCCCCCCCCCTTTCGAGCCTCACGTGATTAATGGACGATCCCTTCTGTCGCAGTACCAAGATTGAGTTCGTAGAGATAGCATGCCTTCCTGTACCTACTCCTTGTTCGGAACGCATGTGCTAAAAGAAAGGGGGAAAAAAATATCGAAGACAGCAATGGATGCATCGGCTAGTATGTCAGCGACTTATTAAAACTTAAATATACTGTTACGATTTTAATAATCGTTGAGTGGGAAGAACTAGGTTCGTATAGGGATGGCCCAATTGTTTTTTTGCACAGTTTTATTGACTCTAATATTTACAACACTAATACATAATCTTATTTAAAATGCCTACTAATCAATTACTCACACTCAGTATTACAAGTCCTTACTCACCGCACACCTCGCTGGGCCGCACACCTCGCGCAACTCTCGCCGCAGCACTCCTCGTGGACCTCCGTCGCCGAACTCTCGTCGCACTCCGTCGCCGCCGTCGCACTCCCCTTCGCCGAGCTAGCACCGCGGAGGCCGGCGTCCAGGCTTATATAGACCCTGACGCCCTTCTAGAAGTGACGAGCACGGCTGGGGCCAGTCGCGTCATCCCGCGCCGACCCGACGCCCGAAGCGTTGAGAAGGGCATCGGCGGCAGGGCGCCGCTTGGGGAGAGGAGTGGAGGAGGGGGGTAGCGATGGCCCTTGTAATCCGGGCAGGCACGCGTGGTATGTCTTACATCAATGTATGGCGCATGACGTCAGTGAACGTACGGGGTCGCCATTCAGCTCCGAACCTGGAATCGCGGTCTGGTCTCTCGCGTTAGTAACAATATATTTTTTTAATTTTTTCTTTCTTTTTTCTCATATATGTCCATGTCATCCCAGTTTGTGATAACACTCTAACGTACAGTCCGCCCCAACTTCATTTTCAAATTAATATCACTATAATTTCTTAATCCACTATTATAGACCTCAGGTCGTTTTTCTACCTCTGAGATTAACAGAACCGATTCTATATTCATTGCTGAAGGCGTGTCGATGCACTGCGAGGCACAACGCGTGTCGGTTGTACTGACGGGGCAGTCGCTGCCACAGTTGTGTCGCCCGTGCGAAGGGACAGGCTTCTACACGCGTGTTTCATTGTCCATTGCCTTCGCTCGGCGACTATTTGAACACGGTGACTCGCAACAGAAATGGAACCAGTTGCCTCTTTTTTTATCGCGGCGATGAATAAAAAAGAGCTCGTGTAACTCAGTACACGTGATAGAAGTGAAACTTCTTTGGCGATTCAAACCTCGACTCGTAAGTATATCGTGAGGGATAAAACGGCCACGAGAGACAAGAGAAAAAGAGAGAAAGAAGACCTTTTTTTCTAACCAAACATGAATTAAGAAAAGTATTACTCATTTCAAAATAACTTCCCAGGATATCAATAATTATTGATCAATCAATAATGATTAATCAACAATAAATATTACAAACTGTTGAAATAATCACACCATAAAATGTTATATTATGATTTTCAGGACTATAGCACGAAAACAATTCTAACTATAATTTATACACATTTTAAAAAGAAACTTAATTTCGATCAATTTTATTCCTAACCACATTTATAATATTACTTAGTATTACTCAGCCAAACCATTATACAATTTAACAAGATAAAACAGTGCGGGAATTTTGGCTTTCATTTCTTTTTAAAGTATTTAAGAATCCTAACTTGTTTGTAATTATTATTCATTTGTTTCAAATAGAAATAAATAATCATGAATTAACAAAATTATTGTAGAGTCTTACTAATCCGGACTTGTCCGGACCGGACCCTGTCCGGATCACCGAAAGTCCGGATCATCCGTAATCAACTTTAAAATGTATCAAAAACAAGTTTTATAGGCTAAATAAAAAATCTTTATGCTTAAAAATCAACTTCGTTTTATTATAAGGTACTTAAGAAACTATATACATATGTATGTAACATATATAAAACAATAATATGTATTGTACATACCTACATGTAATTAAAAAGTATAAAACAATTAAAGTTTAAAAACAATTAATTTACTCGAAAAAGTCTGTAATATTCTTTTGTTTTAAAGAAGCTTGCCGTCGTTTTGCCGTGCGATCTCGTAGGCGCCTCAACGTCAGTAGCTCAGCAGACGTTGTGTCGCTTTGCTTCTCAAAGTAACTCGGCAACCCCTCCAGCATTGTAGTCGCTTCGCCATGAGTTGGGCCAGCTGATTCCTCCGTACCTCCATCGTCATCTTCCGAACTGTCTATTTCAGTTGCTGTGTTTGCAATGCATGTCTCCACGATTTCATCTTCACTTAACATTTGATGACCAATACCGTTGTCATCGTTAATCGATTCTGATATGTCATTCTCCTCTATGTTGGCACAACCCTCCAACTGTTGAAAAACATGTACAAAATCAAAGCTAGTTGAAGTTGGTTGAGTTTCGTCTTGTCCCTGTTTTTCCTGTGAAATGCTTGGCCACAAATTTTTCCAGCTTTTTTGAAGAGTTGACGGCTTAATTTCTTCCCATGCTTCTGCGACCAAGTAAATGACAGTCTTCATTGTCACTTTCTTAATATGATCCATTAAGTTAGCTGACGGGTCTGCTTCTTGTTGCTCTAAAAGAAACATGATCATTTTTTCCTATATCGCCGTTTTATTGCTTCAATCACCCCTTGATCCATTGGTTGTATCAAAGCAGTCACGTTTGGTGGCAGAAATTTTACGAAAATTTCACCGTCTCGCAATTATTCTTCACTCGAGTGGCATGGTGCATTATCAATTAACAACACAGCTTTTTCTGAGCGGTTTTCGTCTCTCAAAAACGTTTTTGTTTTAGGAACAAATGTTTCAAAAAACCAAGCTTTAAAAATTTTGATGTCCATCCATGCTGATTTTTGTGAAGTGTACTGGGCTGGAAGAGCATTTCTATTAAGATTTTTAAGGGCCCTAGGCTTAGCCGATTTGCCTATAACCAATAGTGGAATTTTCAAGTTACCAGAAGCATTACTACAAGGAAGCAAAGTTACTCTTTCTTTTTTTACCTTATGACCTTTGGCTACAGAATCCAATTTTGATGCTAATGTTTTTTTTGGAAGCATTTTGTAATTTAATCCCGTTTCATCAGCGTTAAACACTTGGCAAGGCTCTAAGTTTTCATCTTTAACAAACTTTTCAAATTTTACTTTAAAGTCTTCACTTGCACTATTGTCACCTGACAACAGTTCACCACTTACACTAAGTTCACGAATACCGTGTCGATCTTTCCAACGAGATAACCATCCCACACTGGCAGTAAAAGCAGGGTCACCTTTTAATTTTTCATTGAGTTTGAGCGCGAACGCTTGTAATGTTACGCCCGACAGCGGAACGCCTTGTTCACGTTGTTGGCAAAACCAAATGTACAAAGCCTCGTCTAAAGTTTCATTTTTGGTTTTTTTAACGTGCTTCTGTTACCCAGACTGTCCTTACTCACCATTTTAGCACAAAAATCTTCAATTTCTTTCCGATTTTTTTTCCAATCAGAAACAGTTTGTTTTCCCACTCCTAGATCTTGCGCGATTCTAGTTAATGATTCACCCGCATCAATACGAAATAAGGCTTGGAGTTTTTGCTCCATAGTTACAGTCACTTTCTTACGTTTAGTAGCCATTACGTTGCTCTTAATATGTGTACACAATACAATGCTCGCACTGAATAAAATTAAACTGTCACAAACACTTGTCACCAGCACGAGTAACCATCGACTGAAGGGAACAAAACAAAACAACTCGCAGGTATAGATAGAGTGAGTCACTTCTTGGAAAAGACGATGAGCGGAAAACTAGTGGTAATACTCCCGGCTACTGAGGGCAAGAGGACCCTCTCTTACAAATATATTTTCTTATTTTCCTTTGTCACAATATTCTTATTCATCATTTACGTATTTTTTATATCCGTCCGGATTAACCGGATGTCCGGACTAGCGGGGTCCGAATTAGCGAGACTCTACTGTACTTCAAAATAACAGGCCAGGATATCTATAATAATTGATAAATCAATATTGACTAATTAACAATAAATATTACTCACTGTTGAAATACTCAAACAATAAAATTTTTTTTTTAGAAAATATCAAATATAGGATGGATTATAATAAATTATTTTTTAATTTCATTTTATATAATGGATATATTATATTTGAACGAGCATTTTTCTAAACTGATTTTGTAATTCTGCAAATTTCACCTTATCATTGCCATATACAGTGCCATTGTTGTATTTTTACTGTGTGTTTGCCACAAATGCCAGTTAATTTTACTGCATTATGTACTAAATTAAAAATAACACTGAACATGTGAATTTGCACTACTTCCAAAAATACTTTACTTTTTGTAGATTAAAGCTGTTACTTATCCATGAATAATTAAGACTTAATATAATCATATTTTAGTGATCAAGTTACTACTTCCTAAAGCGTCAGTACCCTAGCGGAGGATCGAATCCTCGACCTTCTGATTTCATTCAAGCATTATAACTTCACAAACAGAGTGCACTATAACACTCATAAAGAATGGGAACACTACTTTTTTATCTAATGTAAATTAAATGGATTTACGTCAGTATTATTAGTAAAATAAATTGTATGTTTGTAGTTCCTTAGTACTTATAAATTTTCTGTGACAAATTGTATGCACTTTAACAATGACACAACTTGAGTGTACTGACCAAAAAATTGGGACGTTGATTAATTTAATACTTGTTGTATTTGTAGTATTACATATACATGCAAATTTATTATTTAACACACAAGTTTTTGGAAAAAAATTACATTTATGTATTTTTACCGAAGCCTGTAACACAATTTTATAATCTGAAAACATTTGTGTAAAATTACACCAACTATATTTGTTTTCAAAGGTAAACTAAAAAAAATTAAATGACTAAATTTTTTATATGTAATATTACGAAACATTTTTTTTAAGTAAATGCGTTAAAATTTTCCACCGATTAGTTTATTTACCCAGCAAATGTGTATTTTTAACACACTTCTGTTAGCTTCACTTGTAACTATGTAATCAGATCTTTTAAGTCGATTTTAACCTACTTCTAATTTTCTTATCGATATGAAACTTTGCAAGTATATGTAATCCTGACGACAATACAATAATTTCATGCCATTTTAACCTAAGAGAGAAGGGTGGAGGGGCATAGGGAAAAAATCTACTTTCGTGCTCTGGGCAATAACCATGCTTTTTGTATATCCATGATTCCAGGACATGGGGTGAAAAATTTGCCCGAAGTCGACTGCTCCCCTTAAGGAAGGAGGGAAGGGGAGTCGAAACCACAAAATTTCGAAAATTTCGAAATTGATTCTCTTTCGATTTGAAGTATTTCCTATCAATTCGGGTTACTCAACCTCCCCCCCCCCCCCCAGGGGAGAGGTCTTTTGCCCTCGATTTTTTGAAAGTCGTGACGTTCTTCCGGGATCTTCGGGCACCATCGGACTTCCGTGGAACGAGGGGGTAATTGCCCCCCAACATTTCCGGGACTTTAAAATTGATTTTGCATTGCATTTCGATTCATTTATAAAAATTTAATTAAATATGAATTAAAAAGTAAAAATTCAAATTATTATATTTTAACAAACCAAAAAATACACTTTAATTGTATGAATTAAATAGTAAAAAACTTTAAAAATTAGTAATTTTTTTAACGCGACAGAATTAACTACAGCCTGTATAACAAAATTTTATGGTACATAAGCTTAAAAATATGAATCAAGTAATGAACAAAACAATTAATTTTAAAGAAAAAATCATTATGTTGCTCTCTTCTTTCATTTTAATAATGACCCTCTCCTAACGAATGGACATTTATTAGTGATAGGAAATTTAAGACATTTGATGTCAAGCACGCCACGCTTTTTGTCATTAAAATTAATGGTTTTGTTTATTATTTGATTTTTATTTTAATCTTATGTATCAAAAAGATTTTTTTATACAGAGTTTGTAGTTATTTCTGTATCTGTTGAACAAATTACTTATAAAAATTATGTTTTACTTTTTAGTTCATACAATTATAACGTGTTTTTTTTTTTACTTTTTTAAAATATAATTTTATTTCACAAATCTCGTGTTTTTAGATTATAAACCTACATTTGGTGTATAATTACATGATTTAGTATTAATTTTGCATAGTAAAAGTGTGAAATTTCACAAAAGGTGTGTGTTTTCCGAATACCACAACAAAAACGTAAAAAATACTTTTAACACCGAACGTGTAATTTGACAGCGATATTTTTCCAGTGCGGGTCTCGTTACTCAAGAGCCGCTTCCAAGCTCTGAAACGCTTCCCCGTCGGCGGAGATGTATGGGGTGTCTGCAAGGGGCCGCGCTTGCCGATAAGGCTCGTTTGTCCGTCATCAGCGCTAATTTGTAACCGGCAATTATGCTAATGCGGGTCGCGCCGGGCGTATCGTTAGGCCGTGATTCATTGCCTAATTATTTGTCTCGCCTTCTACCCTCCCCCCCTCCTTGCCACACTTCCTTCCTGCGGGCATGATGTCAAGTAGCGGTGACCATTTGCATAACTAAAGTTTACCTGTTTAAACTGTGACTGCGACAAGAGCTCGCCACTTACCGTCAGCCGGCGAACCCGTCGTTGCCCAACATTTAATGATACACTAATATTAATCCACGCTCGTTTTCGTTGAGCTAATTATCCTAACCGCGCTGTTGAGTCAATAAGCGCAGTGCGGTCGTCAGTGCAAATGTGTGTCATGTACAAACCATAACGGAACTCCTTTGGAAAAGATAGCACGCATTAAAACGTGTTCGTGATTAAGGTTACGCCAGCATTTTTTTTTCTTTTCTTTTAATTTTGATTGCAATGTTCGGTTTTCGTTGGCCTGATATGGATGTTTTAAATTCGTTCTTCTGATCTGGAAATTATGATTTCAAAGTTCTTGACTCTGTATTCTGGTATAGATGTTCTAATCTCGATGTTCTTGACTCAATGTTTTGATATTTTTTTTTCTGATATCGATTATCTGGTATCCTACCATTGATATTTAATTTTGTGAGTTAAAATTTTCGTCGGATACGTATGTTTGTATTGAATGCCGTGTAGCATTGTATCTTTGATAATCAAGGCCGAACATTGCCGAAAAAATCCGACGCATTATTCACCGCTCTGTTCTTTGGCTATGCACCGCCCACCTGCATTTCTGCTACACACACGTTTTATGTAGCGCTAGGCTACACTGCGTCAACTGTGCTTGTTCAGCTGCTGTTACATTTATTATTTTCTCCGGCTCGCGCATAATTCGGAAGAAAATTATTTTGTAATTTTCATTGTCTAGTGTTCCTTCAAGGCGAGTCAAATAACATTTGGCTCAAAGAGAAGACGCGTTATTAAAGTGTAGAAACCCTTGCATTATAGACTGTTACCAAATAATAACGCGAAATTTGCATTACGCAAAACAACTCAGTATTTGTAATTTTCACCGCAAGTTAATTGAACAAATAACACAACAAATTTCGGTAACTTTTGCAAACGCTCAGTGGTTGTAATGTTACTGTTTTAACGTCTGAAAACACACGGAAAATAAGCGCAGGAAATAAAGTTTTTAACACGTAAAATAATGTCCAAAGCTGTATATAGGTAATAGTTTTACCGGCGACAGGATTAGCAGTGAGAATTGTAATTGTGGTTTTTGTCATCTTTGATTGTGACGTCACAGTGGCAATGTTGGCTGACCTTGACCTTGATTTTGACATTAACCTTTGATCCAACCAATGACGCTAGTCTCTTCATGAAAGTGCCGTCTTAAAGCTTTAGGAATATGCAAATAATAAAGTGAGCATATCTTTCAGTACTCGCCTGTGATATGTAAACATCTTACCTCGGTAACGAACAATTTCATGTGTTACATGTTGCAAATGAAATTATAATGTGAAATTCGGGCACGAAATTTAAAGCAGATTTCTTTAAAATAATTGCAAGCATGATAACTATACGAGAAGAATTAATTTCAGGGAAAAAAGTTTTAAAATTTCCTCCCTTTTAAAACTTAACTTTAATTATTGTGTTTAAGAAGACGGTACTATTGATTTCTCAGGGCTAGCCGAACAACAGCTATTGCATGTAAATGACTCGACGCTGAACAAGTGACATCCCCCTAGACCGGAATTATAATTGCCTGCGTTTTTGAGGTTACACTTATTTAGGCGCTTTGAGGGTAAATTTTTAGTAACGCGCTAAAATTCAATGAAATAAGCGCGCATTACAGAACGGAAATTCGACAGGTTGAAAGTCCAATGCACACGCGTGCAGAAACTGCTATAGCCACGAGCCTAAGTTGTCAAGATGGCCGACCCAATACGCACCCGTGCATGTTTCGCGAATTGGTGCGCCTAAGTAAACTTTATTGAAGTGAAACTATCCTGGAATACATTTTGCAAACTTAAATAGTCATAACAAAATTGATAGCACCTTAAATAATACTATCATTTATCAACTAGAAAAATTGTGTTGGGATGAACATGTCAAAATTATTTCAAATTTTGTTTGGTTTTCTAAAGCATTACGAACGGGGCGCTATCTTTTTGGTATTATTCAAAATTAAAGTTGCATTCCAAATAGATCCCGGCTTGGGACTTATTATCGGAAAGGAATTTTATTAGAATACTGACATATTGTTGAAATTCATTAAACAATTTATAGGCTACTATTAAGTTTCTGCACATGTTAGAAGTTATACTTCTATGGCAGTACTAAAATTCTAACCTGAAACCTTTTAAAACGCATGACATATCACTAAGTATATTTATACTATTAAGTTTCCGCACATGTTAGAAGTTATACTTCTATGGCAGTACTAAAATTCTAACCTGAAACCTTTTAAAACATATGACATATCACTAAGTATATTTTTGTAAATATGTTTGTACTTAAACTACTGAAACCAATCTGTTAACACTTTCCACAAACAAACCTAAAACTTAATGAGGTGACTCGACATTATTTTTAAATAATATAATTATATTATTTATATTACAAGAGTAATTAAAAGGTAAAATAAAATATAATTTTTCCAGTAACGTTCCATGAACTATTTTTCTTGAGGTTAGCAAGCGCGCCTAATACGACTTTTTTTTTTTTTTAAAAAAAGATGGGTGGCACACAGGCAAGTCTTGACAGTCACCAGTGTGCCAATCATCTCCCCCCCCCCTCCCTTCGCTTAATGTTGTATTGTTATGTCACCCCGAGTCATTGTTAAATTGTAGTTGTGATTGTTGGTGTATTAAGACAACACAAATTACATCCATGTTTTACCCGGGATTCTAACCCAGAGCCCCCGCACCGTGGCTCGGTGCGTTATCGACTGCGCCACGGAGGCCGACTCCACTGAGCCATCAGGTCTACCGCGAGTTGGTAGGGTGAATATATGTTCGTATCATTGTAATGCTAGCTTCCTTACTTTTTTTTTAAACTTAAGATTACTTTTTCTATGATTTTTTTTTAGTTTAACGAATATATTCCAGGGTAGTTTTACTATCATAAAGTTACATTTAGCACACATAGGTATACGTAGGTATGTACCCTAATTTTTAAGAAAGTTGGTGCACGTGGGTGTCACGTTTCCGTTCATTGACTTTTGATCTATTTTTACGAAATTACTCCTACAAAATGCCTTATATAATATATATGTAGGGCTTTTTATTGCCATGCCTGATTGAAAAATAACACATATTTAATAATTTTATGCATTTTCTATTTTAATCTTTAGAATTGAACGTGGTTACGTGGCGGTGGAGTGACGCGGCGGGACCTCGGAGCGGTTGTTGGCATGGTAATGGCTTCACGCCTCCCGCGCGGAGCGGCATGATTGATGGCGGGCCAGTCGGAGCGCGGCCCCAGACGGCTCGGGCCGCAGATACCATCGACTGGGCGGAGGGCATCCATCTTGCCCCGGGCCTGTTGCGGGTCGCCACCTCCATCCTCCTACCCTCTCCCCCCTCCCCCCCCCTAACCACTGCAGTGTCGCGCGGCGCTCGCCCTGCCTTCCCGGCCCGATCGAGAGCACACTCTCTATTAACTCGCCCGAGACACCTTCAAATCGTCCTTCATTGAAAACCAACATGTACTTGGGGCAGGGTCCACATGGATGGAACGGGGCTGACACTTCCAGGAGCCATCTGCCCTGAAGAATGAGTGAGGTGAGATGATATGGATCAGCGACGGAAGGAATTGGTGAGGGAAAACGGGGGGAGTACCCCGGGAAAAAAAAACCCACAGGGGAAAAAAAATTTCCGGGTTTGTCCCCGCCGGGAATCTAACCCCGGTCGCCTTGTTGGGAGGAGAGTGTTCCAACCACTCAACTACCGCGCCTCGGTCATCCATTTATGTTGTTTAGTAGAAACAATGCCTTTGGGAATATCATTTCTTTAAAATTTCGACCGTCACTGACCTTCCAAGCATGCTTTGCAACAACTGAACATAGTATACTCGGTACGCTTTACGTCTGCTATGTCTCCATACTCAGTATTCATAAATTAAATCATGAAACCAATTACCAGCCTTTTGACCAAATATCTCCAAAACGCAGGACCTACTTAGGAACAATAACATTCTAATTCACCATAAGTCTCCGAGACTCACAGCCTACAGTTGAATATATGACATGTCTTACGGCTTTTTTTTAGAGACTCTACACCAGACTTGTATATCCGATGAGAAATATTTGAGCAGTAAGAAATTCCACAAAAAAAAAAATAACCTAGAAACAAATTGCAATTTTTTCATAATTCGAAATTCGTTTACCATGGGGGTGAAAACAAGGTAAATTTGGTTTCATTATAAAAAAAATTAAATCTCCGGTACAAATAATGATAGCGACAATATACGCAGCAAAATTTGTAGCTATATTTACATTCATAGTAACATAGTTTTTCCTTCGAAAATCAACCGCCAAGGGGTCGAGAATAAGACTGGTTTATTTTGTTTTCTTTCTTAAATTCCCCGCTTCGAAAAAAAATCCAAATGTATGTAGGCTACTAAACTGAAAAAAAACAACATATAAAGTAAAGCACTGTCATTTCATGTATTTAAGAGGGAAAATCTCCGAAGGTAATCACGCTGATGTTAATATATTGGATTATAATAATAAACGCAATAAAACTTCAAATTTACTTAATCGTTTCCTAAATTTCCATTTCTAAAGGTTTTAAAATGGTGTAAGTTTATAATACCGAAAAAATTAAAATAGTCATACAGAATCTAATAAGGGAAAAATTAATAACTGAGTATGCATTAAGTAAATACATTTTTTCAGTGTCTCTTTTACATTTTACGAAATTTACCTCCGAAGCTAATCAATAGGGAGTTAAAATATTGGGTACCAGCTGTACCTTGCACCGCACTGCTCTGGGTCAGTCTGGTTAAATGGAAGAAAAAAAGAAAACACATATTATATTTGTAATTTGTTTGAAGTGGTTACACCTATACAAAGCATCTCTAGTTCTCCATATATATGTCCCTCTATAACACTCTCGATATTTCTCATGTATAAAATCACTCAATATCTCTAAGTCTCTATTTATATCTTCATATATATATCACATCTCTCCATATTACTCTATCTCTCTATGCATCTATGTTTATATCTATATCTCAATCTATCTCCCTATCTCTATATATCGCTCTACATCATATACATCCCTCGCTCTATACCTGTCTCTATATCTCTATCTCTCTATGTCTATATCTTCCTATCTATATCTTTATCATTACAAAACAGAATACGAACACACAAATACGCACTTCGTATTTGACGTGCAATACGCGACTGACTGATAGACAACTGAACTGCAGTTGAGAAAACAATCCCTGAATGTATTTTTTTTCTATTCATAGTGTCGTTTAATTAGTGAATTTCTGTTACCAAATCAGCACTTACAATATTTTCTATCATGTAGAAATCATACAAAATAAATTCATTACTCAATCGATTACTTACTACCTACCTACTATCATACAAAAATATTTCCCTTCCTCTTGAGATCTAACGAAGCCCTCTCCTACTCTTGCGATCGTATGTAAGCATACAGCATCACACATGAAAAATTATTTAAATTTAACTAAACAAATCACGTGGCGACATCTGTTGGTAAGTAAAAGAACTGCTCGACCATAAGTCTTTGAAAATTGAAAATTAATCTCGCTGATGGATTATCAGATTCGAATTTAAGTATCTGTTTCTATAATTTAACCTCTCAGTTTTTATCTGGTATAGTCGCAGAAGCTATTTCGAAAGTGAGAGTGTTCGGCCCTGGTTAATTCATTTTCTGTTTGAAATGTGGAAGACGAATTTAATGATTATCAAGAACAGTCAGCGTGGTTCCAAATGCAGTAGTGTCATCGACGGTCAATATTTGTCAGTACTCTGGCATTTCGTTCCCTAAAAACAACAATGCTCGACGACATTGGATAGGCAATTTTATAAGGAAACCCTTTGCGGAAAATTCTACGTTGCGATAATTGCGGCTTTCAGTTTGGGCGAAGTGATAAATTTAAAAAAAATAAGATCAAAACCTGCAAAGGTAAACTATGTTCGTCTGCTGAGAAATTGTCAGGTATTGGAAAGAATGTATGTGGAATTGGCATAAATCATAAAAACTGGACATCTGCATCGCCTGTAATGAAATGCAATGAGATTACATCATCGAAGAAATGACTCCAAGAAATCCTACTACTGCAAGATATTATGACAAGTTTCCTAAGTTGAGACATATAGGATTTGATATTCCTACAGAATTCTCTAATGGATTTTCTGTTACTCGAGCTGAATTATCAACCAATGTTACTGGAAACCATGACCGCAACAACGGCTTTTCAGAAAATAAGAAGAATTTAGAAGGATTTGAAGCTACCAATGATGATGCACTGAGGCCAAAACAATGAAAACGATGGTTAACTACATTATTCTGATCAAGCTTATCATGGTCACTGGGACGATGACGATAGTGACTTTGAGGCCGGTGTTAAAACGGAAGACTTCAGACCCCCTTAAACATAATTATAATAACCTTGCAAGTAAGATGGAAGCAGCAGAAGAGATTGATAACACGACATGGGAAGATCTTAATATATTAGTTGACAGGTTGAGACTTCTACTTGCTTTGCTTAATGGAGAAAACTATTTGCACCTCAAAGAAGTAGCCACCATACTTTGTGAACTAATAAATGCAGGCTACATACAGTACAATAATGACCTGTTTTACCTGCATGTGTATTTAATTGAAAAATAAATCAATTACTTGGACTTCAAAAAAAAATGTTTTATTTCTCGTAATCTCATTTCTAACTAAAACTAAGTTCTCGAAGTATCCTATCATGCGTATCCCACCAAACACTTCTACCATTCGAATCCTATTGTATCCTACGATCGATCGTATAGGGAGTGTATCCCTGTGGTGAGATTGTATCCCTCTGATGAGATCGTATTGTGCCGTATCTGTGTGTTGAAGTTGTATCCCTATGATGAGATCATATCCCTATGATTAGAACATATTTCTATGATGAGAGAATATCGCTGTGATGAGATCGTATCCCTCAGATAAGATTGTACCACTCTGATGATATCATATTCCTCTGATGATATCGTATCCTACAGCTCGTTTCCTACTGAGTTGAAAGTTCGTGCACATATACGTCCTTTTCGTTTAATGTACGTAGTCAATTTATCGTCAGGACGAAATATTTAATGAATCAGAACCACTTGGTCTTGTATTAGATTATATGCATACAAATTGGTCTGACAGTTCGAAGACTTTTGTCTACTTGTAATATGTCATTATTTGTTTGAAAGGAATGCCAAGTATGGAAAAAATAAGTCCTCTTTTTTCGTATCAACCTGGCATATACCCCTGACATTGTACATGAACTGGCCTCTTGGTTCCAAGACACTTGGCCTATATGCCTGAGATTGAACATGACCTGTTAAAAATGTTCGCTGAGTATTGATGATAAATACCTCTTGGTTCGGAGACGCTTGGCCTATATGAAGGTTTGCTGATTCTTATTATTCGTGGCGATTTTTTTGTGGCATATGGTTTTTGGTTTGACTCTGGTATATGCGCAAAAAAAAAATTCGGGGTGCAAATGTTAATTTGGTATGTTTGCGTTTAACTTTTGTTCCGTTTTTCGTAGAAGCGATTCCGACAAGAAATTTTCCTCTATGGGGGTTATGATTTCAACCATGTATTTAAATATTGGCGTGATGGCCAGTGCGTCACGTGTCTCGATCGATCAGCTGGATGACCACCTGATGCTTCTGCAAGCTTGCAAATCTCTCCCCGCTCGCGAGGTCAAAGTCTTTCTGCACGCACCAGCACCTCGCTCAGTTTTGGCAGGCACCTGCCCCTAGCCTTGATAATTTTTTTAAACTTTGTGGTTAACATGCTTGAATTTAGGTACTTTGACTAGTCGTATATGAATACTCTTAACTTCACATGTCTTGGAAGTTATTTTATACACTAGGCAAAAAAAAAAAGGTTGGCGGTATCTATCACATGGTCCTTACCACATGAGTGCCTGGCACTTGGTACGTGCTAACTCCCCTTGCGATATGGAAGTTTTTTAGTTATTGTATCCCGAACTTTAGCCCGTTCATTATATATTATTAATGACTTTAATTAACTCTGTACTGCCTGGTATGAAACTGAGGACGGGAATTTTTCAAATAATCAGTAAAATATTAGATGATATTTTTATGATTTTTGGAACATTTTTTTTTAGAATTTCTAGGTGAATAATTACGAATTTACCAGGCGGTGGTCAATATGTCATCATTCGCTTACTGGAGGCTAATAGATAAAGAATTTATGTCTATTTTAGGTTTTTCTCCATATTTAGTTCAACAAGTATTTTTTTGTCTAAAATAGAAATTTTTGCATCGATCAAGTATCGAACCAAGAACGGAAATCAATTTAATCAATCAGTAAATTAATAAGTAATTTTTGTGATGATTTTTGGATTTTTTTCTGAAATTCTAGCTTAATAATTACGGAGTGGACGTGGCTTAATCTGAAATGGCCGCCGAGGTCCCTATCATAGGCATGGAGTGGCGGACACGCCCGAACATAGACGAATCCTTACGATTGGCAAGCCAACATCGACCATTATATACTACTTTTATTCATACCAAAATATTATTTTGAAATCATAAAATAAAATACTATGTTGCAGTTCAGTTGCAAATTGAAGTAGCCGACAGCGAACTTATGCAAACTATACGCCACCTTAAATATCCTTTGGGAATTATACATTTAACAAGAAATAACTGTGACTTTAAAAATAAATATGAGTCCTTATAACCGTGTGAGCCGAGTTCATGAAACCCGCTCCAAATCTATTTCAATAAATCTTAGAATCCTTAAAGGTTAAGGGCTTCGTTGCGCCAAATTTTTCTGTAGTTCCAAGGATCATTTAAAATAGTTATTAGTTTCCTGAATTGTAGATCATGGCAAACGCTGCGGCTGGTCAAGCCTGATGGGCGACTGTTTAAAACCATTAAATCTTCACGAGACACCAGTACAGTTGGTACTTGCCTCATTTATTCATTTTTTTTACCCGAGCGGGTGTTACTCGCTCTCCGGCGGGGCCAGGGCGGGACGAGTCGGCTAACCAACTCGCTCCGGTTCCGAGGTCTCCGCTCTCCCGCCCCCGGGGCTGGCTGGTGGCGGTGTCGGCAATGACAGCGGGCAGACGAGTGTTCGCAGCGCAGCGCGACCGAGCGACGACTTCGTGGGCGAAGTGGAGGACACGAGGCGACATCGGCGAGCCTGGGCGATCAAGAGTGTACGAAGGACAAGCTGTTACCGATCCGCAGGCAGAAACAATCGAATCTAATTACAGTATAGTGAAAACATATATATTTAAATACGAGTGGCGCCACAAGGTTTCACCATCGGTTTGGCAGTTAAATTTAACTTAAAAAAAATCAAAGTTCGAGTGCGAGTCGGACTCGCGAACAAAGGGTACCGTGCCTTCACACTACGCAAATCTCAGCTCTCAGCTATCTATATGCAAAAGTTCGTGTCGATCCGTTGCTGCGTGAAAGGAGGAAAGTATAATATTAGTAGGTATGAATAGGGACGTGGTTTGGAAGCCCGCATGGCCTCGGGCTCCACGTGCGGCCGCCGCCCCAAACAATGACGCGGCACATGGCCCGCCGCGCCTGCGAGCCGCCAGCCCACGCGAGGGCCGGCGGGGCGGGACACACACCAGCCGCAACCCCCAATACATCTCCAGACAACATCTCCTAGCATGCGGTGCAGTGCCTCCAGTATTATTTCATTTTTCTGTAATTTGTTTGAAGTATAGGCACACACATATACAAAGCATCTCTCTTATCTCTATTTCTAATTTCCTATCTCTCTGTCTAACTCTCTATGTAAATCTCTATATCTACCTCTATATACACATATCTCTGCTCTATACACCTATGTGTGTATATATCTCTGCATGTCACTCTATAGTATTGTAAATATTAAAAATATCTTTTTTCACTTTATATATATTTTTATCTATCTTTTTACCTATCACAGATGTGACATAGGTATATAAAAAACACGTGAATAGTACATGAAATTAATTCCGGGCACAAGGTTTGAAGTGCGGTATCGGTAATGTTGGTTGCCATATTTTATTGTGATGTCAATGCGGCCATATTGAATGACTTTGACATTTGACCTTTAATTTCAAAACTGACCAAAATTGCTAAAAATTACTTAATATTTGTCAAAACTTGCCAAAACTTAACCAAAATCCCCCAAAATTTCCTGTTTTTAGGGGGAAAAAATTCCGTCAAAAAACTAAAAAAATCTGAAAAATATTTCTCTATTTCGAGGAGAAAAGTCCCGTTTTGAGGGAAAATTTACCGTTTTAGTCCTCAAAAATGCCAGAGGCTTGAAAATTCCCCTTGGGCAAGCCGCCATAATCCGATGAGGTCATGACGTTGACAATTAGGATGTCATAACCGCCATTTTAAAATTATTAATTCACATTCACAATCTTGGAAATTCGTAGTTATTTAGCTAGAAATTCAGAAAAAAAATTTAAATTAATAAAAAATTAATTAGTTTTAAACAAAAGATTAATTAATAAACGCACTTACATCATGGAGTCCTCAGTTCGAACCCGGTGAGGGCCAAAAAAATGGCAACTGATCCTTCCTCTATGGAGGCAACCGGCAGACTGACCTCCCACCACAAGGAATGCCAAGGGACATTTTGCGTTAGCCAGTGTGATGTCACTTCAGCCATCTTGTTTTCGTCTACTGGAGACTGCCATCTTTGATCCGACATATTGTTTTCGTCTACTGGAAGTCGCTACCGTCATGTTAGTTTAATTTTCACCCGATAGAGTGCAGTAATTATTTATTGCCAGGGCGCCCGCTATCTTGTCAGCCATCTTAAGGGGCCCGCCTACCTGCGGGCTGATTACGAGCACACACTTTGCGTTATAAGTTGCGATAAATAACGAAGGTTTGCGAAGAATATCGCAGGAACCAGCAACGTGATTACGAACACATCGTGTTTCGTTAAACTTCGAATATTGATGACGTTGTGGCGGTATATATCGCAAACTTTGATTACGAGCACACTTTTCAAGTGATATTTATCGCACCGGAGCTACGTTATATATCACGGGCATTTCAAGTGGTGATACGAAGCGATTGTGAGGTAAGTGATATAATTACTCTTAAAAATAATGTCCTCCCGTCCTAAAAACGGCATTATAATCGCACATTATTGTTTTAAATATAGTCGAGTACGATGTAAAGCGATGAAGTTAAACGAAAACAATTGTTTTAGGTTAGCGTATGTATATTTAACATGCGAACATTATTTTTAACATGCTATTTCTGTTTATTAATTGTACCATGAAATCATTGTTTTCAATGCATAGTTTGTGTGGAATAATTATGAAGTGGTTTAAATACGATCAAAGTAGGTAAGAAGAATAAATAAATGCCGTGCCATAGCTTATCAAATTAATCCTAACCTAAAGAGCGATATTATATACACGCACATTATGAACATAACATAGCTATAAATAGTTCAAATAGGCTGCTTATGCATATTTTGTGTTTGGGTATTTGCTCAACAGTTGCCTACGAACGGCTCAACATGCATTTTTGTTTAATCTGTGCGCTTGTAGACTTCAGACAGTAAATGGTATATTTCTCTATTTAGTTTCAGAAAGCTATTTCCGGCCTCCTTGTGTGTTCAATTGTGCAAGAAATTTTTAATTTGTGCTCATTCATTTACATATTGGCTCTATTACCTAACATTGGTAATTGTTAACAAGTGGGGCTGATCATAAAACAAATAACTTGATGAATAATTTATTTAGGAATTTCCCTCCTTAAGCAGGATGATTATATTAAATAACATTTCGAGCTTTTATGTAGGGGAGGCGAGGCTTTATTATAAAAATAAGTTTATGAAAACGGTAATTTTGAGTTCCTATTATTAACCTTGATACTTATTTCTGTTGAGATATTTCAAGTTGTTTACTGTTTAAATTGTTGGTTATGTGTGGTTAGCTACACTTCAAATACTGCAAATCTATTCATGTCTACATTAGGTTAGGTTAGCTGCATTTTAAATATTGTATAATGAGGTAAATCTGGTGAAAAGCTACTTTTCCATATGTTTTTTTAAAATTTATTTATTAGTTTTCAGACATTGATTCCAATAATTAACATAGGCTATCAATACTGTAACATTGTTTTACTAATAGAAAATTAAGCTTACCTCACCTAACCAACCATCCACACATATTTTGTAGTACAATTAATGTAACTAACCTATCTTAACTAACCATTCACACAGATCCACACTATTTTTTTGTTATTTTTAATTCATCTAACAAACTTAATGGTGGGAATGGATGGTTTGATTAGGTTAACTACAAATACTTGAAAGTAGTGTAGACAGTTTATTAGGTTATGGTAGTTATATTAAATATACTGTGAACTCATTTTAACAGTTTTTAAGAATTATATATTGTAACACAGCTAACTCTAACCTAACCAACCACACTACAGTTTATACCTATTATTTTGGTTGGTAACATAACTTAAGAAACAGTTCACAAAATCACACGGTATTTTTAATGTAGCTTACTTAAGCCAACCAATCATTCTCATGTATTAAATTTTTTGATTTACCTAACCTAACAAGCTATTAAAATGGCATATTTCTAGTTTAACTGCTTGAAGAATTACAACACACTCATGGAGAATTGTTGGAAAAGAAGTCAAAAAGTTAAAATTGTTTTTAGAAATTAAAGAAAAATGAATGCAGTTATGCATTACATCGAGGAATATTAGCTCAATAATACCATATTAAAAATTATTTCTATTAATCAGGCCCTCTTGTTAACAATTAGTAGCCTACCAAACTATATTACACTAATTTAGTTAATGTTTGAAAATATTTCAGGTTCTACACAATGGCCTTTGCTGCCTTTCTGCTAAATATCGAACTGGAGGAGAAGGCAGAGAAGATTGTTAAGAAACCATCAAAATCCCTTCGAATTGCCAGATTGCACCCTCATAGCAGTTGGAAAACCTTAGAAAATGAAGAAACATGAAGAAACAAGCTATGCAATTTAATAAATACTTTGTTATCAAGTTTGTTGCATTTATTAAAGAAATTGTGAAATGAAAATAGTGTTCACTCATTTACATGTTACTTTTGAGTATAACTTGGATATTATATTAAACACATGTTAACTTTTTGTTTTCTGGTTTCAGCAGATGATCTCATTGTCCTGAGAGAGTTGGCAGTGGCTTTTTTGAACCATTGTTTTTTTTGTGTGTAAAAAATAGATACTATGAATCATTTAATGATAGGTTGTTATTTAAAGTAAATCTCATACATACATGTGCTGCTTCATGTTTACAGGTTTTTTATTTAAAAATTTTGCAATTTCAGACATTGTTTTGGTTTTAAACGAAAAATATTTACAAAGAGTGTATTATTTAATAGCTCAATTATTTCCATGGATGGTTATAATTAAACAATTATTAATATTAACTTTTAATAGCCTGTTCAATAAAAACAAATCAATGCACATGTCTGTAAGGATACAAAAAATGATTTCTTAACACAATATTTTCTCATAATTGGCAATTTTAGCACATGCTTCCAGCATGCCTTTTAACTTTTCTTTAAGTTCTTTGATGCATTTTTAATCAAATTGCTTGTTACCATTTCAGAAGCACATATTCCCAATGTTTCTCATCAGCTGCCAGCTGTCTTTCTTGAATGTTGTTTATCAGCTGCCAGCTATCTTTTTTGAATGCTGCTCTTTTTTTTTATTATTTTAAAATTGTACTATTAATCATTACCAGTATGAATTGTATAGGTTACACTAGGTATTATAGAGGCAGAGTTATAATAAAGGAGGTGCTAATAACAAAGCACACATTCTATAAAGTATGCTGACTAAAAGTATTATCAAGGTTTTTCCAGTCAAAGATTTCACAATGCTTGTATATAACCATTCTTTACTCTTTTTTTTTGTGTAAACAAGATATAACATGGAAGAATTTCATTAGGCTAGCTGACTATCAATGCAAGTTCCAGCAGGTACAACTGCTAGTTGTTGCCAGTGAGCCCATTTGTATACAGTATAGACATTGTTTCATGTGGATGAATATAAAAAAAATATTTTGAACTAATTTTTATTATTGTAAGTTTAGAATCAATGTAGGTATGTTTATTGAGACCGAGACAAGTACAAACAAATTAAATGACACACATTGCATTTAGCTAGATAATTCAGGAACAAATATTGACTTAGTATGATTCATCTTGCGATAAAGTTTGGTACAGCTCCATTCCTTGCACCTCCCCAGTCAACACTCTGCATCTTATGAATTGTTATCATTACTCACTGTTCTTATCTTTCTATTTATCATCAGAATAACCAATAACCATTAAATCTGTGCTTAGATGTGTGTGAATATTAAAATAAGCAATTTTTGAGCTAGTATTTAGAGATCAAATCAAATGTTTCTTAAAATATGTGATGATGCCTTTGAACAGCTTATTTAACTATATTAAGTAAAATTTAACTTAAATAAAAGACTAATACAGTAAATTAATATGTAACTGATTGTGACTGATGGCTATTATAACAAATATGCATAAAAAAACTCTTAGGTTTCTTGGCTATCTTATGAAAACACAAGGATTGTAAGAGGTCTTGTTTTAATAATGAACCTACCAGGGGTATATGTAGGGGCAAGAGGAATATATGCCTCCCCCAAAATCCTGAAAGAAAAATCTATATTCCCCCCCCCCCCCCCCCCCAAAAAAAAAAAATAAAGCCAACAGCAGGCTAAGTGCTTCTATACCACTTTCCTCCTCCCCATCACCCTTCCTCCCTCATAACAAAATTCTGCATACACTTCTGAGTAGAACAACTTCAATTTTAATTTTTTTTAATATGAACTATTAACACTTCCATGTTCATGCAAGTCATTTTTTTGTGTTTCATTTTAAATGTAGCACACCTCCAATTTCTCTCTGTCAACTTTCAGGTATCTTAACTACTTAATTTTCACCACTCTTATTTTAAACCCACTACACCAATCTCAAACCAAATTGGAAGCATACCAGTATTGAAAAAAATATATATTTAATTTTCAAATAAATATTTGGAAAAGTATAGGATAAACAAAATGCATGACTACCACAATATAATGTCTACCAGAGGTTGAGGGACAAAACCACCTTCTAGAATCTACATCATTCCCAATGATGATGCTGTACCGAAGATTTGGATAATTCTCTGGTCAAGGCTGCTCAGAAATATAACTTGGATAATATTGCCAGCTGTTATCTTTCTTAGCAGCTATTGCTTAAGCTGCTCTTTTTATTACAGCATATATCATGTTGATCCATTACTGAATTTAAGAAAAAATGGATTAAATAATTGGTATGCATGTACATCAGAAATTGTTCAAACTGAATATTATTTTACATATTAAACCATCAATTTCTAAACTTGCTGAGAAAAAGTAATCTATTAATTTATCTTAATGGGAAAAAGGGGGGGCGGAGAATTAAAATTATTGAATATTTCAAGACAGTTTTTAAAATAATTGCAGCATATTAATAATTTACATACATGTTGGATCATTAACCAACTTGAATGCCATCTTGAAAACAAAGTTGTTTACTCAGTACTTACTCAGTACTTACTCTAATTACTCAGTACTTAGTTTCACTTGTTTAAGTCATTGGTGAGATTAAATTAAACAGCAATAATTAAAAAAACATAGCAATGAACTTTCATATCCTCAGATTATAAAAAAAATACTGTTCTTACACTGAAAATGTTCAAGAACTGTTCCATAATAACTGTTTAAAATGTCAATCTTTTTAAATTGAAACATTATGGGCCTAATTTTATCCTTAGAATATGCAACCTAACACACTGAAGAGTTTAAAACAGACTTCAAAAAATGAAAATACAAAAAGTAGCCCATATCTTCTCCATTGTAATTGAAGGCTGCTGCTTAAATACAAATTGTAATGCTATATTCACTAAAGAAAAAAATAATAAGAAAACTAATATTTTGCCAATGGTAATGGTTTTTAATGTCCCTAAACGTTTGTTAAGCCTCTTTGCCAGTTAAATCCACAGATACATGCAAGCTTCACATTCATTATTTGAAGAAATATTGGCTGCAAACTCTCTGTGGCTCTTAATAAACCACACCATGATTTCTGTTGGGCAGCAGTAACTTTACCAGTGCCACTCTAAGGCTTATTTTAACTGAGAACACAAATATTCAACACAGTGTCCTCTTTAATAGCGGCATGTGCACTCTAATCAAGAAAACCACAAATTTAAATAATTTACTGTAATTAAACTATACCAAGTGTACGAAGGGAGTAAAAAATGTTTGAGTGACCTATGATATAAATATTAGCAAAATTATTTTTATTTACGAATGGTACTAATATCTTGGAAACATTGTTTCAAAACACTTGTATATAAAATCCACGAAAGCACATGAGTATTAAAATATATTTATAAAATTTTAACTGATTAGATTACATAAACTAGAAAGCTCACCGCTGGAAATATGTTAAAAAGTGTTGTTTTTATTAGGTATGCTAATAACCACATATATGTATAACTTTGAAGTATAAGGTTATGATTTTACACAAGCACACCAAACTTGACTAAATATTTGTTAAATTCCATTCTTCATATCATATCAATAATAGGTAAAATAAAAACAGACACGGGTTCGTGGTAATTAGTTGTTCCTTTAATTTTGTAACCTGTAGAGTGGCCTCATTTTCATTCTATTGAAGTTTAAACATGCTTCTCGTTCGATGTTTATGTTTACATGGCAAGACGCAGTTAGCCACAATGACGATGCGAAATCTTTAACTGCATTTTTAATTTAAACTTCTACGAAAAAGGCAGCAAAAAAGCTTTAAATACTTTATTTAAGAAATTAGTGCATTAAAAACGATTATTTTGTTCTCAGTAACACTAAGTATTCATGATTCACTTACAAAATAGTCTGTTCGACGAACATATTAATTGTTCAATTGTTGCTTGTCCTCTGACGTCATGGATTCGTATCGCAGGTTAGCGTTACCGTGGAAAATAACGAAACGCATATCGCAAGGTGGGTCGTAATCACCAAATGCGATACGTGTTTCGTTACCGCGTGAAGAATAACGCTAGTCGTCGATGGTGTTCGTAATCAGCCCGCTGGTCACACAGACGGTGCGCAGAGCTTCAGGAAAAACAATGCGATTTCATAACTACTCAAGATATCCGAGTGGGGTATGTTTACGAAAAGCATTTAAGAGTTCGCTGAGGCCCGAAAAGTACTTTTAATTTTGGATCATGTTTTTAAACTGTATTTCTATAAGCGTTAAAATGGCTGAAACGCATGTTTTCAGAGTAATTTTTAGGTGTAAAACAAGTGGTACAGATTTTTGAAAGCACTTAAGGGGCTTGCATTACACCTTTATCTTCATTTCCCCGTAATATAAAAATACGGTCACCGCACAAATTTCACAGTTATCAATTGACGACGAGAAGACTGCGCGCCAGTTCAGAGCCTTGAGCTTAGAGGCGATACCGCGCTAGAAATACCATCGAGCGTCGCGCTTATCATCCCGCCTTACTAACACACATACACCCCTGACGAGGCGGGCCCCTTAACCGCCATCAGGTTTAACTATATATTCAGATTTATCATCGAAAAAATCCTAAATTCGTTTAAAAATCATTAATTAATTTATTGTTTTAATCGAATACAGTGCTTGGTTCGATCTTTGCTCGATCCAAAAAATAATAATTTTAGGTAAAAATTTTTATTCAATAAAATTTGACGAAAAATCCTAAAAGCACCTTAGGTGCCTAGTATACCAGTCTCCAGTAACATACATGTGTTGGTTCTGTGGAATTTTGTTCATTAATACTATATATGTTTGACATCATGAGAAAGGCAATTGTGCAAAGACTACTTTGCTGAAAATGTTACGTCACAACAATTGTGGCTTTCATTTTGGACAAAGTGATAAATTTAAACAAAAATACACATCAAAACATGTGGAGGTAATCTTTATTTCGTATACTGAGAATACGTTAGTGTTTGTACCAAATGTGTGTGGAGTTGGCATAAATCATCACACTTAGGCATCTGCATCGTCTGAATTAAAATTAAATGAGATTCCAGCATCGAAGAAATGGAAACATGCTATAGCACTACAGAATAAAAATGATGACAAGTTTCCTAAAATTAATCATGAAGGATTTGATCTCCTACAGAATTCTCTTATGGATTTCTGTTAATCGTGTTGAAGGATTAAATAATATTACTAGAAACCATGAGAGCATCAACAGCTTTTCAGAAAATAAGAACGATATAGAAGACTTTGAAGCTCCCAAGACAGAAGATTGTGATGATACACTGAGGCTAAATACGATGGAAACGACACTTTAAACTAAATTATCCTGATCAAACTTATAATGGTCACTGGGACGATGATTATGGTACTTTGAGGCTGGTGACTAAACGGAAGACTTAAGAGATCTTAAAAATAATAAACGTGGGAGCTGGAAGCAGCAGCGGAAGAAATTGATACAAGTCATGGGAAGATAATAACATAGTTATCGATCTTCTGAGACTGTTGGTGACATCGGTTCGTTGGGAAAACTATTTGCACATCGATGAAATATCCTTTATAACTTAAAGAACTAAGGGAACATGTTTAACTTTCACGTGTATAATATTGAAAAACAAAATCAATTATTTAGCTTTCATAATTTATTGTTTTATTTCTTGATATATGATTTCTAACTATGACAGAGTTCTCGTAGTATCTTATATTATCATACCAATCGAATCCGCCGATTGTATCCCACTGTATCCCTCTGATGAGATCGTATCCTCTGATAATATCGTATCCCTGCGATTAGTTGGCATCCCTGCGATGAGATCGTACCCCTGCGATGAGAATGTATCCGCGATGAGATCGTATCCCTGCGAAGAAATCATATCCCTCGTAATGATATCGAATCCCTGCGATGATATTGTATCCATGCGAAGTGATCGTATCCCTGTGATGAGATCGTATCCCTCTGATGAAAGCTTATCCCTGCGATGAGATTGTATCCGCGATGAAATGGTTCTCTGCAATGAGATCGTATCACTCTGATGAAATCGTATTCTTGCAATGAGATCGTATACCTGCGATGTTACCGTATCCCTCTGATGAGATTGTATCCCTGAGTTGATATAGTATAGGGGAGACCGGGGCAAGTTGACGATGTTAAGCTTTGAAATGGCCTTTAACAGATAAATAAGCATATATAATATCTAATTTGGTACCAATACGAAGTACATACTAATTTCTACCTAAATATGTAAAAAGGTTGTATTACTTTGCGTAGTTCCGAAGTTATTGACAAGAAACCAATTAGTTAGCACATTCGTCATCTTGCCCCAGGAGTGGGGTAAGTTGACGAACCTATTGGGGTAAGATGACGAAACCAAAATATATATATTTATGGACAAAGTAAACAATAGTTTTATAGATATCCTACACTAAACAACGTGCAGGATGTAAAGAAGATATATTGTAACATATTTGAACGACTTTGATATAATTCCTTGACTTCATAATTGGAAAAGTTTTCGTGCCACCACTCAGAACATGTGGAACACTGAATCTAGTCTTCATTTGGAGGTTCCACGTAAACTTCTTCACATGCAGGGCAAGAAACGCTATTTAGGCGTTAGGTGGTTTTGCTACAGAATGATCAGAGCTTTGTTTTTCAGTTTTATTAGTTTTTCTTTCATTTTTCTTCTCTTCATTCTGCTTCTTCTATCTATCTCTTCGTCACTCCAACGCCTCCTTTCCGTTTTCCGCTTATAATATGCCTAGGCATCTACAAAAAAATCAAACAAAATTGTTACGACTATTAACACAGGAAATATTTATAATATTTTATAATTTCATTATTATTTTTATTTTACTTAAATGTTCGTCATATCTGTACATCATTGGTTTAAATAACACATATAATACAAAATAATGCTCACACTGTCATTACCTATGGCAAGTTGACGATTGCAGGGGCAAGATGACGAATTCGTCATCTTGCCCCCGTCAACTTGCCCCAGCAGCCGTATTTTTTCTTTACCAAAATCACGAACAACATTAACAAATTGTCTTCAACAATCTATACACTAAAATACTCCCAAAAGTCAGCATTTCATTTTACATATATAAACATTTAAAACAAATGGACTCTTTTCTCGTAATAGCTTAACATACGTACCTTCAATATTACAACAATGGCTCACGAAACAGACTGCTTCTCAAAACTGCCACATTCAAACTGACTGGAAAATTCCGCTGCACCTGCCTAGTAGGTGCAGATGGTGACACACAAGGTCACAGGTGCGCCAACCGTCTATCTGTGTTTCTGGATTAGTTACATACGATTCGTCATCTTACCCCGTTCGCCAACTTACCCCGGTCTCCCCTACCTCTGAATGAGATCGTATCCCTGGAATGAGATCGAATACCTGCGATGAGATCGTATCCCTCTGATGAGATCGTATCCTACCAAGTTAAATTTTCGTACAAATGTGTGTCCTTTTCGTTAAATGTGCTTCATTTTTTTTAATGTTATTACTTTTTGACGACCTAGTTTTCTTTTTGACAAATGTTCTTTCTTTTTAGAATGAGCATCGATAAATCAGTATTCAGGAAATGACTGGCCTCGTGATTTGGAAACGAGAGGTCTATAGTCTGTCATTGTACATGTCCTAGCCTCATGGTCCGAAGACACTTGGCATATACGCCTAATATAATACAAGACATGGTTGGAAGGTATTCAAAGTTTCGAAAAATTAGGCACAGTGACAAGTATTTATTTCGTCGGACAGTTATATTTTATGGATTCGTTTTTTCCTAGAGAGAATGATTAATATATTCCACAAAAGTTAATGGGAAAAAAAATTAAAATTAATTTTAAGCTTTAATTTACTCTTATCCCTGACCGAGAATCAATCCAAGGACGGAAATCTGTCGAGTTAATCTTACATAAATATTCGATTTTTTTAATAATTTTTAGAATTTTTTCAGAATTGCTAGGTTAATTATTACGAATTTCTAATATGGCAGTCAATATGTCATCATCAGCTTACTGAAGACTGGTAGACTAGGAACCTAAGCTGCTTTTTTAGTATTTTTCGTCATATTTTATTAAATATTTTTTTACCTAAAATTATATATTTTTTTTATCTAGCAAGAATCTAACCAAGCACTGTAATCGATATAATAAATCAATTAATTACTTGAGGAATTTTATGAGGAATTTTTTATTTTCCCTTATTTCTAGCTTAATATAAACAGATTTCCAAGATGGCGGCCTAGACAGCTGACAAGATGGCGGGCGCCCTGGAAATAAATAATTACTGAACACTAGCGGGTAAAAATTGAAATAATATGGCGGTGGCACCCTCCAGCAGAAGGAAATAATATGTCGGATCAAAGATGGCAGTCTCCATTAGACGAAATCAAAATGTCCTACGTGACGTCATACTGTCTGAATCTGAAAAGTATATTCATTTTAATTTCTTGTAGTGGGAGGTCAGTCTGCCGGTTTCCTCCGTGAGGAAGGAGCCGATGCCATTGTTTTTTGGCCTCACTGGGTTCGAACCGAGGACTCCATGATGTAAGTGCGTTTATTAGGCTAAATAATTACGAATTTACAAGATGGCGAACGTGACGTTATAATTTCAAAATGGCTGCAATTACATCTTAATTGATAATTGATTGGTCAGTGGCTCATGGCTGCTTGCCCAAGGGTCGTAATTTTTTGTCAAAAATAAAAAATAAAAAACGAAATTGTAGGTTTGAACACGCTCTACAAGTTTGATACTAGACATGTTTTCAATATCTTCCACGAGAATAAAGAAAATAGCAAAAAAACTAATTTCACTCCCCAAATTTATGGGTTTTTCGATCGATATCACAATAACGATGAACGATACGTGAAAAGTGTATAGGACCTTAATTGAAGATCGTAAGAAAAGAAAAAAAAAACATGTTGCATAAAAATTTTCGTATCTCAACGGAGAACCGAGTTATGATGAAAAAACTGAATTTAACCTTCTTTTCAACATGGCGGAAAAGGCACAAGGTGATTTTGGTTGACAATTTGAAGCTAAGACTTTCTGGACCCCCCCACCCCCCTGGTAATATCCAAAATTTAGCTTTCTCGGTTCATTTGCATTTCTAACCCGTTTTTTTCCGTCGTAATGACTGGACTATATATGTATATTTGGTTTTTATAGTGAAATCCCCATGCTGCACACCTTATTCTTGAAATAAATATTTATGTTCGTAATGACCATAATTTATTGTTGATGGTTATGCCAAGCAATTTTTTTCGAGTGTCTTAAAATATATATATTTTTTTGTAATACAACCGATTTTTCCATAATACTAGTTCGTTTAAGGTTTTATTATAATATTTTTGATGTAACAATATTTTTTCTATTTTTTTCTAAGCTATAATTATCTGGATTTTGATTGCCTCATAATGTAAACGAGTTCATTTACATGGAAAACCTCTAGAAACGGTAAATTTTGGTGTTTTAATTTAATATGTCATGAATTTCTTTAGTCTTTATGGTTCTTTGTTTATTTTTAATGGTTTACTTATCTACGCCAAGCTGCTGGCCATCGCCAAAAAAAAAACTACAAAAAAAACTGATTAAATGGGAAGCAAATAATATTTCTTTTGGAAATGCTATCTTTAAAAAAAATGCACTAGGACGCTATTTCACTGTTTATTATAATATATATTATGAAAGCTACACAAAAATTGTAAATTTAATTCAAGTTTTTTTATTGCCTTCGATTTGAATAAATGCCAACTTATACTCGAAAACCACGAAAAAAAGATTAATTATTCTTCATTTTAAATCCAAATACTGTGTGGAAAGCTTATTTTTATGTATAATGGGCATTATTAACATTAAATTTTATTAAATTCTAAAGCAAAATCACTAGTGGTGGCAGTTTGTGCTCTGTTAGCCAACCATGTCAATATATTAAGAATAACATAGCTTATATTTAGTGTCAGAATTTTTATGAATATTTTCTGTATGGTGGTAAATGGCTATAGATGTTTTATCACCTTTTGTATTTTTATATATGTGTAGTAGACAATAACAAAAGTATTATATAAGTGGACGCAGAAAAAATTCGTAGTTATTATTTGGCATCACTCAAAGTTTCATACAGGAGTAGTACCAGTGGAAAAGCGAATGTGCGTCAGATTGTTTCCTCACACTTAGTTGCAACAAGACAACCACAGAATGGTTCTTTCTGTTCCTGCTTTTCTAGACAATACACGTCTAGCCACCTCAGTCTGTTTAGAATACTTACCAGGTTAACTCGATCAGAGTAAAATATATATTCTACCCGTTGAGAAACTTAACCCCGAGACATAACTCTTATTCTGAATGTGAATCGGGTTAATTATATTCTTTTCTCGATCACCATACGTTAAAACGTAGGATAAAAATTGCAATAGAAAGCTTAAACGAATATGAAAATACCTAAAGTAGAAGCAATGTATTTCCTCGACAAGACGATGTATAATATTGGCCTAGTAATGAGTAAATTTACAAAAACTAAAAGCTTCGTATTAACGTTTGTGTGAAACTTAGATAAACTTGTTTTATTTATGGAAATTAAAATTTATCGATTATGATTTTCTTTTCACAATATATTTTGTCTACCTGAAAACAATCTGAGAATTCAACGACCGGTGTCTCTTAAGAAATGTGTAACATACTAATTGACTAGCTTTTGACAGCAACTTCGGTCGCTTGGCATAAGTAGTTACATAACTACAGTCCATAGCTTAGCCCCAAATCTTTGCCCAGAGTTGATTATCATACTGCAATACTTTATATAATTTTTATACTTTATCCTTTATATTAAACGACTTGTTATGCTCTGCTAAAACATGTAAATTTCGAGTACTCGATACTCGCGAGGAGATAACATAGTTGATCATGGGAAACAAGGAGTCCTCAAATATATCCTCACTACTTTCATTGTTCACCATTCTGACTTACTTAATTTCATTGAAAATGTTACTCTTAATTGGAGCTGCATTTTTTTAAAATTTGAATCAACTCGTCGACACTCAAGACAGCAATTCGAAGAGCCCGCAGGCCTCAGCAGCGCGCTCCGGTTCACGTGACTGTACCCCCTCCTGAGTGTCTGTCTCCCTCCTTTCCCCTCCTTTGATGGCTTCTCCTCTGCGCATGCGCCGTGAACTCGTACTGTGTTAGAGCGGCATTGTGAGTGTTCACTCGTCCTCAGACATCATGCATGCTTCTAGAGGTCGACAACCTATTCCGTTTTGGCTGAGCCCATTTTGTTAGTTGTGCGAGTGCGGCACGTGCGACATTTGTAAACTGAACCTAATTAATTATCTCTTCGTAATTTTGGTTAAATTACCATTTATGATCTGTTCTGTTAAATATTTTAATTCCTAAATTTCCATAACAACTGTACTGGTAATAACTTTAAAGTGTTTAGTTGGTTTTTTTTTTTTTGGATAATTAAAGATATGGGTTATCTAAATATATGGTTGAATAGAAAGTGTTGCAAAAATTATACTTATTTATCTTTTATTGTAAATAAAACAGTTTGTACAGTGAAATAATTTTTATATAGCTTATGTTTGATGTGTAATCAACAATAAAGGTTCCAGAACTAACCATCCTGTAGTTCACAAGTATTGTTCGACGATTGTAATTAATTCTGATAAACGTATTAAGTATCAGTTCACTATTAAATGCATGTTTTTACAAGACTATACTTTAGGATTTCATGATAACTGGTGGAGAATTTTAATATAATGTTTCATGAATCTGTAAGAAGACCTGAATATAGCTTCAATAGTACATTTCACAGCAAGAGACGATATAACTACTATCCTACAAGTGAACTAAATGCAATAGTACAACTAAAACATTAAGATTAGTGGTGCTGTTTAGAAGAATAACGTTGAGCACATTAGTTAAGGACGAGTCCACTACGTCGACCGAGGGAAGGAAGAGCCATCGTGCGACCATCCCGAGAGCCAACTACAGCCGAGTCCAACATCGGACCCCGTGAGGTCGAGGAACCGGAATAAGACCGTGGTTCGTGACGACTACTAATTGCCATTGGAAGCTGAACGATACATCGATTCTTTAGGAGCGTTGAATAGTTCTGTTCGATGTCACAACGCTAAAGGTACTGTCAGTTTCTTAAAGGTAATATTGCACCACTGCCCTGACGTCCAAGTTAAATTACATTTCATGTCTTTTAATTCTAATGAATTTGTAATTTGTTAAATTCTTGGTTGAATCAAATCAATTTGATACTAATCGTTGCAAACTGATTCAATTAACTAATTAACCTGACGAGATTAGTTTATCTTACAGGTTTAATCACACTTTGTTTAAAATTTACTTGTACACATGAATTTGAGTAATTTAGACTCATAAGTCCAGCACTTCAAGCATTGAGCTCAGCCAGAGGACAAATGATATTTATTTTAGTATACAAGTTTCAGAATATGTAAACATATTTTGAGATTAACAATTGAAGAATTATCTGTTTGCGATTGAATTTTTGGATACTGACAGAATTCGTGCAATGCTTGGAATCTTTAGTCATTCTCACATGAGCTGTATCTATTTACAACTTAATACGTTGTATTTTCTGTTGGAAATCCCTTTGTTAACTATTGAATAGAAATTACGTTGTTCACAAACTAACACCAATAATACTTAATCTAATGAGTAAAATCGCATTAGAATTAATTGAAATGATTTTTTAATATTGCACCCATTCCGATTACATTGAAACTTAGTGTGATAGTCTTCATAGCTTATTGTGAAAATTGATTTGATCATTTTCTTAGAAGCACACGCTTTAGTTTAGTATATTATGTTTGAAATACACAAATAAATACCATAGTTAAAAACAAATTATGTTTGTCGAACAACGTGTAGGCATATAGAGTTGTGTAACTACAGCTCTTAGGAAGTTGCAGTTTGGATTTCACTTCATTCGTTTAGTCGTTACTACGTTATTTTCTGTTTGTTGTATGACAGCTGTTTGTTTTTGTCTCAGCACTCACTTGATGTTTTTTTTTTAACATGGCTCAGTGACTTACTTGTGTTGTGAAACGCCTGTGGCCAGGGCATTTCGCTCCACAAGTTGGTTCTCTAATGTCTTAAATGTGGCATTCATAAAAATTGCAATTTTCCGTGCCTGCTTTCTGGCACTGAAGGAAAACTTATGTGATATTTCGTCTTGCCCATTCAAGTGCTTATATTTTTTATGGATCTCTCGAGTTTTGGAGTATACTTTTAGTACGAGAATGTACAGTCAGCCATATTAGTAACGATCATTGTCGGCTCTAGTTATGTGCTATTTGTGGATTAGGATCATATGATTTTCCGACGTATAACTATATGTTCAAAAATAACTTATACTGTGTTAATCTGGCACTGAAGGAAAACTTATGTGAAATTTCGTTTTGCCCATTCAAGTGCTTATATTTTGCATGGATATCTCGAGTTTTGGAGTATAATTTAGTACGAGAATGTACAGTGAGCCACATTAGTAACGATCATTGTCGGCTCTAGTGATGTGCTATTTGTGAATTAGGATCATATGATTTTCTGACGTATAACTATATGTTAAAAAATAACTTATACTGTGTATCTCTGGCTTTAGGTTTCTTTGCATCGGTAGTAGTATCAATGGAATGGTAAGTTTTGACGTTTTCAAGTGGGACGATTGTACAGATAATAAATTTTAAGATTTAGTTTTTTTTCCGATTAGAAATGTATTGCTTTATGCTTATCGCATTAGTAACTGATGTTAACATCTTGAACACAATGTGACATAACAAACGTGGTGCAGTAATAAAGAATTCGTTATGCTTTGAATTGATTTTAAAACTTTGTAGAATGACCTATTTTTGCATTAAGACAGCTTACCTACATTTTTAAACCCATAAGTTTGGTCTTTTTTCTTCTTACTGTAACACGAAACTTAAATGTCTGTCGCAGAAGCATTGGAACTCAAGGCTGTGGATTTCTCTTTTTGCTATTTTTGATCTTGCATTTAGTTAACTTTGATTCCTAATCCCTTAGGCAGCGCAAATTGAAAGAGAAAATTTGATAAAAATAAGTTAGAAGCTTTGATTTTTTATTATTTAAAACCAGTATCAGTTATGAATACTGCTTGATAAACTTCATAATTCTGATTTATTTTTATAAAACCAATCTTAAAATAATTTCATTTAAGTGGTTGAACTTAGGAAAATGAAAACGACACTATGACATGAAATTCATGCTCACATCCTTATCTTCCTCTTTATTACATTGTGATATAAAATTTTTTTAATAATTAATCTCCTATATTTGGAAATGTCATACCTTTTTTTTTATAAAAGTAACATTATTCATTTCGTGAAAAATTTTCTAAAAATTAAATTTTACATAATTATTTATATTTTTAACTTTTCCTCGGTTTTTTTACTGCCAGCTTGATTTTTTTTATATAAAATAATATTTTATGTTGAAAAGTGGTAAAAAAATCTAAGGTTGTTTTTTTATTTATTATTAAAATTTAATATTTTATTATGTTATGAATTATGTTTGGTTATATTATTTAGTATCACAAAGCCATTTTTGCCCTTTTTTCATTTTCTTAAAGGTAAAATTATAGATAAATATTGCATCAATCATTTTCTCTAAGTTTTTTTATCCTCAGTTTTTAACCATTGCTTGAATGAATTTGGCATTCTCCATTCCGAATTAAATCTATAGCAGTTATGCAGTAAAAATATGGGATTAAGTATCAAAAATTTCAACATCAAAACTTTCACATTTAAAATTTTATGAATATATATTATGATATTTCTAGATATTATATATTGTATAATTGTATGGGAACTAAGTGGTTGACCCGATTGACCGTGTAAATTTCGTCATGTGACACAGTTAATCAACCGAATGTGTTAGGTTTTTTAATAGCCGGCTTAAGAGGATCAGTAGAAGATCTTGCTCGGGGAACTGCCCATGTCTGTTAAATAGTAACTATTAGCTGTGGAGTTACCTAACATACAGGAGAGTCTTCCTGAGGAGGTAGCTTTGGCATGTCTCCTGGGGGGAGACTTATGTAACTGTGCTGAGCGCGACTGGCGAGCGAGCAGTGTGTCAGTATTTGGTTGTTTTTGTGTAACATCTGAGCTCTAGACATATGGCATTTAAAAAGAGTAATTTCATGAATGAAAGAGAAGTCATTTGGAGCGGAAATGGGTGAACACGTTGTTGCTATCTGTGGAAGTCTCAGAAATATCGAAAATATGAATGACGCGCGTGATTCATCCGTATTTACGGCTTTCATGAACATCGCTGGATTTACACCACGCATAGGTATTAAAAAAGAGAACTTTATAATAGTATAACTATTATAAAATTCTTCATGCTCTTACATAGTCATAAAAGAAATAATGAAAATTTTAAAAAATACACTACAATTCTGTCATTACAATATATCAACTTGTAGTTAACATTTAAATGTAGAGATAGCAGAGTGTTCATCATACTGTAGAGACAAAACAGTAGTATATAAAGTATTTCGTGCACCTGGCGCAGGAGCGTGGTGTGGTAGCGGTTTCCGCCATCTTAGAATGTAACATCAAGGCGGCAATCTTCGATGACCTTCACCTTGACCATTACCCCGGCTTGGTGGATGACTTCACATCCACCATATTGAATTCCGTCAACTTGGAATCGAGTGCCCCACTCCCAAAAGTTAAACTTTTTATTTTGGTATAACTTTCCGCCACCTTGTATTATGACATCACCGCCACTATCTTGGGTTATGATGTAACAGCTGCCATCTTATTTTCGTCTACTGGAGTTCGCCATCTTGGATCTGACATTGCCGCCACTTCATTGGATTCTGACAACACAACCACCAGCTTGTTTTTTTATGCTGGGGGCCGCCATCTTGGATAAGGTCACAACCACCGTCTGGTTTGTTTTTTTCCTGCTGGAAATAGCCAACTTTGTTTCTGCTCTTTGTTCCTAGAGTGTGCCAGCAACACCTTGTCTCATGCACATGAGGTTGATGTTTTATTACCTTTTAATGCTGTTATGACCCTTATCGATAAATTAAATTTTATATTTTTATACAAAATACATTGGAAGTGAGATGAATCGAACCATGATTGCTCAAACCTCTGGATTGGAAAACATACGCCTTCGACCACTCGGCCATCAAGACATTTACCAGGCTGAGAATTAAAATTATATTATTTATATGTATAAATAACACACATATTCCAACTTGTATTTTTTTTAATTTGAAGGAATAATAGCATAACCGACAAGGGGGCCTGCAGCCATCTAATTTTCAATAATCGATACTAGAAGAGCTAGTGTCACATCGTGCACAAATCATCTGCTAGAGAGCGCGGCTGCCGTCTTTATTTGCAATGCTAGATACTAGGAGCGCTAGTGACATTTAGTGCACACATTGACTGATAGCGGACAATGCTGCCATTTTGGATTTAATTTTATCCACTACAGTGCATTAGTATTTATTACCAAATAGTCAACTATTGTCACATCCACCATATTGTCAGGCATCTTGGCCGCCATCTTGTTTTTATTTGCTGGAGTTCACTGCTGCCATAGTGGTTTATTTGCTACCCACTAGTTATTTTTTCCAGACTGACATGGTAGTTGTCATTTTGTCGCCCAACTATGTCGCCATATTAAAATTCTGTAATTATTAACCCAGAAATTTATAAAAAAATCTCAAAGGTGATAAAAATTTCACTTACTAATATAGTGATTGGTTCAATCGATTTCAGTGCTTGGTTAAAATTTTGTTGATCAAAAAAAAGTTATTTATGGTTGAAAATATGTATTTAATTAAATATCACTCCTATTTATCTTAAAAGTAACTGGTTTAAGAAATAAATAAAGCAAATTTTACTAGAAATAAAAATTAATAATGCAAATTATACACTACTGCAAGTAAAAACAAGATAATAACTAGAATTTCTCTGTTTCTGTATCTGTTATCCACGATTTGAGCGAGGTGGGGCCCACTTGACACAGTATCATCCATTTATTCGTTTAAGAACCTTCCACCAAGTATGTTTAGGGATACAATGTAGGTTAAATCTCTTCGGCATAGAAGCCACCCCAAATAGATACGTGGTCCAAATCTTCGAGGTAGTAGGTTTTAGGCTCTGATTCGCGAACATGGGTCACATGGAAAAGTTCGGAACTCCAATTCACATTGAAAACTTTCTCGAAGGCACCTTTCTGCTTGGAGATACGAACAATGTCGCCAACGTTAGTTTTACGCCATTGTGGAACCTTTCTCAAATTGTAGGAGAACACTGTTTGAATGAATTGATTATCCTTTACATTTTTAGGTTTTATTTTCGTGGTAGAATGCACAGTGGAATTGTGTTCCCTTACTAGATATGGCACGATATCCAGCCACTTGTAATTTCCATTAGCCGAGAAATGACGCCACATCTTGGTACGCAAATTCTGTTTAACATTTCGACTACGTAGGCTTTGACAATACTAAATTTAGATAAGATTTTATTCCATACTTCTTCATCAAATCCTTAAAGGTCACATTGTAGAATTCTTTGCCGAGATCCGTTTTCAGGTGCTAAATGCTTACCATGGACTTGGTTACATCGGTCGCCTTCTTCGATTTCACAGGTCTGGCCCAAGCGAACTTGCTATACACTTCGATAACTGTCAATATGTACTGAAAGCCCTTGTTCATTCGGGAATATGGTATAATCTCAACAAGATCTTCCTGGAATAAACTATCAAATCTATGGACTGCGACTTTGCGAAGAAGTTATTTCGGTCTTGCAAAAGCGTTAAGCTCATGAACGATTCCGGTTTGACTCAAAGTATGTAGCCTGATTTCCTCAGTTCGAGTAAGGAGACTTATTCATTGATGTTCGAATAGTTTCCTGTTCTAAGTGAAACCAGCAGCAGTCTATGACAATACTTAATCGTTGTTGTCCCAATACACACAGTCAAAGTTCTGAGCATTTTCTAGCTTTTTTAAACCTTAACCATGTACTGCTAGTTTATTGAAGAGATTAGCGAGGATTAAATTTTTTTCGTGATCTTCTTCCTTGATAAGTCACTTTCCGGATCGTCATTTCGAAAATCCGCATTAGAAAGCTATAGAAGTTTTTGTACTCTAGCAAATCTTTGTAGGAATCGCCATTCGGTTCCCTGCGAAACAGAAATTCGTACAGACCTGGAGTTACACGTGTTTTGTAATCCTGTACATATATAATATTTCCTGGTAATAATATTTATTAATTTAGTGTAAATATCAGGTATGGCCGAATAATTGCCTTAACTTGGTGTCACCATTTCCGTAATTTTATTCTTGTAAATAAACACGGTATTCGTAGAGTCCTCTTCTTCGTGAGCTGGTTCATATTTCATCTTCTTTGCAGTTGCCATCTTATCAACTTATGTCTTCACCGTGATGGGTGGTTCTTCCTTATTTTAAATTCGTGGAAACTATTAATTTTTGGTTTAAATGTATCTTCGTATTACATTTCACGTGAAAATCTGGGCTTTATAGCATGTATATAATTTGCACGGCCAGACTCGATAGCACGATGAAGATCACTGGAGAAGTCCGACATTGGACTGGCTAAAAATGTGTCGAATGACTTCCTTTCATACTTTTTATTCGTCTGCGGGAACTTTATCCATAGACGAATCAATCACTTTTTTTTGTGTTTAGCAGGTCTTGTTTTGTTGCCAAGTAAGTTAGCGATGCATACAGGCTACTTTGATAAGCCCTAAAATCGTCGCGCCTTAGTCCATTCAATAATTCTATCGTGTCGCGCATTTGAGAATCCCAGGTCTCTACGCACTGGTCGATGGCAACCAGGTACTCTAGTAATTCGTTTTTCGTACTTTCTACTTCTTTACCTAGTAGCGAAATGGATTTATATATATCAGCGTTGTGAGAATTAAAAAAAAATAACACTGTGCAGTTCGTTTTAGTAGTGCAACTGCTTCGACGATTGACGATAAACAAATAGAAAACTTTTCTGCACTGTCTTTATACAGAGGCCAGTCCTTGAATATAACAAAGAATCTGTGCTGGTTTTTCCTGCACAAAAGGCACATATCTCTAAATTCCTGAAACGTCACGTTGGTGTTTACATGATCGTCATAAGCATGGTGTAAATTAAGTTAGTCCATAGTAAACAACACTCAGGGGCGTATTCTCCATGAATGCAATGCATGCAGTGCATGCTCTAAATGAAACTAATATTTTATGGGCATTGTGGCATTGATCACTATCTCGCTGTTTAGTTCTGTAATTGTTTTCTGCTTAATTTATTCCCTTTTCTTTATAGCTAATCTCGTTCCGTTCACGATTTGTGCGACGTGTGGCAAACAAATGCATTAGCGCTACCTATTGACTACAGTGTGAATGATACTTGTAATAGTTCCTCAGATTGTCGCGGTACGACGCTGTGGTGTTCTCAACAGCCACTCTCCAGATGTGACGTCACTACCAACTCTCGCGAAGACGGGGTCGCATGCATGCACTAGTTGCTTCTGCATTCACTGATCAGTAACACAGCGCGGCCGCGAACGAGTCCATTTAGTGTCTGTTCAGTCGGTTTTTTTTTTTAATTGAAAGTTTGGGTTAGAATTATATAACATTCGTAGACACATTTAGTTGTAATTCAACTCTTAATTTTACTATTTTTCCTTTTCACTGCAATCTTAACGCGTGCGGCGTGGGTGCTTGTCGTAGCTTGTGTTAAGCTTATGTGTCACGTGGGAGGTTGCAGGTGCTTGAAGGTGACATTTTATTCAGTATGAACAGGAGTAGATTGTATGATGGTTAGTGATTTAGTGATAAGTTTACAATTAAGTTTGTTGTAAAATTGTAGTTTTGCAAGATGAATAACTGTAAAAATGACGTCGTAGAGACTATTTTTAATAAACCTTTTCAATCATGTTCATTTGATGAAAAGTTAGAAAACGTTAAAAACGGGCGCCCGACGCCAGCGCTTAGCAATTTTAAAACAGATAACAAAACTAAAATTTTTGTACGGACATTTAATCCTGAGCTTTATAACAAAATTGTGTGGTTATGTGGCAGTGAAACATTAACAAAAAAACTCTTCTGTTGGCCATGTTTGTTGTTTGCAAATGAAAAATCACCCTGGAACAGTAAAGACCGGGGTTATTCAGATCTTAATAATTTGCACACTGCAATTTCAAGGCATGAAAAGTCAGTCTCTCATATACATGCGTGGATATCGCTAGGTACATTCGGCAAAAGTAGGGTTGACTTGCAACTGGATTCACAGAAACGTGCAAGCATTTTAAAACACAATGAAACTGTAAAACAGAATCGGGAAATACTGAAGAGACTGACTGCAGCTACATGCTTTTTAGGGCAACAGGAACTGTCATTTCGAGGACACAGGGAAAACAGTGATTTTAACAATCGAGGCAATTATGTAGAGCTAGTTCATTTGTTGGCTGAGTTTGACGACAAATTGAGAGTCCACTTGTCTACAAGCGCTGTGTTCACTGGATTATCACCAATAATTCAAAATGATTTAATTCAAAGTATCAATGATGTAATGATTTCGGAAATAAAAAATGAGATTAAAGAAGCAACGTTTGTTGCTATTTTGCTTGACGAAACATGTGATGTAACAAATTTTTCACAGCTATCAACAGTGTTAAGATATGTGTACAAGGGGCAAGTATACGAAAGGTTCGTAGGCTTTCATGGTGTCAGTGGAGACAGGTCAGCAGAGGCACTAGCAAAACTTGCAATAGACCCTATTGAAGTATTTCAATGTAAGGACAAACTGGTCGCGCAGACGTATGATGGTGCGGCGGTCATGGCCGTACATTTGAATGGTGTGCAGGCAAAAGTTAGAGAAGTGATTCCTCATGCTGTATTTGTACATTGTTACGCCCACAAGTTGAATTTGGTGTTATCGCAAGCAGTTTCATGTATAAGTGCATGTAGGGTGTTTTTTGCTAACCTTAGCGGCTTTGTCAGTTTTTTTGTCCATTCCTCAAAAAGAACCAATTTATTAGACACTATAGTGCAGAAGAGATTTCCTAAACTTGCACCGACAAGATGGAGTTATTCAAGTCGCTTAGTTCAGACTGTCGCTGATCATAAAGTAGAACTTGAAGAACTGTACGAGCACATTTTAGAAAATCCGGAAAACTGGGACACAACTGCTATTAACGAAGCTCGTGGATTTCTTATGATGTTAAGGAATTTTCAGTTCAACTTCTTGTTGTGTGTATTTGGAGAGTTATTTTCGTTGACAGATGTTACATTTAACATTGTGCAGTCAAAATACTTGGACATTACATTTTGCAGCAAAGAAGTTGAAGCTCTGAAGGATAAGCTAAACACAAAGAGAAATTGCGGTTTTGATAAAATATGGTTGAAAACTGAAACCGTATCTGACTGTGAGCCTGCAAGGAAGAAAAGAAAAGGAAACTGCTCAGAAGCCACTGTAAAGGACGATTTTAGGAGGATGTACCTTGAGATTTTGGACACAGTAATCATGCAGCTGAATATTCGGTTTCAATCGTTGCATGATTTGAAGTTCATTGAAATGTTTGATTCAAAAAAATTCTCAACATTTTCAGATGTTTTCCCCGAGGAGGCATTTCAATAATTAAGGACACTCTATGGAAATTTTTTTGATATTGTTAGGCTGAAATCTGAATTGAGTGCTATGTTTACATCTAAACATTTTGAGGGAAAGACAGTGCAAGAAATGCACCATTTCCTGTATCAAAATGAACTCCAAAGTGGACTTCCAGAACTCTATAAACTGTGTGTAATGGTTTCAACTATTCCTGCTACATCGTCATTCGTAGAACGTTCGTTTTCTGCACTAAGACGAATAAAATCATTCACAAGAAATGCGCAAGGACAAAGTCGTTTGTCTGCACTCTCCATCATGTCCATAGAAAAAGATCTGTTGGTGCAGCTGAAAGCCCGCAACTCGTTTTTCGACGAAGTCACGGAGCAGTTCTGCAGGAAAAACCGCAGAGCCGAGTTCCATTATAAGTAAATACATGGTGAGTGACAATTTGATATCTTTGTTAATTCTTCTCTCTAAGTTTATCACAAAAAATGTAATGTTGTTACCAGTTTTATGTTTAATTATTTTTTTTAAAAAACTGCCTAAACAGCCCCATTTTGCTCCCTGAAAACCAAAATTTTCCGGGAGAGGGCCCCCGGACCCCCCTTCTTCCAGGGGGGAGGGGGGTTTGGATGTATTCTATATTGCATGCGTTACCAAATTTGTCAGGATACGCCCCTGACAACACTATAAAATTCGCTTTGTCATGCAACTTTATGATGACACAGGTAAACGCAGTCTACTTTGGCATGTCTACCCATGGAAAAGTACTCTTGTATTATTCCTTGCTATTCACACATGACGTCGTCCAAAACAAACATGGAATTGTCTTGTTTCTCTAAGAGGCACCCCATTTGCATTATAATTAAATTAAAAATATTCCAGACCTTCTACCGATCGTAAAATCGTAGCCAGACGCTGATACTTTTGCTGTTGCAGTAACTTGAAATAGAGGTACACATTTTCGAACTGAGGATAGTTTGGTTCTCCTAGTAAACTCAGTATAAGAACTTTTTCGCACAATTGGACGGGCCTGACATAATGTATCGTACGGTATAAGGCAATAACGAGCCTTGTCGCGATTCACGCGCATTTTCTTCGTCGTCTTGCCTTATACGCACCATAAAACTCACTTCTTGCTTGTCGACTTGTATGGTACTGGCGAAATTATATAAAATAAGCGTATTTATATTTTTTTAGCTCAGTTGAGCACAATGTCTCGAAGAAGTAAGATCAAAAAAACACATCGGTGCTGGACTCGTAAACTCGCTGATAAATAATCCGCCTTTCATTTTACACATTCCCGGCTACAGATTGTGTGGCCCAGGAACAGAACTGGCCTAAAGACTAGCTCAAGGCGACAACATGGGTGTACATTCTCTTTACGAGAAGTGCAAGCAGCATGTTATTGTCTCTATCCTCAGCAATGAAATGGAATCAAGGCACCGAGCTTACGAGATATTGGCACAGGAAGTCGAAGCTATAAGTAAATCTCTGTATGAAGGATTAGGAGAAAAAATCGTCGCGGCAATGGATTAGGAATGGATAGGCTACTGGCCAAGCCGGGACATGCAAGACCAAGGCTCATTCACACAAGACTGGTGCAGGTCTGTGAAAAAGACAGAGACAAACACTCAATATGAAGATTACTTAAGGGTTACTACTTTTTCTTTTGCCTGAATTGAGTTTTCTTTGTGGAATATCGGTGCTTCAAGCCGTAGAGTGCGGGCAGTCAACACTTCGAAGAACGAGTGCAAGCAGTTAAAGGAAGTACAAAGACGGAATACCAACATGGAAGCCATTGCAATGGGTAAAAAAAGGGCACAGGACTATATTTATGGCTTTACAAAGCATATCTAGGTATGATAAATAAATGAGTGTAAAGATCGTAAGTTCTCTGACGAAATGTCCGATAGCCAATGTAGATTTAATTATGTAAGTGCGCTATTTGAAAATACCTTCATTTCTGAGACAAGGTAATGAGAGACAATTTATCTGCAAAGCCAAAAACTAATTTAGACGCATCAACAGGTTGCGACACGCACTGGGTGGCATACATAAAGTCTGGAAAAAAGGCAGAGTACTACGACAGTTTCTGTGATTTGAGATCTCCGCCAGAACTATGTCGATACCTACGTGGGTATAGGCTATACTACAAAACCGAACTTTTGCCTGACCAAATAAACTGTGGTTACTAGTATCTTCGCTTTTTTATTAAAAAGTTATGAAAGACATATACAGTACTAAGAAATAGTTATGTCTATAACCTTACATTAACAGGCCATACTTAGGAGCTGCGGGCGATTAATTTCTCTCCTCTGGAGTTAAATGAAGAATGGTGTATTGCACTCGTAGATTTTTAAAACAAATAGTACCATACCAAATAACGATGAAGATATCTGCAAGATCTGCTTCCTGAAAAGTGATGGGGCCGATTAAGTGATACAGTTACCTGTGTGCTCTTACGAAATTGACAATCCAAATTACATCTCGTAAAAAATATCGCTGAATGTAGATTTTCAACTGCATGTAAATCCAAACACCCAAAAACAGTATTTTAAACATGCAGTAAAAATGTCGACTTTACTAAACCAGGGACCATAGGTACGATTAAATTTCTAACCAAAGATGTACGCTGCAGAAATAACGTACAAATCTATGCAAGCCATAAACATATTGTCCGTGAATGTTACACGAATAATTTGCAATTTCGCAAGTGAAACACATCTCAGTGAAACACATCTCAGTGGAAGACTGAACAACATGCTACAAGTTGTTTTCGCCAGTAGTTTCTCTAGGAAATAAACTTGTTGAAGTACCGCAAAGTATCATTTACGTTCCAGTCGTGAAGACTGCACCCGAGGATGCTTCGTGAATTTTCGAAACGAAGAAATTTCACTTCGTCTGGAATTGAAGCGATGAGCATTAAGTTTGTGACACAGAAAATATATAAACGAAACGCACTGGGGTGAAAACGACCAGATCTCTATCCTACGTTGGTGCATTAACACCTGACAAAGTAAGGTATCTTCTCAGTACAATACAAGAAGAGCCAAATAAATATGGAAGAAGAAATTCTCAACGTGGAAGACACTGTATTTTTGATGACAGCATTACGAAAACGGAGCTGTACTAGTACCAGCCTTTCCCGCTCGGACCATTATGTGCTACCATCTGAAGTATTCATCGCTGTACAGCACCAAGATATCTGTACTTAGCCTTTGTAGTCATTTATACGTATGAGAAGCACACTGACAAAGGCAGATGGCATGCATCCGACCACGACGAATATATCCTGCAATGGTATTCTTCACCTAATCGAGCGCATTACATATATATATACTTAATGGAATAGAGGTAGACCAGACAAGAGATGTGGGCATAACATCCTCTATGAAAAATTAAATTTTGCTCGTGCCGAAATAACTGTCTGCTGCAAAGAAAGCCAGCTGACTGGACCTTGAGGGTGATTAAAAGTTACCTGTTTATGCAAGACCTGTTTATGCCGAAGGAAAGTTTAAGTTTGTGTTCCTCTTTCCTTGCTTCTCAGATTCGCTAATGCCTACAAGCATGTAAAAATTAATTCGAAACAAGAGCTCGTACTGCTTCTAGTCAACACTCACAGTAACGCAATATCTGCTGCAAAAAATTTACAGAATGTCTCGCTAACACTAGAGCCTATCCAGAATATGCTACCTCGTGAACAAATCAGCACGGTCGAACGTATGCTGAAGAACATAGAAAATGGCATATTCATTTTTGTAACATCTCGATCCTGGAATCAGGAAACATATCCTGGCTTGCCCCAAAATCAGCATATCAATTGTATAGTGAATACCAGCTTCACTACAGAAAAACCAAGATACATCATGATTAGGCTTTAGACTGAAAGACAGCTCAATGCAGGATTGAGCCGATCCTTGTTCGATAACTATCAAATACATAAAGTAAAAATATTTTCAAACCATTAAATCTATCCGTACTTGTACATGAACACGGAGTTTAAAAATGGAAGACTTTTTTCGCATATCGAATGTATGCCAAGTTTCAGCAAGCATGCCATGGTCGCAAGCAGTCGCCGATACTGAGTCCCGACAGTTTCAAGAACAAGGCTTCGTTAATGGTGTTTGATATTTCCAAACAGGACAACCGAATAAATTCAAATTTATTGCGAGGTTATTTTTGTTATGGCCGAGCAATGCTAGCGTCAAGATGTACTGAAACCAGCAAGGGTTCCAGAGGAAAAACGGGTTCGTGCTTAAGGAGAAAATCGTCACCTACGAAGACGGAAGCAGGTCTCGACTCCCACCTTCCTGCCTCCGTGTCCTTGTAAACTACTGGACGAAAAAAGCAAGAGGCCAAAGAATAGATATGCAAAAATTACCATGGTCTGGAGTGGTACGGAGGTAAAATTCCGTACTACCAAATCAAAAACACTCCAGGTTATTTGTTACTGCAGAATCTCTGGACCTGAGCAGAAGAAATGGCTGAGCAAGTTTTGCGACGGAGACACCGAAATTGTAGATCTGCAGACTGACTGCGGCTGTCCTTCCTTGAGAAAGCTTTGAACGATGTATGACGAGCAGTCACACATTTGCAACAAATTGAACGAGTATGTGCCTGGTAAAACTCGCAACTAATGCGGAAATGGTTCTCCGAGTGCGAATAGACTTGTCTAAGCTTGCGCAGATAAAAGGCGTGCCACGGTTCGGGCCTTCAGTTGCTGTCCAACCTGCAAGAAATTTTTTTCATTCCATCCTGCCAACGTGTATGTGAGCGTAATACCTAGCCTCAGCAGTTTCGAGTACAGCTACCGTATATCTACGCACGTATACGGAAACCTGCTATGGAGGCGCTCAGAACTGGCGGTTTTCGCACTTTCTTGTGTCCTATGAACCACCTCAGCAGCTGATAGATTTCTGCGAATCTGGAAACTGTACCGTCTATCGCATGAGACTGCATATCATGTTTTCTTCTGGCCAGCATCGAAGAAGTAGTCGCTTCGTCTGCAGGTGCAACACCAAACTGTACAGTTCAAGACTTGTTGCAATCAGTTACGACCTGCAATGCATCTACGCAGACGCCTATGTTATGTATTTAAAATATATTGTCTTTATGAAAAATGGTTGTCATTAAGAGATAAATATCTGCCATAACCGTTATATTTATGACAAGTCTGAGGATTTCCAAAAATTTGAGGATTTTTTAAATATATATATTTTTTGGTCAATAAGGTTCATAACAACACTGGTAGGAAGTAGAAAATCAAAATTACAATAATAAGGAAGAGTGAGTATTTTAGAAACCAACCAAACCAAAGTATTTTAAAAATCAACTCCAGTAAAAAATATGGTTACATTCCTCAAATGAAATCAACATGGCAGTCTCCAGCAGATAAAAAAAAAATATGGCTGCCTCCAGCATACGAGATCAATATGGCGATGTCACTGTGTTGTGCCTTGAGTACAAATCCGAAATCCGTGTCCTTCATGTCTGTCAATATTCTCTTTCTTGTATTGTACTGGCGTGCTCACCTTCCTTCGAGAAGCCTGTGAACTAGGCCACCCGCGATACTCCGTGAAAAGAAGTTTCCCAGTGTGACGTAGTAGGCAGGTAGCTATTGTTCCAGTAGGTTGACGACTAGGCTTCTGTACCGGCCGTGATGGCGGGTGTGAGAACCCCGCGCTCGACCTTCGACAGCGCAGACCCGGGAGCCGACACCACGCCTGCCGCCACGCTGCCCAATCTGCGCTATCGTACCACTTCCATATGTAAACTTCAGTTTGGTGATACAAATATTACCTGAGAGGTGCATCAGGTGATAGAAATATTTTCTGCGGAGTTCCAAGAAGTGATTGAAATATTTCTCAGTCCAGTAGCAACTTTGACGTTTATAAGTAGGACATTTACTGATGTGTTAACGTAACATAAACTAATGGACATATGGACATGTTTGGCGTAACTGACGGACACAGTGGCTGGAGTCTTTGAGCCTGTCGGTGTAACACGAATATTTAAACCGGCGGTGTTAACACGAATATTTAAACTACACCTAACAACAATAACTACGGTAGTCTTACGTTGGCAAACGTAATAAATGTAAGAAACCTTACGCTTACGTTAACTGAACAGTCGCTACATGAAATTGAGTTCAGTACCCAGCGGCATAGCACAGACTGATGGTTAGAGTATGATCTAAGACGTTGCCTACATACGTGTTACGTTAAGAGACGTCATTAAACAGTTTTTTTTGCTGGTGATGTGCAACGATTCTCCAAGTGTATTGCGTATGGTTATTGAATGTGTTGATAAGGCTACGCGACAAGTAATTCACTACGTCGTGTCGAGAGAGGCCCTCGGTGAAATACGTGAAGACGGAGCTGGAGTTCAGCGGTATTCCGGATCGTCAGCATCACAGGACTAAGTTACTCGCTAGCCGCAGAGTCGAGGTCTTGGACGAGTGTAGTCGCTCTCGACGACTCGTGAGACCCCGATAGCGAGTAGCCGCTCGCAGCTGGTGTTGCGAAATACCATGCGAGTGACGACAAGTACATTATATCACCGTATGCTAGGTGATTTTACTAACCAAAAGTTTATAAAAAATCTTGTATGACCCTTTTATAGGTTCTAGATATTTTACTGTACACTATTTCTCTAATTGTTTTTAATATTTCAAGCTCATATTACGTATATTATAGACGGAAATATCTGGCATGATTGCAGTGATCCTTTATTGAAAATAAGATTATTCTTGTAGCAGAATAATAATCAAACTGTTACGTAACCATTTAATTGTAATAAATTTATTACAGTATTAATATAACAGTTGTTTACAGTCATGTGTTAATGATAAAAAAGACAATATTAAATTCAGTAGCTTATATTTTGAGATTGCCTCAAACGTAAGTTTTTATTTTGTCTTGATTATTATTATGAATCATTATTGTGTCAATGCCCTGTAATGTCATGTAGATACCAGAAATAATTATACACAGCCTTAATTTATTGCAGTGTCGGGTAGTAACGAGGTTCCGCCACATTTGTGTTGTAATATTGGGGGTTTGATACCTATGACTTGAATTTATTATTGTGAATAAATACGTATTCATGGCTCAACATAACCCCTCTAGGGTTTTGACTTTAAATTCACCCAGTTGTCGGGTTAAGGTAACAACTTTAACAAAAAATGTAACATACAGGAGTGGGGTGCTCAATGATGTCATCGTAACGAAAAGTTCAACGTACTGGAGTGGGGCGTTTGACTACAAATATGGCGGGAAATTCTAGAAAACAAAATGGTGGATGTTCCAACATAATTCCAAATGGCGGAAAGTTTTAGAATTCAAGATGGCAGACACAGAAAAAATGGCAGCCCTGACGTCATAAGGTTCAAAATAATAGAATCCAAGATACCTGCTGGGGTCAAAGGTCAAGGTCAAGGTCATAAAAAGTAGCCGCCGAAAAGTACGTTATCCAAGATGGCCGCCTTAATCCCCGAGTCCCCAGCGAACTGCCATTGTCCCCATATGAACAATATTTACTTACTGGTGTACATTACTTTTTCGATATTTAAAATCAAATTAATTTACTTAAATATCCAACACACCTACAGAATAACCTGGTGCACTCGATAGATTGCATCAGTGGGATCCAAACTACTTAAGCAACTATTCGTCCAAGTGATGTACCTTGAGTCCACATCCCCGTGGGAGCTGTCTTGTCTATAGTTATTTCAGCCTGAGGAGCAGGCACTCTGCAATACTAGCGTGTTGGCGAGGAAGCCTACTGTCCAGGCTACCTGCGAGGCGGCATGCGAGGGAAAATAAGAAAAACAACAAATTGTTGCTGTCAACTGTTCCCGGTTATGACGTCATTCCTTAAGGCGGCCATTGCTGCTACCAGAAGATAGAATATTCTGGGTGGTCTGGCTGGAAGAGTATATAAACCCCGCATTACTTATTATTTACCTAGTAAGATTGAAAGTAAATAGGGTACCTAAACGTATGCAATAACGCTGTTGCTACAGTTGGGCCAATTATTTTTTTTTCAGTGGTATTCCCCGAGCTTGTACCCTGCCCCGACTACCTGCTCTGGGTAGTTGTAATTCACACAGACAAAGGCTTTAGTCGAGTGACAACAGTTGTGAAAGTTGGTCGCACATGAATTTAAACAGCGCTTCAGAAATGCAACCTTGCTGCTTGCAGGTAGTCGAGTAAGTAAAAATTTACGTTGCTTTTAAAGTATGAGCTCTATGTTAAGAATTATATTCCTAAGCATCTCCTGCCTACGCATATATTCTCTTTGACATGCCATTTAAAACAAGTACTGCAAAGAAAATATTTTTTTTTGTTTTAATTTAACTTTAACAACCATCGTCTTCAAGGAAATGTTATTTTTATCTTAGATTTCATGCAAGTCTTTGATACAGCTGAATCACTTAGAATCCATTTTTTTTGACGTGTTAACGTCTAAAAAAATCGATGAACGGCAGCTGCACGCACGAGAAAGCATGATTCATTGTCACGTTCTGCCTGAGCCGAGCGTGCAAGCGAGAGCGCGGAACAAGCGATATAGAGGCACGATCGGCCTAAGCGTTCGGCTTGTGACGCATCTAATCTCTCTTCCACTCCATCGACCGATGCGTCCGAGTAGAAGAGAGACAGCTGCAGCACACAACCTACACGTGAACTGTTTTGTCAACTGTTTATAAAGTGAAGTGAAAAGTTAAGGTGGTTTCCATTGTTTATTACAACAACAATTGCGGGAAAAAGGTAATTAATTCTTGCATTTTAAGAATTAGATTAGAGATATAATCTCATATATATGTACTTTGATTATTTAAAAAAAAGTAGCATCGTTCGGCAAGTGCAGTAGTAATAGGTTATGTTACAATTTTGACAAAAAAAATTATTATCTCATATAAACGATCGTATAAAAAGTCAACTGCTTTTATTTAGTATGATATTGTTGATCGTGCGTACCTACTATTAATGTAGGATTAATAATTAATGCTTAACCTCACACATGTCATAACAATGTAAAATAACAAGTTGAACCGGCCAACCACCGTGCGAGAAAATCTTCTATAATATCAAACAGGTTAAGGCGGGCTTTTTAAAAACAGCAATTAAAATTTTGATTTATTTGTCCAATTTCGTCATTTCAAATTGAAAATTTATTGACATTTATTTTATATCAGTTTATTTCTATAACTAATTGTTCGTGATTATATTTAAACAAATTATTTAAATTAAATTTGTAAAAACTGCAAATAATATTTGAAAATTGAAAAGTATGCAATTATTCATCAATGTTTTATTATGACGTTATCACGTAAAATTATCGTCCGTAAACCGACTTTACAGACAACCCTCCTTTTTTTTTTATTTTGATCGCTCATTGCAGCCATGAGCTTCATTCGCTGGACAAAATGAATTTTTAGAGCTGTAAAAGATTACTGGCCAGAAGCGGTACCTACACAAAGAAGAGCGAATTATGGTCAATTTAGTAAAATCTTTTGTGGTGCATGATTGAGATCAGCCACTCCTAAAAATTCTGTTTCTTCATTCCGCACAACCGGAATACACCCATTTAATTATAACATTATTTCACTCGCTGCCTTCGCTTCTAGCAACTATCAGAAAAATCACGACATTCGAGTGAACTCAACCCCACCTCAAGTGCCGCTACTGGAACTTTACAATAATTTTCGTTGTCTGAAGCCGAAGTAGGCCGGACTGCTTCTTCTCTTCGCAAAACGCCATAATTCAGATCATTAATAGAGTCACCAAAAATCTAAATAATGTAACACAGTACAAGAAGGTCTAAGACTGTTTATGCAACAGTGCCACGAAAACTTTCATTTCCTGGCATGCCTAAGCCAATTCCATCAACATCAAACTTCGCAAGTCCACAGGAAATCAGCAACTTAGTTACCAGTACAGATTTCAACAATAATTGTGGATATTATGGGGGATACTACTTTAATGATGCACGGAAAAAAGAAAGCTGGGTTCAGTGCACAAAATGCAATCATTTTTTCCACAAAAAATGTTGTACAGTGTTGGCATCCAACACTTGTAGGCCTATTTGTGATATCTGTACTGACTATGACAGTGAATAAAGACTGCTTCTTCGTCTCCGTCAACTTATATGCATATTTAAATAACTGACCAGTACTTTGATTAAATGTAATTCGTTTTAATTTAATACTGAAATGTATCTTGTTATGTGGCTTTATTGTAGATAGGGATTCAATAATGCAACTCTGTATTTAATAAAATTAGTAAATGAAAACAAAGATTTTTTATATACTTACTTAAAATTTGTCAGTACTTATATGAAACATTTGGTATATTGCTGTTGTGTACTTAGGCTACATTTTATTTCAATTATGTTTTTTTCATAGTGTTCACAGGGAAAACGATTTCTAAGTTTGCCATGGGTATATTGGCACATTCCACACCTTACAGTTATTCGGTGCATACACATTAGATACTTACTTAGTCCAGGAGCTGAGATACAGTTACCTACTGAGTTTGAATGGTTACCAGCACAACAACTTACAATAAGATTGTATGGATCGTATTTAACATTATATTTTGACAGTGGGCGCAACTTCCCGTGTCTATTGACCATGCTACGAGTGCTTACAGAAGTTCTGTATAGATACAACAAATGTTTTTGTAGTACCTACTACTGTTACTTTTCGTGTAGGTAATAGTAATGAAGACACAGGTTTGCAAAATATAATTTTGTAAATTTTCAAATATTTGTACTTATTCGAATTATATTTTAAGTAATTGTTTCTTTCTGTGTAGCCTAAACGTAGCCTAATACATTTTTAATTATTTTATCTACGTTGACTGGAATAGCCTATGTCCCGACCTTCTGTCACGAAATTGACAGTGCAAGGGAACATTCGAGGTGGCAAAACATTATACAATATGTCCATAGTATCAATTTAAAGCGTTGTAGAGTGTTGGTTCAAGGTCACAATTAAAGTGTAACTCAAACAGTTTTAGATAAACTCATGCGCGAGTACTGCTTTGTTGTTTTCTCGCCTGCAGCGCCACCTACGCAAAATGACGATTAGTAGAGGGTGAACCTGTTAAATTTATTTGGCAACAGGTTGGAGCCCCTTCCCATTGGATTCTCTTTGCACGAGGGTGGTTGAACGTCGAAGTCCCTGACTGTTGGATTGGTAGCAATGGTCGAGACGACAGAGCTCTTTTTCGCTGGCCTCCACGTTTCCCTGACATAACGCCATGCGATATTTTCCTTTGAGGCTTTATAAAAAATTGTGTCTACGTTCCGCCGCTACTCATTAATTTTCCAGAGTGAGACACAGAATTGAATTGGCTATTGCTTCCATTAATCCGGACGTGTTAACCAAAGTGTGGGAAGGATTGGACTTTAAGTTGGATGTGTGCCATATAACTAAAGGTACAAATTCGGACATTTGTAAGAATTAAATATGTTAGTTTACCTGCAATGTATGATTTGTTGTAAATAGTCTAAATTAAACTGTTTTGATTTACTACTAAAACTGGGACTGTCATTTATGGACATTCTGTATATTATAAAATGTTCAGTTAGGCCTACATTTTAAGAATAGATACTAACATTTTTATAATATTAATAGCATTAAAAAATTGTAATTGAATAAAATAAAATAATGTGCTAGGGTAAATTTAACTTGGACGTTTTTTAAAGGTTATGTGAAATATAAAGAGCTAAATATCGCGGCCACGTGGAAGCTCTGCTGTTACAGAGAAAGGGAAAGTTATTAAATGGCAGGCAGACAGGGAGAGGCAGGAGAAACAGCCGTAGGAGGTCGACAAACGAAAAGAAAACATCGAACTGAAGTAAAAATTAATTTGATTGTAATGTTAGCTTACCGAACGACATAGTTTATAGTTTCTTATCAAAACACCTCGGTAGCCAGCCGCGTTTCTGCGGTGGAGCAAACAACATAGGGCCTAACTATTTTTCTTCCTTTAATGAGTTAACTATCCGACCTTGCCTTGTAAAGAGGAAACTAAATACACACAACATTCTGATTTTACGCTAGTAAAATATCTATTCCAAGGGAAAATTTTGTAACAACGACAACAAAGTTATCTATTTACCTAAACGTATTCTCAAAAATCAAAATCGACATTGAAAAAAAAATGGAATATAGGTATGTAGATAAAAGATACATATGTGTTAGGTGCAGCCAAAAGGAAATTAGCCCACGTTTAATTAATACGATTGATACATTTAAATAACGAACAAGTTGGTAGTATTTTTGTAATAAAAGTCGAATGTTGCTTTCTATAGGAAATTGTGTATTTTAACAAGCTTTTATTCCTTATGGGCCTATCTACAGCACTGGCCGGGAAATGTGAGCTGACATCACTTGTCAAACAAACGTTAAACATCATGAATGAAATAACGTTAACATAAGCATGGGTGAAAATAAGTAGTAGGTAGCCTATTCCCCGGGGGGGGGGGGGGGGGGGGGTAGGTGGCGGCGTTGAAACGCGTTTCACAGTTAGGATTTTGCAAGCGCAATTAGGCCTCCTTAGAGAGGGTTTTTTTATAGCCAGGGGGGCTTCCCCCCCCTCCGACCCATGGGATATACGTCCATGGGCTGACAACCCCCTTCCTTTTCCCCTGGGATCTAAGCCCATGAACATAAGTATTTCCTTATGCTAAGCGGATTTTAAATATTGATAGGCCTACCTGTTAGAGATGCTCGCATTTTGCCTAAAAAGGTTTATTTTTCTGAAAACTACTACACTGTTTAAATTTTCACCTTCAATTTACGAACGCTGGTTACAAATTACCCGGGGATCTTCGTAAATTTACAGCTATCTTAGTAAATTTATGGATAATGAGTTCATTTATTTTGAACATGAATCCAAAGGTATATTCTTGGTATGTCAGCAAATTAATAAGAGAATGATTACCTAAGTCTACAGCAAGATCACTCTTCCTTTGCCCACTTGTGTGTTTACCGTTGTTTAGAATGAAATATACAACGGAGAAATTTAAATACGCCGTAGTTTCTACGAAGATTCGGTTATTCGAAATTATGAAGAACTCTTCGCTTATTTGAATAAAATTCTTTGTTGAAAAGTCCGTAATTCCACTGTAATTTATAACTGCAGAATGGGTAAATGGAACATGATCTAAAGTGAAATAAATTGTTAAATTTATATATAGGCCTAAATGTAGGGCCTAAGACATTTTCGTCCATTAAGATGAATTATTACTTATTCTCGACCTCCATACAGGTGTACCTGATATTTGATATTTTTATGAAGAAGTATTGCGAAACTGAGAACACAAATAATTATCTCTGTGAATATAACAATCATTATGTGCTAGCACAGATAATGGGTGATGCTGTTGATATGAAATTTTAACTAAGTAGAAACACATTATGGACCCTTATCAGATAGCAGAAGACTAGTAGTTAATAATTTTGCGATAATTTTTTTTTAAAATTGAACATGTAGCGTGAGGAAACTATAGGAATTGCTGAACAACCGTATACGACGATGTACCTCAACCTAACGTTTCATGTAGTTTCTGCTTGGTTCAAATCAAATTCGCGATTTTATAGTAACTGTAAAGCTTAGTAATAGGAGAAAAAACCCACATTAGCACTTGTGGAAATTAAATTAATACAGAATGTTATTATGAAAAAAATAAGAACGTTTAGCCAAATTTTGAAGTTAAGTCATAGTTTATAATTCCTAGACAGTTACGATCCTCAACCTAAGAAACTTATTTAAGTTCTTCGTGAGAAACACTATGTCTTGCTATAGCAAACTTCAATAAATTGGACTATAATCCCATACAACTCAAATGTTTCCGACAACGTTAATAATATTACATGGTTTTAGTGAGTAAGAACGTGGAAAATTGTGTCCTCTGTATCGTGAGAATGTTTGTTTCTGCATTTTTACTACATGGGAACATTAATATTCGATGCCTAATTATGCAAAAATGATGGTAATAATGTACAAAGTTGGCAAGCAGGCGCGCGCGCCACGTGCTCGCGCGGGGAAGCCCCGCCCCGCGGCCCGCCTCGAGGGGGCGGGGCGCGCGCTGCCATGGCAACGGCGCGGGCCAATGGCGCGCGGCTCGGCGCGCGGAGGGGAGCGGCGCGGCTCGGACCCGGAGCTCAGACGTGTGCGGGCGCCCGCGGAGAGTGGACGTGCGTGTGCGGGCAGGGCAGGGCAGGGGGGGATGCGCTAAGAATACCGCGGCGAGGCCAGGGCAAGGCAGGATGCTGGCGGGCCAGCCAGAGCTCCCGATGCTGTCGCACGCGCACTTCGCGCCGCAGCCGCCGCCGCCGCACCAGGCGCCGCCGCCCGTCGCGCACCCGGCCGCCATGTCGCCGCTGCTGCCGAGCTTCGGCTTCACGCAGGAGCAGGTGGCGTGCGTGTGCGAGGTGCTGCAGCAGTCGGGCAACATCGAGCGCCTGGGCCGCTTCCTGTGGTCGCTGCCCGCCTGCGACAAGCTGCACAAGAACGAGAGCGTGCTGAAGGCCAAGGCCATCGTGGCGTTCCACCGGGGGAACTTCAAGGAGCTGTACCGCCTGCTGGAGTCGCACCAGTTCTCGCCGCACAACCACTCCAAGCTTCAGGCGCTGTGGCTGAAGGCGCACTACGTGGAGGCGGAGAAGCTGCGCGGGCGGCCCCTGGGCGCCGTGGGCAAGTACCGCGTGCGGCGCAAGTTCCCGCTGCCGCGCACCATCTGGGACGGCGAGGAGACCAGCTACTGCTTCAAGGAGAAGTCGCGCTCCGTGCTGCGCGACTGGTACGCGCACAACCCGTACCCGAGCCCGCGCGAGAAGCGCGAGCTGGCCGAGGCGACGGGGCTGACGACCACGCAGGTGTCCAACTGGTTCAAGAACCGGCGCCAGCGGGACCGCGCCGCCGAGCAGAAGGACGGGTGAGTTCGTCACTGCGTGGCTTAACTTTAGCTCAATTCAGTTATTAAAACAGAGGGTTCCGGCGTTATTGTTTTCATTTTTGTAACTTGCTCCACCGAACTTACTCATTACCTACTTAATCACTGCATTTTTATGGTAAATTAATTTTTAATAAATTGGTCTAAAATAAACAACATTCAGAACAAGCAAAATAAATTATCAAGCTTCTATATTATACATTTGATTAAACAATATGCACACTAAAACAAAAATTTAATTTGTCTGATTAATGCACTATGGTTTAATTTTTTTTGTCCGGAAATTACATTCCTTGAGTTTTAATAGTTAAAAGATGCCCTTTTTTTATTATGTGGATTAAGTTTTGGTTGAATGATACTTATTTACATTATTTAACTTGCATTTCGGTGCTGTATGATGTGTTAACTTTTCGATTTTAAGCGGGTTTGACATGCTTTTCAGTGTTATTTAGGTTTTATCGCAATTCACCATATTATCTTGCCCCTAGAGATGACGTCACTATTACATTGAAAATAAAACAAATGACGTCAATTTTAAGTTCAATTACGTATTAAAGCAAACCAAAAATCAATAAATAAGTTCAACCTCTTAAACTGGTGTTACCGCAAATAAACAGCTCAATACCCTTTACCCATGTCCACTTGTACACGCATTTGTCATTTATTTCGTACTCTTTAATACTCAGTTTTGGTAATCATTAACAGGGTTGCTACAGGAATAGAAAATTGGGAAAATTCTGGGAAATTAAAATGGTCAGGAAATAAATGTAAAAGTCAGGGAAATTACCAAATATTTCTGTAAATATTTCTTATAACAGCAACATTTTTAACGAAAATACTCTTTCCGCCATAGTTCAGGAACATCAAAAATTGCTCAAACGTTTACTAATCACGAAATTTAGGTGAATTTCCTTTTCCTAAAACCCTGGTCTTTTTATTGTAAACATATACAATCCCGTGTATCTATCTAAAATGGCGTTAAATTTGCTATGGTGACACATTTGAAAGCACATGCGTTTTTTAGTTAAAAGGCAATGCCGAGTGATCCGCGGGATAGTTTATGTCTGGAAGTTCAGGGAAACTTGTCGATTCACATCTGGAAAAACTTAAAACGTCAATGAACTTTAGAATTTAAAGCTTGTAGCAGCCCTGATTAAACATTTCAAAATTATATGTAAAGTAAGTTACATCAAGGTTTTTAGTGAAAAAGCAACTTCTTACATACCTACTATACACACAATAATATTAAATTAAATTAATTTTATTGACTTTTTTTAACAATTTTATAGGGGCCTCAGCTAGTTATTGTGTATTATTACAGTTTAATAATGAATAATTCATTGGGGCTCCACAAATAGGAAATTATTCCAATAGGCACTACCTAAGGAAGTAACACTAACACGTTTTAATATTTGATTTTTACAAACTAATTTGGGATGAATATGATATTGTTAATTGGTATTTTAAATCTGGCCGAATGTCTGTTTTGTTGAAATAACTTTTCCAGTAGCCTAATTACGAACACCTTCCTGGTTCCTGGCCGTGTCCAACGTCAGAATTATTCCGCTCCCACTTGGCAGGGAAGGTTAAATATATGTACTCGTATATATAGGCCTTCTGCAATGTTGCAGAAACATTATGAAACTCCAGTAGTGTTGAGTCACTTTTTCTCTCTTAAATGTATCTTATTAGCTGTGTCCTTAGTAGACATGTATTCCAATATAAAAAAAATTACCCCGTGTCAAGAAGGTGCAGTCAGAAGTGTTCATTAGTATAATATCAGATCTTTAGTTTTCTCATCAACATACTTTTCATAAGTTACAGATAATCTGTATGTTCACCTGAAGAAAAGTTTCAAAATTTTATTACTTCCGGAAATATACCGTTTTCAAAGAAAAGGTTTTATTTTCGTGACGTGGTTACGTCACAGTGTATTCGCAAAGTAATAATTTTGAAAAGGAATTTATGTTAGACCATATCAGTAGCATTCCCCTGGCCCCCAGCCCGACACTGATGCAATGCTTCATGCTCGTAGGCAGTGATGAACTTCGTTTCACGAAGAGGATGTCGTCAGTAATGTACATTAAACTTTTTTTAAGAATAACTTGTAGGATACGTTCAATAAAACATTTCATAGCTATGTAAGTTACTTCTACGAATCAAATTTAGACGTAACAGGTATTCACGACCGTTAAGAAATTGTAATTACATCCTACACTGTAAAAAAATGTGTCATGTACAGAACACGTGTTGTAGTTTTACTTAAACACATACATTTAGTGTAAAATTACAATTGTTTTGGGTTGGTAAAAAAAAAAGGCATAGCTGTTGGAATATTTTGACACACAAATACGTACATATGTAAATTTATTACAAACGTTAATTAATTTTTCGGCATAATTTACTAAAAATTATTCTCCCACTGAACACGTAAATTTGCACTACTTTCAAAAGTATTTCAACTTTTGTAGCTCATGTCTTGTTATTGAACAAAGTGTATTTTTGATTTAATATTGATTTTATCTCCTTTATTATGCCCAAGTTCTCAGTAACCTAGCGGAGAACCGAACCTACAACCTTCAGGTGACTTCAAAGCATCTTAACCTCACTTACCTCATTACAATGATGAAGAAGTGGGAATATGACTTATGTAACCTAATGTGATTTAAATGGTATATGTCAGGATGAATAGTAAAACAAATAGTATTTTTGATGTTTCTTGTTCATTGTAAATAAACTTTCATTAAATAATCGTTAATTTGCATGGAAACTATCTCTAGTTTCATCCCAATCTTGAATGTTTAGAATATCAACGTACATTTGGTAACGTACATTAAGTGTGAAGTTACACGATGTAGTTGTAATTTTGCATAAGATAAGTGTATAAAACACTTACTGTTTTCATTTTTCCAAAGAACACTACAAAAATGTAGAAATGCTCTAACGCTGAATGTGGCCATATTATCACGTTTTTACTGTTACTGTGTTTATTTGCTAGATGGATATTTTGTTCTTTACGATTAAATAAGAGTTTGGTACTAACGCTGCTGACCGATAGTGCTTTGGAATGTCAAGGAATCACATACGATCGAGTTTCTTGGCTTGCGAAAGACAAACTGCTCGGAATATTCATAGCACGGCTCTTCGCTACTAAGGACCATTGGTCAGCCTCATTCAGCGCTCCAAGTACAAGAACTATCCGTGCACATTCTGCTAGTGTGAGTTCTAGCGCGGTCACGATGGGTAGTACCTAGTACAGTCAAGATGGATGGAAACTGAGTCTCCCTGCTTATTTACACAACGGAAGCACAGTGTGGTCTTTTTTATCAGCAGATAACTTTCACGCAACGTTTTCATAGATAAACACCGGATGACGGTATGTTTGTCCCTTATCAACTGCTGCGAAAGATGTGTTTGAAAGGCCGTCACAGACTTGTAAATCTTGTTTGGATGATGGGTTATCGAACCCAAAATGTGAATAAGAAGTTGTAAATTTGTGTATGCGAGGAGTGGAAAATTTTAGATGGTTTCGGAATATCACTAAGGAAACTGGATTCATAAACTAATTTCAGGCAAAACCAATCAAATTCCTTTCACGTCTTTACAGTTTAGGTACAACGGGAATTCAGTTTGTAATTGTTCTAATTTTCTCGAAATATGTTGCAGATCTATCAGCAAAATTTTTATCTTTAACTTGGAGCGTATTGTAATATGTTTCAGTGCAAGTTATTACCTAAGTTATCTGAAAGATAAAACGACACGCCTACAGGATGGTGGTTAAGAAACATGCGACATTTTGGCTATCTTGTGGTCCGTGTTAGTAAACTATATACCTACGTCTTGCAGATCATCAATCTTGAGCAAATTTATATCTTTACTTCGATTCATTTTCAACCAAAATAAATCTGCGAAATAATGCCTGAAAATAAATAAATAATACCTTGGACCACTCTGCCTCGTTTAGCCAATATGATATTTCAATGTTTTATTTTTGTAACTAGTATTTTAATGTAAATATCGTGATACCACATTACTCATTTTTATTATTTTATTCCTTTTCATCAAATTTCATGATATATCATTTAAATAATTAAAACTATATACTGTATACTACGTGTTTTTTTTTTACATTTAGGTTTTTACGACGTAACTAGGTGAGATTTGAATCGGAAATAAGTAAAAATTGTGATTTTATATTTTGAAAAACTATGAAATTTTTTTTTTTAGTGGATTCGTGTGCCTCATGAGGGTTGTATATATAAAAATATTAAGTTTATAGTTGTTGCGCATTCAGAGAAGAACGTGTGATTTCGTCAGCAATGCGTGGTATTCGAAAAGTCTGACAAACCAAGATCCTTGTTTAAGGTAGGATATCTTTGCACATGGCTACACGTCATAATTTGGGATACTTGTACTCCCCGGGGAAATTTCACTGTGAGTCCTTGTTAGTGTTTTGTACAACATTTTTTATCATTGGTTATTCATGAACGGCAAGAGGTGCTTTTACAGACAGACTCCTAAGCCAACGAGTGCTGTAATTGGCACCATTTAACGTCGGTGATTTTCTTAAAACTAGCACACCGTGTTAAACATATCCTTCAACCCACAACAGTCACATATAAAGTACGGTGTCTTAAGAAACATCGCGACACAAGCAGTTTTCACTAAACTCGGGTAAGTGTATATATTTAGTATAAGCTCTTCTGTTGACTAGAGACACGTTCCTATGCTCCAACAACTTGTAATAACAGTGATAGATTAAACTAGGTTTTCCACAACAAAGCCAGCTGTTCCACTGAACATAAAACAACAAACAAATTTAAGTGACAGTTGATTTACTCAGCAAATAAATGATCGTACTTCTTTAAGCACTTACGAAAAATCATTTGTGTTAAATATTCAATTCTACCAAAAAATTAAATATTAAATAATACATTTGTATTTTAAGATAAATTGCAGTAAAATATTTCTTACGTTTAAAAAAAAACAATGCCTTTGGAACTAGCTGTAAAACGTTTATTGTACAATTTCGAACACGTTGCTGTGGGTCATACATACAGTTCTAAATATATGCTGTTCATTTTTATCATAAACAAGTCCTTGTCAGAATTGTAACGGGAGAGGAAAATTATTGATGGTCCGGAAAATGAAAATTAATAAAAAATAAGTCTAGTAAAAGAAAAAAAAACAAATTAAACACAGAGAGGGAAAAAAAACAATAGTTTAGGTTTGCGATTTAAAGTGATAAAAAGTATTTAAATACTAATTGAACTCTTATGAGGGTACTGATTGCTTCGTTGTTAATATTACACGGGTGTTTTCTACTTGTATGGGAAAATTAAGAATGATAAGGCATCTAGTGCGTGGCAACAATGTTAATAGGCAATAGGAAATAAACTTCTAGCGCCTGCGGCGTGGTCAACACACACTTCGTACGTGTACTGCATGTTGTATCAACCCCCTCCAACGCATTTTATTCTAAATTGGACTTTTAGTAAGGATCCCTAATGTTGTTGATAATATAATATAGCCTATAGCCTTCCTAGATAAATGTACTATCCAACACTGAAAGAATTTTTCAAATCGGACCAGTAGTTCCTGAGATTAGCGCGTTCAAACAAACAAACAAACAAACTCTTCAGCTTTATAATATTAGTATAGATAGTAGTTTACAATTCTACTCTGCAGTGTAAGTATTTATTTAGTTTCTAGAAAATAATTTGCTAACTAATTTCTAATTTTTTATATACAATAAAAAAATAATCAGTGTAATTATCAGTAGCCTAATTTTATGAATATATAATAACTTACCGTGCTGTACTTGTAGATGTACGGAATAATTTTCTAAGCTATTTCCAAATTTTTTCTCTCAGTAGCCTGTAGAAATTGATTGCTTTGTTAGCGTCCCAATTCATTAATGTAGACCTACTGTTCCAAGTTCACTGTTATGTCGTTTGGCTACACTGTAGTGGCCTCTAGTATAATCTCATTTGACTTACACAACATATTCATTGAGTTAAAATATGCAGATAAACAGCGAAACCAATTATTGCGCACAACTGACTGTAAGAGCCTTCAATGTATAAGGTCGTATCGGATTGTGCACCCGACTATACTACATTGTAAGTACGTACTGGGGTAGCGAGGAACATTATCGGAACTGTGGGCGATAAGAAAGATACATAAACCAAGGGTCGGCCAGGGTTAAGAAGCGAGCAGCAAGCCGCACCAGAGAGGTCCGGCTACGCGCGGTGATTGGTCGCCCGTCTCCGCCAAGACGACCCGGGCTCGATACCCGGGGTCTACCAGGGTCTCCGCCAAGACGAGTGTGAAACGTGGCGGACTTTGCCGGGATCCTGTGGGGTTTCTGTGGGTACTCTCTTTACACCTTCATTTATTCCGTCAATGCTCGACGTCTTCAATGATTCCGATGTCGATGAGACAGACATTAAGCCATTATTAGTTAGGTAATGAATGAGTGTGGGATTAATAAGTACCTACATTTGTAATTTGTATATTCATGAACAATCGAACTTTTACTACGTTTAAATTTGTACGTTTTTACTCCTATTAGGGCGGACTTCCGTGGTGTGATTTTTTTTTTAGTTATATTTTTGAAAATAGTTTTTGTGATTACTCTCTCACGAAGTAATGGTAAATATAGGCTAAGTTTGAAAAACTGGAACGTAATTTTTTGTAACATCCTAACTGTTAGTTATTGTATACGAGTCATTTTTACACATATAAAGTTAGCCTGTGTATTCATGCAGACATGCACAAAGTATTTCTCTTGTAGGCCCTTTACTTGCATATGGAACATGATCGCTGAAAAACCCATTTTAATTTTATAAACTGTAACATCGATAGTATTGAGTGATTTTCGGTGCTAATTTATATCAATAATAGCTTAAGTACCCGGTGTTGCCTATGCTAAACACATAGTAACAATTTATGGAACATCACTACCGAGTTGCAGCCAAACGCCAGAAAACTGCAGTTTGACTACTAGTGCCTCGATTACAAAGAACAATAATGAGATATTAAAATCCCTTAGCATGGGCCAATTGTTGTGTGTATAATTAAATCTTGTTTATATGGTGCTTCAATAATACATGCGTCTATTATCAATATAAGTTTATTTATATTTACAACCATTATCAGCATCATTTCTTTACATACGAATCTTTACAATTTGGGTATAACCTATATATATATATCTCTTTATATGCTGTGCATTTACTAAGTACGAATGTTGTACATATTTGATTTACTTTTACGGCACAAGGTAATAGTAACTGCTCTTTAATGTCTTCCTTTACAACAAGCATAAGCAAAACTATGTCCGCCTATGTGTAGAACCAATGCTATATGCATATTGCCTTATGATTTTACGTAACATGTTGCGGAAACGTTCCTAACGTACATAGGGATTGGTTACAGTGTTCTCGTAAATATGTAAGCGTATATTTTACCTACACCGGCTATGCGCTAACGTCTGAGTAATAACGAAATCGCAAGCTAAATTAAATAGTGCTGGCGCACAACACGCAGTTGTAGAGAGCCGAACTAACAATATAAATTGCATACAAATAATGGCGGGCCCAACACTCAGCGATCGCCGTCACTATTACCAGCATTTACTTTGCAAAATGTTATGCCGCGGATTTACGGTTTCAGGATCTACGTAACACGAATCTAGGTTCAGGACGGTCAGAACGTATTCGGGCAGCATGACGACGCTGAGTGTAGACGTAACTCGTTAGCGCTAACCGGCGGACTGTCCCCTTAGACCTACTGGGCAGACAGCAACTATAGCGAGCTGAGAGCCCGCTTAAATACTCTAAAAAGAACTAAAATCACAGATGTCGCTAGTGTTGAATCTAGAGGGAAAAAAGGGGAAGGATGAGAGGCGGTGGAGGGGGAACAAGACACCTAGAGTGGGAGTAGGGGAAATGAAAGGAGGTGGCGCTGCATCGCGACTGACGGCGACTGAGCGCAGCTACTGCTGCAAAGTCTGTATGACATAGACTTTAAAAACGGGAAATTTTGATTTTAAAGTCCCATTGATTGCACAATCTCGGTGCATCAAGACTACGCATCAGCAAAACTGGGACGGGACGCCAATCTTCAGCTTCATTTTGTGGGAAGAAAGGTAACCCCTAAGCAATACGTGACGGACGCACCAAACGATAGCGCGTTACAAATTCAAGGCAACGCCATCTATTGATGAAGTTCAAAACTAAACACTTATTAGCACCTTTAGTTCACTAGCAGCAGCGAGCTTTACGAAACGGATGGGTTTCGCCAAGGAGAAAGATAGGAAGTTTGCCAGACCTGACTATATGACCGTGTGGCGGACATAGAGAAATGACACGAACTCACTACGTACCAACGTCCTATGATTTTTATGCTATAAAACTGAATTTACCTCTCTTCCACTCACTTAAAAACGGAATTTTATATATGTATGTATGTTGTCTGTGTCATACTCTGGCCCATAAACTATCTATATGCAAAAAATCATGTCCGTTCCGTTGGTCCATTTTTGCATGAAAGAAGAACAAACAAACTTATTAAGCATTTATAATATTGGTAGGATGAGCAAAGCATTGCTAACGGCAAAATGTATTATGATGAAGAGACGAGCATTTTATTGGAACCACGTTTTTTTTTTTTTGTAATTTTGTAAATGCTGATTCATATGTATAAATTACTTAAACCTAATATTTTTAAAGTTATGGAATTTGTTAATCATATTTTATCTTAGAAGCTTTAAAAGATGCTAAATATTTATAGATAAAAATTAAATTTATTTGTAAGCAGATAAATCACTTAGACTATATCCACTCGAATACGAGACAGTACGTTTTTAGTTTGATGAAAAATCAATATGCATGCTGTGATAGATACTATTTTTTTTTTTTTAGCAAATGTTACAAATCAGTATGAAATCATTAACGCGTTCACGTGGAAACTTAGCTCTGCTGTTAACACGAGTAACGTATTAGAGGTTTAAATGTATATTGCTGATAGGTGATAGCTAGATATTTTGCGAAAGTAAACGTGGAGCACACACATCAACTTCGTGTTGATGACCGGACTATAGTGCTCTTGACAAAACACTTGACGACCCTGAGCCAGTTATAAACAAAGAGAAAAAGTGGCTTCTCAACACTTGTAACCCGACAAAGTATGTGACCGTGTTATTTATTGACCAATGAGTAGGGACTGGAAACATTCGCGGTTTCAATGACAACTAGGATAGACTCCACGATTCTCTATGTACTCGGGCAACTATCACCTGGTCATTGGCTACCGACTCGGGACACCTGTTTACTGCGATTCTTATGATTCGATACTTCTTTTGTTGAATGTTTGCCATTGGCTCAGAGTCCTTCAGGTAAATTGCGGTCCAATCACTGACGCAGCATTAAGCTAAACGAGTTTGGATTCCAGCCTGTCTCGAAAGGAATCCACGAATTTTTCCGGTCTCTACCAATGAGCGCTCCAAATAAGCTTGAATATATGTGAGCCATTTGAGTTTAGCACAGAAAAAAATGAATCTCCGAAACAATCGTGCTCCTACTTAGCGTAGATTTAAAATTAGGTCGAGATATCGTGAAGGAAAATTCCGTTTATTATAATGGCGCAATATTGAACTCCCGTGATTAGAAATACTTATCTGTCAAACAAAGTTCTGTCAACTGAAGCATCAAAATGTGTTACGAAATTATTGGGCGTTTAATTAGTCTCGTAAAAGTGGTCAGTTTTTACTGTAAGATTATAATTTTTTCTAGGATTGATCTCTCGTTATTTTCCCTTTGCTAATTCCAAGCTATAGAATATTCTCGGAAGCAGCCAATGTAATGGGAGTGTTTTCAAAGCCAAAGCGGTCTCGAAATTTGAAATCCAAAGCGGTAATCCGTATGTATGTGTACACTGTAAAAATAAGATTAATGCAAAATTACCTGATAACAATTTTAGGCACTTTCACTTTTGTAGTATTTTTGCTTAAAAGCAGTTCACAAAAACATGAACACGTAGACGTAAACATACTCTGACAGTAGGTCTGCTACATACTGTGTGTAAATTTACACACTTTTTTTTACAATGTTGTTGATGACGTGACAGTCAGTGTTGTTAAGTACCTACTTATGGACGAATTGTTTCACCGTGGGATTGAATCGTACTAAATTTCATGGCTTAGAACTTTCTGCAACTCTTAACAACTGTCAGCTGTCAGTCATACGGTTGTTATAGGTCGCGTGTTGCAGTTGCAATTTGTCATATTTTTTGCAACATTTTACTTTACAAAAGTGAAATGCGGCTGGCAATTGTTATGAGTCCAGTGCGTGTGACTTCCACCGAAAGTTTAATATTGTCAAAGTAGGCTGTGCTCTGATTTTAATTATTTTAAAATAAGTAAATTAGTGCCTATTGAAAATGATTAGTATCTCTATTATAAAATTTTCAGATACACCTCACCTAAATCTGGCTACTCAAGTAGGTGTGCATGCACCTACTCAAGCACAAACTGCTAAACGCTCTTCATGTGCTATCGCCTTATTGAAACGTGTGTTCCGTTATCGTAATGTACGCAGATGTACACATGATTTTCTGAAAAGCGAGTCACTGGTGGTCTGAGCGAGTTGATGATCTGCCTTCTTTTTGCCAGCCAACGCTACGCCACTACCTTCTCTCTCTCTCTCTCTCTCTCTCTCTCTCTCTCTCTCTCTCTCTCTCTCTCTCGGACGATGTTTTTTAGTACCAATGACGTCACCCGCAAAGCTCTGACGGCAATAGTAGGAACAACCACTTCCCACAGTTAGCGCACAAAAGGTACTTTCGTGATCATGGAGGCCTGCCAACCTCGTGTGATAAACGACAGAATGAGACGCGACACGACACCACACGATGCCCCGCGCCAGCTTAACATCGTCTTTTCGCGACGTATTTTCGTTACGTTTTGTTTTTCCTTCCCACATACATTTTAATGATCCGTCACAGATGGATTATATAAAATAGGTATGTCCTGTACTAAACAAACTGATCAATCTGCTTCCAGCTCAACATTGAGGAAAATTCAATTAAAATACTTAACAATTTAATATTTGGTCAATTAAATTAACAATTAATAACCGTATGTAACTAGTCAGTTGTAAACACACTAAGGCAAAAAAAACTTTGTTTACAAATATTTTTTTATGGTCGCGCATGCGCAGAACACTGCAGTCGTCAGACAGTTCGGCGATGAAGTCGAAGCAGTCATTCGATGTTGTCGCCTCGTGTCTGTCCCTGATAGTTGGGGGCGTCGTGCCGCGTCTGATTCCGTGTGCATTGCTTGTGAAGCCCACTGCTATCAGACAAAATGTCGCGTTTTGTCGTGTCGTGTCAAATTCTGTGTTTTCCTGGCCTAAGCAGTCATGCAGAGAGGTAGTTCCGAACCCACGACCCTCTTCGCTTATGCGTGAAGTCTCAGATATCACAGCCACTTAACCGCTTTCAGTTTCATGTTTTGCTAAGTAGGCTACTAAATGTCTTACTTACCACAAGTGTTATTTTACACATTGTTGCAAAATATTATGATAAACAGAGTTATTTTATTGTTTTATTAATATTTACTTTATATTTAGGTTGATGATAATGTACACACTCTAAACTATTATTCGTAATTTTACAAGGATAGTCCTGTTGCAAACGACATAACTTGTCAAATTGCAAGGCTTTGTACTATATGCAATTTTACAAAGCTCTGCATTATAGTTTTACAAGTTATATCTTTGGCAACAGGGTTTCCAAGGATTTTCCTTGTAAAAAGTACAAAAAAATAACATTGAAACTACGCAACTAAAATAAGCATACTAATAAGAAACCCAAATATTTAACCCTTTCTCCAATAAAAACCACTGAAATAAACAAAACTGTAAATAATCACACAGCAAATGTAGTAGGCCTTCCAAGTACAGAGAATCAGCTTCAGTGGACTTGCATGCCTGTGTTTATAACACATGACAAATTACACATAATTAAATTAGTACAACAGTTTATATAAATATAATGGAAATGTATTGTTTGAATACTTTCAGGTAATTATTTAGTTATGGACTGAGTTAATTATTTAGTAATGGGTGGGTACTATACTACGCAATTTTAGTCAGAACGGAGTAAAAATTTTACTTTCTTGCTCGAGCTCTAATAGTTGGGATTAGTTGCCGTTTAGTCTATTTAGGATTTTTTTTGTTCCTCATAAATTTGGCACGTAGAAAGTTAGTTTCTTCTTTACTAGCTTAAACTGGTATCAGAGATAGTCTATTCGACTATACAACAGATGGCTAGAGACCTGTAAAATTCGCGATTTCAAATCCCTAAAGGATAGACTCCATGATCCTATATGCACTCGTACAAATTACATCTGCTGATTGGTTACCGACTCGTAACACCTGTTGACTGGAATGATCGTGATTCGCTAATTCTTCTGTTAAAGATTTTTCATTAGCCCAGAGTCCTTCAGATAAACTGTGGCCCAATCACTGAAGCAAAATAATGTCAAAAGTATTTGGATTCTATCCTATCGCGAAATGAATCAGCAAATTTTACAGGTCTCTACAGATGGCATGTTTTTCACAACTTCCTGTTTTTAAAAGTACCATGTTTATATAATAAGAATTAACCCCAACATGTTCACTAGTAGTAAAAGTAGCGGACGTTGCCATGAGCGTTTGGCTCCCGTATCCCCACCCATCACTTCACACGATTTCGTCCCATATGACCTAGATGTCGACATATAAATAATATAAAATAACAGCACGTAGGAGCAAAACAAAAGCTCGAATGTTTAGTTTCGTGCGAACCTCCGTGAAGCTACAATGTGCTGGCCGGGCCCACGCTGTTAAATGTCAGAAAATATGTGCATTTTAGTATGTTGATATAAAATCATTAAATACTTATATAAGCGTCTTTTAAACATTTCTTGATTCGTGTGAATAAGAAAAGTTTACATTTTCTAGGTTGTACGTGCAATTTTTGAAGGAAATGAAGTTACTTAAAAAGCTCCTTGTTATACATGGCCTGTTGCACTAACAAAATTTGATTTACTTTTTCTTCACAGTAAATTATATGAGGCCATAAGCTTTTAAATAAAGAATCGATAAACAATGATAAAACATTTGTCTATGTTTACTATATTTTGTTGAAAGCAACTCATCTGTCTATATGCCATACTTAGACAATAATTGAGAAAAAAATGTGTTCGTAAACAGCCCCCTTCCCCTTCCCTCTAAAAGAGCATATATATGTATACATATGTATATATAGATATATATAGAGAGAGCATTTGCATGATGACAGGTGTAGTAATATTAGCAGCTGCCACTCTGTCAAAAAGTAATTTCCTTGAAAACTGTGAAAAATTGCTCATTTAAGATAATGATGTTTTTAACGTGTTATATAACTAAAATGGCCTTTTCCCTCATCTGTAAATTGTGCAACGAATTAAATTATTTCGACTTTAAGTAAAAAATTCGTGGTACGACCATATGTTGGTATAACATCACTTTAGGAATGAGCTCCAATTAAAATAATGGCCGATTTTAATGAAATTTTGTACAAAAGTCATTTTAGTTGCCTGTGTGAAATATTGTACGTCCCCCTTTCATTTAATTGAGGTATTTGATTTTTAATTTATATAAACACGTATATTGTATCTAGATAAAGTTTTACTGTCACAAGTGCAATAGTTTTTATTTAAAATAATTAAAACCTAACCCCCTGTTTAGCGTCAAGGTGCAGTCTTCTAGAAAAATAACTGATGATTAAAAAAACGTGATAATTGAACCATGATATGACACGGAATAATTGCATTACCAACATGTGTCTGCGATATCTGGCAATGCTCAACGATGTGGAGTGAATTACTGCCAGTTTTCACTCCCGACGAGTGCAGGGTTCTGGACTGTCGCTCTTTAAGCTGGGCGTGAGTGTTACCTGACGGCTCACACAACTGATACACATACCAAGTAGTACAGAATCGTTTGCTACATATCACACATCGGTGAGATATATGTAACACTCAAACTAATTGATGTACTAGTGACAAATTTCGAGTGTTCCAGATTTATTCCATCAAATATCCACTGAAAAAGACACGCAGATACCTGCTGCCAAGAAGGTGACTGCGTCAGGAATCTCAACTGCGTCGTCACTCACCAGACGAACACTTCGGCGCTTGTCTCCTCCATGACGCATTACTGTCGTGTCGCGGCGCGAGGAAGGATATTTACACAACATCCTGCAGGCCTCCCCCCCCCCCTTCCTTCCACCAGGGTGGACCTGCTGACAGCGATGCTGCCCATTAGAGGCCCGCCTTGTCAGGGCTGTATCTGCGTTAGTGACGCGGGGTGATAAGTGCGACGCTTGCTGGTATTTCTAGCACGGTATCGCCTAAGCGCAAGGCTCTGAACTGTGGCGCAATCATCTAGTCGTCCATAAGACAACTATGAAATTTGAGTAGTGACAGTAACACTGCATGGCGGAGGAAGGTATAATGCAAGTCCTTTAAGTGCTCTCAAGTATCTGTACTGGTTTTTTTTTTGCCTAAAAAGTACTCTGAAAACACGCCTTTTAGCAATTCCAACTCTTCTAAAAATACACTTTAAAAACTAAATCCTGAAACCTAACTACTTATTGGTCAGCGAACTCTTAAATGCGTTTAAAAACTGACCCCACTCGGATATCTAGAATAGTTAATAAATCGCGTTGTTTTTCCTGAAGCTCTGCACACCGTGTGTGTGTGCCCGGGTAGGCGGGTGCCGTTAAAAAGCTCGGCAAAGTTACATACAATTTTGATTTACGTTTACCGTTTTACAAATTTAGAAACTTTATAAATAGTTTATCATATCTTTTAGGCCCTACTGTTTTAATAATACAGTAAAGAAACGAAACACCGTACTATACGCTTATATTATTTAAAGGTAATTGTTTTCAAATAAAATTCATTTGGAATGCGTATTTTTTTTTTGCTTGCAGCTTAATCTTGAATCAAAGTTTAAAATGGGGAATGTATTATGTTTAATTGAGACTTTCTGGTTTAATAATAAGTATTACCAGTGAATTGTATAACCAACAAAAATACATGTTACACTAGGTATTTAACATACTTGGAAAGAGTTAGATATGTCTCTCAACTTATAAAAATGTACTTTAGTTTGCGGTATATAACGTAAGCATTTTATTTATCGTAATGTGTTTATTTTATTTTTCAACAAGCGAGTAAATCTAAATGTAAATCAATGCTGTCGTAAAATAACTTTTGTGAACCTAAACTATAGGATGTTAAAACCCTTACGTGTATTCAAATTGACCATCCTGTGAATTAAAAAAAAAGTATTGAACTACTTTTTTTAAGATATGTGTTTTGTGTAAGTTCCTATAAACACTTTCACATTGTCATCTGCCAAATGATTATTAACACGTATTCCATTTCAGAGAGTCATCTTGGGCCACCACATACCACTTTTTATAGCCATATCTAATTTTTACTGCTCATTTAGCGCAACAATATGGTGTGCAAAAAAAATTTTATAACGACTTTTGTATTAGTTTAGATAACCTTGGGTAATGTCAATACAACTGTGGCTTAACTGAAGAAGTCGCAAAAATATATACCTATGTGTTTGGAATTAAACTTTTTAAATAAATCAGCTAAATTTGGTCTCCAGAAACAGCCACGTTATTACTCGAAACACGCAATTGTCTTCAAGCAGATTGCAGCTAGGGTAAACCTAAACTATCTTGTTTTCCAAAAGAAAATCACGCCAATCTTCGACAGTTGCCACATAGTCACATTACAGAGTTTACATGTAGAAAAAGTAAACGTCGGTAGCCTGAAATTAGTAGTTCATCAAAGCTTTGAAATGGTGTGAATATACGTAGTATAAAAGGACCACATAAATGATATTGCAGTTATGAAAAATTACGGTTACGCCAAGTAGTCTTTCAAATTTAGTTGTGACGAGGTTTTTTCTGCTACTCCTAGTGGTATGAGGAAAAGTATTTTGTTAGCATTCATTTTGAGATTCGAAAACACAATATTAATAATAATAACAACTATCGACATTTGTGCTGTTTGTCGTTAACCTTCCTAGTCCAGTCTAGCACGTCCTTGGCCATAGTTAGGTACCCACCTTGTTTTGGGATTGCCATAAACCGAACAATACTTCAATCGCTGTACGTTTTATATTTGATTTTGAGGAGTTCCCTGGTATATCTTTAAAATACAAGGTCCAATAGCAACGAAATTAAAATGGGACCACTTTGGAGCTATATTGAACCCATCGCAAAAGGAATCGTTAAAATCTGTTCATAAACAAAGAAGTTGTGCCTGAACACACACACATACATATATCCTACTAGTATTATCAAAGCGAAAGTTTGTGTGTATGCTTGTTACTCCTTTACGCCCGAACCGCTGAATGGATTTGGATTAGATTTGGCATACACCTAGCTCGTACGTAACCTGGATTAACACATAAGCCACACATTACTATGAACTTCCATCCCTAATGGGATGAAAAAGGGGTAAATTAATTTTTGTAACAGAAAATCAGGTCATGTATACATACAAACAGTGAGTGTGTCATTTCTCTGTGTTTTCCAGACGGTCATATAGTAAGGTCTGGCAACTTCCTATCCTTCTCTTTGGTGAGACCCGTCCGCTTAGTGGAGCTCACAGCGTCTAGCGAACTAACGGCGCTAATAACAGTTGAGTTTTGAACTTCGTCCATAGATGGCGTTGCCCTGAATTTAAACGCGCTCTCGTTTGGGGCGTTCGTCACGTCTTGAATTTTCGTTCGTTTGTCCCGTATGCGTTCATATACCTACTATTCATCCGATTGCGATGAATTTAGGTGAGTTGTAATGCGCATGCCCGCGAAGGTTTCTGAGTTAGTGCAACTATTTTACAATAGGTGGCGCACGAATCGTTTCAGCAAATGTGTGTATTTCATATAGTTTAGCAGCAGTTCGTGTTTTTTTTTTCGGTGTATGAGTGCACACACATTACAGAATTTAAATAAATTAAATTGAAACAGTGATAATTCACACAATTCAATTGAATAAAATAAAAAGAGCGACATTTCAGCTCGTGTGTGATATAAACAATAGGTATCCCGAGATTAGTTACAACAAATGTTTTATTTCATATTTAATAGCGGCACTTCGTCTGTTTTCATTGTATGAGTGTGCACGCATAACAATTAAATTGAATTAATTATAAAAGAGTGATAGAGTGATAGATATAGAGTGAGACAGAGAGATAGAGGGAGATAGAGCGAGGTATATAGAATAAATTGGATTTAGATAAAGAGATATATAGATATATAGAGCTAAATAAAGGCATATATAGAAATGTATAGAGTATGTAGAGGAGAATGAGATAGTGGGTGATATAGATGTAGAGTTAGCGAGATAAATAGATATAAGTAATATAGATGTAGATAGAGATAAAGAGCGATATACATATATATTTAGAGAGATAGAGAGAGGCTTTGTATATGTGTACCTACTTGAAACAAATTACAAAACAAAAATGAATGAGGCATTGCAATGCATGCCGAGCATTAGCTAGATAATGGAATCTTTTCAATATCACTTATCTTTCATTTTTCCACTTTTTTCTATGGTGCTTTATAGTTACGATTACATACAGACCATCCGTTTTTGGATATATAGAGGTAAATAACTATACACTGGCAGATCAACGTCTGCCGGGTTCTGCCAGTGATAGAAATTATTTTGCTCACTTGACATTCAAATTAAGAAGACAATTACTGTGTACATTGTGAAAAAAATCCCCTTCAGCCTGTGTTCAGCCCGGGCAACGTTGGGTACTGCAGCTAGTGTGTATATATATAGTATATTATATAGTACTATATACTAATTGACCCAAATAAGGATATGCTTTTAATAAGGCCACCTATCGATATCTTGAAATGTAAATTGACAAAGCAGAAATTGCAGCACTTACTTGATCTGCAATAGAGCAGTACTTGTTGGCTTTATTTTAAACTTCTTGCTATTTCTCCTTGTACATCATCTTCAATGCGATGATAATTAGGCATGTCTGTTATAATAGTAAGTATCGTCGTCTGTGTGAAAATTAACGGTAAGTATAATTTAAAAATACTTATTTTTATGTGTTCTTACATTATAATTAAGGCTCTCCAAGCAAATTGTATAGTATTTCATAAATGTAATAACATAATGCTGTAAAATATAATAAATTAGCAGTTAGTAGCCACAAATTAGGTCACGTGTGGCCTTATGAGGGACTTCTGTTGCCTTGTTAGAGTTAGTGTGTTCTTATTAATAACATCCAAACTATTTACATTTTTTAACTTTTGGGTAGCGTAAAAGAACGTATGTAGGTTGTGATGTATTTAGCTTATTGGAAAACATACCTTCTCTTGCATCATCAAACTCAGAAACAGAATATGAACCTTCAATTCCCACATAAAATGTGCTTTTGCAGAATGTCCCCCCCCCCACCCCCCCCCCCCCCCCCCCCCGAAAATTGTGTCAGAACTTCCTGTTTAAAATGTGTGTTCTGCAGTTCGTGCACCGACTGAAGCTTTTACTTCTACTCCAACAAACACTCTCGCCCAGAATACCGTCGATTCTGTCAACACTTCTGGTCGAACACTTTGAGAAATCCTGGCCACAACAAAGTTGAAAACTCCAAAGACCTAGTGACATAATTCCATCAATTCGAAGGCTAAAAAAGTCGTTAAATCTTCATTTCAAGAAAGAAATTCAAGAAACATGACTACAGCTCCTAGTGTTTAATAATCCACGCAACCAGGTAGGTAGGCTGACTTGAAGAGATTATTCACAGCCAAGCACCAGAGGAACTCTGTGCCGGCCAAGAACCAGCGGAACTCTGCACAGCAGAAAATTCAAGACATCTGAGAGCTGGTACTACATCATTTGCGACCAAGATAGTCGTCTTGCCTATATGCGACTCTGTGCAAGTTGCCAGTTGTGTGTGCACGAGGAGTGTGTTGGGGTGTCAAACTCAGACAAAGAGATCTTATATTGTACTTGTATTGCTTGAAAAGGTTTTTGTGCCACGGACACAAAGCTATTCCTATGTTTATACGTTTATAGTAACTAATAGGTTATTAAGCTTCTAATGTGATATATTTCGATAAATGTGTCACATGCGATGTGTGTGATGGACTGTCTAATTAAATAGATTTTGTATTGCCCACATGTGCATTTTTTTTTTGTTTTTCTCTTGATATTATAATTTCTTTTTCAATTTAAAACCTCAGAGGTAATTGAACTTATATTATGCTCTATTTTAATAATTTAGTTCCATTCTAACATATTTCGAAATTTTTAAAATCTTGTCCATTTAAATATTATTGCGTGGCCTTATTTGAAGCACTTCTCTCTTGACACTTATTTGGGAAAAAATTAATATATGGCTAACTATGAACGTATTGGAGTTAAGATATTTTCAACATGAGTAGAATGGATCGAGAAAGTTTTGATAAAATCATGTAGCTACTATAGTTAATTTTAAAACTTAAAAAAAAATCAACTTATAAGGTGGCCTTATTTTGGTCAACTCCCATATATGCACATACAAACACAGACAAATTGAGATCTTCCTCTTTTTTGACGTGACGTCTAATAAATCGATGAACGCCGGCTGCACGCACGGAAAAATTGTCCCGTAACGCACATTGTCCCACTAGGGATGTACCACTACGGATGTGTCCTGTTATGCTCATTGTACGCATGCGTGGCATCTCTCTTCCACTCAATTGGAACAACCATCGATTTGACTTTTCAATCATATTTTCGTAGTTTGAATTATTAATATTATGTAATTTAACGATCGTCCACCGATTTTCAGCACAATCGGTACGGTTATTTAAAAGTAAGGTTGAATATTCAAATAAGTTTTTAACGAACAATGGTGTTTTACAGTTACACATAATAATTCAAATTACACGCGGGATATTTTGCACAATGTTTTAAAAAATATTGTAACACATAAATAAGTTTGGTGTATTTGGGATGCGTATTTGTTATAAAATCGTGTTATAAAAACGAAATAATATTATTCCCCTACCGTGAATTTTTTTTTATAAATTTTTATATATAACATCTGAAACTTATATTTGAAATATGGCCTCGTGTCCATGCTGTTAGCATCGCTGACTACCAATCCAAAGGTTGACGGATCGAATTCCCGCCGCTGCTATACTTTCATTTTTGTACTTGTAAAAATAAATACGGCGCATGCGACACTACAAAAGTAATAAACATATTTGAATTAATGAGTGCAAATAAAAGTAAATTTATCAATTAAATTGTAGATTTCATTTCACTCCTTCTTTGTATTCATACAAAATAGTGATAATTCTATAAAAAAAAATTATTCAATTTTATTCATAAAAGTATGCAGAGGTAGATTTTATCATACAAAAGATAGAAAAATTTAAAAAAAAATACTTCCTCAAAGAATAACATTTTTTTAACGAACAATGGTGTTTTACAGTTACACATAATAATTCAAATTACACCCGGGATCTTTTGCACAATGTTTTAAAAAATATTGTAACACATTATAAATAAGTTTGGTGTATTTGGGATGCGTATTTGTTATTAAATCGTGTTATAAAACCGAAATAATATTATTCCCCTACCGTGCTGCAATATACGGTGCCGGACGCGAACCGAATGAAATGCGATATATATCCGCTATCGCAGGAACCAGGCACCGCGAGTGCAGTAATAATAGGTTATGTTACAATTGACTAAAGAATTATGGTGATTCATATAGTTTATGATAGATATTTGATTACAGTTTATTTATATGAAAACTTGTTCATAATTATATTTAAACTTTATAGCTAAACACCAGTTTTTAAAATTAATTACAAGTCATCTACACGTTAACTGTTTCGTCGACTGTTTATAAAGTGAAGTGAAAAGTTAATGTGGTTATCATTGCTTATTACAGCAACAATTTCGGCAATAAAGGTTAATTATTCTTGCATTTTAAAAATCTGATAACTAGTATAATTTCAAGTATTTATTCTTTTATTATTAAAAAAAGTAGCATCTGTCGGCGAGTGCAGTAATAATAGGTTATGTTAGATATTTGATTATAGTTTATTTATATGAAAACTTATTCATAATTATATATAAACTTTATAGCTAAACGCCAGTTTTTAAAATTAATTACAAGTCATCTACACGTGAACTGTTTCGTCGACTGTTTATAAAGTGAAGTGAAAAAATGTGGTTTTCATTGTTTATTACAACAAGAATTTCGGCAGTAAAGGTTGATTATTCTTGCATTTTATAAATCTGATTACTTGTATAATTTCAAGTATTAATTCTTTTATTATTAAAATAAAAATGATTCAATTTTATTCATAAAAGTATGCAATCATTTCATCGATGTTTTGTTATGACGTCACGTTAAACTATTGTCCGTAAACCGACTTTACAGAAAACCAATTTTTTTTAAATTGGTTTAAAGTTTGGGCATCAATAATAAATAGCCTATACGAAAACTACCAACCACAATTTTACCATTTTGCGAAATTCAAATCCTTTATAAACGAACACTAAATATTTACAATAACTATAATTGCATTACAATGGTTAAAATAAATTTAATTTACATTGGATTTCTGGAACAATACGTTGAATGGAAGTTTTGTTTGGACTTAATTTTTGATAAGTTATTGCATATTTTCCTGCCTGGTAATGTAAAGGATTTTCTGTAAACAGTATTTCTGTGGAACTCAGTTGTTTTTGTGACTGGTGAGATTACCGTGATGAGGTGTCAATTGCTATTTGCCCTAGTTAGATGGAGCAATCGCCTATTTTCAGTGCTTAGCCTTTTATAACGTTGAAAATATTTTGTGTTATGCTGTCTTCTATTCAAGTTGTATAAATATCGTAGGCATACGTTCTGAGGTTTCTAAATTTTATATTGAAGAAATTTTTCTATTCCTATTAATATTCCTGCAGAATAGTTAAAGGGGAAAAAGACCGGGTTTTCAGTTTAAAATTGGTGGGAAAAATATGCTAAACGTTTTGTATGTGCTGTTTGGTGTCATAATCTCTGTAAAAGTCTTAACAGAATAATTAATGTTAATTTGAGACGTATCCATTGCATTGTAAATATCATGTGTTTGAAAGAGTAGTACTTGTGTAATGGTAGGGTCGAATACCCGATTGTTAATAATTTGTTTTTAGGTACTGGACCAAATGATTGTGAATCACGATTTCTAAAAATCTAGAGATTATCGGTCTAAGGTGTTTGTAGACTTGTTTCTTTTTTTTTTTTAAGTTTCACAATTGTTTTACTTTCGCTAATTTCCATTTGTCGGGAAATGTTAACTCACCTATTGACGTATTAGTTATGTCAGGTATGGCATGGATAGCAGTAGGGTGTGCTTACCAAGTTAATTATTTTGTAAACTTCTTTTCCAGATATTACTTTAAACAGAAAAGCCAGTTTTTGTTATAGGTAGATTTTGTATTTATTGATGGTCTAAAAAGGATTGCTGTATATTTTTACAAATAAGTCATTAATTTTATTAGGTTTCTGTAAAAATGATGGGATTGTGTAGTTTTCAGAAGTTTGAACATTGAAGAGGCAAAGATTCTTCCTGAGTTTTTTAGTATCACTTTTATGTATTTCGGTTGATAGTGTGAAATATTCTAACTTTGCACGTTGTATTAAGTGTTTTGTATGATTTAGCAGTGTTTTATATTTTTGAAGTGATCTTTGTAACTGTTTATTTTGGTATAATTTCTTTTAATCATCCATCTCTTTAAATTTTTCTATAACTTCCTGTGCAATACAATTTTTACTTTATTTCTTATTTCCTCTCATTTTAAGTGGATCTTGCTTGTTAAATATCTTTACAAGATCAGGATTTAGTGCTTCTATTTTATCGTCAACATTACTAAGTGTAAAAGTACCGTCCCAATAAGTATTTTGTATCTGATCGTAGAATGATCTGATGTTGATTTGTTTGTAACAACGCCTTAGATTTTTTTGACCCATAAGTAGGTACGTGTTGGAAATCGATAACATTTAATAAGAGATTGTGGTCAGTAAATCCCAATTTTACTTCGTGAATATGTGTTTTTATCTATTATAGACCCAGGACCGTATTATAGAATAGTAAGGATTGGAATTGAAAATAACATCTTAAACGTAGGCTATTAGAAGTTAATAATAATTGCTTACATAAAATTATAAGTAAATAGTAAACATTTTCGAAAGTCATAAAAAAATGTTTCATAATGTTTCAAAAAAAAGAAAGGATCTTGATATGAAGATGACAGTGGAATTTTGAATCACAAGCAAGAGACCTAGTCTTTTAGCCAGGTTTGAAAAGATTATAATTCTCTTCCTGAATAGTGAGTGTCTACGACTACGATGGTTATTGCTGCGATAGTTTATTCTTTTGCATGTGTGCAAAAACAATAAAAAAACAGGATAGGTTGAGATGAAATACGTACAATCATCCGAAAATTGTTTCAATCAATTTGGGTACTGGAGCAGAGGGGGATGAAATATACACTATCAAACATTTTGACCTTAACTTTACGAAGAAACTTTTTGAAAAATATCTAGGGATATTAGTGATTTTTCTGATATGTTACGTATGCTCAGTTTAACGCATAAGAATTATCGTGAAGTATTAATATAATTTTTGAAAATATATTAAACATACAACATAACACACTTCTTCCTTCCACGCACAGGTCTTCCGCGCTACTACGGAGCGCAGAACTGGGAAGTTGCAATCCAGCGTGGTTTCCTCGGCATATCCGGCTATTTGGAACCACCTTTCGTTCAGTTCAGGGGAATTATTGAAAAGAGTCCGTACATTTAAGTAGGTACTGTAAATACCGGCGCAGAGCATTCCCGTAAAAGAAGGCCAACTATCGACCATCTAGATGTGCTTGATATACCGAGAGAACTGTCACGAGAGCGTGAGAGTGATGTGTAGCGAGGGCTCAGAAGTTAATAAGTTGCGACATCATCTATCGGGTGTGACTATACCTCGCCTTCTCTGTGAGGCTTAAACTTCACCATAAACGATCACTAAATACTTAAAGCAGATACTCCTCAGTATTTATCCCGTAGAATTAAATTTTTAAACTCGCCTCACAGTCTAGAGACCCGATCAAAATCAAATCGTGAACTTTTAATGCCCGTGCATAAAACCAAAACAATGTCGAAATCCTTCACATTTACTGCAACTCACCTCTGGAACAGCCTTGACACCAACGGTCTTCCAATATATTAAAAAACCTATTATTAAAAAAATTTGGCTCTCTAAATTCACAGACACATAACCAAGGGAATATTGAATGAATGAATGAATGAATGTGTGTGTGTATGTGAATGTGTAAGAATGACATAAACACTAAGAGTTTTAATTATAGTTTAAGTTATTTCTTTCCTTTTTGAAATCGTATTTAATATGTTATGTTAGTATTTAATTATATTTTAATAAGTTGTATTTAAAACCATATGTAATATTTTTCAAGTTTTTATTTTAATATATTTTGATTATTTTATATATTACGTTATTTTGTATGGTTTATGTTAGTACTAAATTGGTAGATGATTATCCAGTAATTACTGTAATTTGTTAGAATGTAATTTTATCATTAATTCTAAGTTATAATTTATTATACTGTGTTTATGTCTCATGGTTAAGTGTAAGAGAAGGCGCACATGCCTTAACTGCGCCAAACTAAAGTCAAAATAAAGAATCAAAATAAAACACTCACCGAGGTAAGTGAGATGGCGCGTCGACTGGCAACCGGCAGGACCAAGACACCAGTCGCCAACTACCCATCAGTTAGTTACCCATCAATCCATCCAGTTACCCATCAATCCATCCATCACTCCAGCCAATGCTGACATTTCTTCTTACTTTCGGCCGGGCGTTTCCTTCCACAATTTCCTTTGCTCTAATTACCTTTCCATCGACGAGACTTAAAAAAAAAGGTGCGTGTACTTATGTACGCGCGTTGAAAGTTATATTTAATTAGCGTAGTTAAAAAACTTTATTTTAATATGTAACTAATTAATACAAATAGAATAATAAAAAGAATGTAGTAATATTATAAATACGGTGACAAAGTATAAATTCAAGTAAATTTAAAAACAAAAATCAATAAATGCTCATTATTCAATAGTAATATAAACACGTATAAAATTAATTATTTAATTTACTAAAAAAAGACAAATTTTAATAATAATGAAAATGAATAAATATGCTGAGTATTCTAATTTGTAATTTTTTTATTATTTATTAAATAATAATGTAATAATTTATATAAACTATACATAAGAGAACATAACAACACTTTTATAAATACACTTTAAAATAAAATTGAAGAAGTTTATTAACTCAATTTCTATTACCAATATTCACAATAAATACATGTTTTTAAGTATATGGACCTGTATTCAATATCAATAACTAAAGTATATGATTTAAAAGCACATAAATACATATCTTTTTTTTTGTATATGGCCTTTTTTCATCCTGTGAAATATTGTTGCATGCTGTGCGCGCATCGTACAAATTCACTCTAATAATTTTATTTCATAATTTGCCTAAAGAAATAAAACTTAAAAAAAAAAATAATACATCTCCTGCGGAGTTGCAGGAGAACGTTTCACTGGTTCGCCCCGCGCCATGTATTCGTTTTCCACAAGACTGCTGTAAGTGCCGCCAGCGCGGACTGGCGCGGGTGCCTGTCGCAACAATGTCGCGCTGTGTCTGCGACGGAGATGCTCTCTGACAGCGGCTATTAGCACTTATCTCGTAGCGTCGCCCCCTCGTACCGCGGCTGGTAGGTGTTAGCGTTAAAGTGCTTGCAGTTGCACTGTTAGTAGCCAGCTTGGGTTTTCCATATGTATAACCACTACTTGCACCTAAACCTTTGGTGCTACGTTGTATGGGTCGACGGGCATAGAACCAAGATTTAGGCATTTGTTGGAAGTCTAAAATATGATAGTTATAATCAGGTATATCCTCCCAGCGGCCACCGACTGGAGCCTGCTAATAATTTTTGGATAGCAATAGTCATGGAAGCTTTAAATAATATAATTTTTGTCATGTCATGCGAAATATTTGTAAAAAATATCTTCAAATTTTCATTATAGGAAAAAATTAACGAACCCAACATCCACAAGAGATAGAGTTCTTTGGAATATTCTTGTTAAAATATTTAGCCTACCAAGAAAAATATTTAGCCTACCAAGAAAAACATTTAGCATTTATATTCCCTTAAAATACTACATCACATGAACTTAAAAAAAAATTATATCAAACATTTTCAAGGAGAATGTCTTTCGAAATAAAAGGATAGGAATGAAAAAAATTTCATTGGAATTAAATACCTGTCTTGTCTGTATTTAGATCCTGACTTTTATGTGTTTAACATTTAAGTTTTATGTTAAAACAGAAGCTCATGTACTTATCCTAAACCAAGACATAGATTTTTTTAGCTATGTATATTCTGGGAAAACTAAGTATGATTTTAAGCCATAATTGAGCTTATTATGCGTAAAACTACTAAAATTCTCATGAACAAGTAATTAAGTAGAAATAAGTTTCTTGAGGTGCGTTATGAAAAAATTCTGAGAGTCAATATTTACGATGTGCGCGTACCATGTAACGAAATTTTCACAGGACGAAAAAAAGGCTACATACAAATACAAAGTATATATGTTTCTTAAATATATTAGTTTAGTGATTGATATTGAATACTGGTCCATTTATTGGGAATATTTGTCATATAAATTGCGTTTATAAACTTTATCATGTGTATTAATATAAGTGAGGTTATGTTTCAATATGTATAGTGTAGTTACGTAACTTGTAAAACATCCATTGTCGCTGGCAGGGAGTGTCTGTCTGTATAAGGTTTAGTTGACTCCTGGCCGTTTTCATATGAGTGTTTGTGAGGTTATGGTCCCGTATGTAAAATTTGTTTATATTATGTCATTTAATATTATTTAATAAATTAAAATTAATAAACTATAATTACAATTTAATATACTTATTGATTTTCACTATTAATTAAAATTTATTGCAATAATTTTACTTAGTTAAATTTTTTAAGATCATTGTTTTTATACTCTACCAACCTATTTAAATCATTCCATTCCATTCGTTTTGTTTATTATTTTATTTTTATTATTTGCATGCAAATTTAATGTTTGTTTTTTATTACGCCAATTATGTAAACATCCTAATGCGCGTACATAAGTTAGTATACGCACTCATTTTCTAAAATTTAAATGAATTTTTTTTAATGGTAATGTAATTTTTCACTTTGCCTTGTTAAACCTCAGTACCACACTTAGAATGACAAACTACGGTCGTGGAATAGAAATTTTTTTTGCATTATTGAACAGCATTAAGCGGAAGATGTTTGGGGGGGGGGGGGGGGGGTGGCACCTACTGTGAGAAGTTGAAACACGTTTATACCAGAAACTGCAGACCGTATTTATGATCCGGTTTCCTTCGCAGAAAGAAAACAAATGAGCAGGACGCCGGCTTTCAAGGCGTTTAACGTTTGTTAATTATTTATTCAGTTCGTGGTTCTGCAATCCGTTATTCTTCGGGTCGGCACAGTCTGTAATCCAGTACTAATCGAACCGCTCACGTTCATTGCCAGAGAGCAGCCTATTACAACTTGTTTTAAATATCAGTGCACACTGCATATTAATTTTTATTTGGTCTAGCTATTTTTCGGCATGCGTTGCTATAGACCTCTTTCAATTTTTTTTTTTTTTTGGAATTTGTTTGAAGTATGTACACGTATTATACAAATCATGTCTCTTTATCTCCATATAAGTATGTGCTCTATAAATCTCCCAATATTTCTCTCTGTATAAAATCTCTATATAATCTCTCTATATTACTCTATCTCTCTATGTATCAATGTTTCTGTATACATCTCAATCTATCTCCCTATCCATATCTACATCTATATATATATCCCTCGCTCGATCTCTATATAATTGTATCTCTTCTATACCTCTCTATATCTTTCTCTCTGTGTCTATATCTTTTTTATCGATATATTTATCTTTACAAAACATTACGAACACACAAAATTCATTTATATGTATTTTTACATATATATTTTTACATATATATTTTATCTGTCACAGGTGTGACACGCGCGTATACGAATGCAACGTTGTATCAAAATTTGAAAGCAATTGGTCGAGAACTTTCTGAGATTTAAGATTCTGTGCAAACAAACATTTTTTTATTTATATAGATTCCCGTTAAGACGATATTTTCGTTTGATAATCCGGCAAGTCGCTGATCAGGTGCCAAGCGTGCCGGATTAAAGAACCTGAGTCTTTTAAAACACTTCAAATGGACACTTACACTGTTGAATCTCCAAACCTTGTCTCTCAATGTCTACTAAATCGCCGATGCATTGAACCTGGTCGTTCACTTCCCGGCGTGTCTGCTCTATAAGCATCGCTTATGCACGTCGGTGTTGCTGGGCGCGCCCTGTTCTCTGTCCGAATAAAGTCCAAACATGTGGGCAGTCAATGTTCTTATCCTACTGTGAATGACGTCACATTGTCGCGCGTAAAACAGCCCATTCTACAATTACGATGTCCGGTGTCCGAATCTACTGATTTTCCAAATAGTCACCAGAGCGCAGTAAATGTAGAGCACCGAAATAATTGTTTTTAGATTGTTTTTGTTTACTATTTTTATGCTTTTTAAATGTGTACGCAGCTAAGTTTTGAATACTTAGTTCATTTGTGAAATTTACGAGAGTTCAATAATATTTATTTATTTATTATGTCCATTATTATTATTATTATTATTATTATTATTATTATTTTGAAACGAGAACCGAAAATTCAAATATCTTGAGTATTCTGATGTTCTATGCTACCAAAAGCACACAGATTGGGACAAAAACTTTTAAGTTGACCAATGCATTCGGACCATGGCCCACCACGCATGACGTCAGCGGGTCACGCGAGCCAATCAGGTCGAACACAGTTTAGTGCATTGCAGTTTTAGACGGGCCTTGAAGGGCCCCGCCTACCTGGGCACGCATACGGTGCGCAGAGCTTCAGCAAAAACAACGCGATTTCAAAATTACTCAACATATCCGAGTGGGATCTGCTTACGAAAAGCATTTAAGACTTCTCCGAGGGCCGAAAACTACTTTTTATTTCGGATTAAGTTTTTAAACTGTATTTTTAGAATAGTTATAATTACTAAAACGCGTGTTTTCAGAGTAATTCTTAGACTTAAAACATCGGGTACAGATTCTTGAAAGCACTCAAAAGGGCCTTGCATTACATCCATTTCTCCGCCATATAATGTCACGGTCACCGCTCAGATTTCACAGTTATCCTATGACGACGACGAGAAGACTGCGCGCCAGGCCAGAGCAGACACCGCGCTAGAAGCACCAGCGAGCGTCGCGCCTATCGTCGCGCCTCACCAACACAGATGCACCCCGACCAGACGGCGCCCTGGCAGACGGCAGCAGAGTGCAGAGCGTGAGGACGAGCAGTTAGTCTGCCGCCGACTGCTCCCTAGCCCACCCTGCGCGCCCGCCGCCACTACAAATGGCCGAGCTTACCTTCGTGCACCGACGAGAAACGACGACAGAACAGTTCTGCAACAGGTTCGCAAGGCACCAGTGGCTTTCACCACCGTCCAATCACCCGTAACACACAACATTATCAAACATAACATGTACCTACCGCAGGCTTCCGCGGCCGTTGTCGAACTAAACTATCTTGGCTTTCGAGGTTGAGACTCTTAGAAGTACCGACGTTTCGCTCCGCGTTACAGCAGGCATCATCAGGGTTGGGAAGTAGGCGGTTGATTCTCAACTGTGAATATGCCAGCTGCTATCCAGAGCAAGACGTCGGTACAATCTACCACTTCGACAGTCTCGGAAGCCGAGAAAAGGAAGGTGGCCCAAAGATGGCTATAACTAAGCTTTCAATAATTTTATTTTCTTAAATGATTAAACACTTCTAAAATATTTTATTATTGTTCATTCTGTACAAAAAATACAGCTGAGTAAGTATTCAAAATTTCAGAACCAGTAAATGGGTCAGGCACTTTTTGAACACGGATACGAAAGGTGGCCCACCATGAGTTACCGAAGGTAATCCGTACTCGTTTCAGACATTTAATATTAAAAGCAATGTAATACCACAACAAAATACGTAATAAATGGTTCTTTGTTCTTATAAATTATAATCGATAGGTATTGATATGTATTCATAATTACTTAAAAGATAAATCAAGATTTTTTTTTTTTTTAACTTATTGTCTACAGAAGGTATGCATTATGAATAAGTGATACGAATCTGAAGAACCCATATTTCGTCTGAATCTCAACAAAACATTTAAAATTCGGTATTATGTCGTTACCAGCTTACCTTCACAGGCTTCATGCACATACCGCAAACAGTAATAGCAAAGTCTAATTAATATCTTCAACTCTGTCAATCTTGCATAAAGGGCGTACCATGATTCTTCAGACTAGTTTTTTCTTCTTCTGAGATGATGTACTGGGCGATTCATAATGTGTCACTGATATCTTTCTCTTCCTTATTTCTTTTCACGTCAATTTTCTCTTTGACCTCTGCCTTCTTACTTTTCGTCTCAGAATTTATCACGTTCGACTCAAATGTTTTTTTCTTTCGGTTGTAGTATTTCGTTCGCAGTTTTTATCTCTTTGGTTTCATCATTTTTCTCATCGCTCTTCAAAATGGTATTTCTTTCAGCCATGTTCTTCTTATCCGTATGTGCAGCCGAAGCTTGTCGGTCGTACTCAGAATCAACCTGTGTATGTATTAATGTCTGTACAATTGTGCATAAAAATCATAAACAAATAATAAAAAACTTTGATATAAATAACAAGTAACATGTAAGATCATAAAATTAACATACCTTAAAATTATTACACTCATAAGTTTGCATTACAAATAGTTAGCTAAGGTGTGCCAGTGAATTTCTTATCAGTACAAGATTTCACTAAGGAGGTTGTATCGTCGTGTACACCGTTACTTAAAAGTCACTATACCATTCGCAATGCCTGCAGAGTTTGCAGAATTCTGTAAAACGTATTTAGTAGCATACATATTTTTTTTTTATCGTATTAACATGACAGTTCATAAAAAATTACATATGCCCTAATAGATTCTGTAAAACAGGTTAAAACTTACGGTTGGTGGGTGTGTAAAAAAGTTAACATATGTTTTATATGTGCGTTGTATTTACTAGAAACTTTAATGTACGATTGTTAAACTTTTCCATTTTGAATTCGCTCTGTAGATCATTCAACATTACTTTTCTTGTAAACATCGCGTACTATAATTTATTATTAGTTTTGTAAACATCGCGTACTATCATTTATTATTATGTTTTGTAGAAATCGCATTAGTATCACATATAATTACTTACGTGTCAATTAATAAGTTTGTTATTTTTATTAGTTAAAACATGTATAGTAATATAAAATATTATTATAATAAAATACATTACAATATCTAATAATTGGTAATTCATCATTTAACTATAATAATAGTATAATAAAAATAATAAAAAATAGATATTGATTTTAAAAGTTTAATTACTATTGGGGTGTTAAGTTTGTTGTATGATGGTTTTGATTTCCTGTTAAGTTGTTGGTCAACGGTTACCTAAATGCCAATCACTGCCCAGAAACTTGATTTGTAAGGCGGAGGTTCATATTACAGAACCGCACCAGCATTATCGTCTGAAGGAGGTTATACAGTTCGAAATTACAGTAAATATACGGACTCTTCACTGAAGTATTTAATTGAATAAACGAATAGTTCTTTCTTATGTAAAATAACTTAATTTTCTTATAATTTTCGTCCTAAACAAGGGTAGACTACACGCGCAGAAAAAAGAATATTATTTTCTATTCATGGCCAAAGGAATTGGACTCAGTGTACGTAAAAGTTACGAAGATAGCAGTAAATTTGCGAAGCTCCCTGAATAATTCGTAACCAGCGTTCTTCGTAAATTGAAGGTGAAAATATTTAATGGTGTAAAAAAACTAATCGGGGTACAGTCCCCTTTTCCCAGAGCAATGCAGGCGCCCGGGTTCAACTTGAATGCAGGCCGGACACGCCACTCACGATCAAATAACTACGCTTCAGTATCAGGTCCTGTACAAAATGACGCTCCGTTAAACATGGACACGGATAACGGAATCACGCGATATTAACGGTTAGCTATCCGTTAGCCGATTTCAAAGTTCACGCAAACCTAACAAATGGTAGGCAATGGGAAATTTCTTTTACCTACACAAATTAAAGTATATTTGCGTAGTTAGCTAAGTGGTAAATTAAATATTTAAAAGCCAAGGATTTTTTTCTGAGATTATAAGAATATCTCGTTTATCACGTTTACTAAACTTGGTTTTAATCGAAAAGCCTAATTTTTTTTTGCGACATGAAATCACTGCCCATCATAATTAACATAGTGAAAATAAAACACAAAGTAATGACAGAGCACTGCTTGTGATCAAATATTCTTGCGTGTAAAATAATTGTTGATAAATGGCTACCAACGCGGGCAAATACTCTGCTCCTATTGGTATTGGGGAATATATTTTTCGCGAAAATACTTCGAAAAAGCCGTGTGCTAAAACACTGTAGCATCGTCTGTGTTCTGTGATTGGCTGTGTGTCTTTCAGGTAAGTGTCTACTGTCAGCGCACGTATCACAGCAATTCAGTGCCGAAGCAAACGTTTCCTGAATGTCTTCTCTTACAGACGGACGCCAGTCACAAGGAAAAAAACGCTGCCTTGGACATACTTCATTTCAGTCTAATGAGCATTCCGATCTATTCGCGAAAAATGCCTGCACCTAACATTTGGTGTGTCAGGACCGTTCGCAGTCACGTAAGCGAAACACATGGCCATTGCCCATCTTCGTTCCGTGTAATCCTTACGCGTGGCCGCATGCGTGTCATTGTAGATACTGTTTCCTTACATATGTATCTCCTTCCCTTGACATTGTACAACGGGCAATTTATGATTTCCTTGTTGTGCAGTCTGGGAGTTTAAGCTGTCGGTATGTTCGTTGGTAAACACTCCTATATTACGAGGGCTCTAAGAGTTCGCACACCGTATTTATGTTTTGCGCACTTTGTTTAAAAAGGCTGTGACACTGTATTGGCCAATGCGGATATGGTTATTCATACTTAGGAAAGTCCGTAGTGTCTCTAAAAATAACTACGCTAATCTTTAAAAGAACAAAAAAAAAACCTGCAGTATTTATCAACGTGATATACCTATATCTTATTCGGTTTATGTTTGTGTGGACTTATTTGTTCAAATACTTTCATTATCGCAAGTGGTTTCAATCAGTTAAAATGTTTTGGTAATCAGTGTTTGCTTCATTAACAACCCGTTTGAACCGCATTTGATTAAAAAAAAAACCGTTTTATGTTCATATTAGATTTGGTTCTCTAAACAATATATTTAACACAATTGAAATTTAAAACTGCATTTGATTGACACGAACAATCCGTCCTACCAGTGTAACCTGTACAGTTTCGACGGGAAAACACTCTAGTTGCAATCCAAAGTTATAGTTACTTGTCTTCTATGCGACCCCAACTATATGGCTTTTTTTCGGCCCACGGGCTGACCTTAGCACATATGATTGAAGCATAAACTTCGGTTCTAGGGGTTGTGTTTTTGAATCCTGGGTAAGGGATGGATGTGTGTATGGCTTTAACATGATAGGTATAAAATAGTTAAGTTTGTAAGCCACCCCCGATTGGGATAACGGCATAAATGAGAGGGTGTTAGTGAACACAATGATATAAAACTAAAAAGAAAATTCTAAGATGGATGTTGCCTTTATAAAAATAACAAAAAAGAAAATATATGTCTTGGTTAGATAAGTCAGTTTATCTATCACTAGTCATTGCTACTGGTCATGCGTTTCATTTGAAAAGTGAACGATGGAATCAGGAGTGATAACTTTTTAATGATGCAGTAGTGAAGGATGGTTTCGCGATCACTACTCCCGACGGCGTACTGACGTACGCAGCTCAGGACGTCTCGAACACGCTGCGGTGCTGCCGTACACCACACAGCGAACACAACCCGACTCGGCCTGGTTTGTGCATACCCCCCCCCCCCCCCTCCATCCTCCTTCCAGTATCCACGGAGTCGGGTCGTCGCTGTGTTGCCCCAGGTCGTGCAACTGTACAGTCGCTCCTTTGAATATATATACTGTATAGAAGTCGCGAGTGGATAGGATTTACTCTACGTTTTTCAGAAGCTTATGATGAGCAGCTTGGGAACTTCACCGCTGCAGTGCGCTGCCGTAACGCCCTGTATCGTCTTAATTGTTATTTACACGTTAGAGCGCAGCGCTGTCGCCCGCTGTCATTCCCCGCTCCCCTCATCCATCATTCACTGCAGCTCAACGTCGTTCCACAGGAGGGGGAAGGGGTGTTTGAAGAGTTCGAGACTTGTCCGCTAGGGACCACCACAAGTCGATGCCCTAGAGATGGTGGCGATTGCGGCGGTGAATTAACCAACTACCTCAAAACCGTATTAGAAATTTTAACCTGGGCTGGCGACTTCTATACAGTATATATATTCAAAGGTCGCTCTCAGCTCACTGTGTTCGTCTGTGCTGTCAGTCAAATATATTTTTTATATTGTGTCTAATTTCCTCTGTGAATTATCTTTGAAGGATTTGTGCAATGGGAGTGCATGGCTTGATGTGAGCTTTTGGACATACGCCGTTGCTAAAGCACATGTATGTCTGACTTAGGCATGTGCGAATGTTAAATTTTCGTTGCGAATCGAATTGCGAAGCGAATAGTAACTATTTGTGCGAAGTCGAATCGAATGCGAATAGTTGCATTTTTTTTTTTTATCTCAACTTCCCAAACCCATTAATAAAGTTTCCCACATAAAAAAAATTGCAGTTTTAATTTGTTTTATTTAAAAACATGAAACCGTTTATTTTGAAAAAAAAAATCTTATATGTAAAATTTAATTATAGTTTTATAAACACAACATAAATTGAACTACTGTTCTTTTGAGCCTTCAAAAAATGTCCATTGTTTAAGTATAATGAACTTTTTACTAAACCGGGAAAAATTATTGAACTCCCATGTCCATTTGGGGCAAGAACAAAAAAGAAAAAACTAAAACTATTTAAAAATATACACACAAAACCCCATTTAAATCTTTTAGTATATAAAATATTTAAACACAATTTCTAGTTATAGCATCTCAGCAGTTTAGCTTTTATTTTAAGTTGGCATGTAAAAACACCAATTGCTCTACATGCTGAGGAAGAAAGTTTTCTCTTCGTGCTGAAACAGCATTCCAAGATGCTGAAAAGAGACGCTCTGAATTTACTTGTGTGGCAGGAACCTCCGGATACTTTAGCGCTACTTAGGATAAATATCGGTACTTTGTGCCTTCATTTTGCCACCATTACAATGGATTCTAATGTCTGCTGATGCGGGGTTCTTTTAAGTACTGTCGTACCTCTTCTTCTCCTTCATCATAATCTTTATTGTCTTGCGCTGGAATACTGTCCAAGATAGCCCATAAAGAAGACGTTGGTGCAGAGTTTGAAATGTTATATTTAACTTCTTTAACTGCATGAATGGAAATCGTTTTTATACTTTTAATTTCCGACAAAACAATGGCTTGTGATTCCATTGTTGATAGAAGAACACCTTTAAATCTGGGATCTACCATCATTGCAGCACGCTGTAGGGGCTCTTGCATGTAGTTTGGAAACCTCGACTTGCGTTTTTATGCAATGCTCTTGCAAGTGTCACTCCATCTTTTTTGGCAGCGATGTGCGATTCGAGGTTACAAAGAAGACAGTGAAGTACTGGAATGATCATAGACAATGCTGGGTAAGTGTTACCACTCATTTCTTCTGTGGCCTCTGCAAGTAGTGGTAAAACTTGAACAAAGTTCTCAGCAAGTTTCCATTCCACTGCGATCAGCATGTCTGTATCACCAGAGTTCACGTGGTCGGGATCAAGAGCAGGTTTCATTTCCAGCAGTCTCTTGAACATTGGGTACTCTGAGCACCAACGTGTATCAACATGCTGAATTACCTCTAGTTTAGGCATGTTCAACTGCTCCTGGAGTGTGTGTAGTCTTTTCCTAGCACGAGTGCTTCTTCGGTAATGACCAACTATACTCCTGGCCTTACTAAGAAGTGTGTTTGTACCTGGGCAATCATTCTTGCTGTTTTCAATTGAAATTTGAAGGGTATGAGCAAAACATGATCTTGAACCATCTTTAAATAATTATGCTGAAGCCTGTCTGGAATTATGAGCATCGTCAGTGATACAAATTAATGGTATAGGGGACACTGCTGGGTCGATTCCCCAGTCAATGAGAACATTTTGTAGGGTAGCAGCCACATGAACACTTGTATGGGATTCATTTACAACAGTGTTGATCATTGTAAATGTAACAGAAGTAAAGTCGGGTGTCGGAGATAATTGCAGGTAAGTCTGATGTAACTGTACGATGAACATGAAGTCCAGCTATCAGATGTAAATCTTGTACAAGCATTTCCTTGAGGTTTTTTTTCTCTCATAAAGTGCTGCGATGTAATGTTCAGAGAAAGTAGTTTTGCATGGTACTGTACATGTAGGTGCAACATTTTTGTGTCCCATTAAATCTTGAAACCCACGCCCTTCTGCAAACTCATAAGGCAAAAGTTCTGTTGCCAACATTTTGGCATTTTGTTTTGTAATACTTTGTGCTTTAGGATCGGTTGGTGACATCTTCTGTGTACTTCTGAACATAGTCGATAAAGTAGACTGTAGAAATTGTGGTTTTTATTTGCAGAAGTTTGTGAAAGTGTGTTTGGTCCCCAAATGGTTCTGGAGTGTCGTTGTAGTGCCTGCAAGAAATATTTTTTTTGTATGTCTTACTCATTTTCTTGAGAAAATGATTTATTTTGTACAATCAGTATAACATATAAAATGTACTAGATGTGTTTTAAAAATATAAAGTGATATTTTAAATATTTAAACACAGGACATTCAACTGTTCTCACGTTTTAAATGGCAATTATCTGTAATAATGAAACTGCCCTCAGATGGCAATTAAAAATAGTGCAATACTCTAAAATAGTTATTCTTCTGAAAAACAACATTATAGAAATTTTATTTTTGAGTTTCTCTCATTTCAGTTGATGACTCTGGTCAACTGCATTGCAGTATTTCAAGTTGTTAGTCAATCGTTTGCAGTTTTAACAGTTGATTAGGTTAGGTTAGGCTAGGCTAGCTTAGATACATTTAAGTTATTCTAAATCATTTGAATGGGTGGTTAGGGTGTTACCTACATATAAAATAGGCCCTATTGTTTAAATGCTTGAACCATTGGTTAGGTAAGCTTAACTACAAATTAAAATACTGTCAGTTGGCATCCATTGATTGTTAGATTAGGTTAGCAACATTAAAAATACTTATTTGTGGTTTTTAGGACAAGTAGTAGTCTACTCAAAAACACCATTTTCTGTATTTTTTAATTTTTTGGATTAGCTCTAACCGTATTAGAAAAACACCAAAATTAGAATAATTAGTAATTTCACAGATCACTAAAGTCTAATAATATTTGCTATTTTTTCATCCACATCAAAATACTACACAAAAAAAAAAACTACCGATAATTGTGATACGTGTTTTAGGGGAAATTCATATTGTAGAAAGATAGTAAAATTTCCAAATTCGCTATCTAAACAATATCAATCTATTACACAAACATTAACACTCTTTTATAGCAAATTACTTCATCATGGCTTCAAACGTCCCCGCAAAACCGTTATTATGAACGTTACGACGAAAATCTTGTCTAAAAGTAGTCAACATGAAACGTTATTAGTTTGAAGGCATAAGAAAAATAATAAAAAAAATACATTTCTAGAGTGGTTGCAACGTGACATAATTGCGTTTTACTTTGTCTTTTTTACCGCTGGATATTGCATTACAATCGGAGAACAGTTATTACCACGCATATAATATTTTATATCGCTGTATACAACCTACAAATTTATCAAAACAATACAATTATCATTGTAACATAACCTACCACGCGGGCATTTGAACAATTGTTTGCATTTATCGAATTGTGCGGAACAATCGCCAACATATGTGAAAAGAATTCCATATTGCACTACGTTTTTTTTCCTTTTGACGGTATTTCTCTAGATTGTGATCATCCCTCTGCGCCTTTATCCATTTATAATTTCGTTAGACGAAATTAATAAGCCCGGTAGGCGACACAGTGCTGCAATAGGTTAGGTAACTCTTTAGATTTATCGATTATGAAGTCACACTTGTGCGAGAGGTCGATCTTCCAAAGTTAACAGAAAATAAATCGTACGTGCGACGTAAATACTTGAATGATACGAAGCTTCGTTTAATGCGAATAGTTCATATTGTTTCGAAGTATTATCGAATATTAAAAAAACTTCAAATTCGTTTGTACTATCGAAGCTTCGCACATGCCTGATGTCTGTAGAAGAAAACTACTGTTTATATCCTGTTGACAATAGCAATTTTTTGCTTAATTTGTGTTTTTTTTTGTGTTTTTTTAGTTTTCTTCTACAGTTCAATTTCTCTGTGTGTTTGGTTTATTATCCTTTCGTTTATGTATTGATTTTTGTTGTCCTGTATTGAGACTTCTCAATGCCGTACAGTGTAATCCAACAATGCCCTGTGTCTATGAAAGTTTTAAATCATCCTTCCCCAGACAAGTATCGCACGCAGAGAACGCCGGGCTCTTCGCGCGAGTGCGAGGGGACACATCGGCTATCGGCTCGGACTACAAGTGCAGACAGATGTTTAAGTTCATATTTGTGTTTCTTAGAACAAGGATTTCATTTTAACATAAAGTCCTTCCTTGCAGTAAAGGTCGATCGCTTTGAAAATTGTTTCTTTTAAAAGGTTTAAATAATACTTAGAAGTTTTACGCAGTAAATCTTAATGAATTTCAATCTGTGCATTCTAAGGAAGATAAACAATTTTTTCTTCCTTCAACCCCCCCCCCCCTTTTTTTTTTACCTTTTGAACTACAAGGTTTTGGCACTTAGTTCTCTTATATGATAAAGTAATGATTTTAAGCGAGAGTGTAATGTATTTATACTAAGGATTTAAAATGTTAAAGTAATTCCTATCCCATTGTTCCGATTTTGCCCATCTCTATATTTTCCATCTCTATATTTTGTGTAGTGGTCTGGAAAAAATTTGTAAATATTTGTTGAGATTTAGGGGTCTATGAACTATGAAACTAAAATTTTAAAAATTTTTTTTAGAACTATTACGCAAGTCGCTCCCTGTAACAACTGTAATACGTAGTCTTCATTCGAAATCTATATAAAAGTGATGACTAACTGCTATCTCGTATCACGTCAGTTGCCTTGTTTGCTGAAGTGCGTAGTTATCTGCTCCCGAAGATGTTTGTTGATTACCCTGAAGCATCTCGGGGACTAACCGCTGTCGAGTGGCAGACGCTGTTGCCACATCTGAGCTAAACTTTCACCTGTCGCCGAGATAAACCAACACCTCGCAATTGTGTCGGAGTGAAGTGCGTTGGCCTTGGGTCGAGCGATCGTGACGGAATGCACGCTTTCAACACTTTACTGCCGGAGATGGTTCTTTACGCGTTCATTGACGCTGAAACAGCGTCCTAGCATTAAACCGCCTTGGCAAAGAAAAATGGGAGGGATGGATGAAGCAAAAATTACACTACCTTTTTTCCTCTAAAACTAGCATTAAATTAAACCAGGAAAAAAATATTTTAAAATACGGTTTCAGAACAGAGCGCACATTGTTCATTTTGTGCCGCACGGAGACACATTTTAGTTTTTTATTCATCATTTTGAATTGTCTTGGGATAACTTGATTATGGTAAAATTGAATGAATGTTTCCCAAAAGGAATTGTAGGAAATTTCAGTAATAATAAAAAAAAAATTGGTTTAACAATATAGAAACCCTTTTCCACAAAATTAAAAGTATTCTTCCTCGCAAATACGTAAACGATCTGCGTGACTTCTGCGCTTCCTTGAAGATGGAGATATACAAAATTCGCGTTATTATATTTGGGCTGGAATGCATACCATTATACACTCGAACTGTTTTTTTTTCTCATCTGACTTCAGGCGGTTTTTACGCGACCCGGACAGTAAACCAATAACAACTGTTCTAAAATTCATATGACCAGATTACGCGCAATGCGGCGGGAAGTCAAGGTGTGGCAGAAGCTGGTGGACGTTAGTAACCGACTTGTCGATGTGCCAGTACGTGAGATCCATCCTGTGCCGGGAAATACCGTGAAGTGTGCAGGTCTGTACTCGTTGGTTGTCATTAAGTAGGGATAATATAATATAACGAAGTGCGATACAACTGAAATAACACCGTGAAGCATACCAATACAACATTTAACACCGAAATGTAATTCAAATCACGAATCCAATCAGAAAATTCACAAATCTTAACTCAAAATACAAAGTAATTTATGTAACATGATTTGGTACCAGAATGCCATACCTAAATGGATTGGAAAAAAATGTAATATTTTATTGTTTGATCTAGAATCTCTTACGTAACGCGTTTTTACGTTAATGATGGAACGCGTTTTAAACACACACAAATTTGCCGATATGTTTTTATTTTTCTGATTAGTTCTGATCTAGTCATGTTTATTTAATGATTTTACTGTATGTGCGCATCAGGTGTCAATATAAACTAGACTCTTTTTTGTGAAATAAGTAAATGGGATTTTTTCTTCATATTTGTTGGATAATAAACTTTTTTTTTTAATTAATAGAGAAATGTATAATAATAAAACATCACCAAAATCACTTGTTTTAGGCACAAAATTGTCCTAAAAATAAAACCGTAAAATCGTTTCCCTATTTATAAGTAGGGACTGGAAAATTTTACGGTTGCAATGACCTCTAGGATAGACTTAAAAATCCCCTACGTACTTGGGAAAATGCCACGTGCTCCTTGGTTACTGACTTGTGATACCTGTCTACCAGGATGCTTCTGATTCGATACGTCTTTGGTTAAAGATTTTTCACAGGCTCGAATCTCTTCAGATAAAATTTGAGCCAATCACAGAAGCATTATGAATGTACATGTGTTTGGATTCTAGCAGAACGTGAAATGAACCTTGAATTTTTCCAGTCTCTACTTATAAGCTACCGTCTTGTAGGAGATGGCGAGAGAGCGTGCGGGCCGCTAGACACGGTTGTGTTCGTGAGGAGAGGGAAGTCCAGTAGGTACGGTCAAATACTGGTACGGTGTACAAGTAGAGGGAAATACGGTATGGTGTACGAGTGGAGAGGGAAGTCCGGTATAGTGTACGAATAGAGAGGGAAATACGGTATGGTGTACGAGTGGAGAGGGAAGTCCGGTATAGTGTACGAGTGGAGAGGGAAGTCCGGTATGGTGTACGAGTAGAGAGGGGAGTACGGTATGGTGTACGAGTGGAGTGGGAAGTGCGGTATGGTGTACGAGTTGAGAGGGAAGTACGGTATGGTGTACGAGTGGAGAGGGAAGTCTGGTGTTTTGGTCAGAGTGCCACCTGCATGGCCTGGTTGGACGCATGCTAGCTTCTGGTGCGGTTTCGTGTCCCAGGTAGGGCATGGGTGATCATTTGCATTGGTCCTCATATGTCAGATGTGACGGGTTCCACCATCTCACCCTGTACTTAAGTTTAGTTCTAGTTTGATTACCTTTGTACCAGTTTTTAAATCTTTAAGAAAACTGCATTTTTGTAAGTCACAAGATTTAGTGACTTTTGGTAACTTTGGTAAATTTGGTAACGTTGGTAAATTTGGTAACTTTTTATCTATAACTTTTGTCTATTGATTTTATCTTGTGATTTTAACTTTAGATTTTAATATTTTAAAGTGAAAATTCTTTGGACATGATGAGAGTAAAATTTCAAGGCGGAATTTTAATGTAACGTTTTCGTGAAACATTTTTGTGAAACTTTTCTGACGCGAAAAGGACAAAGAATAGGAACTTGGCCAAAGATGTATAACGTAGTTTCTGGACTCGTTTTAGATCTCCTCTTTGTATATAAATTAGTCCCCTGCCCCCCCCCCCCCCCCCAAAGAAAATCTCTCGTAAGAACTAATAAGTCAGAGAGAGTGCACATTTACTGGTTTCAGAGAATATATATATATATATATATCCTATGCATTCACCTGATATGAATTTCATATTTCGTTCAGATATTTGGCGTGTTCCAAATGGCAGAATTGTTTGAGGAAACTAACAGTAACACGCACAGTTTATCTAATAGTGTATTTCAACAGTGAGTAATATTTATCGTTAATTAATAATTATTGATTGATCATTAGTTATTGATATTCTGAGCAGTGATATTTAACTGAGTAATAAAATGGTTAATTCAATTTTATTTAGAAAATTGCCATCCTTTCTTTCTTTCTCTATATATCTGCCGTTTTATCCCTTACGATACACTTACGAGTCGAGGTTTGAATTGCCAAAGTAGATTCACTTCTATCAAAAGTACTGAGTTACACGCACTCTTTTCTTTTGTAAAGTTTTCGTTTTGGTTTAAATTTAATTTTCATTTTATTGAAGTTGAATTCACCAATATTTTTTAAAGGTTTTAGTTTCCCTGGGTGCAACGATTTTTATTTACTGGCGATAACGAACTAGTTACGGACTACACCACTGTGAGGCGCTATGTCCAAGAATAATGTCGAGCTCGGTGGTGTTTCGTGAAGCGGCGTGGACAATTTCTGACATGTGCGGTGAAACTCGGACCTGAATATTTCCCGGAGTGTGAAGATGTACGCCCACCCAGGCACACACATGGTGCGCATTGCTTCATAATAAAACAACGCGATTTGAAAACTGCTCAAGATATCCGCGTGAGGTCTGTTTACGAAAAGCATTTTAGAATTGGCTCTGGTCCGAAAAGTACTTTTGATTTCGGATTAAGTTTTTAAAATGTAATTTTTAGAAGAGTTAAATGGCTAAAAAGCGAGTAAAGATTCTTAAAAGCACTTAAGGGACTTGCAATACACCTTTACCTTCATTTCTCCGCCATATAATGTTACAGTCACCGCTCAAATATCACATTTGAACTGTGCACGACGAGAAGACTGCGCGCCAGTTCAAAAGCCTTCCGCTTAGAGGCTATACTGCACTAGAAGCACCAGCGAGCGTCGCGCTTATCATCCCGCCTCACTAACACACATACACGGGCCTTAACGATGCAGCTGAAGAATCGCACTGGGGCATCTAACCACCGTTGTACGAAAACGATACGTTTGTGTTTCGCACTGGTAATGCAGCTCCGAAGGCAACCCTTCGACCAACTCAGCTCCGATTTAATTTTGCCCAGTAGTTGGCTTTGTCAAGCTATATTTGAAGTAGGAACCAAGAACTGGGAAATAATTTTGTATTATTGGAAACTGGGACTTTGCTATTTACGTTTTCGTCTGCTACAGTTCCGAGTTTATAAATATGTATATATATATATATATATATATATATATATACACACACACACACACACGCACACACACACACGATTAGTCACTGCCTGTGTATGCAGAGTTTACATTGTTTTGTGGGAAATGAACTGACACAGGATAGTGTTGCTCCCTATTTGACAAGTTAGTACACGGAACCTGTTAATGTAAGAGTAACTGTCATATTACTTAATTACGTAAAAGGTTTTCACAAGTTTACGAAAATTTTATGATTCTGAAGGCAAGAAATACGTATGTGTTTAAACCGGTCATAGTATCTTCAGCAGTGTTCCAGTAACCAAGTCTGAGCTCTGTACATCATTCCACGATTGCGCCACATAAAACTTTTATCGGAGTTTTTAATACTGCAGTTTATAGTTAATTTAAGTAATGTTTTATAATATTTATATGGTGTTTCATCCAGGCATAGTTTAATAAAGGCATTTATTTTAATCCTTTTTGAATTATGTTACGAACTTTTATTAAACGCTGTAATACATTTTAAGTGACTAGCATTTATTTTAGTAAAATAGTTTTAATCATGGGAAGCACATTTGCGATTAAGACATGAGGTACGACAGTTTTATGTTGGAGCTTTTGTTGATTTTTGCGATAATTTGGAGATTGAAGTACGATCAAAGTTTTTCAGCTTCATTGGCAGTACTGCGGGTTTTGCAGCCATCTAGCGTCATTGCGTGCTTTGTGCATTTGGCAAGTCTTACACGCAAACGGTCAACTACTGTAATTTTTAAGGTCTTAGTTGGTTGTAATGAAATCAAGTTGAGGCTATGCTGTGTATTATAATCGCGTGTATTATAATCGCTGTGTATTCTTTATTAGGTTAAAATACTTAGTTGCTCTCAGATTCTTTTCTGAATTCGTATGCCCTATAACCAGTCCTTATTTTCTTTGAAGCTCTGATTTAACGCGTTTAGACGATTTTTTCCCCAGAATTATTGGTAGTTCTTAAGTCATATTTAATTTAAAGCCATTTACGAATCAAATTTTATGGAAAATTAATCCAGGCCGGGTGTGAAGTTTGAAATGGTTGCCTAGATCTGGTTTCGTGAAAGGCAAACATTTCAAAACATCCGTCGAAACGTCCACGAATATGCGGCAATAATTCGTCAACCAAGTTACTAGTAAGTCTTTAGTTAGGAGATGGTTGATTCGTTGGTAATGAAAAATTATCAAGAGCCAATAATTAAACGAAATTTGCCTGACGCAGCTGGTGAGTCAAAGGTTCTGAATGTTTATACTAACTTATTGATTTTAATTATTTACCAAGTAATATTGTAATAATTTACATTTTATGATATAAAATACATTATACATACGGGATATAACCTCACTTATATAAATACACTTGAAAAACACATTGAAAAAGGTTATAAACATTTTCTCTCACTAATATGATACAATAAATAAATGTCTTTAATTATATGGATGATTATTCAACATGAATCTCTTAATATAAGATTAAATGAACATATATAATTTTCATTTGTATGAAGCTATTTTTTTGCATGTAGCCATTTTTTCATGATGTAAACATTTCGTTGCATGGTGCGCGCTCATCGTGAAAATTCACTTTCATTGTTTGTTTATGACGCGCCTAAGGAAGCACGACTTCAAAAAATCATTAAAAGCACAGGCGCGGGGCGCCGATTGGACGATTGTTAGACTGGAAAAATTATCACATTCAATGACCTCTAAGAGAGACTACACAATCCTCTATATACTCAGGCAAATACCACCTGCTTATTGGCCATTGACTCGTAAGCCCTGTAAACTGGGATGCTTGCGATTTGATACTTTTTTTTTATTGAAGGTTTTTTGATTGGCTCAAAATTTCTTTAGGCAAACTGCGAGCTAATCACAGAAGCAATCTAAAGGTAGTATTTGTTTGGATTCTAGCATAACGCGCAATGAATCCCGCGAATTTTTCCGAGTCTCTGGCGATTGCCCGGCTTGTCCTGTCCTGGGCCTGTGGTCGCCGTGTTGGCAGCACTGCGGCGCCGCCCGAGAGCCAGCAGGTGCCTGGTGCTGCTCGCTGCTGGCGTGGGACCCGCGCAACTAGACACTGCCTGCGACACCCGACACCGCGTCGTGGTGACTTCCCTCCCCCTCTCCCCACTATCCCACCACCCCCACCACCCCCACCTTCACCCCTACCCGCCTCTCGTGGCGCCACGCCATCCGCCATCCGCCTGCCCCAGATAGCGGGGTCTCTAGCCACCACTACGGTACCTGCGTGCTACTGTGTACCATTGTCAGAGGCATGGTATTCAAATGTCCCATTGGTTTACTGTAACAGTGAAAGATTTAACTTTTGAATTGAAACTTCTTTGCTGAGTGGGGCTAGAATTATCGAGCGTTACGAAAATTCCTACTGCATGAGGGATAACCGGTAGAGGAGGAGACGGCAGGGGAGAGGAAAAAATGACGCTTCATGCTTGCACACTGACATGCTTGCAAACACGCATGCTTGGACACTTGTACATTTGCATACTTGCGCAATAGCATAATTAGCGCCCTCATACTTTCATATATATATATATTTTTTGATCTCCGGCCTCAGCCAAAGAGAATTTTGGTTCCTATACCTAATCTACCCTAATAATAAAACTGTTTGAAGCGAAAAGTCTGTAAATTGGATGAAATTATGAAAATTCTATTCCAAATGGCTATTTATATTGTTGAGAACTCAAAAATAGAGTTTTTAAAATTTTTGTCTATTTGTTTGTTCAAGTATCAATCGAAAACTAATGGACGGATTTTGATATTTATTTTTTAAAATAGAAATCTCTTTGGCTAACTAGGCCATGTCTACACTCCTAACGGGGTGAAAAAGGGGGTAACAATGGTTTAACAATAATTAATTATATTTCTGAAACTAATAAAGCTTAAGAAAAGATAATGGGTACTAATAATTACATTCGAAAACTACCCACAACAATATTTATATTATTCGAACTTCAAACCCCAAGGAGTGAAAAAGGGATATGTATGGTTTAAAGATTATTAATTATATTTTTGAATTTAATTAAGTGTAAGAAATACCAATAATGAACTTACGATATTCACAACCACAATGTCTATACTTTGCGAAATTTTACCCCTAAGGTTTTAAAAAGAAGTATGTTTATGTATCTCATAACTTAATTAAGCGTAGTAAATGACCTTGGGTACATTAATAAACATACGGAAACTACTAACACCAAGTTTTATATTTTGCGAAATTCCATCTTTATGATGTGATTAATATTAATAATTATATCTCCAAATTTAATAAAGCATAATAAGTGATATTGAGTACCAATAATAAGCGAGCCTGTACCGTGGCGACATTGATGCCATCTGTCCGGTCTGTGCGTGAGACGCATCAGCGAGCTTCTAACTGTCAATGTTTCCAGCAAGCCTTGGCGGAGTTGAAATAAGTTACGGCTCTGTATCACACGCCATGTTGGTTAAGTAATTTTATCGTTGATTTAAATATATTTTCTCTAGCTGTAAAATGTCGTGCAAATTTTCGTAATAATTATTACGTGTGCTACAATTTACACCCATTATGTTTCATTTAGTAATTATCTTTTAAAGGTTTGTGTGTCCGAATAGCGCAAGATCGATATCGTGTTAAAATGTACAGCAATATCCTTTAAATAACTAATGACAAAATTACAAAAATGACAATGATGTCTTAAGACCTAGTCTTAATTCTGGAACAGGTACCCTACAGCAATCTATTATAGAGCATTCTATACACACAAAAAATGAAATGTATGAGCGTATACTGAATAAGTGATTGTACAAGCAGGAACAAATATTTAAGAGGCCGTGTCACAAATTTGCGCTCCTATCTATATCAATGTTATTTTAAAAGACAGTTTTTCTCAAAGTCTATAAGAGGTAGGGGCCGGAAATTTTGCCTACTGAAAGTACACAATACATTTAACATAACCGCTTTTTTCAAATTTCGTTATCATATCATATATTATTTCTGTGATGAAAATAATATTATCAATATTTTGATTTGTACAGAAACAGTGAAATTTTGCTTATATTTATAATTATTTACCAAAAACTGAAAAGGCCATTGAAATGTATTGCACATTACCTTCCGATTAGTGTCTTTATGATCATGATGGGTTTAAAAATCTGGGTGTAATCAAGTCTTTAACTATTACATGACAACATTTATACTTAATAATTTGGAGATAGGCCTTTTCTATCCTCAGCCCCTGAGCTTTTACTATCTGGTCTGGCGACCGACCTGACACTCTTCAACCACCCCAGGGGTCTCCGATTGCACATCCCATCAAAAAAAAAGCTGTTCGTTCATTTGTTTTTGTGTTCGAGCGAAGGTTTACTTCTCCACAAGTGCCACAGACTTCACACATTTATGCCAAGGGAATATTCCGCTGATGTGACGCCATACGAATGTATTATTCGCGACCATACAACTTTTTTGTTTGTCATCGGGAAGAAATGTTCGTTTTGAATTGAGAATTTTTAAATGTCAGCGTAGAATATGCTTATCTGCCCATTTTGTTTCTTTCCATAATAATGAGTAAAGTTAACATTGTCATAGACATTTTATTATATTCGTTTGCCGTCCAAGTAAAAATGTCACACTATATCGCACGTAATTATATACTTTACTAATTTGTTAGTTGTCATTTTATTTAAGTTACAAATAACAATAATAAAAAATTATTACTTAATAGTCCAGAAAAGAGATTGAGTTTTTATTCATTTAATAGGGGTTTAAAATATGGTACTACATACATACTTATATTATCTTGTTGTCTTCTTTGTAACTTTACTGGAAGAATGGCATTTGGTATGTATGTTAACTCACAATGAAAATACTTCAGAAGTACTCAATTAACAGTGAACAACCTAGGCCCTATACTAATTTCATTATGTTCATGGAAATATAATTGAAATTACTAATAATGAAGTGTATGTGTTTCACGTAGATATCGTACGAACTGTATGTGGTACAGACCAACATTTACTAAGACTCTGTAGATAATTAATTTCAGTTAATGTGTAGGAATATTAAAAGTTATAAATAATGATATAAATATATAACAATGCAAAGTTATCAGCATAAAAATAGAAGTTATTTTTACGTAGCGCCTACTGGAATGAGTATTTTGTGTTGAATTATGTGGCATGATTAATTTTATCTTATGGTATGTGTGTTTTGTTAAAATCTTATAAAACATAACTTACTGTTGAAGGATTTTCATTTTTTTTGTGATGATCTCACTTAAACAAATTTTAATTATATTACACATGTCTATTTTAAAAGGAATTTATTGTATACTTATAGAATTGTAATAGGATTTATACGGACTCTCAAAATGCATGTGAGCATCTCTAATTATCGACATCACCATTATGGCCGTTTCACAAGATCAAATATTTATTGAATTCTATCAGTTGCGTTCATTGTACATGATTTTCGATATGTACATTGAATTCAATACAAATTGAAGATGTTACTCAACTAAGCTTATTCTTATTAACTTATAAGTATTTTGTTTGTTCAGTACATAAAAGTAAAAGATTCTTTATTATTTAAATAATGAACAACTATAAGCAATAATGTTTTCTAAATATTTACATAATCATAATGGAATATATTTTTTCAATACTTTATATCTACGATCACATCAACGGCAGTATTATGTAATCAATGAGGTAATGAAATATCTTAAAAGGATATTTTCTCCTCTGTAAAGTAAATTTGTAATGCAGCCCTCTTAATGTTAGTCTTGTGAGTTATTTCGTCTTCTAATATGCTACAGCAATATATAAAATTAAGTTTTGTTAGTGTTTTAGTCTTGTGTAATGTTAAAGTGTAATGTAATCAATTCAATATTTTTTTTTTGTAAATTCGTATTCATAAAGATACATATCGTAATAAGATAAATAGTAATATTTGTAAATTTAAATTCTTTGAAACAACGTCGATAAAAGTTTCTCCTACCTCTGTTAAAATGCATGATGGTGCATTGTAAAAAATTAGGTAGACTGACTTAAGTGAGATTGTATTTAGATTGTGTGTAATGCATATGCAATTTCTAAGCATATGAATTTATGTTATTATCCTTTTAAAACGTTACATGATGAATTTCGTATACTTTTTAATGTCAATTAACATTATTTTTCACGGAATATTACATCCAGATAAAGAATAATTACCACATGTTTGAAGATTAATTGTATTCCGATACGTTTAAAGTATTAAAATTTTTAGATACGACTCATACTACAGTTGTAAATGTGAGATTTCTTGATTCTGAATCCCTGCATCCGCAATTTCCTAGTGAGCCGCCGGTCAGATTGTCATCCTCTCAGATTGTCGAGGAACCAGATACATTTTTCGTAGCTTTATCACGCGCTGCGGCTACAGTTACTTAGGTTGAATAAGCCACTAAATCTCACTGTTCAAAGAGAGAACTTCTAGAGCAGAATATTGGAAATAAACATTTACTGACATGGCCTCTTAATTGTTGGTTACATTTAAAAAAAAGTTGTTTTGCTGTAAACGCAACGTTTAAACGACATATTTCTTCCAATCGTGGCTTTATATTTGTTTGATTTTACATAAATATATATTTTTTTGAGTTAAAACTTCTCTCAGTTAAGGCCTCCACTTTTGATAAGCTTTACGCAGTGGTGTTTTGCCGTAAACAAAGAGAGTTTTAAATCTATTCTCTCCATTACCTACCATCAAACAGCACAGTACCCCACGTTCAGGACCGCGGTGTAAAGTCGATTGATGAGTAGATTGATAAGTCAGTCGTATCGATTACAATTGTGCTGTCAGAAGCGTGTGACCGCTGCGTTCACTGCTCTTTGTGTAGCCAGTCAGTTGAAAGAGGACGACGAATGTTATAACTAAACTATATTTTTAAGTTTATTATCAGAATAAAAAACTGGATGCTTGTACTTACGTACGCTCGTTAGAAGTTATATTTACATGGCGTTTAAATAAACTAACTTTAATTTTGCAATAAAATAATAAATAGAAATAAAATATGAAATGACTGTAGTGATGATATAAATACTGTTGGTAAAGTATATAAATAATCAAATTTAAAAATGAAATAAATACTCAGTATTAAACATAATATAAACACATGTATAACATTTATTATTTAATTTATTAAAATAATCTAGATAAATTTTAATTAGTAATGAAAATAATAAATAAGCACAGTGTTTATTGGAATTTAATAATTTCAATTATTTATTAATTAATGTTGTAATTTATAATTAAAATAAACTAAACATTCGGAAACCAAACCTCATTTATATAAATACACTTGAAAATGTTTATAAACCCAATTTATAATCCAAATATTCCCACTAAATGTTTTTAATTATGTAAATGGATCAGTATCAATACTAATATTATAAATGCGAAAGTAACTCTGTCTGTCTGTCTGTCTGTATGTCTGTTTGTTTGTTACCTTTTCCCGGCTGAACGGCTGAACGGATCTTAATGAAATTTGGCAAGGAGATAGATTATATCCTGGAGAAGGACATAGGCTATAGTTGTCTAAACAAATAATCTTTAAACGGGTTAAAAAAATATATATTAATTATATGTAATGTGTGTCATAGATATACAAACTGTAAGTGTCATTCCTCTATGTCTGCCGAGCAATAGCTTACGTTTTGCTATTCTAAGGAATTGAGTAGAGAGTAAGAAAAATTAAAGCTCTGCATCGTAGTACCTCAATACACCAGTAGATGTCACTGTTAATTTTTTTATTAATTGTTTTATAGTTTGCACATCCTAACTAATATTATAAAAGCGAGTGTTTGTTTGCTACGCCATGAAATTTTGCATAAAGATAATTTATGGGCTGGAGAGTGACATAGGCTCATTTTTATGTACGGTTCCAATGGAATTTTGTAAATACCTCTAAAAATACGTAATTTTCTATTGTTACATTTTGTTTGGTTGATCGCAAGGAAAATTTATTTATATGTTTTTTTTATTTAATTTCTCTTATATATATTTTTTCCGTACCTAGGGCACCCATAATTATTTTAAATTTCACGTGTATGTTTTCAACGTCATTCGAGTAGTACAATTATTTTTGTCAAATTGGGCATTATTTATACTTTCTGTTTCATTTTGGAAACTACGTTTTTTTTTAGGTATTATGACAAATAAAAAAATTCGTTTCACTAACATTCTTAGGTTTTTATTGTGTGGATAGTTTCAAGTTTAATATTATGTAGGTACATAAATTCTTAAACTTATAAATTTCTTCGAAATTTATTCATAGGTTGGTAGAGCCTAATAATTTTTTTTCTATTTGTCAATGTTGTTATTTTTTTACAGTACCTACTTATTTGCAAGGAGTTTATTTGCAAGGGGTTGGAGTTTCGAAAAATTCAGAAAGCCCCAAAAATTTCGAAAAATTGTAGAAAATTGTATTAAAATTAAGTCATTACGAACTAAAGTGTCCGGGGCATGGTGGAACTTTTACCCAAAGTCGACTTCCCCATCAAATTTAAGGGGGGGTTTGGGGCGGAGATGAAAAACCCCAAAATTTCGAAAAATTTCAAAAATTTCTTAAATTTTAGTATATTTTTTTATTATTTGGATTGTTTCCGAGCCATTCGGGGTCCTCAAACTACCCTCCCCCCACAAGGTATCAAAGACCCAATAATTCAAAAATTTCTAAAATCTATTCTCTTTTGATTTGGAGTGTTTACGAGCCATTCGGGGTCCTCAACATCACCCCCCCCCCCCTCCCTTAGGGGTCAAAGCCCAAAAATTAAGACAATTTCAAAAATCATTCTCTTTTGATTTTTAGTGTTTCCCAGCCATTCAGGGTCCTCAAAATCACCCCTTCCCCTCTCGGGACAAAGCACCAAAATTTCAAAAATTTCAGGAATTTCAAATATCTATTCTTTCGAGATGGAGTGTTCCGAACCATGGGAGGTCCTGAACCTCCCCCCCTTCCCCTTCCACAAAAGTGAAAGCCCCAAAATTTCGAAAAATTGGAGGAAATTGTATTAAAATTAAGTCATTATAAACTAAAGTGTCTGGGGCATGGTGGGAAATTTACCCAAAGACATCTTCTCCATCAAAATTGGTGGAAAAGGGGGGGGGGGGGGGGGGGGGGACGAAAATGCAAAAACCCAAAATTTCGAAAAATTACAATTTTTTTTTAATGTATACTTTTCTTCCATTTGGAGTGTTTCCTAGGCATTCGGGGTTCTCAAACTAACCTCCCCCCACAAGGAGTCAAAGCCCCAAAATTTTGAAGTTTCAATAATTTCTAAAATCTATTCTCTTTAGATTTTGAGTGTTTCCGAGCCGTTCAGGGTCATCAACATACCCCCTCCTCTAGGGACAAAGCCCCAAAATTTCGAAAATTTCAGAAATTTTGAATATCTGTTCTCTTTCGAGAGATAAAATAAATAGAGATAGAGAGATACATAGATATACAGTATATAGATGTAGATAGAGATAAATATATATATTTAGAGAGATGGATAGATGATTTGTATATGTGTAACTACTTCAAACATTACAAACCAAAACTTAATTAGGCATTGCAACGCATGCCGAGCATTAGCTAGATAATGGAATCTTTTCAATATTAGTAATGTCTTATTTTTCAGATTTTTTCTGTAGTACTTTATATAGTCTAGATTACATACAGACCACCAATTTATATATATATATATATATATATATATATATATATATATACACTGGTAAATAACTATACACTGGCAGAACAACGTCTGTCGGGATCTGAAAGTGATATAAATTATTTTGCACACTTGACATTCAAATTAAGAAGACAATTACTAACTACATCTGATTTCGAAAAAGGTTCCCCTCACCCTGTGTTCAGCCCGGGCAACGCCGGGTACTGCAGCTAGTTCAATATAAATCACTAGAGTATCAGGTTTATAAACACACGTATAATTTTTATTTGTATGTAGCCTTTTCTCATCCTGCTAATTTTTGTTGAATGATGCGTGCGCTTCGTAAAAAAATCATACTCATTTTTTTTCATAACGCACCTAAATAAGTATAACTTCAAAAATACTTTTCAAACAGTTCTAATCCTGGAAAGTTTACAAAGAAACAATCCAAACCATAGCTGATGACAATATGTAAATGGATTTCAATAACAATTTAGTAACCCATTTTCAAGAGTAACCGAATGGAACTAGTACTTTTTTTTCAACCAGTAATAATTAATTCGCGGAATTGGCCAGGTTTAACAAACAGTTAAACCTTTCTTCACATAAGCTCGTCAAAATATTTTGTCGTCAACAATTTTAAATGGACCGCGTAATTGTCAAAATTAGGTTGGAAGACCTGACGGTTTGAGGCGCCACACCTGTGTTCTGCGATGGCGAACACACGTGTACGACTCGTGTCGCTCTGATGGCCTCACTTGTAGCTCTAAGCTGGCCCCTGGGAGCTCGCTTATGTGACAACCGCGACACACGAGTAGTGCGTGCAGCAAACAGCTGTCGCTGCAGGGGAAACTTCCGTTTATCACTCAGCTCATGGCAGTTGATAGGCGTATAGGTCTTTATCAAGCGTGTGCTGTGCGCAAGGCAGTGAATAAACTCACTTGCTGTCTTTTAATCAAGATTTTTTTTTAAAATTACTAAAAGCTGGCATGCTTTTCAAGAACATATTATTTATTTATTTTATTTGGTTTGGTTTAATGTGACATCCTACAGCTGGACGCCATTTATAAAATACACGAAAATCAAAGATGTAAAACATACATTAACATGTAACACACATAATTGCACAAAAAACATACAATTTAAGATATACATAAAGAGACAATACACACAACAACAAAACACAGACACATAGATGTGTAAAACGTTAATAACAGCTTTTTTCCCCCATTTTTACAGCGTTTCCTAAATTATGACAGTTAAAAAAGATATTGCAACAAAATCAAGCTAAAAATATATATTAAAATGGTTTGAAAAAATATTATATTACAGCTCTCTCAAGATTATGACAAGAACACAAATAAATTTTTAGTTTTATTGACAAAGTATCCTCGCGCCAAAGGTTTTTCCTTGCAATTGGCGGCCGTCTGCAAGAGAAGCCATTGCCTTCATTCAGCCGATTCCATTAAGACGCTTTTCCTTTCGCACCGAATTGATGTGATTCGTGCACTTCAATAGGCATGTGACTCAATGAAACTGAACCAGTCACGAAAAACAGACGAAGCGAAAATATTTTGGTTAATGTCTCGAAATGTTTTCACGGAAAATTCTTACGCCCTACTGATCACCAAAATTACGTTTTTCTTCGCTCGTCAACGTGGTTTGTGTAGTATTGTTTTAGTCATGGTCAAACAGCAAAAACTGGAACCAATATGACATACTTGTTGCTGGAAGCAAGCGTTCATTCACAGTAGCTGAAAATTACAGGTGCAATTCGCGGTCCGTCGCGAAACGCAATTTGGCCGATAGTCATAAAAATGTCTTTGAAATATCTACAGTCAGTTTTCTAGAGTAGCAAGAAGACGTAACATTTAATTCCTGCGCAACCGCTAATCAAACTCTTAAATAAATTACCTTCTTATTTATGAACATAATCTTACACGTACATAAAAATTAATTTGAACGAAAGTCAGAATAATGTCTTTAAATTGAAGACGTGTTATTATATATATTGTACTGCAACTATGTGTATTTCCAGCCCAGATAAGCTAATAATTTATTTTAAATTATATTTTTTTCGTTCCATGTATATATTTTATTATTTGAAAACTCTTTGGAATTGATAAGTATATCTATGTAATAAATTTAAACGTATATCTATGTAATTGAAACTCTATGACTAAAACGAACGTTTGAGAACTGGCAATTGCACGGACCCCTCTGGAGCAATTGAAATTTAAACCGTAAATTGCTAATTTGACACCGTGTTTATTAATGTAAAATTTTATTACTACATGTATTTAATACAAATTTAATGTGATATTGTGTGTTCCGCGCTATTGTTGCGCGCCAAATTGATGTGTTTTATTTAAAATAATGTAACTATCATTAGTTCTCGGCCAATCGGGAGCCGTAGTTTAAATGTTGCACGCATTGTTAAATTACTTAAATTAAGAAGGTTTTAAAAAAGAATGTAATGGCCTATTAATGAATGGACACGCATATGACATCGTCGGAAATTTATCCTGAAGAATAGCTAATTAGAAATAGGCATCCGCACAAAAGGATGAAATAAACGGATTGTTTAAGTGTCAGTGAATATTAACAGGGCGTTATCCAAAAGGATAAAGATTCTAGGAGTGTATAAATACGTGAGTAAGAAATGACTCTGTCTGTTACTCCATTTCGTTAGTACGAAACACGTATCACATCCATACTTAGTTATTTTTGCGGTCTAATTTCAAGAAGACATTGAGAAACTGAAATATTGTAACATTAATTACGTGAATCTAATTTGACACTCAATTTAACACACAGCCTTAACTACCCAGTGGTCTGGGAGAGAGAGCATCAAAGCTCTACCGACTTGAATTATTTTTATCTAGCCGAGTTAAAGACATATTTAAATCCTAATTATATTCTGAACCTGTGTATAAGATTTCGAACCCGAACAAAAGAGACATTTGATTATTTAGTAAATGTGCGCATCGTCCCTCCAGAAATTTTCCTATATGTGTATATATATATATATATATATATATATATATATATATATATGTGTGTGTGTGTGTGTGTGTGTGTGTGTGTGTGTGTGTGTGTTTGTTCTGCAGTGTCAACAATTGTTAAAATTTGAAAGCAATAATATTTTTACCTTTGGTATAACCCTGAGATATTTTGAATTTCATTAATAAATGATTAAAATTACTATTGTGTTTTTATAACATTGTAATATACCTATTATCAAATGTTCACCTACGTATAAATATATGTGTATATCTATCTATGTGTCAATACAAGTAAATAGCAATAGCAGTTAAGCTAGTAGCTGCACATAATAAACTGACTAACAATAGTGAGACCTAGTAGGTAGGGTACATATTAAACTGGCGCACAACTGTGGTGCAATAGCAGTTAGCTTATAGATAGCCGCACATATTAAAACTGGCGTACCAAAGTGGGGCCTAGAAGGAGCTCTACAATATATTTTTAAATTCATTTATTTAGTGATTTTATGTACTGTAACGTAGCATCTGGCACATACATATGTATCTGTTTGATCCACTCCAAACTTCAAAAGTAGTTTCATATTTACGTAAGCCACTTCAATTGAAAGATAATATCTGATATCATCATTATTTAAAACCATAGATTACATCACTCGTACTCTTTTGTTCGCACCAAACTATCTCTTGCTTTTGTGTGAAATTCATCAACGGCAATAGCTCCTTACGTAAAGCCACTCTTAAAGCTAACACTAATAAATGTACTAGTTGTACTTTGAGCTAGATTATTGGCTATCATCGTCGCTACAACGCTGAGCACATGTGGCTGTTGTCGACGGGCGGTAAAAACCTCCATTTTGACTCATATTTAATTATAAACGGGTAGTTGTGTACCAAGTGGTTCTGAGCTTCCCACGTCAGGCGTACTACATAGATCCCCGTGTTACTTGGCCGTTGCGTTGCAAAGACGCGGGTGGCATTGTTTCCGTTGTAAGTAGAGGGGTCGTAGTGGTTCGGTACCACCATACTCTCGTTGACGGAGGTCGGGAACGTAAACCTGTGCGGTTCATAGGCTAATCGACCGAAAGTTCATTAAGGACAGTAAACACGTCTCACAGACTAAAATTAATAAGCAAAGAACCGGCCATGGTTTAAGGTAATGAACGATTTCAGCATTTATTTGGTATGATTTCGGGAAACCTAAATCAGGATAGCCAGACAGTGATCACAACTCTGTTCCTAGTACTATTGCGCTACTTCGCTCCATTTTGTTAGATGCTATTGTGGTACATAATTTCTATGTTCCCAATTTTAATATGGCGTGAGTTCTAATTAAGTTTAGCAAAGTGAATGAACGAATGAAATCGAGATTCATTTGAGGTGTATTATTCATATAGGCCTATACTCCACGCACAAGGCTATTAGAGAAGATTATAACACTTTCTATGTTTCAAAATAAATCAATATATTTTGTAATTGGTTTGAAATTAGTTTTATACCCTTGTAATTGCGAATCTACTTTTCTTTCTAATGAATGTAAACAGTATAGGCTAGATTTAAATCGGGACTTTTAAATATTTTTTACAAACATTGCGCGCGTTTCTTTAATTTTTTCAGAGCGCATTAATTAATATTGTGTTCATTTGTAACGTGATATGCACTACTAATGCATTTTAATTTTACTGAAAAACTGTTGAATGCTTCAGATAAAAAATGTAGTAATTTAAACTGTTTTCCAGTGAAATTAAAATGATTTTGCAGAAATTTTAACCATTTTTTTTAATGCAGAGCGTTCTCACTTAAACGAACACTTTTTAAATAATGCTTGTACAAAAATGTCCTATTAAATTCATGGGAAATAAATTACACTTGTATGGTAAATTTTTATTTTTTTTATATTACATGCGTAGGAACATTACTATAAATGTTTGCCATATGGGCATTTAAAGGCGTTAATTCAATATAAGAGCATCTATAGACGAGTTCATAAAATTTCTAGGCTATCTTATGCAGCATGTTCATAACAATGTACCAGTTCTAATGGTATAAAATAACAGTTTAATTTTTACTGTTTACAACAAATCACACATTAAATTGAAGGTAAACTAACCTAGTCTTTCTTACGGATTTTCAATATGTGCACCTTTCTTTATACGGCACACATTCAACCAAAAGTCCAAATCTTCCCACACTTTGGTTATTAAAACGTCCGCAGTAATAGAAGCAATAGCCTCTTCAATTCTGTGTGTCAACTCTGGTAAATCATTAGTTAGCGGTGGAACGTAGACAAGATCTTTAGTAAAGCCCCAAAGGAAAAAAAAAATCGCATGGCACTATGTCAGGTGAATGTAGAGACCAGCGAACAAAGAGCTCTGTGGTCGCGACCATTACAACCAATCCAACGGTCAGGGACTTCGACGTTCAACCACTCTCGTACAAAGAGATTCCAATGGGAAACGCACGTTGTACTGAAATTAAAGTCTTAACTCTTAGAAAATTTGCAGAACACAAACTGATGTACGCTCAGGAGTCGCCATTTTGCGTAGGTGGCGCTGCAAGCGAGAAAACAACAAAGCAGTACTCTTGCATTCACTTATCTAAAACTGTTTGAGTTACTCTTCAATTGTGGCCTTGGACCAATACTCCACAGTGCTTACAGTTGATGCTATTGAAATTTATAACTGGGACATTGTTTTATGGACACACTGTAGTTTGTGTGCATTTAGGGTGGTTGTTTTTATGTTGAACGAGGGCTGCAACCAGTCCGGGAACATAAAGAAGGCGCAAGGGCGTGGAGGGAGAGCCCAACCCCGGGCTGTATTATGAGCGCTCCCCCTTCCCCCAAACCCAGGAGAACGGCTTCCTACGCGCCGAGCGCTCACCGGCGACGTAACAAAACGAAACTCCGGGTGGCGGTTCCGCGCCTATGGCTCTAGACGAGGGAGGGGGTTGTGCTTCCTGTTCGCATTCCGGGCCGGAAGACAACCCCTCCCGTCCCCCTTCGCCCCTACCCACCTTTTCCCCTTGATTAATGGCTGACTCCATTTTGTTGTCGGATGCGCCGGCCGCGAAATGGGCGATCTCCCTCCTCTCTTTCGCCCGCTTTCTCGTTCTCTATTTGACGGGGCCGCCGGTGTCTGTAATTGAATTCAACACCGAGCGAGGCGTTTGGGCCGTGGGCAGAAAGCGCCCAAGCGCCAGCTGTTCCACGTACACTCTTGAATCTGCGTGCATTTAATCGATGTGATACTCTTAGCTGTGGCTTTAATCTGCAAGATTTTCCAGGCTAAAAGGAAATTTATATGGACCTAACATACTCACTGTCTGTAGGTGTACACTGTACATTATTGATGATGATGATGAGTTCTGATATTTAATCATTTATGAGGCGGTCATGGCAGGTTTTTAAATGCCTTCCGCTTTGTGAGGTTAGAGGGATGACTCATCACCAGGTCTTAAATTCAAAGTAAATTCTTCCAAAAATGCAATATCTTCGGCGCAGCCTTTAGCTCAACATTCGGGATCTTTAACCGCTGATACAATAAGAGGACACATTCTAATTTTAAAAACTAATACTAAGCAGTGGAGGGATACATACTAAACCTAGTGGGGACTTAACTGAGAATCATTGCCGGGGGCTATAAATTTTAATGCAATATCAGTTGAATTCACCGCAAGACTTAGGTGATATAAATGCTCTCAGTCACTGAAGTAATTAGTAGTAACTCAATGAGTCAGATGAAGCTGTTTCGACATATTCGACTGTAGATTCCAGTTATTCTGAGCAGTTTTCGTTATTTCAAATATAGCATGTAAAACGAAGCTTAGGAGCCATAAAGGCGCGATTAGTAGTATGTATTGGCTGGTATGGCACAGGTTATAGGTTGAGGTGTGTGGTGGGGTCAATAAGCGACCGAACTCTGACGTCACGGCGGCCATATTTGGTGTAAAATGTCATCAAAATTCTTAAAAAAGACTCAAAATCCTAGAAATGTCCCAATTTCCGGGAAATATTCCTGTTTTTAGGGGAAAATTTCACATATTTCAGAAAAATTCAAAAATTCGAATTGTCCCCATTTGTAACTTAAATTCCTCATGGGCAAGCTTCCAATAAGCCTCTGTGAGGGGAACTTTGCTTGAACTTTGACTTTGAACTTGACCTTGAACTTGACCTAAAAACCTTGAACTTAACTTAACCTTTGACCTCAGTGTCATCTTTTATTTCGCCACCTTGTCATCGAGTGACCCAATCCACGAACATTACATTTATCGTATGGTAACCTTTGATTTATAATAACATGTCCGCCATCTTAAATCTGATGTCTCAGTCACTTTTTTAGATTCTGACGACACAGCTGCTATTTTGTTGTCTGCTGGAGGCCGCCATCATGGATGATGTCATTGTCGTCATCTTGGTTTTTTACATTCTGCTAGATGCCGCCATCTTGTATTCCGTCATCTTCTCCTGGTGTAACGTAAATGTCCCCTTAAAAACAAAACTTTGGGAGCCTGGTGGATCTTTTAGTTTCAAATACAAAAAAAAAGCGATATAATCTATGTATCTGTGCCTCTATATTTATTTTACTTTTAATTAAGTGAACATAAACCAAAAAAACATCATATCAGTAAACAGGTTAAAAAGTAACCTAACTTAGATATATGTTTTGCCAAATATAGTAAAATTATATATTTGCTATATGGGTTGGCAAATATGTATATTAAAACTATAACATTTGATGTATGGGCCGGCCTTAATTATAATATTATTATTAGGTTTCCTTTGACATAGTTAAACTGAATAAGAAACAATAGAAGGACAAAATAAACAATCCCAGAGTTTTAATTCTTAGTGCTTAGAGTTATTAAAGTCCCGTAAGTAATAGTTTCGGATGTTCCAGTCTCTTCAAAAAAGTTATCTAATTGTCACGCTGTAGACATCACTGATAATTTGGAGGTATGAGATTTGAAATTAGCTGGCCGAAGGTGACGTGTTGCATGGTACCAGGGCGCCTTAGCCGTCCTGCGTCCCCGAGGAAGGGAACGAGGATGCGGTCGTCATGCCCGTTCCAGGATATTGAACCCTGTCTGTGAACAAGCCCAAAATCCAACATGGTCAGAACTGGTTCTCAGTCAGTCAGTAAATGGGCAAAAATGTCCACCAAAAACGGTGATGGTCAGGGAATAAAAAGGTTGGCAAAAACTCACCAAACAGGGAGTAGCTCGTAGCGCTCAGGAAGGTAGCCCGCCAGGATGCGAGGCGAAGACAAGCGCGGACGCTTCCATAAATTAGGATAATTAGGAATTTAGCAAAGTATAACAATTTCTACTAGGCACACAGACTAACTAAATACTGGTTAAGATAAAAATTAGGGAAAACATCCCTTGACTAACCGACTACATTTTCGTACGACGACCGACTGAAGTCTTGCCGTGTGCTGGCCAAGAATCTGAGGTGGTCAGTCTGCTACCACGGCGCGGAGTCCCCTCGTAGCGGGAACGACGCTTAATTAAAACACGAGCTTGATTTCTGAAGAAAAGGGGGGAGGGGGGTTCGGCTTCCGGGCCGAAAGGTTCCGAATATTTCCGAGTGGATGGCAAAGAAACACCTGCATCGATATATCGATATTGTCAGCGGCCCGAGCGGAGCGCCATCTCTTGGGTGGTGGCAGAAACAGAACACAAATCGACTTTGTGCAGCTCAAACGAGTGCACTGCTAAAACAAGGGGGCTTATGGAAGAGACTGGTGTAGCTATCTGGCAGCTCGCAAAAGAACTACAGGGCACTGCTTGTGGCTTTAAATTAATTACCCTTAATTGTTTTTTAAGGATTTAGTCCTTAAATGTAACACCCACCTAAACTTTTATGCATAGTTACGCCTTTTTTTCAACAGTCAATAAACCTTTTCGTACATCGGATAATTTAATCGCTGGGTTCACATTTTTGTCGCTTTATTGTCGGTATTTTGTCCATGTGATACGTTTATATTCATCGTTGGGTACCTGTCTCGCTACTGTTTCCAGTGTTGTTTGCTGTTTTTACTGATTTTGCTGCAATTGTCTCGTCGTCAGTAAACTGTAATTCTTTCGACGGAATTCTCTGGGCTCTTTTTACATTTAATATTTGACATTGGCCGATTTTGGCTTGAATTTTTGTTTGTTTGAGCATTAACACGCATTTCAAACAAAGCCTTAGCGTACGTTCGAAATAATGATTCACATCAACAAGTCGGTTATCGACTAGTCCGTGGCCTTGGGGAGGTTTAGCCTTACAAGGGGCCGGCAAGGTGGAGGAACGAAAGATAACATCTCACGAATAGTGTGGAGAAGACCGTGCGAGCGCGATAAACAACATATTTTTTCCCCCTCCTGTTGCTATCTTCGCTGTCTCTCTCTCTCTCTATACATCTTTCTCTCTCACACACACAAATGCAAAATAAGAAATAAAAAGTAATAGGAAACCTACTGTGTTATTCGGTATCGTATTCGTATATTTGCTGCGTTGTACAGTTTTTTTGTTGTCTGTCTGCATTTAAATTTTTTATTGAAAAATGTCTAACGTGTTTTAGACCACTGTGTTCGTCTGTGCTGTTATTATTTCCTTCCACGAATGTCTTGTGCTGTCTGATAATTAAGTTCTAATGAGTTCATCTGTGCTGTCTTCGTTGTGTTGACCAGAATAACTTTTTTTATGTTCATCGTTGGGTGGTTGTGTTTGACATCAGCTGATTTAAGCTTGTTCTCTGTGGGCAGTGGCGTAACCAGGATTTGTGTATGGGGTGTGTTAAGAAGCATGCCCCCCCCCCCCATATAAAAGGGGGGGGGGGTCCATCCGGGGGTCCTCCCCCGGGAAAATTTGGATTTTAAGGTGTAAAATAGTGCTATTTTAGCACTTTTCGGTACTTAAATTTAAATATTGTAATGGTAAAAAAATGTATTAATTTTAATATGAAATTTGTTTGAGTGATGAATAAGAAATTAATTAAAGATTTGGTGCTAAGGTGGGGGGGGGGGGGGTTTGAACCCCTAACCCCCCCCCCCCCTGGCTACGCCCCTGTCTGTGGGTTTCCGAGAACTGTCTGCTGTGATGAACGCTCTCGGCACTTCACCCGAGGCGCGTGCCTCGTAGACTAGTCCGCGTGGACTCGCCGCGACTTTGCAAAGCGTCGGTTAGCCGCTTCGTGGCGTCGCTGCGCGCGCAAGCGGGGCGAGGCGTGTGGGCGCGGGGCGGGGGGGAAGGAGCTCATCAAGGGGGGTTGTGGAGGGGAAGGGGTGCGATGGTCTCCAGCGACTCACCTGAGTCAACACGGGAAGGCTTCGCTGCGCCCCACGAGGGCAGCGGCACCTATGTCATCACAGTACTCTCCTCTACAGTTTTACCAAGTAATTGGCCCCCCCGACCTTTGCCAAGCTGGGAGCTGCTCGGCTTCTTGGCGTCCGATTTCGTTTCGCTTCGATGACCGCGTCATCTTTTTCTCGGCGAGTTCTCGTGGCCAAGTTTTAAAGAAAAAATTGGTGCGTGTACTTAATGTGCGCGCGTTAGAAAAAATAATACAGGGCTGGAGTGATACTATAACTACGGTTGGTAAAGTATACATTGAATATAATTAAAAATTTTAAATAAATAAATACTGAGTATTCAATATTAATACAAACACATGTATAAAATTAATTATTGAATTTTGTTAAATAATCAAGGTACATTTCAATTGAAGGTGAAAATAAATAAATATTCTTATTGTTTATTTTAATTTATCATATGTAATTTTTTATTAAGTAATAATAACATAATTTATAATTTATAATACAAATAAATTATACATACTATAACATAACCTCACTTATATAAATTCACTTAAAAATAAAGTTAAAAAAAATTTTCATCATTAGTATTCGCAATATATAAACGTAATCAAATGTGTTCAATATCAACCACTAAATTATATGATTTTAAAGCATATAAATTCTTTTTATTGGTATGTAGTCTTTTTTTTTTCATCCTGTGAAAATTTCGTTGCACGGTGCGCGTCCATCAAAAAGATTTACTCATCTTTTTTATATAGCGCGCTTAAATAAGTATAACGTCAAAAAGAAGATTTAACGATACTTTCTTAGTCTGTACCGTACTGTTAATTACAAACCCGCTGGCAACATGCACCGAGGGAAGTATAGGTCTCGCGACTCGGCACCTTACAGCATTCGCGTTCTATTTCGGGAATAGGATGGACTGCATGCCATAACGGTTTGGACCTGCGTTCTCGTCGGACCGTAGAGTTTTGACACGTCAAGAAACACAAGAAACCAATATCAAAATTACAATCGCATGCAATCCGACCAAAGGTTAAAATGTATCAGCAGCTAATGGACAGTATGTACAGACTTATTGTTTACTAGCTAATGACCGGCAAACTTTCCTATGCCTCTTGCAATTTTTTTTGTCATTTCTTTCAAGTAGGTACACATTTACAAAACATCTCTCTCTTTTTTCCTTCTAGAAATCTCTATTTCTCTATGTATAAAAACATATATAGGGGAGAGTAGGGTATAACGGGGTACTTAGTATAAATCGCTTTAATTTATTGTTTTAATATTGCTGTATCTGTCTGAAAACATCAGCATGCGTAGATTAGAATGTGAGTTTAATTCTGCAACTAGTACCGTGTCTTCTGAAATATTATTCTTGCAGAGATATTTATTTATTTGAATGTATGCACACTACCCTGTTTTACCCAACTGGTTGGGTAAAACGGGGTACAGAAAGCAGATTTTTAAAATGATTTTACATGTGCACTATAAAAAATTCTGAACAACATGTAGTATGACAAATAAATACAAATGTCAGTAAAAATATGAGAATTTAAAAAAAAATCAATTATAAGCCTTCACCTTACATTTTCCTCTGTATTTGCAGTAAAACTTCACAAAAACATTGGTTTGCGGAAAATCACAAACATTGTTTGAACAACAATAACACAACACTGTTAATTTTGAGGAAGTGGTTAGTCTAAAAGCATAATCTTACTATGTATAATACAAACTTGCATATGCGGTGAACCCAAATATCTGACAAAACATATGATTGTTTAATTAGCCTAATATGGCATAGTAGGCCCATCAGAACACAAAATAAGGCCAGAGTCTTTATTCCAAACTGGCAGAAATCACATTCAAATGGCCTACAGTCATCTGTGTCTACACCAGCACATCCTTCATGGCTCCAAGAATGACACTTTAATCATTGCACCCAACTTTCGGCTGATTTTGAAGTGGAGAACTGTTCAGCGCAATAAATGCAAGGAACGTCATCATCATCAGACACACGCAAAGTTACTGTTGGTATGGATTTGTTGCTGTCTTCTTTATTCTTATGTGTTTTAGAACTGTTTTGAGATTTAGACACACCAGAATTTTTCCTTTTTAAAGATTTTGGTGAAGCTGACTGAATAATAATTAGTTCGTTCTTATATGGCGAGTCGGTCAGCACAGCTGCCTTGCCACGTCGTCGTCCTCTTCCTTCTGCAGGATTCCTTTTGACATGGGAAATCGGCATCACTGTAGTCGGTGGAATTGTGAAGCTACTGTTTGATGAAGCATTTCGATTGTTTTTATCAGATAGGCCTAAACGAGATTAAGTTGGTGAAGATACCAAACCAGATGTCCCAGGAATATTACCAACACTGACATTTCCATGGGACTCTGAAGGCATTGTGTAAGCTCGATCAGTTGTTGCAGCAGTCACTGGAATATCACCTACACTGTAATTTCCACTCGGTTTTGAAGGCCTGGAGTTAGCTCGGTCAGTTGTTGCAGCAGTCAGTGGAATATCACCGACAGTGTCATTTCCACTCGGTTCTGAAGGCCTGGAGTTAGCTCGGTCAGTTGTTGCCGCTGGCTAAAACATCCAATCTGGGAAGATACTTGCATCAAGGGGAAATATTCCAGTTCTTCTGAAACCATTTACCGCAGTTTCCATAGAAGCGGCCTTCATAAATGCAGCGCCATAGAGTTTCCCGATCTGGTTAATTGTAATGGGACGTCCAGGATGTAAACGAACCCATTTCCTTGCTTCATCACTATAATACTGCATCAATGGGGACATGAAGGAAACATCTAAGGGCTGCAACCTATGGGTGCAGTGTGGGGGAAAACACAATAGGACGACATGGTTTTTTCGAGCATGGTTTTTATTTTTAAAAATAGAAAAAAAGATAAAGTCAAATTACAATTTAATTACATGGGCCTACAACATTTTTACGTTTCCAATTTTTTTCCTCACCGATACAAGACTTTTGGTTGACTGTATAAATGTACTGTAGGTAACTCTGTATAACATTTAGTATGCATAACAAAACTGTTTTTAATTTTAAAAGTCATTTGCACAATTGATCGAAAAGATGATTAAAACAGGAAACTGGTTGGACAGAACGAGGTACTACCCCGTTTTACCCATTACCTGTGTACCCTGTTTTACCCTACATGCAGGTTCTCAAGCAAAAAGACAACAGAAAATCTTAACACCCGTCAATTACATCGGTTACTATGGCACAACATAGCAAATATAATACTTTACTTGAATACAACTTACCATAAAATATATCTGCAAACACTGATTAAATATTGTATAGCCAATACACGCTAAACATTTTAGTGAAACTTCATAAATTTGTAATTTCCATTATTACGCACGAAAGAATACTGTGCGACACTTCATACTACCTCACTCTAGTGACGACGTATAGAGGAGTAACTTACCAAACGTACACACAGATAGCACCACGTGTACGGAAAATAACAGTGGTACCCCGTTCTACCCAACTACCCTGTTTTACCCAACTCTCCCCTATGTATATATATCCGTATCTCTCCATATCATTAGCTCTATGTATCTATGTTTCCATCTATCTCAATCTATCCCCCTATCTATATCTCTCTACATCTATATATTTCGCACGCTCTCTCTATATCTCTATATCTTCCTGTGTCTATATTTTTCTATATCTAATCAAAACATAAGACGAACACACAAACATTAATTTTCTTTTACCCATCTATATGTTTACCTGTCACAGGTGTGACTTAGGTATGTAAAAACACACGCGTATTCGAATGCAAAGTTGTGTCAAAATTTCAAAGTAATCGGCGAAGAAGTTTCGGGGATTTAAGATTTTGAATGAACGAACGTTTACATTTTTATTTATATGGATAACCAGGAGCCTGAAAATAGCGCAAATTTTCAGTTCTCTAAGTGTAAAGTTCATATGACTCTGAAATATAGCCAGGGAAAAGAGTAAAATGTGACAATGTACAATGAACGAAACAAACAGACTGGTTAACGTGCTAGTGCGTGGAGTCTTAAGTCGTGCAAGGCGGTGTATTCCAAGTCACTCGGAAATGAGTTCCCGATCGTAAAAAGAAGATTATCGGAAGATTTCACGTGTCTGGTATTTTAAGTTAACGTGTGACGTCTCGGTTCTCGCTGGCAGCCATCGGGAGAGCCCGACTGCTACTGAACTGTCTGAACCTGACTTCACGATCAGCAATTCGCTTTCAAACATGGCGGCTTGGAAGCGTGGCTACAACAGTTACGTACAAGCTGGATATCCACTCATTCATCGTTTATTCACTCATTACATGATTCTTAAAGTTACAACGCGACGTGGCATGTCGATACTCACGACGGATTGGAAATGCCATTGATTGCGACAACGTGCACTCACGTGTTAGCATGCCGAGTTATCAACATGGCTTATAAACTCCGATCTTTCAACCGTGCAATACGATGTAAGTTTTTACTTCCACATATTTACGTTTTTCATGTTCTCTTATTCAAACCCAACAACAGATGTTTGAATGAGACACAATTCCAATTTTAGTAAAAGTAAAACATTTGAATTGGCAATGGTTTGTGTTGTTAAAACAAACGTTTTCTGTGGGTATTGTGTTACAGCAAGCTGTCATATGGTGTGTGTTTATCATCTCAACAGATTGCTTATCAGACCGACGATACATTAGCTTGATTATATAACTCGTGTTCTTTTCGAAACTGCGGGACGTCACAAAGCCAAGCTGCTCGGCGCGGTAAACTACTGTAAACAACCCGCTAGAGCTCGCCACCGTGCCACGCCGCGCTGGGGAAATACTGCCTGCTGGGTTTACAAGCACGCAGTCGTAAACACACCACCCTCGCTCTCTTTCCCCCCTCCACGCCCGCCCGGGCCACTTCCCTCGTTTGTTCCTCTTTTGTTACCGCACCAAACTGTGCTCCCGGCTTCCTCTTAATGTCCGTCGTCTTCAAGCCCCCACACACGAATAGTCCAGCTCCCAGTTCGGACTGGCAGTTTGGACTGAACTGAGGTGCTCTGCACACACGATCAATCCAGGTGCTCGGTTCCTAACGAACAGTCCGGACTGACCGTTTGGACTGAACTGAAACCTTCCCCACACACAATCGATCTTGTAGTTAGTTTTTGCTGTTGGATGTATCGTTTCATCGAAGAATATGGAAAACAACTTTGGGTGTTTCAATCAGGGCCGTCGAGAGCAGGCCGGGACCCAGGGGATACTAACAGTGGGGCCCCCTTCCATCACTGTTAAAAATACCTAATGTTATCAACAGTGAAAGGAAAATTTTTATTCTCTTATTAAAATACAACATTTAAAATAAGAAATGGCATGTACTTATGTTATTGAAAGTCAGAAAATTATTTATGATAACATTAATAATTTTAATAAAATTATGGGGTACAAAATAAACTCTGTCAAAGTCTGGTCAAGGAAGTCACTAATTCTACATTAATAATTTACATGAAAAATGGCATGCAAATTAAGTCGAACACAATGAGATAAGCATCAAAAACACTACGAATTCCACATAATTAAATTACATAAAACTTGGAGTACAGTAAATTATACTCGAAAACTAGGCCACAGTAAGATAAGAGATGTTACAAATTTAACAATCATTTAAATGATAGCCTGTAGTCTGCCACAGTCTGATCACATGTCTTGCAAATTCCACATAATGTAAATAAATTACTTAAAAAAATATGAGGTAAAAATTATACTGGGCCACAGATAACAGATGATGAAAATTTAACATTACAATTTTACATAGGACCTACAAAAAAGTACACAGTACAAGTAACAGCACTCTTATCACAGCCTGAACACAGAGTTCCAAATTCAAAATTATTTTTAAGGGGCTTTGCGAGCTTTGCGAGCTTTGCGATTAGCAAATATCTCAATGACCTGATTAAAGTCTAATTTTTTCGCAAAGCCTGCCTTCCACTGCTAATGTTCCTAGGTTGGTCAGACGGTCCTGGCACATTGTAGATCGCAGTACATTCTTGATCCTAGACAGAGTACTGAAAGATCGTTCACCTTGTGCTACAGTCACTGGATATGTGCAAAATAATCGCAGAGCAACAATAATGTTAGGAAATAAACTGTCCAGTTTCATTTCATGCAGTTCATTCAGCAAATCAATAGGTGGAAGAATTTTCTGTCCTAGATTGGGAAGATGAATTGCTTTGAGATGTAACAGTTCCTCACATATTTCCTCACTTATGTCCACACTATATTTCTCATAAATTTGCCTTCCACATTCACGAACTTGATCCTGTTCTATCTCAGGACATTTCCACAAGATTCTGAAAATGATTCACAAGTTTTAGCTGCTTCAAAACGCTTCGTCAAATTTCCAATAACAGCATCCAACAGTACATTAAATACTTGCCAGTGAAAATGTTCTTCTGGGTTTGCTTGTTCGAAAGCATCTGCAGAAATAATCTCATCTGCAAACTGTTTCCTGCACCGTTTTCTTTTTGATTGCTCCTTTGATAACTCTGGTAGTATATTTAGACATTCTGCAACACATTTACATTCAGCCCAAATCGAATCCCAGCTATATCTTATGGCCGCAATGTTTTCAATCAAATGCTATATATTTTCTACTTCTACGTCCAGTGTAACATCTCTTGCTTGCAAAACCAAACTGGTATCATTTATAGAAGTCAGGACTTTAAACCAAATTGAACCTATTAAAATGCACTCAAAATTTTCCAGGTAGCTCTGGGTACCATTTAAATCAGCTCGAACTTCCACAGTAAGGTTCAAGTCAAGAGCCTGATCAATTGCCTTCTTGATTCCTAGTAAGTATGTTGCAAAAGGCTTAACACATTCAACTCTTGCAGACCAGCGAGTAGTAGACATGCTATGCAGAGAGCAGCCAGTATTTTCCTTCAGTATTTGCCATCTCTGAGGGCTTGCAGAAAAAACAGTGAACAACTTCTGTAACACCCCGAAAAATTTTATAACTTCAACACAACTCTCGGCTGCATGAACTCCACACAAATTCAAGCTATGGCATGCACAAGGTGAGAAGATGGCAAGTGGATTTTCCTTCTTAATGTGAGCTTGAGCACCCTTGTAAATGCCACTCATGTTGCTGCCATTATCGTATCCTTGACCACGACAATCACCAATGGGTATACGATGATGAGCTAATGTCTGAATTATTAGATCCGCAATGGAGGCACCAGTCTTTTGGTTGCAATTGACGAAAGCTAAAAATCTCTCGAAGATGACATACTTGTTACTCTCATCACACAAGTAGACATAATGTATTATGAAGACTGTTTGTTCTACATGAGCTGATTCAGGTGTTTATCGACTATGATAGAATAGTACTTCGCAGCTTCTCTCTGTTTTAAAATACAGCCTATAACATGGTTAGCGCAGCACTCAATGAATTCATTTTGAATTTCTACTGACAAATAATGCACCTGAAGTCGTCTATGTTCCATTTGGGATTCCTTTACATTTTTTAAGTGTTCTGAAAGTAATGGATCATAGTGGCTTATCAACTCTAATATTCCCAAAAAGTTTCCATTTCTGGGATCGCCAATCAAATTACTTTCCCCACGAAAAGCTAAGCCACGTTCTCCAAGGAATATGATAACATCGAGAAACCTACAGAGTAATTGTTTCCAAACTTCAACTTGAGACTGAATATTGCGCAGTAGTAATTTGTTAACAGTAACTTCTTTACCCAGCTTCATTTCCAAACTGCGCCATTCTACATAGCAGCTTTTGTGATTGATGCTGCTTTCATGCTCTGGAAGTTTGCCATAAAGCCTTTTCCAGTTTTTACAGGGTCCCCAACCAATGGAAGTCGACAGAACAGAACAACTTGATGGTGGCAACTTACTAAACAAACTGCAAGGAAAACAGAATGAAGCTTGTTTGGCACCACTCCATACAAGCCAGTCATGTGGCAAAACTTCCCCATTTTTCAATTTGCAGTACAGAATATTGACAGGGAATGCATGGTCTCCTGCGTCAGTAGGCAGTGTCTTAGGGTTTGCTTTCGGCCCTCGCCGAACAGCATCTTCAACATCATTTGAAGAAAATCCAGCAGTTTTCCCCCACGGATTGGGTCTTCTTTGTTTGTTTGATTTGAAGATGAGTTACCAATTGAATCTATCAAGATGTGGCCATCTGCAAAATCCTCCTGCTCTATGCATCAAATCATGAGAACTGCAGGGTACTTCTTTCTCCAAGTTACCACCATTTGTGTTAGCACTTGTTACAAGGTCGTCACGTGAACTCTCTGTGAAACTGCTAAGAGCATTTTCAGTTTTATCAGAGTGTACAGTGGAGATAACGCTGCATGTCATGACATTGTCATCTAACCCATGAGTAATATCATCAGTTTGATTGCTTCTATATCATTAACTTTTTCCAAGTCTGATCTGTTTTCCTCCGATTTAACTGTAACTACAAAGCCTGTAATATATCTCTGGCCACGACTAAAAATCTTGTCCCGAGCAGCCTTTTCTTTTCTTTTCTGTGCCCCAGATTTATGATGGTATTACATGATAGTTACCACTTAAAAATAATCATACCTAAAAAACAGTTTACTTAATGCTAACACAATTATCAGTTTTAACAGATTTTACTAGGTTGGTTATAGTAAAGGGTTATTTTTTTGCATCTATTTAAAACTTATATATTTATAGGATTGTGTGATTGTAACCTTTCCCCCACGAAACGAAAGCGAAGGAAAATTTATGAAGTTTCGCGAAAGTGAAACGAAAACGAAAGTTCTTGTTAGATGAATCCAGCCTTTATTTATTGACACTACCTATATTATAAACATTTTAATACGCAGAGAAAAAGTGCGTAAAATATGAATAAAGTTGACCACTCTGTACATTTAAAAATTGTACATTCAGAAGTAAATATGTACTCTGCTGTTTGATAGCACAAATGAATCAGGTATTTTTTTTTCAAATGTTACATGATTTTGTTACAATGCCACAACGTGAGTACAATACTATTTTTGTCAGCGTCTAACTGAATAGTACCTGGCTATTCACATTGTTGGCCATGTTTGTTTACACTTTATTGCGATTTGACTGAAGAGCAAAAATAAACACGCACACTATTTAAATAGCATGTAAATAAATCTTAATATAAATCTTTTCAAATATATAGTATATTGTTTGCATTACTTGCATATGTGAATGTGTTTAAAATACAAAGAATATTTTTTTCCTGAATCAATTAAAAAGAAACGAACTTTGTTAAACTATGAAACATTTGTTTGGATTGAAATATTTCAATTATTTACGAATTAAGATAACTGAAATTCTATTTGAAATCGAAATTAAAGTGGCGAAATTCGATTTCGAAGTAACTTACCAACCATTCGCACAACCCTAAATTAATTTAATATATAATTGATTGATTGTAGACTGCAGACGTGGTATAGTGTAAACTGCAGAGACTAATTTTAACATGGAAACAGGCACATGCACAGACGTTATGAACAACGTTACATGTGCTTAAACTGCAGAGCAGATAACTAGATGCAATTGACTTACCAAGGCCAACTATTGAATTCTTGGAATTGTTCGCACAATCGTAAAAGTCACGTTGCATGAGTTATAATATACTACATTTTGTATAGCACTAACACACTCACACAGCGACCGATGCTACATGCCTACATGTAAATGTAACTTCATTTTATCAGCACCAGGTACTAGCAGTCCAGTCAGTCAAGTGTCGCTGGCTCGCTGCTTGCTAGACAGTACATAATTTACCCGGTTTTTTTATGGCAAGTAAGCGCTTTTTAAAACCATCACTACGGTAATAATATCCAATAACATTTTTTATAAAGGTCTCAGACAATAACATATGATTGCAGTGCAAAGTATACATACATTTAATAGTCATTTAAATCTACCATCGCCTTTTCAAACGAAAATGTTGACATACTATGCTCGGGCCTCGGGCCCCCTGAAGGGAGTCGGGCCCCGGGGATTTTACCCCTGCTTCCCCCCCCCCCCCCCCCTCTCGACGGGCCTGGTTTCAATTGCAGTTGCACTTTTTGTCAGAAAAAAAGGGAAAACGAAACAGAAAAGCAACAAAATAGTATAATCAAAGCTGTCTGCCACGACACTCAGCTGATGGACTGATGGACTGATTGACTGATTGTTTGATTGTTTTGACTGGCACTTTGGACTGGCGAGACGCTGTTCACACACACACACACACACTAGTTCGGACTGAGGGTTCTCGAGCTCACAGTCCGATTTGATGGAAAGCCATCAGTTCTTCAGCCCATGAGTTCCGACTGATCAGTCCACCGTCCTTGCTCACACACGACAGTTCTGACTGTTCAGTTTCAACTGATTAGTTCGGACTGATCGTATGTAGGGGCCTTTAAGGCAGCATCACCCACCATATCAGTTTTTTTTTTGGTTTGTTCGCGATTCCAGATCTAAGATGTCATAGTTGTAGGCACCAGTTCTATAAACACAGATAATGGTCATCTCATTAAGTGACTATGACGCAATCGCAAGGCAAAATGTTTTGATCATAAACTATTGCTTAACTTAACTTTTTAATAAATATATATTAACGTTCCCTACGTCTGGCGAAAAATTTGCAACAAAACTTAACGTGGACTCACTTCATTTCAGTATAGACTTAACTTAATGACGTGTAGGTAATCAAGTCTCTTTAGAGTGCCCATTGGTCTATGACAAGGTCACGTGGGTTATCGGGTACAGATGATTGGGCAACGACTTCTTCTCCTGGGTTATAACTGTCTCAGGGTCGTAAATGACACTCTAGAACAATCATCAATGTGAAGCACATGTATAGGGGCTTCAATTCCACTTTGCTACCCAATGAATACACTAAATAACCGCGGCGCTAATATCATGCCGTTACTATGAAGTGAAATATTTTATTATAGTTATTCCCCGGACAAAAAAAAACAACTAGACAACATAGCGTGAGAAGCCGAACCATAGTCACTACGGTTCGGAAAAACTTGTCTTGCTGTTTGGGAAAATGCACGCTTGCAAACCTTTTGTATTTACATTTGCAAGGGCACTAACATTGGCTTGAAGGTAATTTGACACGCCTTGAAAGTCTCGGAAGCCAACAGCATACTTGGCGGAAATTGCGTGGTCGTGCTATATTCGATCCCTAGATCTTGACGCGAGGTGAAATGTGGGAACAGCCAGTGAACTTGCGAAAATGAAGTTATCAAGTATGTGCAAGCTGGGCCCAGGAACTGACGGGAAGTTCACTGGTACAACGTGATGCGCACTGTTAGTTAAGGTTGAGTGCATGTAATTTTCGGGAAACGATTGAGAGACTGTCAATTAAAACTCTGCAGCATCGTCTGCGTCAGTCTTTATATTAAAATCATATGAAAAATCCTTAAATTTTTTTCATGAATATCAAGACGCGGAAATACAAAGTAGACGATATTTTATTGAAATGCATAAATATTAAAACGTAAATAAAAAAGGATTTGAGAAGACCTAGATCCTGAACCCGAGATATTCTGAAAGAGACCTAGATACTGATGTCATTCGTGACAGAATTAAATTTGTTTGGTTTTTATGCTGTGTGGTTGGTAGTAACAGATTTGAGAGAGAGAGAGAGAGAAGGGGGGGGGGGGGGGGGAGTGGAATCCCCGTGTACGTGTGTGCTCTGTGGGCGGGGCCTGAACTGCGGCAGCGCCAGTGACAGCGCGTGGAAGCCGAGGAGGGTCGCCAAACGGCCCCACGCCGCGGCCAGGCGTGCCACACGCACAGTCCTCGTACCGCGCTTATATCGTTTCATACGCGAAAATACCCTTTCATTGTGTCTCGCTCAAATTTAGCTTTCATGGTGAAAGTTATCACTAAAAATTATTGGTTCTTTTAATTTTTGTACTGAGTGAAAATGAAATTAGGCACACTTCAATTTTTTGAAGTTACAAATCTCTAGGTGAGGTTATGAAGAAAAAAATAGAATTTTTACGATGCGCGCGCACAATGCAATGAAATTTTACACAGGAAGATGGCGGACTCATGTCTATGATCATAAACCCATATACACACATTATATATATATGTGTGTATGTGTATATATATAAATTATTCGTAAAACATTTGGGGAAATTCCAAACGTATTGGTGTACTAAGTGAAACTTTACGATAGTGAAACTACCTTAGAATATGTTTGGTAAACTAAAATAGTCATAGTAAACAGTAATCTCAAGTTTAAAAAAAAAAACAAGATAACGGGAGTTAAAATATTTATAATACATATTGGCCTCTGTAGCCCAGTGTTTATATTGCGCAGTTAATAAGCTCAAGGACCATGGTTCATTTCTCGGCAATGAAAAAAAAGTATAATTTTTTAAATTACAGATTACTGGATTATACAAATTATGCTTTATGCAAATATATATTAATACATTTTATTTGTTTTTCTTATTGCAATAATATTTTATATACATTTTTATGTTAATATTGAATACAGAGTTTATATTTAATTAATTTTTGTTACAATATATTTGTCAAATTGTTCAGTGACAAATAAAAAAAGAACTATAATTTCTAACGCGCGACCGTAAGTACACACACCTTTTCATTTGTCGTAACTTATATGTGGACGCAAGGGAATCCGCAGGTTCTTTCGATGAGATAGACTTCGAAGCCCTTTGCTAGTAGCATTGTAGCGTAGCACCGCGGAATGGAGATCAATGTCTCGATGTAACCTCCGGTGACCAGAATATGCCGTTAAATGTTTTCCTGTCGTCTTCAACGGTGTGTTGATTCGTCTGAACTTGAACGTGAGCGTTACGCCGGACATGATGGCAACTAGCGACACACGTCGCAGTGACAGACTGCAGCACGTGTTTGTTGATTGGCCAACGAGAGGGTTTTCTCGGAAACCATGTCCACTACCCCATACCCGATTCTTTTACACTCCCTAAATACCGCTGAGCCAATAACAAACCAAAACAAATAAATTAATGGTCGAATCACTTCCGGCCCATTCACCACTATAAATGGCTGCTTATAAATAGAGTCCCGGAAATTTCGCGGATTCCTCTGGCCTCAGGATAGAATTCAAAGTTATAGGTGTGCTCGACCCATGTTTACTTTCCCATTGGTTGATTTCTTAGTGAGAACATTTTTAACCTTGTTATTTGGCACTACCTGATTCGCTTACTTCTCTCCTAGCTGGACATCGTTTGCTCACGGTCGTAGAGGGGCGTGTCCAAACAACTGCGGGCCAATCATGAACACAGTGTGACAGTGTGGAGGTTTGCATTCTAGCTTGCGACTAAATGAATGCGCGAAAATTCCGTGGCTCTACTTATAAACTCAGCGCTATCAAGTCCGGCCTACGGTCGTCAAACCCGAGACATTACCGCCGCTCGACTTAATGCTTTTGTGACATAAAAACTATTTTGTTCAACAAAGGACACGTCTGTTACAGGAATTTCACCTAGTTTTCGTGACGATTCTCTATGTGCGAGGTAATTATTTCGATAGTCAAAAACAGCCAAACAGTACAGATTTCTACATAAAAAAAAAAGGCTCATGCCTTAGTTCCCTGTACCAATTGCCAATCTAATTGCATCTATTTTTTGTGAATTTGAACATATTTGTCAAAAGCTAGCAACTTTGGGTATATCTAATGAGGTTAGTAAAAACCAAATTCACTCTTCCCGTCCTTTTTTCTCTCAAGGATATTTAAGCATTCAAAAAGGTATACATTGTTTTCAGTACTTAACGTAAATAAATATAAATCCTGAAATTTATTTTATCTTTCAGAATAATGGAGCGGCACACCAAACATGTCAAATATCCAGTGGATTATCTGTTTACCTTACGGAAAGTATTTAGTAGAGTCGAGTAAACTCTGCGTGTGACGGGTGTGCCCTGGTACCGGGGTACCACGAGAGGCATCAGCATCGCCGGGTCGCTGTCTGGCAACACCGCCGAGGCCGGGAGCAGGGATGCTGCGAGGCGCACATGTGCCGCCGGGATGCGCGGTGTCAGCTGCTCTAGAGGAGGAGGGGTGGTGGTGGTAGGGCCGCCGTGACGTCACAGACAAAACACTGCGCCAGCTAGCTAGAAATAACCCCGACACCCGAAACCCCTCTCAGGCGCGGTCCGGGTTACACGACCGCGGTCTGTGCTGCCGGTACTGTCCGGAGGACTCTTCCTGCAGTAGGTGTGGATAGTAGCACCGCCTTCTCCTGTCCATTGTGGATTCTGTGAGACTGCAACATACCTAGTCTCTGTTGGCAGTTTAGTTGTAACAATTCCAAGAAAATATTAAATACTAAAGGTCAATTATTTCACAGTACAATTTATTTGTCTTCGCCAGTATTTCATTAAGTATTGCCTGGTTAGTAACAGTTAGCAGGTTCATTTTGCGATAGGCTTCTTCCGGCCCATATATTTTCCGGAAACGTCGAGGAATCTAAGCCAAAAAAAACCGTCAACCAAATAAGTATCGAAGCAGCTTTGATGTGAGTAGTCAATAAACTGGATATATTTCGTCATTGTGTAGAGAGGACTGTGGTTGATGTCTTCAAGGTCATCGAACCCGCCCATTCTGCAAGTTCCTAGCTAGGCCATAACGAAAACAAACTGTTAATATTAATCAACATAAACATTGTTATGGCCTGGAAACTCTTGAAACCAAGATGGCGCGTTTGGACGGAAAATAACAACATACACTAAATTCATGTCTAAATTCCTTTCACGGAATTCTTGCGCTGCCTGTCACTTATTTTAAGTTTGAATGTGTTCGTCTGTGATATTGTCATTGTATTGTACATAATACTCTGTTATAGTTTTACCTTTGGGTTCATATTTTCGAAATCAGCTGATTTAGCCTTGTTATCTGTGGGTTTAATTTTTTTTTTCTAATTTTTATTTCTTATTTTGAATTCTTGGAATTTTTCCATGACAAACAATTGCAAAATTGCAATGGCCTTTGCCCAAAAATTGTATTAAATCAACCTTCCCCGTTTTATAAATCATTAAAAAATATTATCTATTATCGGTAGTTAAATTGGTATTGTAAATTATTAACAATGCATGTACATTCTAGCATGTTGTGCGAATTTTGCCGGTCTCTATCTATACGACCCGGATAGCCTTCTCATCTACAGTTCTTAATAATACATAGTGGTTCTCGAGACTCTCTGGCCCAATTTACACGATTCGCCTACTGTTTTTTTACGTGTAATACGTACGCAATAAATGGAATTTAGTGCAACCGTTTTTTGCGAATCTTTTAAAGTCCACGTCACTGACAATTTTTTTATATTTTTTTTTGCTCCTCATATTTGCGTGATTTATTCTCGCTGCTTACACGTATATACATTTTTTCGTGGTTATGTTTTACCAGCATGCTAGCCCTCACAGTTCAGTTAACTGTGCATTTATGTATTTGCCGACTTCGTTTCCTGTTATACGTCACTTGTTAAGAGGGAGTGAAGTAAACTAATAGATGACATGTTATTGTTTTTGTAAATGTCGTTATGTGTGATTTCTGCCGTAATGAAGGAACATTTCCATTAATAAATGATAAATGATTGCAATGGCATAAAAAGAGTGCGTGTAACGCAGTACAACGTGATTGAAGTGAAACTTCTTCGGTAATTTAAACCTCGATTCGTAAGAATATCGTAAGAACTAAAACTGCAGAAAGAGAGAGAGAAATATAAAGAAGGCAGTTTTCTACATAAACATGAAATAAAATTATTTCTCACTTCAAAATAACTGCTCGGGATATCAATAAATAATAATTAATAAACAATAGATAATACTCACTGTTGAAATAATAACTGCATAAAGAAAAACTGTGCGTTTTACTGTTTCTTAAAACAATTCAGCCGTTTGTAACAAGCTAAATCTGCGGGGAAAAAACATGAAATTTATATCAGGTAGCGCTATATATGGGAAAAATGCAGGTACTGACTTCACAATGTTCTCTACGCTGTTGTTTGAACAAGGAGAAACGCGAGCGCACTGGTAGCAAATATAAAATGCAAAGCATTTACGACTGACTGTATGTATACCTATATATATTTTCTGAAACAAGCGCATGCGCACACTCTCTGTCTTATCCTTTCGTTCAAATATCTCTCTTCGTTCTATTTTGTTTTATTTTGGGCTGGAGACGAATCATCGCACAAAGAGGAGAAAGAAAACAAGCCTAGCAACGTATATGGCATAGTGCTTGCGCTCTTTATATCTCTTTGGGCAGGTACCTATTCTCTGTCCTTTTCGCGTCAGAAAAGTTTCACTACAATGTTTCACGAAAACGTTTCATTAAAATTTGGCCCTGTAATGTTACTCTCATCGCTCCCAAAGAATTTTCACTTCATAAAATTTTGAAACCAATATAGTGCCTTTCGCTTCCGTTGACTTCACCTAGAAGCAACCATGCAGCATACGGTCGCTCGAGAAATAAATATTTTTCATGGACGTAACTCACGCGGGTCGTCAAATGATTAATACAGTCGCAGATTAGAAAGAATTAACTTTTTTTTTCAGTTTAGGCTGCTAGTTACCTTTAATGCGATAGTGTCTCGAGTGTACATAAAGGAGAAATCTTAGCCGATTCCTAAAGAAAGTGCCTTTGTCAACCTTACTGCCTTGCTTCTCTACCAAATATTTATTCCACGTAAGCCGGTCGTTAGAAATGTTCGGTGCTATCTAAGCGCATTATTTAACATTTATATAAATCACTATCAACCTGTAGACTTTTAAATATCCTTATCTCCGCTAAGAGAAAAAAATATGTTGCATGTTTATTATATTTTGGGAATGGGTTAGGTTCAGTGCCGTTGAAAACCTAACGATATACGTATTGTTTTAAAATTCGAAGTACTGTGGAGTTATTTACCACAGACATGTACCTGTAGTTCATGTTATTTGCTCTGAAAACATGTTTCAATACAAACTGCAGTGTGCAGTGTAATTTTTAATGTACAATCTCTAAGCACAACTTTTATTTATATATATTTTTAAGAGGGTCTGAACAAAATTATTAAGAGCTTTTAGTAAGCTTCGATCTATTGGCGTTATACGTGTTTGATATACAGTTCAGTTTGATTAAGTCAAGCCGTATTTAATAGTCCAATTAGTAGCTTAATTATTAAGAATAAATAGTATAAATATGCTTATCACTGACTCATTGACTGACTCTGTATCACTGTATGTATTTGTTTTCATTGCTATTTGCTAACCTGTTTTTCATAGCATTGCTGCCGATTCCGTGGTGCAAAGATAGTGTACATTGCGTCATATTCTGACGAGGCCCATCGTTTCAGCATTTTTCAGTAGTACGTGTTTCCTCGCTGGCTGAGTTATTACAATCGGCAAGGACGTATTTCGCTGATCAGAGCAACGAAGGACGCAAATGTGGACAGGGTGTTCAGAAACCATTCAAAATGGTCCAATTATCCCTCGATGACTCAACATCTCCTTCATTACTATCGAAACCGGCTGGTTCCGACAGTTGTTCAGGCGAAGCGTCAGCCAGTGACGGCGTCGTGCGCTGACGACAAGAACCCGTCTGCGTGATAATTAGTCCATGGTGTTTCCTCCCATGCGCATGGTGCGACCCGGAGCCGCGCGCCGAGCTTTGTCGTGTCCGGGGATAAGTGAGAGTGTCGCGGTGGGCGTGTCCCTCGTAAGAAGGGTGCGGTTGTGCAGGGGCGGAGGGAAATTGTTTATTGACACTGCACAGACGGATGGTGCATTGGCGTGCCTGTCGCGTGTTAACCGCCCCCCCCCCCTCCTTCCCCTTACCCACCTCCTGCGATCATTCTTTCATTCTTTTAACTGTGGTTCTGGCTTCGGTGACGTCCAGAGGGGCGTCTGGGCGTCGTAATTTAACAATTATCGTCGTTATCGCTTCCAATTCGGCGAAAGTCGTTTCCCATAGAGCTCGTTGCGATATTATAGCTCGCCGGCTGTTCGAATTTCCGTATTTTCTTTGCACGTAGTTTTATGCCCAAAACCCAACCATTTAACCCTGGTCATAATGGGCTCCGAACATCTTCTGCAGCTCATGTAGGAGATAGTTAATACTTAAACCGTTCTTTGCCTCTGCGAATGCGAAGAGGCGGAAATGATCTCGTTGTTTATTTGTGATTCGATCAGAGGTTTCTTCCCAGTAGAAGTCCGAGTCAGGTATAATTACCTACGAAAATTAAAAATAGAATTTAGCAGCTGCGATCTGCTAATGAAGAGGGACGGGAATGGAGCTTTTATGGTTATTTATTGAAAACAAAAACAACATGAACCTACGCGTGCCTTAATCGTATATTGAATAATAGGTATTTTTTTACCACCATACTGTCCTTCAGGCATATGAGCGTTCTTTAACCAACGATTGCACAACTGATATTTAGATTCGCCGTTTATAAACCAGCAAACAAACAAAAATTGAAACCTATGAACAGTTTAACATTCCTCAAGTATTTTTGGTCTGTGCAGTCATATCTGGTAGTCAAATATAACATATATAACGGCCTACTAGAATGAGTCGTGATATTATTGCTCCTTATAATAATTACGCACTTGCGCAACTCTTTTTACTATTTATAAAATTACATTAGTTAATACATAGTAAAGATATTTGTAACAGAAACTCTAATCCAAGAGTGCATTATGTTAAAATTTACAGAAATTGCGCTTAGACCAAACTACTGACCTTAAAACAAAATAATCAACTTTCCGTGTGAGAGCGAGCTTTAAAACAATGTCGTTTTTCTCCTCGCTGATGTTGGAACCGGTTTAAAACTGCCGAGAGAGAGAGAGAGAGAGAGAGAGAGAGAGAGAGAGAGAGAGAGTCTGCCGCACCGCTCACACATATCTAATCTCGAGAATAGTCGCAGCACCTGAACTTGACTATATATTAGGGCTTGTACTCGTCTTTATTGGGGCCTGTATTTGTCTGTAGCCGGACCTGTACTTACCTATATTAGGACCTGTACTTCTCTATAGCGGGGTCTGTGATTGTCTATAGCGGGACGTGTACTAGACTATATTAGGACCTGAACTTGTCTATATTGGGGCCTGTACTTGTTTATAGCGCGGCCTATACTTGTCTATAATGGGCCTGTACTTTATATTGTCTATCTTGGAACCCGTACTTCTCTGTACAGGGGATTTCGATTGTCTATAGATGTGCGTTCACTTGTTTATAGCAGGGCCTGCACTAGTCTATATTTTGTCCTATACTTGTCTATAGTGTGGTTTGCACATGTCTATATTTGCACTCGTACTTTTTTATCCTTCCGCCCTGCACTTGTCTATTTTGAGGTCTGCACTTGTCTGTAGTATAGCTGGCTTCTATATGTATATTGGGCTTTCCCCCCCCCCCAAAGCAGTGCCTGAAATTGTCTATATTAGGTCTTGCAATTGTTTGTAGTGGGGTTGGTAGAACAGTTCTTCCTCCACCTGCCTAACCTAGCTGTCTGACCATTGTCCGCAAAACTCACGACTTATTTTCGTACAATATTGTGAGAGAATTTCGACAGCTAAGTAAAATCAAATTAGTTTTTCTGAAAGATTTCTAAACTGTATCATTATGTAGCCTCATAAACCTATAAACGAGGTGTTTTTTTCAACCTCCGATCGGCTGTAATAAAAAAACGGGAATGAATTGGGAAATTATTTTAATGTCAAAAGAAACGTACATCTTTACTCTATTTTTCCACATAATCACCGTGCAGATTGAGGCATTTGTCGTACCGATGCACCAGCTTTCCAATACCCTCTGCATAAAATGATGCCTCCTGCCTATTCAGCCACGTTTTAACAGTGTCCTGCAGTGTGATTACAGTTTCATTTCTCCATGGCATGCCCATTAATCGGTACCCTAATCGCTCGTACACGAATCGACACGTCTCGTAGTGTTTACCCCCTTCCACCAACCATGTGGAGCGGCCAACTCACACCTCAGTTGTGTTTGATCACCCTCCTTACAGTCCGGATTTGGCACCGAGTGACTATCACCTTTTCCCCACGTTGAAAAAGTGGCTTGGAGGACGACGCTTCAACACCAATGATGAACTGCAGAGCACTGTTAAAACGTGGCTGAATAGGCAGGAGGCATCATTTTATGCAGAGGGTATTGGAAAGCTGGTGCATCGGTACTACAAATGCCCCAATCTGCACGGTGATTATGTGGAAAAATAGAGTAAAGATGTACGTTTCTTTTGACATTAAAATAATTTCCCAATTCATTCCCGTTTTTTTATTACAGCCGATCGGAGGTTGAAAAAAAAAACCTCGTAGTTTCAGTTCTGTTATTCATTTGAATGTCATCAAAACAATAAAAAAATATATTACATGTTCATTATGAGAAAACGTACACAATATATAACATATATATGTAATTTTGTGAAAGTTAAGTCACTCAAAAAAATTACTAGTTTAACATTGTTTAACTTGAAAAAATAATGTGTTGAAACGAAACGCAAGCCTTTATTTACATGTTACTTTTATTAATACCTGGAGACACGATAATTTCAATATCAATTTGATGGCAGCAAAGTCTTAATGAGCAAGTGCTTCTGCTTTAATTGACTACTGGTTGCTTGGCTACACTTCTTTTGACATGCCTCGAACAACTCTAAACCAATAATAAATTAAAGACAACCAGTCTGACAGAATGACGTGCATCCCAGTTGTAAGGGACCCGTCTATTCAGGGTTGTATCTGTGTAAGTGCGGCGCGATGATAAGTGCTACGCTCGCTGGTGCTTCTAGCGCGGTATCGCCTCTAAGCACAAGGCTCTGAACTGGCGCGCTGTCTTCTCGCCTTCGATAGGGCTAATATGAAATATGAGCGGTCACCGTAACATTATATGGCGGAGAAATAAAAATAAAGACGTAATGTAAGTCCCTTAAGTGCTTTCAAGAATCTGTACCTTTTATATGCATGAAAACACGCATTTTAACTATTTTCACTTTTCTAAAAACACAGTTGGATAACTTAATCCGGAAACAAAACTACATTTCGGCCCTCAGCGAATTCTTAAATGTTTTTCGTAAACATATCCCACTGGGATATCTTGAGTAAATTTCAAATCGCGATGTTTTTCCTGAAGCTGCACACCGTATGTGTGCCGAGGTAGACGTGGCCCTACGCTACGGGTCAACCAGCATACTCATGTGGATCGAGTAAGTACAGGAAACTGCAGTGCAACCCGGACCGAAAACGTCGCGAAATTCGCTATAGTAAAGAAAAAGTAAATTAACTTTAGAACTGGTTATGAAATTCACGTAAAAGCCCCGAACTACACTGTAAAGGTGCTGGAAGTCAAGAAACTTTTATTTCCCGCAGATTTTTTATAATTTGTATTTTATACACATCAGTTTTGCGCATAGTCGAAGATTAGATTTAAATACTTCGAGACTGTCCAGTTAATACGCGTGGAAATAATCTCGATAAGTTTCTGCTGTTAACAAATTTTCATCTTTAATTTACGAAGAACTCTTTGTTACAATTTATTCAGGGATCTTCGTAATTTTACTGCTTTCTTCGTAAATTTAACACTTACTTTTAACATGAATCCAAACAAATATTTTTTCGTGTAATAACAAAACTTAAAAAAACTGGCTAAGTCCATGGCAATAATACTCTTATTCTGTCCATGTGTGTGTTTACCTTTGTTTAGAACTAAACATAAAACTCGGAAGTTGAAATACGGCGTAGTTTGTACGAAGATTCCGTTTTTTGAAATAACGAAGAACTCTTCGTTTGTTTGAGTTAGATTCTTCGTTGGAAAGTCCGTAAATTTACTTTAATTTCTAACAGTGTATTACTGTTTTGTATGAAGTTAAATTTTTCTTCTTTATAAAAAGTAGCCATGTGAAATGAAATAAGACGTATTTTTTTATTTAATGGTCCAGAAAAAAAATCTTCAATTAATTAACGAGGTATTTGTAGAGTGCCTTTGTAAAAGTAAACGCTAACTAACTCGTGCCGCTGATTTATCACTAGAAAGGAACGGCTAGCGTACGTGAACGTGAGAACAGGGTAAGAAGCAGTTGTAGTTTCTTATGAAAGCGAGGGTAGTGCGAGGCGTGATCAAAGCCGGTTGGCAGAGGGCGGTGGGGGAGGATGAGCAGGGTCCTCGTGTATAAATAAACCCGCGGGCCCTCCACTGAGGTCACGTGGGTCGCTGCCGCAGCCTCGCTACACGTCTCGCAGTGCAGCAGCGCCGCGCCGCGGGGTGAAACAGAAACAATACGCGGATTCAATTCGCGATGAGATAGGATTCAAACGATACCACCTCGCGCCTCAGAGGCCCCCGCCCACCCGGCCACACACACAGTGCTCAGAGCTTCAGGAGAAACAACGCGATTTGGAAACTACTCTAGATATCCGAGTGGGGTCTGTTTTTTTGAAGCATTTAAGAGTTCGATGATGGTCAATAAGTAGTTAGGTTTCAGGATTAAGTTTTTATAGTTTAGAAGAGTTAAAATTTCTAAAAGGCGTGTTTTCAGAGTAATTTCTAGGCATAGAAAAACCGGTACAGATTATTATCTTCATTTATCCGCCATATAATGTTGCGGTCACAGCGCAGATTTCATAGTTGTATGCACGACAAGAAGAAAGCGCACCAGTTGAGAGGCTGTAACCCCGCTCTAGAACCACCAGATATATTCCGACCTTGCGGCGGGCATTTCTCAACGTTCCCCTCCCAATATGCGCCCTTGAAGGGTAGTGTGGGAGTATCTTCCTGTTCTGTTTTAAAACATTCCAGAGCTTTTTAAATCACAGAACTGTTAGGGATCCCTCCCTGTTGTTGATTGGGAGGGTATTGGAGCTTCGGTACCGACCAGAGGCCGGGGTCACCAACCCAACATAGTCGCCTCCTCATCCCCTCCACCACACTCAGCTAACCAGAAAGTTGGCTGTGTCCTATGCCCTAAGACGTTATCAGCACTGCTGGCGCCTTCCCCGATCTCCCACATCACACTGGGACCCCTCAAAACACCCAGTGAACCCGTGGTCCGGTGGAGGCCTATCCAACCTCTGTAGCTATCCAGGCTAGTACTGGAGATGTGTCGTCGCTACGTCGACTCCGCATCGGGCTAGGGAACCCTTGGAGCCTGCTCCAAGCGATCGGAGCACCATACCAAGTACGAGTCCTACCCAATCAGAATCCAGGGCCTCAGCGGGACACCGTTCAATCTTTCATGGATTCTTCCCGTACTACTACCAATTTGGCGTTGATTCGGCAGACTGTTCGCCAGCTGCTAACCGACTGCCACTCTTCAGAGTTACTCCACTGGATGTTCTCGTCTCCTCGGATGACCCTCCGACCTGCCGTACCTCGGCCCGGCAGATTTACAGCCGATTAAGGCCCGGAAGTGCCTGAACTCATCCGGTGGCGATCGCAGGAAGCCCTGGCTAGAAATGACAACCACAGTGCGTGCGCTGGAGGGTCTCGGGGTTGCCTCGGTACCTCCCCCGACCACTGAACTAGGGGAATGTATCACACCTAGTCGAGCTGTTTACAGCTCTTTTTTAAGCCCGGGTGCACCCGAACACAGTGGCGTCTTTCAAGGTCCTACCATTACCATAGGCCTGATCCATTCACTATGGGGCCCTTTGGGGCCAAAACGCCGAGGCTTGGCTGTCGAACCCCCCAGAAAGGTTTCAAACGCATCTGCTTTTGCCCGCAGATTCAGCCAATCCACAATTTCTGGTCCCATACATGCAATTGAGGATGCATTGCGGCAGGGTTACGCTCGGCATTCTCCTCTTCAGTTAAGGCGATGCTATGACCAGAGGTTGAGGCTACCCATCCCAACATGGTCACCACGATTCGCCAACAGCGGTGCCTACGTGGAAGCAGAGGATTGCCACTTGGTGCGGAGAGGCTATAAGTATATTCGCATCCATGCATCCATTCCGAGAACCTGTTGGATCATGTCTCGCATACTAGAGCCGGCAACAGCTCCGACACCTCAAGGGACATTCACTCTAGAAGCACCAGCGAGCGTCGCGCTTATCACTCCGTCTCACTAACACAGACACACCCTGTGGCGGGGCCTTTAATGCCCTTGCATCCAGCATGAATGCGACAGGGTTTTCCCTGTATATGCAGGTTCTACCTGGGCCCTAATTAATATCCGATTGACCTATCTTTTTATTTATTTTCATCCTCAATTCACGATCAATGATTTTAAACTATTAAGTTATATTCGCTCATTTATGGGTATTGAGCTTACTTACTTGAAACATTAACTCTCACAAACTATGTCAAAATTATTTTTAAAAATCCTTAAAAAAACCTAGGCAATTCCATAGAAAAAACTCTTCATTCTAAGTACCTGTTAACACTATTTGAAAAGTTTAAAAAGTGGAGTAGCCCCATGAAGCCAAACTTAAATTTGCGCTTCTTTTTGCGCCTGTATCTTTAACGTTACAGGTTTTTCGTTTCCGGACGTATGGTCCTATTCATACAACATTTTCGACCTTTCCTGTCGCCCATTATCACTTGTGAAAGACCTATGTCATGAGCGTTGGTTACTCATCACTGCATAATGTAATGTCAGCCGCATAGCTATTATGTGAGCCGGTCTTCATTGTTCCCGACTTTATACCATATATCCATACCCTAGTTGAGGATATGGATAATAAAAATCGCCACGCGTTTCTCTCCTGCTCGGGCTTCTTTCTTATATTATTTGAATCATCGTCGCTGACTTCGAAGAATACAGTACAAAATTCTATAGGGGTTCCTCCCCTTTCCAAGTTTTTATTTTTGAGCCCGGCTAGATTAGCCTTAAGGGCTTTCCGTCCTGGAGCCCGCACGGGCGTGGATACGGAATACGCCGTTTACGCAATCGGGAAAGCCGTTAGAGCTCCGGCTACGACGAGAGGTTGAGACTACCCACCCCAGCATCGCAACCACCTCAGCCCCCTGCCTCACTCATATAACCAGACAGTTGAATGTGACCTTAGACCTTATCAGCGCTGCTGGTGCCTACCCCTATCTACCCCTATCTACACTGGGACCCCTCAGTCACCCAGTAACTGTGGTCCGGTGGATGCCTATCCAACCTCTCCCAGCTGTCCATGCTAGTACCCGAAGCTGTATTCGCTGCTCACCGCGTCAGCTCTTCACAGGGCCAGGAACCCTCCAAGCTTGCTCCAAGCGATAGGAGAACCACCACCAAGTGTGAGACCTGCCCAAGCTGATCCTGGGCCGACAAAGGAAACCTCAGCAGGCATTCTTTTCCAAAAAGCATCATCCCGCACTCATACAAGCTACAAACTTAGACGGTGTCTAGGCTAGCATTTAGTGCCGTCGCCACACGCGCTGGAGGACCTCGAAGCTATCTCTCGGTGTCTCCCCGGCCACCTCGTGCCAATGCCAGGGAGCTCACCGCCGTTTAGGCCCGGGCGCACCTGGTCCCGCTAACCGCACACTGGACTCCATTCTACCGGCCTTGGTCCTCTTCGCGGTGAGATAGACCCAAGGGATTCACCACCAGGGTTCAGGAGTCGAACCTCCCCAGAAAGCTTTCGGTCGCATCTGCTGTTTCCGAAGATTCAGCGCTTTCACAATTTCGGGTTCCCATCCATCAGACAAGCTGAGGATGCCCGAGGCAGGGATATGTCCGGTGTCACCCATCGGTGCCACCAGGAGGCGGAGGACACTGACATGAGTGCACAGAGGCACCCTTCCCGTGGGTCGATCGTGTCTCGTATAACTGGAGCCGGAAACAGCTGCGACACTTCAGACGACGGTCACCTTCTCCCGCCTGCAAGAAGGATTCAGACCGGGTCCCAGCAAATCTGCGTGATGTCCAGTTATTCTAACAGTCCAAATCTTTAAAAAGAACAAGGAACAGGATGTCTTCGAACAGCAAGCTGCGACACCACCTCGACGCCATCACGCAGACCGACAGGACTGTAGTAGTGACGTGTCGTTCGTGAACGATTCGTTCAAAACGAACGAATCTTTTAGCGAACGAAATCATGTGATTCGTTTGCGATGCAAATATTCGGTTCTTCGAGAGTCGATCCTTTGAAATCTGAACACGAGTCAGAACAACGAAACGGCGCGGCGAAAGAATGAGACGAGAAACGGCCACGCGGCCTTTCTGATTCATTCCTTGGATTCGTTCGTGAAATGAATCATGACGTCGGTAGTCAAGAGTAATCAGTAATCGCTGCGTGAGCGTGTGTATTCTCAAGAGCAAACGATACTTGATAAAATAAAATAGGGTAATATGAAAAGGATCTACACCTGGCAATGTCAATGGTTAAGTAGTAGTTTAAAATTCATTTTTCACATTCACGAACACAAACTTTGGAAATAAGAAACTAACAAACCATGCGAACTAAAAATAACAGAGAAAGTAACAACAAAATAATGCACCCACCACACTTAACCATTTTTGGGTTAATTACTTCACATTGCTTGCACTGGCTTATTAGAGCGGTCCTAAAACCAGATTGTGATATATATCATGTAAAAATGAACAAAAAAAACACATGAAAAAAAGTTTATTTAATAGTGCTTTTTATTTTAGACAAAATTATAATATAAAATTGTCATCAGCTAATATGTAGTCTGTATACAGCTAGACGTCTGGAATTGTAGATTACGATAAGCAGCCAGGCGCAAAGACGTAACTAATACTCCAAAGGGTAAACGATTTATGGTTCTTGATAAGAGCCAAATCCTCTAGAGTCTAGAAGAACGAGAAGAACGAAAATAACGAATCTTTTGAACGAATCATCACATGGAAACGATTAAAATGAATCGATTCGGTAAAATGAAGCGTTCCGGCCACCACTAGCAGGACTAGTCGTGCACTGCTGGTGCTCACACGCCGAGCCTTGGTCGTTGTGGAAGGGGGGGGGGGGGTATGCCTGGTGTTGGACCGCGATGAAGGGAGGGGGAGTACTTTATTCCCACGCGAGCACAGCCACGGCGGCGACTTGAAAGGCGTCCCCACGGCGAGTGTTGGCACAGCAGCGCGGGCCGGCGCTACTCCACGCTACTCCACGCTACTCCACGCTACTCCACGCTACTCGAGGCTACTCGACTCGCTTTCTGCACGGCCTACCTGCGAGCCGCGCCCGCTCAGAGGCAAACAAGCGCCTTACATCCGGGCCCAGCGCCGTGTCGTCACCGGCTTGCGTTATACCATTGAACCCCCTGACTACCTGACTCCCTGACTAGCTGTGCCCGCGACGTGGCGCGCACGTAGAACATACATCATTCACAAATTATTTACAATATTAGATAACTAATATTTCTGATGTTATATTTCTTTAGGCGCGTAATGAAAGAAATACCTTTCGGCACAGCCTTATAGGCGTAGATAACATTTCGAAGTGTCTATTTCTTCTGGAAATGTTTTGGAAACTTTTATAAACTCCTGGAACATTTTAAGAACCTAATGTACCTACATATGATTCTATATGTTATCCAGTATTTTAAAAAAATATCGATTAAACATTTTCTCATATTCCATGCAACGAAAAAATTTTGATTTTTTTTTTTAACTCAATTCATAACGAATTTCATATTAGGCATACTAAGATAGTTATACAATAATTCCCTTGCATACGTAGTTGTGTAATTTTTTTTAAACAAGGGTTAAGGTGTTATTAAGATGGTTAAAAATAATATCTGACAAATTTAATACTAACGAATTTTTTTTAATTTCATCCACCTTTTTTACGGTAATAGTTCGTTTCATCAAAAATTGTTTCAGCCAAAGGGTTTAGATAACGTTTAGTAGTTACAGAATAAATTATAACGGATTTGATGGTATATTTTTTAAAACAAGTAATGACTTTTTTGTATTTCTACAATTGTTATTTCCACCCCTAGGAATAATGGTTTCTAACATGAAAATTACTATCTAAAAAAGTTTTTAGCAATATTTAACAAGTTAAACAAAAATTAACATTAATTCGATAGAATAAATGGTAGGAAAGTTTTATTTATTTTCTTATTTCAAGGTTTTTCAACCCCCTGCAGTAATTGTTTGTATTATCAAAAATAGTTACAGACAAATTTTTTAGATAAAAATTATAGAATTTACAAATAATTCGAACGGATTTATAGTGTTCCTATTAAAGGAGTTGTGATATTTTTTAATGTTACCCCTCTATTTATCAACCCCTTGCAGCAATAGTTCGTCTAATCAAATAAGGTTTCATTCAAAAGTTTTATATAAAAGTTATAAGATTAATAAAAAAATTTTAACGAATTTAATGTTTTACCTACGAAGGAAGATAAGATTTTTTTTGTCATCCAACCCTTGGTTTTTCAACCCCTCGCAGCTATGGTTGTTCGTATCAAAAATTTATTCAGACAAAATATTTGGTTATTTCTCCTAGAAATTATAATATGTTAAAATATATGTGATATTTTCCATATTATGGGAGTTTGAGCGATTTTTATGTTTTAAAAAAAACATACCATATTTCTACCTTGTGATCGGATGTTGCCCATTAACGAACTCGATCGAGATTTTCCATTACTTTATTTTAAGTATCAGTTTGGAAGGGATATATATATATATATATACACACTAGATAATGCCCGGCATGCGTTGCAATGCCTCAATCAGCTTTTTTTTTTTGTAATTTTTTAAACGTATACTAAGCATCTCTCTTCATCTCTCTAATTCTCTATCTCTCTATGTATATCTCTATAACTCTCTCTATCTTTCTATTTATATCTCTATCTCTCTATATATCTTTCTAGCGGACCCGACAGACATTGTCCTGCCCAAATGTACTTTTTGTGAGATATGGATATGGCGGTAAGTATTTCTACGCTGGACATTTTGTATCTTCTCATTACACATACCCCTCCTCTTGGGCACGCCACTGCCGTTACCAAAAACCTTTCCCATGGTTACGCAGAAGGCAACAACAATGCAAAATCCCGTTGCCATGGAGGCTAATTATCAACAATGCTTAGTTTTTTTTGCTTTTAAAGCGGGTATTTTTAGTTTTTCTTAACTCAGAATCGAGATAAAATATCCAATTGTGAATCTAAACCATCCTCGAATCCCCGTGAAGTCACACACAAAATTTCATCAAAATCGCGTACAGACAGACAGAAAAAGTACTGTTTTATTATAGTAAGATAGATAGATTATTCTTACATGTTCGCATCCATGCAGTATATGAAAAATCAGCATGCATAGCCCCACACCTATAACTATACGTATCTGCTGCCCACGACTTTTTCCGCATGGAATTTTGTATTATCTTGCACCATTTAGAAATTTAAACATTATAACATAACAGTTGATACAGTTCTAGTAGTTTTCTTATGTTCACAAATGATAATTTTTCTCACCTCTATTTCAGTCTTAGCAATAAAAATATGTTACTACCTAAATTTTGAGTAAATATGTTTCTACTTTCAAATGTAATGACGGGAAGACACTTCATAAAATGTCTTTGTAAACCACATTTACTGTTTTTTCCGTCTTGAGCTAGAATGTAAAGATTGTCTGCATTACTGACCCGCGAGCAAGCTACATACATTTCAGAGAGAGAGAGAGAGAGAGAGAGAGAGAGAAAGACACCTATTGAATGTCTATCTAACTAATTTTTTTATGAGAGCATATTTTCATTAAATAAATCATGAAATCATTCAACGATAAAAGCTGTTTATTTAATTAAGCGGACGGGTTCGCTACAAGGAGAAAATTGACGCGGCGAGACCTCGTGGACATAGAGAAATGACACACACTCACTATTTGTGTGGCTATGAAACATGATTTTTTTCTGCAATTTAAATTGTAATATACAAAAAGGGTATTGAAAATTGAAACAAATATGGCGACACTATAAACTGTCAGGATCTTTATTTTTTTCTTACTCTCTACTTAGTTCCTTACAATAGCAAAACTTAATGGCTTCTAATAATTCGTTGCAATTTTTGCTTTTAAAGCGTGTTTTTTTTTTTTTAGTTTTTCTTAACTCAGAATCGAGATAAAATATCCAATTGTGAATCTAAACCATCCTCGAATCCCCGTGAACTCACACACAAAATTTCATCAAAATCGCGTACAAACAGACAGACAGAAAAAGTACTGTTTTATTATAGTAAGATAGATAGATTATTCTTACATGTTCGCATCCATGCAGTATTTGAAAAATCAGCATGCATAGCCCCACACCTATAACTATACGTATCTGCTGCCCACGACTTTTTCCGCATGGAATTTTGTATTATCTTGCACCATTTAGAAATTTAAACATTATAACATAACAGTTGATACAGTTGTAGTAGTTTTCTTATGTTCACAAATGATAATTTTTCTCACCTCTATTTCAGTCTTTGCAATAAAAATATGTTACTACCTAAATTTTGAGTAAATATGTTTCTACTTTCAAATGTAATGACGGGAAGACACTTCATAAAATGTCTTTGTAAACCACATTTACTGTTTTTTCCGTCTTGAGCTAGAATGTAAAGATTGTCTGCATTACTGACCCGCGAGCAAGCTACATACATTTCAAGAGAGAGAGAGAGAGTGAAAGACACCTATTGAATGTCTATCTGACTAATTTTTTTATTAAGCATATTTTCATTAAATAAATCATGAAATCATTCAACAATAAAAGCTGTTTATTTAATTAAGCGGACGGGTTCGCTCCAAGGAGAAAATTGACGCGGCGAAACCCCGTGGACATAGAGAAATGACACACACTCACTATTTGTGTGGCTATGAAACATGATTTTTTTCTGCAATGTAAATTGCAATATACAAAAAGGGTATTGAAAATTGAAACAAATATGGCGACACTATAAACTGTCAGGATCTTTATTTTTTTCTTACTCTCTACTTAGTTCCTTACAATAAAAAAACATAATGGCTTCTAATAATGCTTTGCAATTTTTACTTTTAAAGCGTGTTTTTTTAGTTTTTATTAACTCAGAATCGAGATAAAATATCCAATTGTGAATCTAAACCATCCTCACTATTTGTGTGGCTATGAAACATGATTTTTTTTCTGCAATTTAAATTGTAATATACAAAAAGGGTATTGAAAATTGAAACAAATATGGCGACACTATAAACTGTCAGGATCTTTATTTTTTTCTTACTCTCTACTTAGTTCCTTACAATAGCAAAACTTAATGGCTTCTTATAATGCGTTGCCGTTTTTGCTTTTAAAGCGTGTTTTTTTTTTTAGTTTTTCTTAACTCAGAATCGAGATAAAATATCCAATTGTGAATCTAAACCATCCTCGAATCCCCGTGAACTCACACACAAAATTTCATCAAAATCGGTCCAGCCGTCTAGGAGGAGTTTAGTGACATACACACGCACACAAGAAATATATATATAAAGATAAAAATATATGTGTGTGTGTGTGTGTTAATATAATCTTTTGAATTGACAGTTGTTTTGGGGTCTATGGATCATGAAAAAAACACTATAAAATATTTCCGGAAGTCGCACCACGGTAAAGGCTACAATAGGTAGTATTTCTTTGAAATCTACCTAAAATGTATTAATGTTTTTACAATGCACGCGCATCGTGCAACAATTTTCACAGGATAAAAAAAGTTACAAACAAATAAATATTATACATGTGCTATTAAATGTTATACTTTAGTGACATATTAAATACTAGTCCATTTCATTAAAAACATTTGTTTATTGTGAATATTGGTGATGGACATTGTTTATAAACTTTCTTAAGGGTACTTATATTAGAGAGTTTAAGTAATACTTCTTTAGGTGCGTTATGAAAAAAAAGAAAGCTAAGAATGAATTTTCATGGTGTGCGCCCAGCGTGCGAAAAAAATTAACGGGATGAAAAAAGGCTACATACAAAAAAAAATAGATTTGTGCTTTTAAATCATATACTTTAGTCCTGACCTGTCCAATTTGGTGTTGCACGTGCAGAAAGAAGCAACATACTTCCTCGATGCTGGCTGGAAAGATTGTGTGCGGTCTCATGTGATACACTACACAGTTTCCAGGTTCGCAGCAATCTAGCGGATGCTGAGTCAGTTGCAAATACAAATTTCTCGCAATATGCAGCCTATACAAAACCTGGTATTAGAAATTAATTTTTTAAACAATTAATAAAAACCCTGAAAAATGACTTGTTTAAGGGAGGCCGAGTGGCTAGTAATGTAACTGTTGTTGTTCATATCAGAAGCAGCCATATGTAGTCACAGTAGGTACCGCGGAGTGAAAAAGACACTCTGTATTCTTGTAAGTCATATAAGGCCGCGAGAACGGAAAGGAACGGGGGGCGCATGTCGCACACCTTGTTTACCGCGCCTATCATGTCCTGGCAATCTAGCGGAGGGGAGTTGTGGTTGTAGGGAGTGCATGTAGGGAACAACAGGGGTTCCTCGCGTGTGTTGAGGAGGGGGGGAAGGGGCGTAAATTACAGTGCATCGCCCGGATACCTCCCACCCTCTCTCACCTCCCGAGGCCATTAAAAAGGTAGGCGTTGATGTAATTGCCATGTTTCGGCAGTAACTCAGCGGCCTGATTAATTGGAACCGGCCTCCCCCCTCCACTCAACCCCCCTTGTTTGGTTCTGCTTTGTGCACCCCTTCCTCCCCTGCTCGTGTGAAGTGGACTAAATAGGACTGCCCCCTCACCCTGCTACCGGAAGGGATGTTCCCTTCTACCTCCCCTGGGGGGCGTAACAGTTCCACCCTCTTCCCCGCGGCTGGAGGGCGGAGTGGGGATTATCTGCGGCTCGCCCGGCGGTCTCCAAGAACCCGCCACCGTCCCCTGTTTCTGACGACGCGACGCGACGATGAAATTGGTAAGTTTTTCCTTGTCATTGGGTCATACATCACATTTTTACTTCTATTCATTTTAAACCATTTTTGTTTTAGTATACCTATACTTTAATATTGATTGAAATTTCTACGTGTTGGAGCACTTGTGAAAGTTTCTTAATCTACTTTACTGTCCTCAGCTAACCTAGAATACTCTCTAAAATAAAATATGGTTTGAAAATATCACCCAATTGTTCTCGATCTTAGTTTTTCAAATTATACACAAGAATTCATTTCTATCCTTTGCCCCGAATATTAAATTATATGTCTATAGTACGTGTAGTCCAGAAAAAAAAATACTTCGTTGGTTTTCGTCTATATACAAGTGAAGTAAGTGTGTAGTCTCTCTCTCTCATATATATATATATATATATATATATATATTAGTGTATGTGAGACTATAATTACACAACAGTTGAACCATGCACGGATTTGGCAAATAGGAGAGAGTCTTACAGTACCGGCCACCTTAAGTTTTTTAAAGTTATTATAATAATGTATTTAAATATCGCCTTTTAATACATTAATCTGTTATCTTAACTAGTTTTTTTAATTAAAAACTGTTTCTTGAATTAAATTATAAATCTTTTTATTTCTAAATATAAAAAGGCTTTATTTTGAAGAGTGCAAAAATTTGTTGTCCAGTACCGTCCAGCCATTATTTCAGAAGTGTTATGGTCTTAACGACTAATATTTTAATTATACTAACATTTTAATCAAAGAAACAAAGAAAAAACTTTATTTGAGTTTAATATCTCTCTAACGAAATCGGTATAGTAATCATAATATTTTTCATAAGAAAAACATCGTAACATGACAAAATTCCATAACACTAGCTCAAGGATAAGTTCACTTTCTACAAAGGTCACATTAAAAATATTGTTACGAACTAGAGCAAGGCCGGGACACGTGCAGGTGCAGAGCTGGCTGGCGACTGCTGCGTGATAAGCGCCGCGCGCGCCTGTAAGATAACAAGGATTGTCGCTTTCCCCCCTCCTTCCCACCACTCCCCGCGCGGCGCCCTGCCTTTGACACGTATCTGACACCGGACAGCTGGGAGTTGCGCGAGGCGCTAACACGTGTTTTCGAGAGATTTCTGCCGTCGGGACGGCTCGGAGTGACGCGACTGGCCCCGGCCGCTCTTGTGAGTTCTGGAATTGCGCCGGGGCCTAAATATATGCCCGAGGACGCCGGCCGGAGAGTCAGTTCAGAGTGTTCAGTCGGGAGTTCTCTCGCGGCGGAGCTGCCGGGGCGATAGTGCCGCGGGTGCAGCAGTGGCGAAGTCCTTGGACGAAGGTTCCAGGGCAGGGAGTGAGTGAGTTCAGTGGAGTCGGGAGTTTTCCCGCGGCAGAGTTTCCGGGCGATAGAGTCGCGGGCGCGGCGGAGTCCCGAGCGAAGTTTCGAGCGAGGAATCGAGCAGATCCTCGGCGAAGGGGAAGTGCGTCGGCGGCGGCGGAGTGTGGCGACGGAGTCCCGCGGCGGAGACCCACGAGGGGTGCTGCGGCGAGAGTTGCGCCAGAGGTGCGGCCCAGCGAGGTGTGTGGAACGAGCGACTGGGGAATAGACCTTTCTTTATGTGTAATTAATTATTTGCCATTTGAGAAGATTTTTGTTAGTGACATAAGTAGTGGCAGTAAATAAAACTTTGTAGTGTAATAAAATCTTTAATTGGGCTATCCTTTACGAACCCGCGGTAAATCATAACAATATAATTTACCTTCTTGATATGTGCATTCCACACGTGTCCAACCTTTACATTCGACACATTGCACCCAGTCTTCTTCAAATTATTCACGACAAATGATACAATTTTTTTTGTCTTCTGTAAGGTTTTTCCTGTTAGAATTTTCACAAAAGCCTAATTTCTTTATATGTTTTCTAGTGATCTTCTCGTCTTTCTTCCTTTCCATTTTTCCAATGGCTCCAAACTTCATTTATTTCACCTCTCATTTCATTTCTTTCAGACATTCTCTTCTCTGCTTTTATCATTTTTACTTCAGTCAATTTTTTTTCCTCCTTTATAAGGTTTTAAACTGGTGAGGGAACTTTAGATGCTCAGCCAAATCGAATGCTAATTTCATAAATTCTCTCCTACTTAGGGGCATGAATCTGTCGTCCTGATCGTGCATATATAAAGCTGTTTTTCCATCACACTATCAAAAGTCATTTTAAAATCTGCACATCTGAGGGTTTAAATTAACGGTTTCACCAGATGTAATGGCTCTCAGCTGTCTCCTAACTTAGTTTTTGAAATAGAAAACATCTCAGCTGCTTGACGTGTCATTTTGTGCGAAACATCTTATAATGCCGATCTCATATCGTCCTCTTTCCAATTTCCTTTCTTTCTTATTCAGCCATTCTCTGAAAAGAAAAAAAAAAGTTAAATGTGTTTATTCTATTGATATATTTCTTTGTCGTACTGCACGACAATTGGGTGAACTTACTGTATGACAATTGGGTGAATTGGTTGGTTGATACTGTACAACAATTGGGTGGTCGGTACTGTATGACAGCAACGTGGCAACATTAATGTGAGCTGCACATTTATCTCGAGTAACAGGGCCGCAACTAGGGGGGGGGGGGGGGGGCAAGCGGGGCATACGCCCCGGGCGCAAAGCTGTGGGGGCGCCGAAATCGCTTGCATTGTAATTCCTACTAGTGGGTTCATGCATGGAAGTTACAGTAGCACAGAAACTGTTACATGTAGGTATGGAAAATGCTTAAATAGCACTATTTTTCCGTGGGAGAGCCCCCAGACCCCCCGCTTTATTAGTGTGTTATGTGCCAAAAAGAGGGGGGGGGGGGGCATGAATCAATTCATGCCCCGGGTGCCAGAGACTCTAGTTGCTGCCCTGTCGAGTAATATCGTGAATTTAATACTATGTAATTTGACATAGTACTCAAGAGATTAAGTGGATGCTAAAAAAAGAAACAACTTATCCCAGAAAGGATATACACCTTCGTCAAAACAACTTATCACGCATGAAATGTAAACGAACACCTTCACCGGCTCACACGGTTCCCACAACTCTGAACAAAGACGGTAGTCGCCAAAAAAATATGAACTATGCAAGTAACGAACTCCTGCAAAGTACTGCTACGTAGTGTCAGAAGAGGGAACTAGAAATGGTCGGTACTGTAAGACGGTCAGTACTTTACGATCTTCCCCTATATATAACCTGTGAGCAGATCGTTTTTCATCTACATTTGGCCTGTGCATTGTTGTGTTTTAAATAGTGTTATGTTATTATAGCCTGTCACGTACACTAAAAAATAATTGTACTTGTATAAGGAAATTCTTTGGAAACTAAGTTGCAAACGATATCACTTATAAAACTGCAAGACAGTGTTTGGGAAATGAGTTTCCAAGGATTTTCCTTGTTGAAGTACGAAAACCAGTTTACAGTCACCTTTCTTATTTGACAATATTGTGAGATTTAGTACAACCGGTAAATGTAGCCTTCTGCCTCTTTTATTCCGTCACTATTGTTTGTAAACAATGTTTTGCTTAGCAATTGATATAGGTATGGGAAATGGTACAACACTGGTACTACATTTCAGTTCTAATAAATATGAGGCAAGTTCACATAACTCACTTGAACTCAGAATTCCACAGTGTTTAGTACATATATTATCAAATCTCTGATTTAAATTAATTTGATTTAGAGAAAAGCATGTTACCAAAGAATTAAAGCAAATTTTTCTTATATCTAACAAATCTTTTATTACACTTGTATTTTTCATATGTTTACATAGATTTTAACATAAAATATTTCCCGATGCAATTAAAACTTTTGGGATAAATGATAATACTAGAAAATTCTTAGAAGATTAGCATCAATTTTATGCTCCATTTGTTATGCTTATGTAGGCCTAAATTAAAGCTATTCATTCTCACAGATATAGTGGTTTTTAATTTATTTTTTTCGAGCCTACTTTTACTGTGCGTTTCACTGATTCCTTTTTCAGTGCTCTAAAAACATGGGTATGTATTTAATGGTAATGTTTTGCAGAGATGTTCTGTAACTACACGGAAATGCTGTCCGTATTGAAATGCGGAACTAAACTTAATCAAACAGGTTAATAAGCAATCTAATAGTGACTATGCGTAGATACTGCCAACGACGTTATCTAGAAACTAGTGTTGTCCATGATCGCAAAAGAAGCGGCCGACAGGGTGTTAGTGATGTGTCGAAACAATCTGTGAGAAATTTACTCAACGTCCTATTCAATCCACATGCAGAGCTTCGCAAGAACTGGCAATTTCACGTGCGACGGTACACAGACTTATGCTTAAGAATTTGAGATCGTGTGCATAAAAATTAATGTAGGTGCAACAAATGAAGCCTGGGGACCGCATTGCTCGTTAACAAAATTTGCATCAAAAATTCTGGACCACGTCGACTTTGGTGTAGCGTTCTTGAAATAATTTTTTTTTTTCCACAGACCATGTTAAGTCCATTGGCATAATGCACGCATGTGCGTATGGAGCCCATAACTACGAGATAGTCGGAAAGTGAATGTGTGGTGTGGGGTTATGCATAACGTGGTTATTGGACCCTTCTTTATTGAAGGGCAGACAGTGAGTATGGATAACTACCTGGGCATGTTGCAACTATATGCTGTACCACAAACTAAGAACATTCAGCCTAAATTCAATTCGCAACAAAATGGTGCCCATCTCGTCACTTGGGTCTGCAGCTACGGACATACCTAGATAGAAAATTTCAAGAAAGATGGATTAGCAGGAAAGGTCCCTTACAAATTGCCTCGCTCGTAACAAAGTCGCCCGTGTGAACGCAGCTCCGAGGCGCACCCTCGTGAAGCGCGCGGCTGGTCCACTATCGCCGCCTGGATGCCTGAACACGCCTGTTAGCGCACAAATTGCCTCGCTCGTGACAAAGTCGCCCGTGTGAACGCAGCTCCGAGGCGCACCCTCGTGAAGCGCGCGGCTGGTCCACTATCGCCGCCTGGATGCCTGAACACGCCTGTTAGCGCACAAATTGCCTCGCTCGTAACAAAGTCGCCCGTGTGAACGCAGCTCCGAGGCGCACCCTCGTGAAGCGCGCGGCTGGTCCACTATCGCCGCCTGGATGCCTGAACACGCCTGTTAGCGCACAAATTGCCTTGCTCGTGACAAAGTCGCCCGTGTGAACGCAGCTCCGAGGCGCACCCTCGTGAAGCGCGCTGCGGGTCCACTATCGCCGCCTGGATGCCTGAACACGCCTGTTAGCGCACAAATTGCCTCGCTCGTGACAAAGTCGCCCGTGTGAACGCAGCTCCGAGGCGCACCCTCGTGAAGCGCGCGGCTGGTCCACTATCGCCGCCTGGATGCCTGAACACGCCTGTTAGCGCACAAATTGCCTCGCTCGTAACAAAGTCGCCCGTGTGAACGCAGCTCCGAGGCGCACCCTCGTGAAGCGCGCTGCGGGTCCACTATCGCCGCCTGGATGCCTGAACACGCCTGTTAGCGCACAAATTGCCTCGCTCGTGACAAAGTCGCCCGTGTGAACGCAGCTCCGAGGCGCACCCTCGTGAAGCGCGCGGCTGGTCCACTATCGCCGCCTGGATGCCTGAACACGCCTGTTAGCGCACAAATTGCCTCGCTCGTGACAAAGTCGCCCGTGTGAACGCAGCTCCGAGGCGCACCCTCGTGAAGCGCGCGGCTGGTCCACTATCGCCGCCTGGATGCCTGAACACGCCTGTTAGCGCACAAATTGCCTCGCTCGTGACAAAGTCGCCCGTGTGAACGCAGCTCCGAGGCGCACCCTCGTGAAGCGCGCTGCTGGTCCACTATCGCCGCCTGGATGCCTGAACACGCCTGTTAGCGCACAAATTGCCTCGCTCGTGACAAAGTCGCCCGTGTGAACGCAGCTCCGAGGCGCACCCTCGTGAAGCGCGCTGCTGGTCCACTATCGCCGCCTGGATGCCTGAACACGCCTGTTAGCGCACAAATTGCCTCGCTCGTGACAAAGTCGCCCGTGTGAACGCAGCTCCGAGGCGCACCCTCGTGAAGCGCGCGGCTGGTCCACTATCGCCGCCTGGATGCCTGAACACGCCTGTTAGCGCACAAATTGCCTCGCTCGTGACAAAGTCGCCCGTGTGAACGCAGCTCCGAGGCGCACCCTCGTGAAGCGCGCGGCTGGTCCACTATCGCCGCCTGGATGCCTGAACACGCCTGTTAGCGCACAAATTGCCTCGCTCGTGACAAAGTCGCCCGTGTGAACGCAGCTCCGAGGCGCACCCTCGTGAAGCGCGCTGCTGGTCCACTATCGCCGCCTGGATGCCTGAACACGCCTGTTAGCGCACAAATTGCCTCGCTCGTGACAAAGTCGCCCGTGTGAACGCAGCTCCGAGGCGCACCCTCGTGAAGCGCGCTGCTGGTCCACTATCGCCGCCTGGATGCCTGAACACGCCTGTTAGCGCACAAATTGCCTCGCTCGTAACAAAGTCGCCCGTGTGAACGCAGCTCCGAGGCGCAACCTCGTGAAGCGCGCTGCTGGTCCACTATCGCCGCCTGGATGCCTGAACACGCCTGTTAGCGCACAAATTGCCTCGCTCGTAACAAAGTCGCCCGTGTGAACGCAGCTCCGAGGCGCACCCTCGTGAAGCGCGCGGCTGGTCCACTATCGCCGCCTGGATGCCTGAACACGCCTGTTAGCGCACAAATTGCCTCGCTCGTAACAAAGTCGCCCGTGTGAACGCAGCTCCGAGGCGCACCCTCGTGAAGCGCGCGGCTGGTCCACTATCGCCGCCTGGATGCCTGAACACGCCTGTTAGCGCACAAATTGCCTCGCTCGTGACAAAGTCGCCCGTGTGAACGCAGCTCCGAGGCGCACCCTCGTGAAGCGCGCGGCTGGTCCACTATCGCCGCCTGGATGCCTGAACACGCCTGTTAGCGCACAAATTGCCTCGCTCGTGACAAAGTCGCCCGTGTGAACGCAGCTCCGAGGCGCACCCTCGTGAAGCGCGCGGCTGGTCCACTATCGCCGCCTGGATGCCTGAACACGCCTGTTAGCGCACAAATTGTCTCACTCGTGACAAAGTCACACGTGTGAACGCAGCTCCGAGGCGCACCCTCGTGAAGCGCGCTGCTGGTCCACTATCGCCGCCTGGATGCCTGAACACGCCTGTTAGCGCACAAATTGCCTCGCTCGTGACAAAGTCGCCCGTGTGAACGCAGCTCCGAGGCGCACCCTCGTGAAGCGCGCGGCTGGTCCACTATCGCCGCCTGGATGCCTGAACACGCCTGTTAGCGCACAAATTGCCTCGCTCGTAACAAAGTCGCCCGTGTGAACGCAGCTCCGAGGCGCACCCTCGTGAAGCGCGCTGCTGGTCCACTATCGCCGCCTGGATGCCTGAACACGCCTGTTAGCGCACAAATTGCCTCGCTCGTGACAAAGTCGCCCGTGTGAACGCAGCTCCGAGGCGCACCCTCGTGAAGCGCGCGGCTGGTCCACTATCGCCGCCTGGATGCCTGAACACGCCTGTTAGCGCACAAATTGCCTCGCTCGTGACAAAGTCGCCCGTGTGAACGCAGCTCCGAGGCGCACCCTCGTGAAGCGCTGCGGGTCCACTATCGCCGCCTGGATGCCTGAACACGCCTGTTAGCGCACAAATTGCCTCGCTCGTGACAAAGTCGCCCGTGTGAACGCAGCTCCGAGGCGCACCCTCGTGAAGCGCGCGGCTGGTCCACTATCGCCGCCTGGATGCCTGAACACGCCTGTTAGCGCACAAATTGCCTCGCTCGTAACAAAGTCGCCCGTGTGAACGCAGCTCCGAGGCGCACCCTCGTGAAGCGCGCGGCTGGTCCACTATCGCCGCCTGGATGCCTGAACACGCCTGTTAGCGCACAAATTGCCTCGCTCGTGACAAAGTCGCCCGTGTGAACGCAGCTCCGAGGCGCACCCTCGTGAAGCGCGCGGCTGGTCCACTATCGCCGCCTGGATGCCTGAACACGCCTGTTAGCGCACAAATTGCCTCGCTCGTGACAAAGTCGCCCGTGTGAACGCAGCTCCGAGGCGCACCCTCGTGAAGCGCGCTGCTGGTCCACTATCGCCGCCTGGATGCCTGAACACGCCTGTTAGCGCACAAATTGCCTCGCTCGTGACAAAGTCGCCCGTGTGAACGCAGCTCCGAGGCGCACCCTCGTGAAGCGCGCGGCTGGTCCACTATCGCCGCCTGGATGCCTGAACACGCCTGTTAGCGCACAAATTGCCTCGCTCGTGACAAAGTCGCCCGTGTGAACGCAGCTCAAGGCGCACCCTCGTGAAGCGCTGCGGGTCCACTATCGCCGCCTGGATGCCTGAACGCGCCTGTTAGGGCACAAATTGCCTCGCTCGTGACAAAGTCGCCCGTGTGAACGCAGCGCCGAGGCGCACCCTCGTGAAGCGCGCGGCTGGTCCACTATCGCCGCCTGGATGCCTGAACACGCCTGTTAGCGCACAAATTGCCTCGCTCGTAACAAAGTCGCCCGTGTGAACGCAGCTCCGAGGCGCACCCTCGTGAAGCGCGCGGCTGGTCCACTATCGCCGCCTGGATGCCTGAACACGCCTGTTAGCGCACAAATTGCCTCGCTCGTGACAAAGTCGCCCGTGTGAACGCAGCTCCGAGGCGCACCCTCGTGAAGCGCGCGGCTGGTCCACTATCGCCGCCTGGATGCCTGAACACGCCTGTTAGCGCACAAATTGCCTCGCTCGTGACAAAGTCGCCCGTGTGAACGCAGCTCCGAGGCGCACCCTCGTGAAGCGCGCTGCTGGTCCACTATCGCCGCCTGGATGCCTGAACACGCCTGTTAGCGCACAAATTGCCTCGCTCGTAACAAAGTCGCCCGTGTGAACGCAGCTCCGAGGCGCACCCTCGTGAAGCGCGCGGCTGGTCCACTATCGCCGCCTGGATGCCTGAACACGCCTGTTAGCGCACAAATTGCCTCGCTCGTGACAAAGTCGCCCGTGTGAACGCAGCTCCGAGGCGCACCCTCGTGAAGCGCGCGGCTGGTCCACTATCGCCGCCTGGATGCCTGAACACGCCTGTTAGCGCACAAATTGCCTCGCTCGTGACAAAGTCGCCCGTGTGAACGCAGCTCCGAGGCGCACCCTCGTGAAGCGCGCTGCGGGTCCACTATCGCCGCCTGGATGCCTGAACACGCCTGTTAGCGCACAAATTGCCTCGCTCGTAACAAAGTCGCCCGTGTGAACGCAGCTCCGAGGCGCACCCTCGTGAAGCGCGCTGCGGGTCCACTATCGCCGCCTGGATGCCTGAACACGCCTGTTAGCGCACAAATTGCCTCGCTCGTGACAAAGTCGCCCGTGTGAACGCAGCTCCGAGGCGCACCCTCGTGAAGCGCGCGGCTGGTCCACTATCGCCGCCTGGATGCCTGAACACGCCTGTTAGCGCACAAATTGCCTCGCTCGTAACAAAGTCGCCCGTGTGAACGCAGCTCCGAGGCGCACCCTCGTGAAGCGCGCGGCTGGTCCACTATCGCCGCCTGGATGCCTGAACACGCCTGTTAGCGCACAAATTGCCTCGCTCGTGACAAAGTCGCCCGTGTGAACGCAGCTCCGAGGCGCACCCTCGTGAAGCGCGCGGCTGGTCCACTATCGCCGCCTGGATGCCTGAACACGCCTGTTAGCGCACAAATTGCCTCGCTCGTGACAAAGTCGCCCGTGTGAACGCAGCTCCGAGGCGCACCCTCGTGAAGCGCGCTGCGGGTCCACTATCGCCGCCTGGATGCCTGAACACGCCTGTTAGCGCACAAATTGCCTCGCTCGTAACAAAGTCGCCCGTGTGAACGCAGCTCCGAGGCGCACCCTCGTGAAGCGCGCTGCGGGTCCACTATCGCCGCCTGGATGCCTGAACACGCCTGTTAGCGCACAAATTGCCTCGCTCGTGACAAAGTCGCCCGTGTGAACGCAGCTCCGAGGCGCACCCTCGTGAAGCGCGCGGCTGGTCCACTATCGCCGCCTGGATGCCTGAACACGCCTGTTAGCGCACAAATTGCCTCGCTCGTAACAAAGTCGCCCGTGTGAACGCAGCTCCGAGGCGCACCCTCGTGAAGCGCGCTGCGGGTCCACTATCGCCGCCTGGATGCCTGAACACGCCTGTTAGCGCACAAATTGCCTCGCTCGTAACAAAGTCGCCCGTGTGAACGCAGCTCCGAGGCGCACCCTCGTGAAGCGCGCGGCTGGTCCACTATCGCCGCCTGGATGCCTGAACACGCCTGTTAGCGCACAAATTGCCTCGCTCGTGACAAAGTCGCCCGTGTGAACGCAGCTCCGAGGCGCACCCTCGTGAAGCGCGCGGCTGGTCCACTATCGCCGCCTGGATGCCTGAACACGCCTGTTAGCGCACAAATTGCCTCGCTCGTGACAAAGTCGCCCGTGTGAACGCAGCTCCGAGGCGCACCCTCGTGAAGCGCGCTGCTGGTCCACTATCGCCGCCTGGATGCCTGAACACGCCTGTTAGCGCACAAATTGCCTCGCTCGTGACAAAGTCGCCCGTGTGAACGCAGCTCCGAGGCGCACCCTCGTGAAGCGCGCTGCTGGTCCACTATCGCCGCCTGGATGCCTGAACACGCCTGTTAGCGCACAAATTGCCTCGCTCGTGACAAAGTCGCCCGTGTGAACGCAGCTCCGAGGCGCACCCTCGTGAAGCGCGCTGCGGGTCCACTATCGCCGCCTGGATGCCTGAACACGCCTGTTAGCGCACAAATTGCCTCGCTCGTAACAAAGTCGCCCGTGTGAACGCAGCTCCGAGGCGCACCCTCGTGAAGCGCGCTGCTGGTCCACTATCGCCGCCTGGATGCCTGAACACGCCTGTTAGCGCACAAATTGCCTCGCTCGTGACAAAGTCGCCCGTGTGAACGCAGCTCCGAGGCGCACCCTCGTGAAGCGCGCGGCTGGTCCACTATCGCCGCCTGGATGCCTGAACACGCCTGTTAGCGCACAAATTGCCTCGCTCGTGACAAAGTCGCCCGTGTGAACGCAGCTCCGAGGCGCACCCTCGTGAAGCGCGCGGCTGGTCCACTATCGCCGCCTGGATGCCTGAACACGCCTGTTAGCGCACAAATTGCCTCGCTCGTGACAAAGTCGCCCGTGTGAACGCAGCTCCGAGGCGCACCCTCGTGAAGCGCGCTGCTGGTCCACTATCGCCGCCTGGATGCCTGAACACGCCTGTTAGCGCACAAATTGCCTCGCTCGTAACAAAGTCGCCCGTGTGAACGCAGCTCCGAGGCGCACCCTCGTGAAGCGCGCGGCTGGTCCACTATCGCCGCCTGGATGCCTGAACACGCCTGTTAGCGCACAAATTGCCTCGCTCGTGACAAAGTCGCCCGTGTGAACGCAGCTCCGAGGCGCACCCTCGTGAAGCGCGCTGCTGGTCCACTATCGCCGCCTGGATGCCTGAACACGCCTGTTAGCGCACAAATTGCCTCGCTCGTGACAAAGTCGCCCGTGTGAACGCAGCTCCGAGGCGCACCCTCGTGAAGCGCGCTGCTGGTCCACTATCGCCGCCTGGATGCCTGAACACGCCTGTTAGCGCACAAATTGCCTCGCTCGTGACAAAGTCGCCCGTGTGAACGCAGCTCCGAGGCGCACCCTCGTGAAGCGCGCTGCTGGTCCACTATCGCCGCCTGGATGCCTGAACACGCCTGTTAGCGCACAAATTGCCTCGCTCGTGACAAAGTCGCCCGTGTGAACGCAGCTCCGAGGCGCACCCTCGTGAAGCGCGCTGCGGGTCCACTATCGCCGCCTGGATGCCTGAACACGCCTGTTAGCGCACAAATTGCCTTGCTCGTGACAAAGTCGCCCGTGTGAACGCAGCTCCGAGGCGCACCCTCGTGAAGCGCGCTGCGGGTCCACTATCGCCGCCTGGATGCCTGAACGCGCCTGTTAGCGAACAAATTGCCTCGCTCGTGACAAAGTCGCCCCGGGCGCCCGTACGTGTTATTAGAGGGTTTTGGGTTTTTAACACGTCCCGCGAACCTGTGTTTCCCGCTTATTACATCGAAATTTACAGTCTCTCGTTACGCTCCTACCTGATTAGGCGTTGCGCTAATTTTATATGATTTTTTTTTCGTGCCGACAAAAAGGAGAAGACATATCACGACCGTAATGACTCCGATGCTCTCGTATGCCATTAACTTTAATATGCGCGCCTGGGGATAACGACTTTACGAAACCAGCCCGCGCGGTGGCTGTCGCAGCCGATGTGATCGCCCGCCACGCAGTTGTTTGTGATGCCCGGCGGAACAGAACAACGCCATTATTCTCGCGGAAGTTACAGTGTTGTTCATAACTAATGGTAATTGTACCTTTCATTTATTGGCCGGAATGTTGTCTTTTGATTTGTTTTAAAATTAAACGTCAAATTATTTCACATCGGCTAGAATAAATTTTCACGTAATTTTTTTTCTGTGCCGAGACTAGTTTTTGAACCTGTTCAGAGGCAAAGTTTACCCATAAATTAATGTAGGATGCACCTTAACAAAAATTTTAATGTGTTTAAGCTTATGCTGCTTTCATTTTTAGCGCTTTAAATGCAAAGGAAATGCATTAATATAAACACGAATTTAGCGAGTTTTTTAGGCGTATCTCCAGTTATGAGAGCCTATTCTGCCATACTCACTGTACTAGTGATCTCATTACGTGTATTTATCAACAAATCAAAATATAATATTCTATCAAAAAAAGAGATAACTATTAAAACATTCATAATGGTGTGAATTTTCCTAGCATTAAAAATTAAATTAACTAAATGTAATTATATCCCAGTGTAGCATAAGTACACTGTTTAAAGCAACGGTAAATTTAAAGACAATTTAAAGAATAATGCAACTCGGTGAGTATTTCGTAGTTTCAGATGATTTAATGATGTATTCCGTTGTGAACAATGTGAGAACGCACGTAGAAAGAGAAGAGTGTATTTGCTGTGGTTACAACAGGTTTCTGTATGTAATGTTTACGGATATCCGTGGATGATTGGTAAACAGTGTCGTTTGTACCGCTGCTCTGGCACCAGCCGGCTCTGGTGCGCATAGAGACGGATTTACTCTACAACATAGTTTAAGAAACAGGGTAAGGAATTGGCTTCGACTGCAAGAATACAAGGATCCAAGGATCCCAAAATTGCCTCGAGTGATCTCGGGAAACCGCTGCAAACCGAGATCGCGATGGCTGGACCGGAATTATAATGCGGGTCCCTGGAATGCTGGTTCCGTGTCTTACCACTGCGCCACCTCGCTCTGCTTTATGATGTGTAAAATTCATAGCTCTCGGTATACGGCATTTGATAGGAGTGATTTCGTGAATATGAAACGGAAATGCGTAACCACGATGCTGCGTCTGCGTGGAAGTCTCAGAAATATTGCGGACCCATGAGATTCATTCGATGTAATATGTATAATTTTTATACTTTTATAAAAATCATAGTCATACATCAAAGTACCAACCACGCTCGATGGTGCTTAACTTTGATAATAGTTCAGACTAATGCATACACCTTTACCCGCTAGGTCACCATGAAATCAAGAAATACAATAGTATTATGAACGTATGAATAAAATAATATCTCGAAAAAAATTGAATTTCGTCTAGTCATTTAACTTTATTTTTGATTTATTTATGCCACCCTGCCTACAACATCGCATGAACTGCATCGTAACTGTTCCGAAACTACTGTAGCGCATCAAATGCATCGACTTCAAGAAAACTTGTAGGAAATAAGAAAAATAGCCTAACCTAATATGGGTTGGGTTTTTAAGTTTTAAGAAGGTGATATATGTTTACCTTTTTTTCTCTAAAATTGATATTTTTCGTGTATTTAACACACTCGCCATTATTTGTTAAGAATTCTACGTTAAATTTCGTCTATGAGTTTCGTATTACATGTTTATTTTCAACATGAGAACACATTAGTCTCCTCGTTACCATGGTTAGAAGTTTACGCATCACTTGCAAGTACTGAAAGATTCGCTTTTTTTATTAGTGATTCGGTGATAACTGCTCAGATACGATAACATTCTGTTAAAATGGTTGAGCTCTAGTTTTCAAACATTGTAACTAATTACGAACAAATTACTGGCATATCGCTTAAGCTGCTAATATATATATATATATAAATTTAAAGTGTATCTTTGCGTTCATACATACAAACATTTTGACATACAAACCGTCAACTTGTATCACGTGAGCGTGCCACTATGTATATACTTTCCACTTGTACATTTTTTTTTTAATGGAAGGCAACCGTTTGTGACAAGTGTTCACTGGATACCGTAGGGGCATCCCTGTGTCATGTTTCCCGTTCCGAAACCACTGCATGCCAATTGCTGAGGGTGTTTCTTACTGACTAAACACCATGGTCAGACCCTTCCCCAACATTTCTTATCTGGGTTGTCCCGAGTTTCTGTCTATTACAATCGTCGGCTGGGTGCACAACCCAATTATAGAGATTTTAGTTTGTGTAGGCTTGTCTCCCGAACCACAGATAGTGCGAGAGCTTCTCAACCTACTAGGTGGCTCTCGATGCGAGGTTTCACCGTGGTCAATAATCATGTCGAACACGACTCTTCCGTTCGGAAAAAAGAAATTACGAAAATCGTTCTCGTCAAGCTCTGCAGCCATTTTTCGGACCACAATTTCCGTTATTTTTATAACGCTTCTCGTCGCTAAGAAGCGAGCCACCAACAGCACGGAGGTATAATGATAAGTCTTCTCTAGAGTTCTGTTGTTTTGAAGTACACGAGAGATTGTTAGCAAAACCTTGGTACCAATTTCGTAACATAAGAAAAGCGGGAAAAACTTTCATATGCTTAGAGAAATATAATTCAAAGTGTAAATAAAGTAAACAAACTGGCTATAAGTGATAACTCTAAGCATATGAAAGTTGCTGGGTTTTTGAAATGGGTTTTAACTACATAAGGTATATATAAAAATCAACTGTGTTACGATTGCAGACGTCACAAATACATAGGTGCAAGTATTTTCGTGTTCACTGACAGGTCTTGGACGACATTGGACAGAGATAAACAAGGAGCAGAACTGTTAAACCAGTCGTGTGTAAATGGGAAGTCTCTGACATTGGTATCGGACAATGAGTGCACTAAGGTGGTATCAATATGTGTAGCATGGTTGCGAAGTGATCGTGTCTGCAGTAAGTGTCAGGATTTCTTGGTAGTCTCAGGAGCGCGTGACGAAGGTGCGACCGGCCACGGGGTCGCTCAGTGTGCGACCCGCCTGCGCAAACAACTTTGGCCGCGGGGCGCAGTATTGCGAGGGGGTGCCGGGCCGACTTCTTGAGACAACAACCAGAGAAGCTTCAGGGGAGGAATAAAAGCTCGGGGGAGGAAGGGTAGTTCCGGAGATGAAGGCGAACTCCTCTTCAGTAAAGGCGTTGACCAATCATATCGAGACGTGCGCCTGAAACCGCAAGAACCACGGCGGAATACTAGTCACTCACCGTTGCATTCCCGCGAGCTTGTACTCTCTGCGGTGTCCCATTTTTTTGAAACAAGATATTTTTACGATATTTTTATTCATCTTCATACTAAATTATGGCCCCATCACCAATAGTATTTGTAAGCTTATTCATTCAAAATTTACTTTTTTCGTTACAAATATGATTTTCGAAACGCTATTCTATGAAAACATGCAAATTAGGGGAATAAATTTTGGAATTATCAGGCATTCAATAGAAACACGCCCTTAGGATACAATGCATAATTCATGGTATTTTCACAGAGTTTTCGCTAGACTTCGCTCAGAATAGTTGGATCTGGAATAGATTTATAAATTGACTCCCTTCGAAATATTTTAAACTAGGAAGCAGCTAGAATTTCACCAAATCTATAAAATATGTTAATTAAAAAAACTGCTTGCATAAGTTGGTTTCCACTTAAACAATTAGGTATGTATATTTTAAAAAGCGTCTCAAGTTCAGTTTGCAGTACAAAATAGAACACACGCACTGTTGGCAGACTTATGCTGTTACACGACATAATTAATGGACGCATTTATATTCACTTTAATTAAATTTATTATGCTATCTTAGTTTGTATTAAATTTTAATCTGTATGTTGGTTGTATGTATGAATGTTGGTATGTATGAAGTCGATAAACTCCGACACCATTTGACCGAAAGCCATGAAAGTTGGCATATAGAAGTGTTTTTTTCATGTAGAAGGTTTAATGCTATCCATTTTTGTACCTCGCCTCTAGATGGCGCTGCAGCACATCAACTTCTAAACCGTTCAACCAATCGCCATGGGTAAACAGAATATCATAGGCATACAAACAGCAATTGTGTGTCATTTCTCTGTGTCCACCACACTATCATACTTATAGCGCTATCCATTTTGCTTTAACTCGCGGACAATATATCACCTTGTGTTCAGTCCGGGCAACGCCGGTTTCTGCAGCTAGTATCTTATAAGATTACGGATTTGTTGAATTTTTTGAGCATATTTGTGCAATAAATATTTCTATTGACAACATCTGAAAATTTATTTCATAGTAATGACTAGTAATATAAATGCATTACAGTAGTATGTATTGGCTTGTCCGAGCACTGGGGCGTGGTGCCGATGTCCGCCATCTCTGATTGTGACGTCATGGCGTCATCTTGACTCAAAATTCCTCTAAAATGACTTAGAATTCCTAGAAATTCCACTTTTTCCCCTTTTTTTTCTTTTAAATTTCCCTTTTTTATTGCAGAAAAATTCAAATATTTGAAATGTCCCAATTGAGGCTTAGTTCCCCATGGGCAAGTCTCCAATAAGCCTCTGGAGGGGAGCATTGACCTTGACCTTAATCTCGGCCGTCACAGTTGCACTTTCCGTTACACCCGCCATCTTGGATTCTAGAACGTTACACTTTACGTTACTGTCGCCATATTGTATGTGTATGACGTCAACGTTGCACTTTTCGTTATGACCGCCATCTTGGATTCCAGAACGTTGTAGTTTGTATTAGGGGTCGTCCATTAATCACGTGATGTTTTTTTAGCAAATTTTTAACCCCTCTCCCCCCTAGTGATTTGTGGTGAGGTTTTAGACTTACCCCCCACCCCATTAAATCACGTGTGTTTTTTTGTTACAAAATACTTTTAAAAAATTCAGAATTATATATTTAAATATAGATATAATCTAATTTAATTCTGGAAAATTAAGCACAGCATGTATTTGGCGCCAAAATCACAGTCTTACTGGCGACTGGCAAGCCGAGCCGGGTGGTTCATGTTGCGGCGGGCGGGGATGTTGTTGCCTGGCTACGGCGAGTCAAGGTCACGCGTCGCTTTTCGGTTTAGTAGAATCGCGCGAAAAATTAAATACACGTGATATATCTCTACACCCCTCCTCTCCCCCTTGTGATATTTCGTGATTTTTCCCGAACCCTCCCACTCCCCTTTCGAGCCTCACGTGATTAATGGACGATCCCTTATGGTCGCCGTTTTGGAAATCCGTATTTTTTTATTCTAGAAATTTGAGAAAAATTTTAAAATTCATTTCAAAATTTACTTAATACAATTTTATTTTAAAAACGCACTTAAGTCATGATGTCCTCATTTCGAAACCGGCGAGGCAAAAAAGATATCCGAGTTAGTTAACTAGAGTTTTATTTCTGAGCTACTCTTTACACTGTTAATTAAATTACAATACTTAAAATGTCTGTCCATTAATAAATCAGTCATTTCAATCACAGTTTAGTATTCCCACGGGAGCTTGACTACATTGACTCTCTCTACTTTTCGTCTCTTACCGCACCCTTCTATTCCAACAAGGGCTAAACCATAAACCACAGAGGGCTGGAAACTAGTTAACCCATAGTAGAAAACAAAACCACCATTGGCTTACCCTTAAACTATGGAGGGCAGACAACAAGAGCACAGAAAGTAGGTAACTAAACCACAGAGGGCTAACACCTAAATTCAGGAGGGCTTTATCTAAACCGATAGACAACAAAACTACCGTTGGCTTACCCATAAACCACAGAGGGTTCATATCTATAGCACCAGGAGTATAGAACTAAGTCACCGAAAGCTAACACATAAACTATGTAAGTCTGATAACTAGATCACCGAAAGTAGAGCTAATAAACCACCTAAGGCTAACATAAACCCCATATGGCTCATAACTAGACCACTGTGGCCCAATCAGTAAGACAATAATTTTTTTTTTCATTTTTTAAGGTGGGATTAAGCCTCGCTATCTTGCAATTTCTTATATATTTGATACCACTTGCAATAAAGCTTTCGTGCTAAAAAAAACTTTAGGTCGGCGTGGCATAGAACTTAGCTTTGGCTACTTATCAAAGTCAACCCTTGTGAACTGGTGTGATTATCCTGACAGCTGTAGTCAAGTCACCCGCGTGAAAAAAAAAAAAGTTACTTCCTCGCAGCGGTAACAGGCTATAGCCTGTAGCAAATATGTGGCTGTAACTAGGTATAGTAGGTCTGGGAGATATGAGTTATTACTTGACATGTCAAAAATTGGGATAAATAGCTAGAAATTAGAATAATAGTGGAACAGTAGATAAAATCCAAGATGGCGGGGCCTAATTCCCCGTTAGCTAAGCCGGGGAAACGGCCGGGTCGGTCTCCAACCCCTGCGTGCGGGCGGGCGAGCTGTGCACCCCTGGCGGTCCCTGCGAAAGGCGCCCGGGCAGGGAAGAGACATTGTTTTGGCTGCGTGACCTTGAGGTCCTTCCTGCGATCACTCGACTCCCTCGCCGGCCCGGCGGTCGTCCTGCTCGGTCCTGCGAGACCTCGTGTCGCAGGACACGCCGGAGGACACCGAGGGCTCGCTGTGTCGCTGTGTCTGCGCGACTCGTCCCGAGCAGTCCGCAAGACCAGCACGAGTGGCGCCCAACTGCCACGTTCACTTGTGTACTAACACCTTTGGCGACACTGGCAGAAATATACCCATACTATGCCATGCGCAAAGTTTTTAAGGCCCCTGCCCACCGGGGCGCACACACGGTCTGCAGAGCTTCAGGGAAAACAACGCGTATCTAAAACTGCTCAAGATATATGAGTGAGGTCTGTTTACGAAAAGCATTTCAGAATTGGCTGCGGACATCACGGTGAATACTACAGGAACCACGTGCAGTGAGGTGTTATAAAGCGTGTGTGACCTTTACACATAGTATAAATATGTTTCTTTGACACCTACCCATGCCTAATGTTCAGAAACTAAAAACGATCATTCTTTTTAACGCATATCTGAAATAAAGCAACTATTACGGGCAGTGGTTTTTTTTTCTAGAAAATATCTAAACGCTCATTAGACAGCAATAATGTATTCTCACGCATGCAGTTTCTACCTTGCAAGTGGCGTGCGTCTGCAAGAAAAGCCATAGCGTTAATTTGCCGGGCCATTTAGAATACGTTTGCTTCCAAACAATGTTGCTTTGATTTGTGTGTCTGAAAGGAACAATACACAGACAATGCTACAGTGTTTTAACTCACAACTAGTTTGGAAATATTTTTGCGAAAAATACATGCGATGGTTGTGTTTTTTTTAATTTTTTTATAAAAGGAAGGGGGGGGGGGGGCTAGTGAGGAAAGGAAATAAAATAGATCTGAAGTTAGCACATTTATAACTAATCCTCACAAACTTTGTTTAACTTTTCAAAATTAAATAATGTTCTTTTATATTGTTAGTTATTGTATGGCATCCTCCCCTTCTAAATTTCCATTTTAAGCTTGATAACGCCCTTGGAAAATACTTTGCTTTATTTGCTGCCAACTTGACAGGGTGTCTAGCTGGCTGTGTTATGCGTGTTGTGTATTTAGTTGTTACTGGCAGCGACAAAGAAACTGTACTTTAATGGATTAAAATAAAAATAAGAATATGAGCTTGTCTTTCAGTACTCGTCAGAGATATGTAACATCTCATCTCGGTAATGAGCAAACTCATTTGTTCTCGTATTGCAAATACACTTATAATACCAAACTTGGACACGAAATTTAACGTAAATTTCTTTAAAATAATGCCGGGCGTGATAAAATACGCAAATAGTGTTTTTAACTACATTTTAAGACGAGAATCACACGTAGTTTCCGCACCCGCCGCTAGAATTCGTTGCCGGAGAAGCTGCGTCGACTATAGAAACAGACGATTTGCAGAGCGAAAGGTTAAACTGTGTTTTGAAACGACTCCGATAAAAGCGAAAAAGACTTGAAAAAAATACTAAACACTGACTTTGGACCTGATTTTCGGCAATGAATTTTCTTAAAATACTGCTCATATCGTTAAAATTCATTAAATAGTTAATATATAAAGTAAATTCGCTCATAACTGATTCACTGACTGACTCTGTAACACTGATTGAATTCTGTTTTCACGCGCTTACAGTGTAAAATTTCCATTGCTCTTTGCTGACCTGTTCCTCCTAGCATTGCTTGTCGAGTCCGTGGAGCAAAGAAAATATGCGTGGTGGCATAGTGCAATATTTTGACGAGGCCGATATTTTCAGCATTTATCAGTGATAAGTAGCGAGCCGTAGGAACGTTTGCCACGTTTTGGCTGCTTATGTCCATTTAATATAATTCAGGTTGTTGGCCTCCACTTGCAAATATATCTACCGAATCTACCAACCACTATTGTGTCAATTTTCCAGCGCTAATATGATTAAATTGATCGCGAATAGATGCTAAGGCACATTTTAATTGCAGCATGTTAATGTTGTTGCGAACTATATTAAATTGAGCACCTCCATACGAATTGCACTGCCAATATGGTTGCCATCCTGGTGTATATTGAATTGAATCCATAGCAAGGAAGATTATTGAATGACCAGAGACAAAACTCAATGTGGTTTTTCAAGAGGATCTTTATTAAAAACAATGTTTTGTTAAATATATTTTTTTCATAATTATATATAGCAAAATATATCAGAAATAATTTACATGTGCACAATATTAAAATATATTGAATTTTTAATAAATATTTCATGTATATTAAAGTAAAGTTTTTGTTGTATTCATAATTTTTCAACGGGCGCCTCAGTGCTTTACAACTAACTAAAACTACGGAGTTTTCTTGGGTATTGTGAACTTTGGTTCGCGACATCCGTCACAGATGGCAGCACCGTGGTTGCACATTTCCGTTAAATGCGACTTCCGTTTAATTCACGGAATTACTCCTACCAAATGCGGGAAGCTAAGATGTTACACATGGACATGTAACTTAGGTGTGTGTAAGATGTTGGCGTGGGGTGGTTGGGGCCGCCCTCATAACAAGAACCCACACCGGTTTATGCGGCGTCCCGCGGGCCTGTTCGCAGTCCCGCGGGCCTGTTCGGGGTCCCGCGCGCCTGTTCGCGGTCCCGCGCGCCTGTTCGCGGTCCCGCGCGCCTGTTCGCGGTCCCGCGCGCCTGTTCGCGGTCCCGCGCGCCTGTTCGCGGTCCCGCGCGCCTGTTCGCGGTCCCGCGCGCCTGTTCGGGGTCCCGCGCGCCTGTTCGCGGTCCCGCGCGCCTGTTCGGGGTCCCGCGCGCCTGTTCGCGGTCCCGCGCGCCTGTTCGCGGTCCCGCGCGCCTGTTCGCGGTCCCGCGCGCCTGTTCGCGGTCCCGCGCGCCTGTTCGCGGTCCCGCGCGCCTGTTCGGGGTCCCGCGCGCACACCCTGACGGGATTCTCGTGGTCATGTGGCCATGCGCCACGATGAAGCCATAATGGCGCGCTATAGTTTCTACCGTTATTTTATTTGAACGAAAATAATCACTGAATACTAAATCACTGAACACTTGTTTGTTACGGGTAATGCTCTAAGAAAAAGTAAACTTAGGTTTACCCAGTTTGACTTAGCGTTATCTAAGTTTGTTGGGTAAATTTCGAATAATAACCTAAAATAAATTTGAATTCGGTGATTACCCGTGTAAATTTAGGTCTATCCAACGCTTATTGGGTAATGTTAGAAAAAAATACCAAATGATTATTTCTTCAGTTTCGTTGATACCTTAACTAACTTACCTTACCTAACCTAACGTGCTCAAAAATGACGCAACTCCTAACATTGCTCAACCAGCGTTGGTAGACTTAGGTGTACACGGATAATCGCCAGATTTGTATTTATTTGAGTGATTATTGATAGATATTTTTGAGGAAAACGAATAAAATCCATCTGAGATGTTTCATTCATACTATTGTTACTGATTGAAGGAAATTATATTTGTTTTATCATGTAAGATAAAAAAGGGTGGGGATTTGTGATTTTTAAACTATAGTGACATAAATTATGAAATACCTATACTGCAGCTCAATATGACAACTTTTGAAGTAATTTTTGAAATATTATTTATGTTTTGGTGCGGCGTGGTTTAAACGCACGCCTTAAAATTTTGCGGGTTCAACGAACTGTCAGACTTAAGGTGTTTTTTTTTTAATCAGCCTTGTTTATTGGCAACTGTGCTTTCGAAAGTCTATTTCTACTCTTGACTCTTTGAATGTGATTCGTCTGATAATTTTCTATTGGCTAGCGTATCTTGTGGGGTGTCAAGAAAACTACAAACAAATTGTAGAAGTGACAGTTGTTTGAATTTTCTGATATTCTGACCGATTTACAGGAACAAATAATACAATCATAAGCCTTTCACTGTATCACGGTATTTTTCAAAAAGTCAAGTACATATTTATTACTAGAATGTTGGCCTTACCTTATTGCGTTGAGGCCACTCACTAGAAAATACTTTTTTTTCTAGATTTCTGCATCTGAGTAACGCACACAAAACATTTTCTACGATCTCGTTTATGAAATATTTTACTCATACAAACTGGAACAAAAAAAAATACAAAAGCTTCAGCATGGAAAACTTCTTAAATGTGAATAATCCAATTAGGATGGGTTGTGGAATGGTCCGCTGATAGTCATTTTGGTCGAAATTCATAAAATAGAACTGAAATTTAACTAAAACAAGAATTTTATATTTTATCTCAAATTCCGCTTAGAAAACAATGCATCCTAAAGTCTCCGGAGAAGCTGGAATGCACTACAGGCATAAGGGAGAGGGATAAATAAAACCGAAGGATGCCACAGGTTTAAGGCCTTGACTATTTTTTTTTCAAAAGTATATTTCGTAAAGTTGATTATATAATTCAATGGAATGCCTGAATAATATAATGACTAGCTGCTACAGTTAATCCCATGTACCTAGCCATTGGCATTTGGTAATTAATTTTTTTGAATGACTGCAGCAGTAATAATTCTGCGTTAATTTTCTATACAATTTAAAGTGATCTGAGGCCGTAACGAGTCAAATTTCCAGCATTAAAGCTTTTAAAAAATGTGTTCACGGCGCGGGGAGTCGTGGAAGCAACATGGCGTCTGTTCGTGCGAGTGCCGCGGTGCGGCGCGGTGCGCGCTAGGGCTGCGCAGGGGCGCGCTAGGGCTGCGCAGGGGCGGATGCGGCCGGGACTCGCGCGGAAACAAAGGGCCTAGCGCGGCCCGGAGCAGGGTGGGGGGGCAGACAGGGCGGGCCGGGCCGCGCGGGGGTAATGGGAGGCGGTGTCGGGTTACCCAAGAGCAAACTCCGCAACAGCCCGGGAGGAGGGGTGGTGTACAGTCCGCCTCAGCTTCCGCCGGTCCTCGCACGCGGTGGTCTACCTCCGCGGTAGCCTGTCTCTAGCCGAAGTACCCGGGCCGAGCACTTCATGATCCAAGGAACACCACTGCTGAGTTCCAAGTCTGTAGGACATAACTATTGAAAAAAAAAAAAAAAAAACGGGATATTTCTATTTTAAAGTCCTATTGATTGCACAATCTCAGGGCATCATCAGCAAAATTGGGACGCTAGTCTTCAGCTTCATTTCGTGGGAAGGCAGGTAACCCCATAGACAAGACGTAACGGACGCACCAAACGATGGCGCGTTACAAATTCAAGGCAACGCCATCTAATGAAGAAGTTTTCAACTAAACTGTTATTTGGGTTTTTTTTTATTTCGCTAGCATCCGCGAGCTTTCAATGGGTTTCGCAAAGGAGAAGGATAGGAAGTTTCCAGTCCTTACTATATGGCCGTGTGGCGGACATAGAGAAAGGATACAAACTCACTGTTGTGTGTGGCTGTGACCTACCTCCTAATGATTTTCTATTACAAAGCTCCCTTAGGGATGGAATTTCATAATTGCTTGTAGTCTAAGTAACTCTCCGGACCAGAAAATATCTATATGCAAAAAAAAATCATGTCGATCAGTTGCTCAGTTGCTGCGTAAAAGAAGGCCAAACAAACAAACACACTTTCTCATTTATAATATTAGTAGTGATACAGAGAGCAGTGGCGCTAATCTTTGATTTGGAATAGGATTTGGGGGGGGGGGGGGGGGGTGCGGTCCGAGGATTTGGCGCGTGGGTTTTAAACGACGCAAGTTATTCTGGATAGGGTGCTTGTATGTTTTATACTGCCCATATGATAAGCCGAAAACTTCAAAATAAAACATACAAAAAGTTTCCCATGAAACATATTTTTGATGTTTAAGTTTATCAATCCCGTTTCACAGTTATGATTTGCAAGCGCAAGCGGGTCCTATCAGCGAGAGCCTTCTTAATTCCAGGGGGGCGGACCTGGAGGGGGTGACGCCCCCTGCCCCCTCGGAAGCTACGCCCATACAATGCATCACAGCTGATCTCAGCGTGTTTGGATTGGTCTTTTGACGGCCATCCTTTTCAAAATTCAATTTATATGTATAGCTTGTGTTACATATTCACTAACTGATATTTCATTAGGACAATAGGTTTTATATTTAAATTCATTTTCATTTATAAAAACCACTTAAAAATGGATTACGAGGTCTCCGTATTAAGTGTAATGAACTACAAACATGTATTATTGTGTTCTGCGCACGGGTTAAACACATGCCCTTATGTTTTGTCAGCAGAACGGGTTAGTAGAGCTGATGTAAGCATTGCCACGTGCGTTCGTTTACGTACCTTACTCACAATAGCGAGTCATTGTTCAAAATTTATAGATAAAGTAAAACAGTGTTTTGACACAGAACCTATTTACATGCCTTAACAGTGAATTAAAGACGCTCACTGAAATGAAACTTTAACTTATAGATTTCTAAGAAGTTTTGTAACCACTGCCAACTGCGTCCGGCTGTGTGGAGCCACCCGTCATGCTGAAAGATGTCACAGCCGCTGACTTGTGTGACTTAAATCTTGGCAGTCATCATGGATCCGCATCTAGAATGATAAAAATAAATTTAATTCTGACATTTAAATTTTGAAAATTTTATAGGCCGCTGTTTTGAATGCAATCTGGGATTTTTTAAATGTTTATTATTACTTTACTAATATTATTAAATTTATAAAGAATTAAAAAAATAAAACCTGGTTTACATCTTTGACTTCGGAGAACTTTGTGCGAACCCAACGAATTAATAACTTATTTAATATAAAATAACAAAAAATCTAATTAATATTTTAACAGAACTTACATTTAATACTTCCAAATTTGTTACAATCGAATGAATGCATTTGTAAATAAATAACAACACATCCTTCCTTTACTATGACCACGAGCGGACTAAGTTCCCACCATATTATCAAGACATGTAAACACATATGTACTAACTATCGTAGTCGTGACATGATGGCCATACTGCCGTATATTTCGTCTCGTGAATTACGCTAGTGTTCACTTATCCGCTATAGCGCGCTGGTGTCAGTCACCAGATCAACGGACACCTTACCGACCGCCATGTTGTCGGCTATCTGGTCACCATATTGAAAATATAAAAAATAAATCAATCGAAAATTCGGAACAAAATAAAAATTTAAATAATTTAGTGAAACTAGAAATCAATTTTCCGGAATACTTTTCTGCTCGTGTAAATATTAAGAATTAAAATACTTAAAAAAAATTCCAACAAATTTGTAAATCACTTAGTAGAGTCTCGTTAATCCGGACCCCGCTAGTCCGGACGTCCGGTTAGTCCGGACGGATCTAAAAAAAATGAAGAAAAAGAATGTTGTGACAAAAGAAAATAAGAAAATACATTTCTAAGAGAAAGTCCTCTTGCCCTCAGTTGCCGGGAGTCTTACCGCTAGTTTTCTGCTCATCGTCTGTTTTCCAAGAAGTGACTCACTCTATATCTGCGAGTTGTTTTATTTTGTTCCCTTCAGTCGATGGTTACTCGTGCTGGTGATAGGTGCCCGTGACAGTTATTTTTATTCAGTGCGAGTGTTGTATTGTGTGCACTTATTAAGAGCAACGTAATGGCTACTAAACGTAAGAAAGTGACTGTAACAATGGAGCAAAAACACCAAGTCTTATTTCGTATTGATGCGGGTGAATCATTAACTAGAATCGCGCAAGATTTAGGAGCGGGAAAACAAACTGTTTCTAATTGGAAAAAAAATCGGGAAGAAATTGAAGATTTTTGTGCCAAAATGGTGAGTAAGGACAGTCTGGGTAAAAGAAGCACGTTAAAAAAAATGAAACTTTAGACGAGGCTTTGTACATTTGGTTTTGCCAACAACGTGAACAAGGCGTTCCGCTGTCGGGCGTAACATTACAAGCGTTCGCGCTCAAACTCAACGAAAAATTAAATGTAAATTAATTTTAAATTTAATGTATTGTGTTATTCATAAGTTACATATATGTACTTAGTTTTTTAAGTACTTTATAATAAAACACAGTTGATTTTTAAGCATAAAGATTTTTTCTTTAGCCTATAACACTTGTTTTTGATACATTTTAAAGTTGATTACGGTTAATCCGGACTTTTGGTGATCCGGACAGGGTCCAGTCCGGACAAGTCCGGATTAGCGAGACTCTACTGTATTTATTAAAAATGCATTGTTATTTGATTAATAACAGTCATTAGTTCGATACTGGCCTTGCGCAAAATGTAATTTAGGCTTTAGAAGCGGAATGTTTGCAAAAAGGTTAAACGGAATGTTGTCTCACAACACCATTTTCGGATTGTTCCCGTGTAGATATGCACAAGGAGCTTTGTATTTGAGTGTTGCTTTAGCACAAGCTACTGCAAAATCAAATGTTGACAGTGCAATACAATGCAAAACCTGTAACTTGTTGGATCTGTGTTAACTATTTTTTCTTCAGAAATATATACAAAATATAAACTTGTTTTATTGATATATATATATATATAAATCATTGATTATCGTGTTCATTGTTTACTGGGTCCTGCTTATTAGCAACCATTTTTTGTACTGTACATGAAACATTTTCAAGAAACCAGTATCCAACATTTCCTACCTACCTACCCTCTTACAAAATCCCTCACGTATTTTTGTATTTAGTTGAAATGCTGACGAAAGTTTGTACTATGAACTACATTTCATACGGCGTTGGATACCATTTCTCTTGTTCGTTTATATTTTCATCTAACGTTCTTACATTAGTGGACATTTTACAATTTGACTGCAACAAAAACAACCAAAAAAATAAGATAAGGCGTGTTTTTTGATTTATGCTTTGTCACCAACATAAATCACTATTTTCTGGAATATTGTGTTGTGCAAACATTCAAGCCGAAGCTCACACTGATTTGAAACAATAATAGTGACGAGTTTTAATTATGATAAATTTAAAGATACTTTTAATTCGTTTGGTAAAAAAATGTACCAAGGCGTAAATATGAATCACGCTTAGGCTACTTAGTTAAGTATTTATGCACATTATTAAAAGTTCGTAATAAATTCAAAACAGTTTTAAAAAAAAATAGTCAGCGAATGATCGTAGTTCACGTTAAAATGTTTAAGTTTTGTTTCTATTTTTAGTAACATCCATACTAAAAAATCAAGTTTTGACTTCGATAGCTACGCATGAAATTACAACACAATCCATTTGAAAAATTATTTTCGACTTTTAATTAGGGACGTGTTCATTTCACGATATCATTTGGAAGGAGAGGCTGAAATGCATACTGTTATACACTCTGATTATTAGAAATGATGGTTTATCGCGGCAGTGGCATAGCAGGCGGGTGGCAGGGATGGCCTCCGCCAGTGGCGCCGGTGGGGGGGGGGGGGGGGCGACGGTTTCGCGGTTACTGACGCTCTCCCCCCCCCCCCTGTTTTAATCCAAGAGGGGGCGCCATTTTCAAGTCTGGCGAGGGGCGCCAGTCACCTAGCTACGCCACTGAAATCGCGGAAAATGTGTTTTGCGTTAAGATAGTCAGCAATCAAGTGTAACATAATCTTACTATTACGGTTATGGAAGAGGTATTATTAATATTATTGTAAAGGTGCCCCGCCTCTTCAGGGGTGTGTGTGTGTTCGTGAAGCGGGATAATACGTGTGTCGCTCGCTGGTGCTTCTAGTGCGTTACCGCCTCTAAGCGCAAGGCTCTCAACAATAGCGTCCATAGGACAACCGTGAAATGTGAGCGGTGACCTAACCTTATAGGGCATATAAATGAAGGTAAAGGTGTAATGCAAGTCCCTTAAGTGCTTTCAAGAATCTGTACCGGTTGTTTTACCCCTAAATTTATCCTGAAAACACGCCTATCAGCTATTTTAGCTCTTCTAAAAATACAGTTTGAAAACTTAATCCTTGACTTAAACTTAAAACTTTTCGGCCCTCAACGAATTCTTAAATGCTTTTCGTAAACAAACCCTACTTGTAGGTCTAGAGTAGTTTTGATTTGTGTTATTTTTCCTGAAGCTCTGAGCACCGCGCGTGTGCCCGGGTGTGCGGGGGCCTTAAGGTGGTTGGTTTATTTTAGGAACATTCTGTATTGCAGATTGCGTCCCCCTCCCCCCTCCCCCCCAATTGGCTGAGTTGAGCGCGGAACGAGCGTCTATCGCCGACAAGAGTCAGTGCCAGTAAAGGCCCTGTCACACTGCACTGTCAAATTATCGCTTCCAACACCTTCCAGTATGTTATGTTAAATAAAGTTGGTGGGTTATGACGTCACCGAAACATCACTAGCGCAGCCATGTTTGTTTGACAAGTTGGATTAGTTGAGTTTCCATCAAATATTTTTTCATTAGGACAGGTTCTAAAACATGTCGGATATTGGGTGCATTCGGCCAATCTAAATAGTGCCTAGCGAAAACGGAAATGACATCCGTTTTGGTCTCATCGATTCTTTAAACTGGCGAAGAGCATAGGTGTGATTAAAAAGTTTATAAAAGTTAAATTACTAAAATAATATTAATATGAATGTCGTACGAAAACATTTTATGTGTGATGAGATTATGTTTCCATAAATATGAAGTAATCACTGAACATTTATTTTTTTATGTAATTAAAATTATTGTGAGTTAAATTTATACTTGTAAAAAAATTTAAATTTCACAATTAGCAAATACATTATGTCCATAAAAGAATGTCCAAGTTATAAAATTTAATAGTATATATCAACTGTAAGCGTTGTAGTGATGGTTCAAGGTCACGATTTAAGAGAACTCAAAACAGTTTTAGATAAGCTCGTGCTTACTGATTGTTTTCTCGCTTGCAGGGGGAAAGAATTGCTCTTTCCCCAATTATTAGAGGGCGAACCTGAAAACTCTTTTTTTTTGGCAACAGGATTGAGTCCCTCCCCATTGGAATTTCTTTGTATGAGAGTGGTCGAAAGTCGAAGTCCCTGACCGTTTGATTGGCCGTTTTGGTCGAGACGATATAGCTCTTTTTCGCTGGCCTCTACTTTTACCTGACATGACGCCATGCGATTTTTTCCTTCAGGGCTTTATAAAAAGATCGTGTCTACGTTGCGCCGTTACCTAATGATGTGACAGAGTTGAGACACATAATTGAAGAGGCTGTTGCTTCCGTAACTTCGGACGTGTTAACCAAAGTGTGGGTAAGAATTGAACTTGAGGATGGATGTGCAGTTAAATCTGCACAATTCGAACACTTGTAAAATAACCTAGGTTAGTTTACCCTTGTTAATATCTATATTAAACTGCTATAAGTAGAGACCCGGAAAATTCGCGGGTTCAATGACCTCCAGGATAGACTTCCAATATCCTCTACGCACTCGGGCAAATGCCAACTGTTGATTGGCTGCTGACTTGTGAGTCGTCGTTTCTCGACTGTGTGGCCTGTGTGATTCGACACTTCTATGAGTGAGGGTCTCTAATTGGCCCTCAGTCCTCCAGATTAACAGTGAACCCAATGACAGAAGCAAGCACTAAGGTGTAATTACTTGAATTTTAGCATAACACGAAATGAACCCGCGAATTTTCCGAGTCTCTAGCTATAAGTAGAGACCTGTAAAATTCGCGATTTCAAATCCCTAAAAGATAGACTCCATGATCTTCTATGCACTCGACCAAATCACATCTGCTGATTGGTTACCGACTCGTAACACCTGTTGACTGGAATGATCGTGATTCGCTAATTCTTCTGTTAAAGAGATTTTTCATTGGCCCAGAGTCCTTCAGATAAACTGTGGCCCAATCACTGAAGCAAAACTATGTCAAACGTATTTGTACTCTATCCTATCGCGAAATGAATCCGCGAATTTTACAGGTCTCTAGCTGTGAGATACCATTGAGACTGGACGCCTTGTTTACCGGAGGCCAGTGGCAAGCAGCGAGTGATGCTGAGTGGGTGTGTCGCAGGACGGGGCGCAGCTCCGCGGGGGAGGACAAGGCGGCGGCGGGGCCCAGCTCGGCCCTGGACTCCAGCTCCGACTCGGTGGACGGCGACCACAAGCCTGGCAGCCTGGACTCGCACGGCCTCCTCGCGCAGGTCGGTGCCTCGCCCGCCGTCTCCCGCCGTCTCCCGCCGTCTCCCGCCGTCTCCCGCCGTCTCCCGCCGTCACCCGCCCACCGCGGCCCGGGGATAACCGGCACGTCGTCTGCGGACGACCGCACTGCGCGCATCTAGGCCTACGTGCATCCCATGAGCTGACAACTTTAAAATATACACAAAGTTTTTCCATAAGACATAAAAAAAGTTTCACAGCCACGCATTTTGCAAGCGCAAGCAGGGCTTCTTAATCCCGGGTGGGGGGGGGGATCCTCCCCCCCCCCTCCTGGATCTACGCCCATTTTCACAGACCCTACCATTCTGTACACATTTCACTACCAGTCTAGACTCAGCTATGGGGGGTTTAAGAAAATATTTATGGGCGTAAACTTGATGGGTAACGGAAAACACAAATGCCGCGGAAACTCAGCCCTGCAAAAGTTTAGCGCGTAATTTTGAATTTCGCGCGATGCAGGCGCGATTTCATTGGCTTAAAGAGGACGACGACTCGATCGTCGAAACACCTCGCGGGAAGCAGGCGACGAGTCGAGTGCAGGCGTTTGTTAGAGTTTGGGAGTTTGTGCCGTGCTCATTGACAACCAGTGTTCGAACGTTTGGCTTTTGGGCGGTCAGTGTTGACGGTTTAATGAGTGCGGTGCATGCAGACTTAAAATTCGCAGAAATGGCTGATACGTAGGGGCATTTATCTTTCTCTAAAAGATTCCGCGACTAGCTGAGAGTTAAAACACTGTAACATCGTTTATGTTTCGTGGTTGGGTGAGTTTATTTCAGTTCCATGTCCACTGTAACAACACCAATCACATTAATTCAGAGCGGAAGCAAGTTCGTCCTGAATGGCTCGGCCAAACAAGGCAACGACTTCTCTCGCAGACTGTCGTCAATCATAAGGAAGAAACCACAGGTGCGGTTGTACCTTGTTGCAATCTAATAGGCGTTAGAGCTTTTCGCGAAAAATTCCAGCCCCTACGTGATACGCCAATGGTGTACGGTGAGGCGAGATTAATTGCACAGAAGCAGTGCGCTTTTATCAAAGGAACTTTCGCAACAGACGTGCACCGAATAATAATACCTTCGTACGAATTAACAAGCGACTGCCTGAAACTTTGAGATTCATAACATGAAACGTGATTTTCTGAACCTACTGAATACATACTGAAGTAACGGTAAACTAGTATATGTTGACTATCGCTTAAGTAAGACAACCGCTGATTCTGAATATAGTCAAGATGCTTTCTTTTTTTACTGATGCAGCCATAACCAAAGACTGCATACAGTGATAAACTAGCTGTGAAAGTATATCCTAGTCCTTTCGACGCTAACACAGTAGGAAGTATCAGCAAATATAGGGCTATGATTATAAATGAAATTATTTCGAGGATTTCAACCAACAGCGTCACGAAGTCTCTGGTAGTTTGGTGTCAACGCATTCTAATCTAGCTGCAAAGAACCAAATCTAAATGATTTCGAATGGATTATTGACAGTCACTACTGTTACACCAAGAACCGCAAATACAACTAACATATTATCTTGTCTAACACCTGTTTTGACCATGGCGGTAAGAAGTAGGGAGTGGGCGTGTCGAATAATTTCAATGTTAATAAATGAAGTCAAAATGAGAACGACCCTCCATTTTGGAAAGGAAAAACTTTTTTTTGTTGCACTGCAATTTAACGCTAATTACTTGTTGATGTGTTGTTAACGTCTTTGTGTAAACTTTTTCGCTTTATGATGACATTTATACTATCATCCATAGAATTTCCTTTCTAGCTGTTAAAAACAATTATATTGCTACGGTTTGTTTTTCTAAACAATTCTTAACCGTAATAAGTGCTAACTTTATAACGGACACAACACTGAATTGACCGTAGCTCCAACAGTCAGTTCCGAATTTGATCGCTTCGTGTAGAAAGAAAACAGTTGGCGAAAATTCAAGTGCTCGGCTTGACTGGATAGCACGATAGTGTGTGCAGTGATGTCTGCTTGGCAGCCGCTCAGACCTCAAGAGACGAGTTCGTGTTGTTCTGGGCGGCTGGCGGCCAGCCAGGGTGTGAACTCCCTCCCCTTCTCCCCTTGTCAGCCGTCCCTTCCCCCCTTGTCAATCGTCCCTTCCCCTTCACATCCCCTCTTCTTCTTTACCCTTCCTTTCCCATCCCTTCCTCCTCCTTGTCGCCACGCATCTCTTGTAGCTGTTGTAGCCAGGGCCTTCTAGAGAAATTAAGGCCCGGGAGCAAATAATTGCGTCGGGCCCACTCCGTGTTACTGAATACTCAACTAATCAAACCAGACACTAATAAAAAAATTAAATGAAGGCAGACCATTAAGAGATTATAATGTTGTATAAAGAGGTAACTAAGTGATTTTAACAGCAATTTAAGAAAAAGAGTTTAAATGTTTCTTTCAATGAAACATAATTTTTTTTTCTCCTTTATACCTTTTAAAAAATAAAACACGTTTTTTTCTTTCTTTTTAAAACCTAAAAAATGTACGTAATACTGAACAACTTAATGTATAAAACATACTTAGTATCGAACAACTCAAAAACTAATCAACACTTATAGTTAGTTTTTCACGCTTTCAATAATAGAATCATAATTTAATGCTGTGCAAGTCTTGATTCAGTGCGTAATGTTCCTAGATCAGTCAGTTTTTTTAATTTTAGGTTTTTTTTTTTAGGTGCAACATAAGCTGTCCTGCTCCTTATCTTGAAATAACATCTTCCTTGTATGCATCCACCTGTCGTGGCTAACATATTTTTTCATTACCTTATCAGGGTTTTTTTTTTTTACATTCTGCCGCCAAGCTATAAACATGCTTCCTCATTTAAGATGAAACAAAAATTCCTGTATGTATATATTTTTTGTATCTTTGTTGTCTGTTATCCATAACTTTTTTCCAGGCATATTATTGCTCGTGTAATGTTACCTTTGTCTCGAATGTAAACGTGATATGAGCATATCACATAATTTAAGGTATCCGGACATGTATTTTTCGTCTTTCCATCATGGTAGATTTAAGCATTTTTTTAAATATATAATTGTAATTGGAGTAATCATTCGGGTTCCCCATCCAGAAATTTATCTTTATTAATAAGGATTACATGGAACATGTACTACACTATGTACAAGGCCACAAGGGCTGCATGGTGACAAGTTGCCGCCTGAGTATTGGAGAGTTCTATGTCCACTTTTTAGGTTTTTTATGCTATGGACACGAAATTAATATTAGTATTCATTTGTACTATATCCACACACGTCTACGTACATATAAATGTTTGTTCTTAATTTAAGACCAATATTATTTTGTTCTATGTCATGCTATTCATAGTTATTTGAACTTTCAAATGCTTATATCTCAGTTCCTACTTCAATGGACATAGAACACTCCAATTCTCAGGCGACGAAGTATACGTTTGTACAATGGTCGGAGCATCTCCAGCCAAAGGTTCCTGATGATCAGCTGCTTGCTGTGGTGGTGTTGGTTTTCTGGGGCTGCGATGGCGGCGCTGTGCAGCTGATGTGGGCTCCACAGAGGTTTCGACGATGGCGGTGTTGTTTGACGGCGAAGTCTGTGATGGTCCCGCAGCTACCGGCACAAGTGGTGATCGCCCTCCTCACCCTCCAGGATGTCGTCATGTCATCGTAGTTGTCGTGGTCTGTGCTGAAGAGCGGTCGTCTTGGGTGTGTGGTTTCAGGTAGTGGTTCACTGAGCCGTCGGATATGTGGCTTTGCGCTCTTTCGGCACCGTCGCATGGATTTGCCGATGGTTTTACAGAGTGGGGTAATCCAGTCCTCTCCAGGTTCGTTTTGTCTTAGGGTTGTGTAGGGTAGTCCTAGTAACAGTCTGGTGCGAAGGAAGTATGATTGCTTGATTGTGCGGAGGTTGAAGGGAGACGAATGGACTTAAACTTGGCATGCGTAGGTGAAGTGTGAGATGACGTATGGACGGTATGCGGTGAGGCATTTAAAAGTCTTGAAATGTAACAGCCCCCCCCCCCCCCCCTTTTCCTGGTGGCTCGGTCCGGGGGAATTTAGCCCCTCTCCCCCCCTCCTCATGACCTCACCTCTCGACGGCCCTGGTTGTAGCTGTTGCAGCTATTAAACTGCTGTAGCAGTTGCAGCTGTTGTAGCAGTTGGAACTATTGCAGCTGCTGTAGCTGTTGCAGCTTCTGTAGCTATTGCAACTGCTGTAGCTGTTGCAGCAGCTGTTGTGGTTGCTTTAGTTGTTGTACCTACCTATTGCAGCTGTTGTAGCTGCTACAACAGCTACAGTTGTAGCTATTACAGCTGTTACAGCTGCTGTAGCTGTTGTAGCTGTTGCATCTGCTGTAGTAAAGCTGCTGTAGCTGGAGTGCGCGTGGCCTGCCCCCAGGAGCAGCCCCGCCACGCCGCCGCGGACGCCGTGTTCGCGGGCGAGCTGAAGCCCAGCGTGGCGAGCCTGCAGGCGACGGCGACGCTGGCCGCCTACCAGCTGGGGGCGGCCGCCTCCCGGCCCCCGGGCGGCGAGCACCACCACCCGCACCACCCGCACCACCCGGCGCACCACCACCACCCGGCGCACCACCACGACGCGGCGCTGCTGCACGACTACCACAGCTTGTGACAGTGGGTGTCGGGCTACGGGTACGGCCAGTGAGCCCGTCTAGCGCGTGGACCCGACCTGCGGACACACGGCTCTGTTGTTGCTAGTAGAGACCTCGCACCTCGCCTGCCACGTCACGCCTGTAGGTGGCTCGTACCTTGTGAGGAGCACACATTAGGGAAGTATACAAGTGGAGCATCACCCGTCAGACATGAGGCCGTTTATTCCTCCTTGTCTTTCTTATTTCACATACCTGTATGGCGGACGTTCGTTCATAATTGTATGAGCTGTTATAGTCTGCTTTTACTAACAAGTGTATTGATATGAGTTGAATTTTGTCTCCAATTTAACTTCCAATACAGTTACAGCTGATACAAATGTAAACAAACGACCGCCATACTGGTACGTGTAGTACATGGAAATCCCCTCAACTTTTGGCTTCACCCCCCTCATCGGGAATCGGACATTATGCTCCATCTGTATGTTTCCCTAATCTATGGTTAGGAGAGATACGAACCGAAAGACGCCATCTTGGTTTCAACAGTTATTTTTAGGCCACAGCAGTTTCCCATCGTTTGACTTTTCAAATTTTTGCTTCGCTAAAGCATATTTAAAGCAAATGGTTTCACATGTGAAGTCATTGGAATTTGTTATTTATTGTTGTTTGGGAACGACTATAACTAGAGACCGGAAACAATTCGTGATTTCAATTACCTATATGATCCTCTATGCACTCGGGCTAGTTACCTCTGCCCATTGGCTTACTGACTCATGACATCATAACTGGAATGCTCGCGAAACGATATTTTTTGTTGAAAGTTTTTTCATTGGCCTAGTGTCCTTCATATAAACTGTGGCCCAATCACTGAAGCAGCAAAAAGGCAAATGTATTTGGATTCTAGCCTATCACAAAATGAACCTGCGAATTTTTTGTTCTCTAACTTTAACTATGACTCTATAATATGGGCTTTCTAAATATCTGAATGTTTGATGTCTGCCTAAACGAAGGCAAATTTCCAGTATTAAACTAAAAAAAAAGTTATTTAATTTTAAAAAATCCTTTGAAACTAATATTGTTTCCTTCGGTTTCTGTATATCTCTTCTCAAGGGAATTACGTCCCAATATCTAATTTGTTTTTTTTTTTTTTTAATTTTTAGTTATAATACAAATATTTTATTATTCTTGAAATGTTTTTGCTTAGTAAGGCATAAAAATACCTTCCCGAGTTTCTTTGTGTTGCTTTAGTATCATGTTAGCAACAGGCAATGCTACCGTCGGAAGTAAACGGCAGATTGTTTCACGCAGGCGACTTTAAGACAAGTGTCTTACATCAGTCCTCAAGCACGTACAAGCTTAATTCCATTCCCTGGCAAGACACTTTAATAACACGGAAAATTGACTTAAATCTTAAACTATTTTATACGTTTAGGATGGTGGTGATTATCTCCCTTATCTCTCAAATGAACGTGTTTTATAAGATATACTTAAAGCAAATTTCCCCGTCGGTCATATAAATAAGTGTTTTGCCTGACAGGGTACAAGATGGCCAAGGCAAACCTGGGTATTATCTGAAACCTCAGAAGCGGCTATGGCAGTTGACTGGTTCTCTAAATTGTGTAAATCTATGAAGTCTAGTCTCTTAGTCGAATGTAACGAGAAATGACGGTATCTTTCAAGGATTCCACGTAATCGCTTCGTATCAAGGAAGGCTTGGAGCTTATATAAGTTATAGTTTATTTCATACGCTCTAGACGACCCTGAGCCAACGATACACCCTGATAACTAGAGTTCATTCCAGATAGTTAAAATTCCATTCTGTTTTCAAGACATTTAAAGGGTAACCTGGTTGTCCCAACAGCAACTGGTAAGGATGTACGTGTAATTGTGCGTAGTTGAAGAGAGGCATCAGGTTGTCAGAGTTCATTCCAATTGTCCGTTTTGATAGGAAGGTTCTAAAGTCTAAAGTTTATGCCTAACCGATCCCTGTGCAGCTCAGTGCAAGTGATGGGAATTTTGTGGCAGTCCCTAGTGAATAGATGCGATGAGTAGTATTTGCAACACGTGACTCATGCTGTTGGCCCACAGTTTATCTGAGGACTCTGACCTAATGAAAGACCCTCAGTTACATAAAGTACCGACTCACATGCAATACACTTTTGAACGTCTCGTAAGTCAGCGAGAAATGAACTATTGACATTAATCAGAGTATGCTAAACTGTAGTCTATCCTATAAGTCATGGAACCAGCGAATTTTTTTACCATATCTGTGATTAGCATAATTTAGCGGCTATTTTTCCATCTCTATGAAATAATCTACAACATGATTCGCTTTTAGGCGCCTAAAAAAAGTGGCACATTTTAGTCGTTTGGTTACGGAAACTGAACAGTTGTAACGTTTTTAGAATGAAGCTTTTTACAAAATACGTTTTACTAGATCACGTAAAAAAATCTTGAGTTTAATGACTTTTAAGACATTTTCCACTTTCCTCTGCCAGTGTGGGCTGTACGTTCGCTGGTGACAAATGAAAAGTATCAACTAGGACGCATGTTACACTGTACTTATTTGGCTGAGGGTCTCATCGGCTTAAAGTCCTTGAGGTAACTGTGAGTCAATATCAGGAATCAAACCTGTGGCGAAATGAACCCCCCAGTTCTTACAGTCTAATATTCACCTTTGATCGGAACCCGAGTTTCCAAGTTTTCGTGAATGATTGCGTTCATTTGGTGGCAGGTGAATGCCATTGAGTCTCGCTGTTGAGGTGACTTGCTAGAGGCACCGTAGCACAGTGGCACACATTTGTTAGTTAAAAAATACGGATCACGTTGGGAAACATTTGACAAAATATATTCTGTGTAACATACAGTATGTTTGCCATATCCCCGCATTAATCATAAACACAGACACTTTACAGCACTTTCTTGCTTAAAAAAAGTATTATGTATTCCACAGCAGTGCATAATAAAAGTTACTCTTTTTCGCTCGTAAGGTTAAAAAAAAGTTTTGTCTTAAGAGTTTTCAAATTAATTGGTTTGAAACAGTATTTTTTGCCCCCTCACTGTGTTAAATAACTGGGTGCGAAACATTACCCAATATTTCTTCAAAATATATTTAAAAAAACCCTTTTAACATTAAAACTACACAATAATGGCACAATGGAGGTTAACAATTTTAACCAAAAATCTGCTTTTGTCATACTATTTACATTATTCGTTTTTCTCCACCCCCACCCGCCATTTCCAGCAGCCTTCTACTTAAATTCTTCGTCATCGACAAATATCCGTTAACTCCGTTACCTACACTCCCTGTAATGACGTCAACGCTCAACTTAACCCTACTGGCATCGGCAGTGAAGAAGTTTAACTTATTCCAGATTGGAATTTTCTTCGTGAACATAACGTTCTTGAATATGGCATCGCTTCCTCGTGTAGATTGGAATGGGTTTATCTCTTCTGCTGCAAATATACACTTTTTTAAATTCTGATGCAAGTCAACGTACTGAGATCAAGGATTAATTTGTGTTAAAAAGGTGTTCAGAAATGTTAAACTGATTTTATCATTATTAAAGTTGAATGTTTTCGTTAGATTCGCTGTATATAGTTACATATTTTGTTTGGTTAAACAGTTGGTTGGCGTACTCTTGTAATATAAATATTGAAAACCAGGAATCTCAATCCTTTTGTTTATTTCTAAGAAATACGGAGAGAATGGAATGCCGATGTCTTTGTGAATATTTTAATCGAATACCCCGAGGGTACACATTGTTACACGACCTGCTTAGCTCCCAAAGCAAAGAGTTAATTTTTGCAATGACACATTTTAAATTTCAGTGCAGTGAAAGGTTCATGTTAAAAGACTTTATGGTTCGCAAAGCAACAGCGTTATCTGTGCGTTACTTTACTCTATGCCATTTCATATTTTGAACTGCGGATAAAATCGTTTCGTAAGTGACAACAAAAATGCGATGAAACATGTTATATTAACGTTATTGATTTTTTGTGTGGTAGGGTTTGGCGTTTATACGTTCATTAGCACTACGGCGACGTTTACCGTCAACATTCGTGTATTATTTGTTTTCTGCAGTGCTGGATAACTATGAGCGTAATTTACCCAATAGCTACTGTGGGCTTGCAATATTTTTTTTCAAATATAAGCCCTGAAGGATAATTTTTTGTGTGCTTACTTCCGTTTTCTCCCAAAAAGTAATGTAAAACCGAGCGTCAATTTAAGCCTTTAAACAGTTGCGTCTATTTTTTTTTTCTGAAATAGGGTGGTAACAAGCTAGGAATGATAGTCTGAAGATGCCAGTATAGGATATAGGGTATACAAAATCCTTTTTTATCTCAACATATGCTTAAACAATTTACTCATTTAAGTATTAATAAATATAATAGCAAAGTGACCTAAACCTCAAGCCACGAAGTCTAAAACATGGTGTCAAGTATTTTACAAAACTTTAGTGCTAAGTGAGTAGTTTTTTTAACGAATTTAGTTTCGCTATCACTGTGTTAATTGCATGGGGAAACTGTACCTTTGCAAGCCAAATGCGATTTTCCACAAAATAATGTCTGATTTCTACGGAAATTGCCAATATTTTTTATTCCGAACCATTTTCTCAACAAGTTGGTTTCCGTTCTGCGGGGTTTATCTATAATGACAAGCTGTTTCAATATTGGTGGTAGCGTTTTGCATTTCGTTAGTCGTTGTATACACTGCTGATTGTTTTAGACATTAAAAATGTTGTTTAGAGGGCAAATAATAACTTGAAAAAAACCAGGCAAATTCGCTTCTGCTCTTATGTCATGACAGACAAATTTTTACAATAAATATTATATACAGCTGACACATTAAATTACACTTACTTATCAGCGTTGTCGGTAGCTCGCTCGTTATACCATTAAAGGTTTTACAGATAGGCAACTATATGTGAATGGATAATGTTATTTTTACATTTCGATTAAAGTATAATGCATATTAGACCGAGAAAAAATATTAATTGCATATCTAATCAGCAAATTGGTTAGATAAACGTACTTTTAACCGATTTCAAAAAAGGAGGAAGTTCTCAATTAGACTGTCTTTTTTTTATGTTTGTTACCTCAGAAATTTCGACTGGGTGAACTGATTTTGATGATTCTTTTTTTTATTCTGTCAGGTTTACAATGTGTGTATACCTAATACTCTCTGCTCCCAGTGAAACTAGCAACTACGTTGTACTCCAAATGGCCAAATGATTTCTAAATTAATCACAATTATATCATTTAGAGTAACGATATAAGGAACGTAGCGATGCTATTGCATTACTGAGGGAAAAAGAGGCAAGAAAAGACGTAAACAAGTCTTCAAGTTTTCTTTAAGTGTACTTTCACGGCACTAAAATTTGAATCAGTGAAATTTCACGGAAAACTCCGTTAAAACTGTTCTACTTTGGTTAATTTTAACAATTTTTCTGTAAAATTACACTGATTTGTGGCAGTTGTTAACATTTACGTGTTTTAGAGAGTAGCTACTGACAAAGTTTCACAAAAAAAAAAAAGCCAGCAGCAATAATTTCGGCCCCTAAAATTTGTGCGTTCATTGGTCGAAGTGCAGAACGCAAAAAAAAAAAAACCGTGATGGCGGAACCTGTTGGAGTGTACTTGGGTGCATCTCGCGCGCAGTGTGTTTACGACTGCCGTGTCTCAAGAGCTGTGCTGCCGCCTGCCGCTCCTTGCTCGCCCCCGGAGGCGTCCAGATCTGACGAGCGTCTAAAAATATCGCCGCGGGGTCCTGCGCTTCCTGCCGGGAGGGAAATCGTCCTTGGTCCTGGCGTCGCTCGGGCCTGCAGCTTCCCGCTCGCCCCCCCCCCCCCCCCCCCAACCCCCTCCAACTCTACATCCTCCCGCAAGATACGCCTGCCGGGCACGCGCGTGGTCTGCGAGAACAATGGCCATGGAGAGCAACGCGCTTTAGAAACTGCTCAACATATCCCAGCGGGACCTTGTTTACGGAAAGCATTTGTGAGTTCCGTGAGGGCCGATAAGTAGTTGTGTTTTTCGGAATAAGTTTTCAAACTGCATTTTTTAGAAGAGTTAAAATGGAGTGTTTTCAGTGTAATTTGTAGGCGTAAAACAACCGGTAAAGATTCTTGAAAGCACTAAAGGGACTTGCATCACACCTTTATCTTAAAATTCCACAGATGGCCTAAGCACGACGAGAAGACTGCGCGCCAGTTCAGAGGGTATACCGCGCTAGAAGCACCAGCGAGCGTCGCGCTTATCCCGCGCCTCACCAACACAGATACAGCCCTGACTAGACGGGCCCCTTAAATGTGTGGCTTGTTTTACTATTCGTTATACGTGAAGAGGTATTTAGTAAATGGCACTGGGTCCCACGCCGAGCAAGTTGTTTAATTTTATTTTTTTTTTTTCTTGTACATTTATTGCGATTGCGCTCTTGCATTTGTTATTGGGTGACAAATATACTCACCAAATATTTACTAAAAGTTATTTACAAACTAAAATGTCACGCAAGAGATCATAATTATAAACCCTTGCGTGACGTGTTAGATAGTATGTGTAAAAATCATTTAGGTAAATTTGAGACAGTTTTAACGTGTAAGAGCTATAGCAATGACTAGAAAAAGCAATAACCAACATGGCATGTAGCCCTACCCTTAAACTGTGTACGTTACCAAGTCTTGTGAATGTACCATGACGCAATCAGTCAAACGAAAATTTGAACACACGTGTGGCTTTTTACCGTAAGAGCGACATGTATCTGGCGACTATAATTGCAACAAATCATAAGTACAATGGTTATACAATACTATCTGTAGAAATTCCCCTAAAATTTAGATACGAAAATGCTATAATCTTGTGAAAATATTATACGTAATTGAACTAAAACTACGCTGGAAAATACCTTTCGAGCCAGCCATTTTAGAAAAGCACAAATCATGATTCGGAAAATATTGGTCCGGTGCTGTGAATTAAAAAAAAAAAAACTACTTGACCACCATCGCGCTAAATTAAATCCAGATCACGAACAAACTGCTTGCGCTTTGTACTTATTGTACTTATTTACCAATTGTAAATATGTTTTCCACGAATCCGAATTGGTTTTTTTTTTTTTTTGTAATTTTTCGTTTTATTTTTTTAATGTTGGACAGTTTTAAATTTAATTTTGTTAATTTGCCATAATGTTGCAAGGTAAGTGATTTATGTTGCATTTTATTACGAACTTACCGAGAAATGTTCGCAATGTAGAGTCGCTGCATGGACGACTGCAAGCTACTCTGTGTCGGCAGGAAAGTATTGCAGTGAAGTCAGGTGCCTTCGTCTTGGCCGCTGTGCGCGTGACAATGAGTGGTCCAGCGACAAGGACATCCCGTGCTGACGTCACTATACTGTCACTCGTCAAGCGGATGCTTCAGTCTTCAACAAACACATTTCGCAAGCCAACATATGTATGTGCACGCGTATATATATAAGTATATGTTAAGGGTAGTGCTAGAATAATAAGTAGCCTAAACCTAGGTTTACCTTGGTTTCATTATCCAAGTTGGTTGGGTTAAGTCTGAATAATGACTAAAACAAATTTGAATTCGCCGTTTACCCGTATACACCTAGGTCTACCCAACGCTATTATATATATATATATATATATACACACACACACACACACCTACACATACATTTATGTATGGGCCTTCCCCCGTCCAGAACTTCAGACGACGGTACAGCAATACCGGCGTAAACCACTGATTCTTTTATTAGGAGCGTAACTCGTTCACTAAATGCCCGTTCATGCAAACTAAATGCAGGCGCACGGAACTCTAGAGAACTACTGGGAATACGTTAAAGATGGCTTCATTGGTGCACCACACGCCATTCAAAACAAAACAAGCCAAATTGCTCCCAATACACTTGCAAAAACGCTAGGCAAAATTTTATAAGTCCGTAAACATCTTGCCTGTTTCCAGAGGGAGGATAAATGTGTGCGAGCATCCCATGTATCTGAACACTAAGTAATGAATGCTTGCTAAGTGTTTTCTTCCACATCAGAGGCCGTTAAAAAATGAATCTTCGTATTCGGATGTAAATTCATTCGGTACTGTTGTAACACAGGCCAAGCAGTTGTTGACAAGGATGACTGACGTCTGTAGGTCTATTATAGAATGTCCGTATAAGCTGGAATCAGGGCCGTAGGCAGGATCCACTATAACCATTGCATGTGTTTTTAGAAGTAAGAATTTTTATTAAAGAAATTTTGGAATTTTAAAAATAAAATTGTCACATTAAAATCTCCAACATTTACACGTATAATTTTTAAGTAAAGATTTTGCTTGTTGAAAGAATATTTGATATTTGATAATTTTTATTTTTATTTAAATGTTTTAAAACTTTGTTCTTAAGTCAATAGTTTTATTTTTTTAGACATAAACTTTAATGTTATTTAATACATGAAACACACATGTCAAGTTCATGTGAAAGACAAACGGGCATGAGATAAGGACTGTACTTGGAAACACAATTCGTGCGTTTCTGTGCGAGAAGACTGTAATACAGAGGAAATATACAAATGTTAGCCTTTAAGGGTTGTAATCATATTTCCAAAAGTATTTGATTGTAACCTTATGAAGCTAAAGTGCTGTTATTTTGTAATTCTATTTCGCATTATATATATTATATATATATTTTTTTGAATTCCGGAAGGGAGGGACCCTGGCTGCGGCCCTGACTGTAATGCAGGCGTCGCTGTGTTCGTCCAGAGTGGTGTTTGGCAACGCAGTGCCGGAGTGGCGGCAACACTGTGGCAGGGACGAGCAGAGCAGAAGCCCCCAACTGATAAACGGGACCGCTAGGTCAGCGCGTCCAGCCGCTCTATCTGTGACGTCGCTGTGGGTGTTATCGCGCGGGGTCGACTGTACAACGCCCCCCCCATATTTTTTTTCTTTTATTAATCTTAACTGTTGCTCCCTCTGTCTGTTCCGTCTCTCCCCATTGCCTCTCTCTCTGTCAGGATCTCCCTGCGAAGGTCGCGTCGTCGTACGACGGCGACGACCGTCCATTCATGCCGCCTCGCGCCTCGCTGTCCCTGCTGCGCCGCCAGTGTTGCCAGACGTACCTTGATACGGGTACATGCATCCGGTACCCGAGATGATCCGCTCGGGTACGCACATTTACCTGAATTTAGGAGGTATAGCCTATATTAAAAGAAAATATTTACTCTGATTAGGAAACCAAAAATTCTTTCCCCTGGCCGTAACTTACCGACATTAAACACCCTACCTGTTTGAAAACAACTTCGGCTAAGCCATATTCATATGCATCTCTGAAGAACCACAGGCTCAAGTTGCAGCTAGTATCAAGTAAACAGTAGGGTGGCGACATCAGAATCAAGGATGTCTCTCCTTGAAATCAAGTCTCGGCTACACTAATAAAGCACAACACAAAATTTAAGTCGCCATATTTATATTGCAGGTACTATTTACAATAATTTTACTTCAAACTTAAGGGGCCCGTCTGGTCGATGTGTGTGTGTGTGTTGGTGAGGCGGGACGATAAACGCGACCCTAACTGCTGCTTCTAGTGCGGTGTCTGCTCTGAACTGGCGCGCAGTATACCAGTCGTGCACAGGCCAACTGTGGAATTTGAGCGGTGACTTTAACATTATATTGCGGAGCAAAGGAGTAATACAAGTCCATTAAGTGCTTTCAAGAACCTATGAACCGGTTATTTCAAGTCTAAAAATTACTCCGAAAACACGCCTAATAGCAATTTTCACTCTTGTAAAAACACAGTTTAAAAACCTAATCCGAAATCAGAAGTACTTTTCCGCCCTCAGCTAAGTCGTAAACAGGCTCCACTCGGATATGTTGAGCAGTTTTGAAATAGCGTCGTTTCCACTGCGCACCACGTGTGTGCCCATGCAGGCACCTGAAAAGGCTGGAACAGTAGTATTAAAAGTTTACATTATCCCCCTCCCCCACCACCCGAAAACAAGCCAACGACGCATTTTAAAATCTTACGCACGGGCCATAGCAGGACAGCAAATAGTTAATTTCAACTATAAAATGTTAGTTTGTCGCGATATTATATGATTTAACGGGGCAGTGCATTATGTATATGATATTTGTACTAAAGAAAACAGCACTATTTTGTTCCACGGCTTTTTTTTGGTGTATGTATCTGAATGCCACCCTGAGACCGTCTTGCACCCGTAAGCACCTGACTGCATGGGCGTCGCAAGGATATATTTTTTGGGGTGGACTTCAATTGATTTAGTTGTTTGAGGAATATCCATCCCCTGGAAGAAGAAAAAAAGCGGGGGGTCCGGGAAAATTTGGGGGTTGAAGGTGCAAAAGGGCGGGTTTTAGGCATTTTTCTTTCCTAAATATTCTAATTATAGTTGGTTGCACTATATAATTTATTTTTTATAAAAAAATATTTTCAGAGAACAAATTTGTAAAAAACACAGTTAACATATCTGCTTGTGCTATATCCACACAAAATCATTAATTTAAACATCAGGAGAAACTACGAAACTACGAAACTAAATATATTATTGGAGGGGACGAAATTGAAGACTTTTATTATTGGGGGGGGGGGGACGTGTCCCCCCCCCCTCCCGGTTGCGACGCCCATGCCTGCCTGCAGGGGCGAGTGCGCGCTACGGCTGGCCGCACTGCGCGTCGCGCGCTACGCTCCAGGCTAACCGCCCTCCGCGCAGTTGTCTTGTAATCCTTGTTCACAAACAGATTCAATACATCGAGGAGCGAACATTTAGCACTCGAGTGATATAACGCCTGTTTGTTCAATGTCTGAATGTCTAACACTTTGAATTCGAACCCCGTATAAAATTGTTTTAATACTTAAGCTGCGACATGCTACCTTTTTATACTACCAACTAGATGATAACACATGGCTTTCGCTCATGACAAGTTAAAAATATTGCTTACATTGTACTATTGTGAGAGAGTACGTAAATATTTCCAAACGATTTTTCTTCAAAATGGACAAAAATATGTGATGTGTAAATAAGATTTCATTTATATCAAAATCGTTTAAAGTTGAAATTGCAAAGTGCTGTTGCGCAAGAAAATTATTTTTAACATATAATAAATACATTGATTTTATAGTTCCCATTTTAATTCATTTGAATATATGCTTCACCTTGATTACATCACACTTACCTTCAATGTGATAATATGCACAGAAAAATCTCTCGGTTTCAGATCATTCCAGATAACTACCTACATTGCTTTAAGAATATTGAAACAAATGAATTTTTATTTCAAATTACTTACAGTATGTATTTGTATATTAGAAGAAAGAAAATTTTTGTAGCTTACGTGCGAGTTATGTTTGTGTACGTCAAGCAATTCTTTGATTATAAATTTATCAAATTTACTATTACAATTAGTAGGTACATAAATCTGCACAAGCTTTCAGTGAAGGAAAAAAAAACCTACCTACATATCAGAGAAATCTGATCATCAGCAGTTATATTTTCTAGCATTGTAAATTAGGTACATACATTTTGTAAAAAATCAGCAATTAGTCGCTACGGTTAACTCACTAGAAGTATTCTCTGAATCACAAAGTAAAAAATACTACGTGGTAAAGCTGAAATCCTGGATATAGTAGTTCATGTAACAACCATTTATCGTGAGATCTTTGAGGTTTCACAATTTAATAAAACATTACAGCAACTTTTAAATTAATTTATCTATATTCGCTCTCTTACAAGTGTGCTCTGCCCAACGAAGGTAGATTTTCAAACAGCGAACAATAAACAAATTGCGATGACCACAAACAGTGATTTTTTCCATTTATATCCCTCCTCCTTAAGGCTTATGACCTCCGAGATTACATTGAGCTCCAAACATCTTGTTTCATTTTTATGAGTTGTTTATATTATTGAAGTTATTCTTATTTAGCGGGAAGTAATAAGTCAGAATAAACATTGAGCATATTTATTTATTTTTATTATTAATATTCATCTTGATTATTTTACTAAATTAAAAAAAAGGCAATTTATACACGTGTTTATATTAATATTGAATACAGTCTGTTTAATTTCTTTTTAGTTTGATTGAATTTATACAATACCAACCGTATAACTTCAGGCCTTTCATTATTTTATTTATATTAATTATTCGCATGCAAAATTAAAGATACTTTTTTTTGAATCACGCCAAGTAAGCTCAACTGGTAACGCGAGTACATGAGTTCTCGCAGGTAAAGTTAAAAAATGCTCGTAAGTGTACGACGCTGACTCGCAGACCGTCTCCGTAGCGAGCGACGCGGCAGCGCACAGACTGCGAGAACAGGCATGTGTCCAGCTCAATGCCGCAGCCAGGATATTGTGAAGGAGGGGGTCCACTCAGGGGCGTAACCAGGGGGGGGGTTAGGGTTTTGAACCTCCCCCCCCCCCCCCACCTTAGCACCAAATCTTTAATTAATTTCTTATTCATCACTCAAACAAATTTCATATTAAAATTAATAAAAATTTTACCAATACAATATTAAAATTTAAGAACCGAAAACTGCTAAAATAGCACTATTTTACACCTTAAAATACAAATTTTCCCGGGGGAGAACCCCCGGACCCCCCCCGCTTTAATACGGGGGGGGGGGGGCGGCATGCTTCTTAACACCCCCCATACACAAATCCTGGCTACGCCACTGGGTCCACTATAACCATTGCAACATTTTTTAAAATATTTTTTCTCTATAGCTGAATTTCAAAAGAAAATTCACGGTCACGCCTAAATAAAAGTCTCAGGGAATAGCTAATTTTTTTTTTTTTTTTAGAAATTCCATTATTTACAGGTACAAATTAAAGCGATGGTTTTGCTCGAAGAAGCAGAACAGTTTGTATTTAGGGTTTTATTGAATTGTTTTTAATAATTTTTTCTTAAGTCAATTATTTGAAAATCTATCTTTAAAACAATTCATAAATATACTTATACTTATGCTATCAAATACATGAAACACGCATGTCACGTTTGTATTAAAGATATGCTTACAGTAACACGTGTGCGAACCGGAATTTAATTTAAACTACTTGGAAATACGATTCTTGCCGCTTCGGTGTATGAGGCACGTCGGTCTATAATGGGGAGGAATAATATTTTCGTATCCCACGAATTCTTTCGAAATATTCTGTAAGTAGCTAAAGTGCTATGACTTACTTATTCTCTCTTCACTAGTTTATTTATTTTTTTTTTTTTTAATCCTGGAAGAGATGGGTCGGGACCCTTGTCAGGACAGCTCGTGACAGTTGATCTCAACTCTTCGGACGCTGGCAGCCTCGCAGGTGGCTGGCAGTGAGTGACCGTGGATTCTAAATGACTAATAAACACGCAGTCTAGTTTACATCCAGATTTTAATTTTATTTTCGCGGCTTATATACAGTGAAAGCTACGTAAATTTTTGCATAAAACTCCACTACTGTACCTATGTTAATTACGTTTTTTTTTATTTATACCACATATTTTGCATTGCGCAGACGTGTAGTCTTATTTGTATAATAACTGCACATACTATTTAAAAAAAATTACCCTAGGGAGAAATCCATACAGATACACAAAACTCGATCGAAAAATGCACAAAATTAAAATTTTGGTTTCGATATATATATATTTTTAAAATTGTTATGTAAGAACTAACTAGATTTTTTTAAAGAGGGGCATTCTTTTGAAAATTCTTGTATTCAATTTGATGTTGGTATTTTTATTAAGTAATTTATTTTATCTAAAATATTGATTTTTCTAAGTACTGATTGTGCCCACAAAACTTTGTTCTTTTAAAAGCTAATTTATCATTCGTACAAAAACTGAAGGCATATAATGCATTTCATTGAGATAACAAAACAGTTACATAATTTTTTTTTAAGTTTGATTAAAAAAGCCTCATAAAAAGAAAAAAGTTAAATTTAATGTCAAATGAAATAGTTTATTCCATTTTTATGAAATTAAGTTTAAGAATCTACCTAGTAATGTCAAGTTATGAAACAATTTCCATGTTCTGGGAACATAGTGGCGGTAGATAAGTTGGTGTTAGTTTTGACAGGCGACTGGGGTAAATTCACTAAACTGGAAATGTATATAAAACATGGCTCCAAACAAGCATTGATTGTAAAGCAAACAATTAAAGTTGTTAAGTTTAATTAGGCTCCTTTTCATCTGTGTAGGGATGATTATTTAGTTTTTTGGATCATTTTCGTACGCTCGGCTCAGACTGGGATACGTTCTTTGAATGGTTCTTGCACTTGTGAAGTTCGTTTTAAGAATATTTTGGACATAGATCATTTTTGGTTAGACTGTATGCCATAAGAGACCACTTATAACAAAACAGTTTAACCATCAATTGAATATGTCCAAAACAAATCTTAACTCGGACTTAGGAGTGATGTCGACATTCACATCTTAAAATATTACAATAAATTAGTGACTAATATACTCTTTAATAATAGGTTGTCACTTGGCACATAATAATGGCCAAAAATGGTAAGACATTGCGGCAAAGGAGCCATTGCATTTTTCTCTTGGTTTTCAAAATGTCTGACTACACATTCTGTTTCGTGCACAAAATAATGCATTACAACGCAACAATTATGGCATATGTAACCCTACGATTTTATGATAAATTAAAAATTGAAACTAGAGAATTAAATTTTACACTTTAAAAACCTCTTATTTAAAACAATTTTAATCAATCAACTGTTATGAAAAAAGCAGTAACTTTTAATCTCGAAGAAAATTCCTATGGTTTCACTTTTAGATTTGTACCAACATTCAAATACCATAAATATCCGTACCAAGTGGTAATAAAAGACGCACCAGTGTCAATGATTCTATGCACTGCCTGTACTTAAGAAATATATTAGATACCTAAGTTTTTACATGATGGATAAATCATTTATCATCAAACCATAGAAATACCAAATGATAATGCATGTAAACGACACTATTACAATACAAGGTCACTTGTTTCAATTTAGACAACTTGCTTGCAATTTTTTTGCGTAGAAGTTGTTTATGGGTTTTCGCTTAATTTTGACGAGCCAAGAATATTCAAGAAAGACTCAATTAATATTGTTTTAAGTTAACACAGTTGCCTAGAAAAAAATATAATTTATTTTAGAAGATATTATTTTGCTATTTTGGTTCGGCACGGCTAAAGTGAAGATGGCATACAAACTAACAACGCCTATAAACAGTCATACTCTAAACATACTGTCCCAATATAAGTACTTCTATACAACGCAGAGACCGTTCGGAAAATAACATTTGTGGTATTTTATGTCTACAGTATTAATAAAAATGATTTACATAATAAAGCGTTTGAATTAAAATTATATATTACTTTTGATATTTAATAGATAATATTGATAATTAAGTACAAAATAATGAGTGAAACCAGTGTGTGTACATCAAATGAGACATCTCTTCCATGAGTTAAATAATATTTCGTTCTTATTTCTCACAAAGTTTTGTAATCACGATTATATTCTAAGAAAATAACATACCAGGCCTGTTTTAAGAGCGTTTGGTTCACTGTATACTCCTTTTGCTTACTTCCTACGTCTACATTGTACGGACATTGCCTGATGCCGATACCAAGAGTTAATGCAAACCAATAAATGGTTACGTACCAATGTCATTCCAAATGATTAAATCAATTTTTATGTATAAACATCAAAACTTGTTTTATTTTTAATAAATACTAGAAAAATTGCTAAAATTTCTCATGTCTTGTGATGTTTGTGCGATAAATTAAAAATCGCATGTACAGCTGTCGTATATGTTTTGGTTATGTACACATGCGTCTGTATTTATGTAAATTTACAAAGGGATATTTCGCATGTATGTGCTCATTTTTGTGTTAGTACCCAATGAGTATTAAGGTAAAAACTCATATCAAAACTGAAAAATAATTTTGTAACTGCATTTTAATGCAGATATTCTCATTTACAAGAATTTAAAAATAATATTTTATTTTTTTATTTTTGTACCCAGATGCAATTAATTAGTGCTTGGCAGCATGAAGGAATAAATAAATCCCAATGAAGTAATTAAGGTGAGTTACTGTGTCAAAAAATCAAGCTGATATTAATTATTGTTGTGACCTACACTTATTAAGATATGAACTCAGTTGTTTTACCCGATTAATTTTCAAAGATACAGTTTTTTTTAAGGAAATTGCTTGTAAAATCATACGTACTGACAGTTTTTTTTATTTGTTTTTGGTTTGTAACAGATTATCTGTTTTCTTGAGTGTTAACGTGTATCCTGTATCCCACCATTCTTGTATATCCTTCACATTATAGAAAATATCAATGTTGTATGCTGTAGCGAGGAACTGAATATTTATTACTAGAGTCACAATTATTTATCGTGTTCATGAAGTAGAAAAATTTTAATTGAGCACATGTACATCTTCTTCACGTTGATGGACTGCAAAGCTCTTGATACATCCTTGAATACCCTGAGCCTGTTACTTATAAACAAGAATAAGTGGTAACGCAATCATTTGCAACCCGATAAAGGATGGTGTTATGTGAACGACCACTGAACACTCTAAAAAGATAAAATATATATACATAGGCAAATTTAATCTAGTCTGGAGTGAAATTAATACGCTAAATAAATGTGGCTCTATTACTATGCCATAAATCACGAACACATAAATGCACACATATTTTCTGAATGTTGTCACTATTGTATTGACGAACCCAACAAATTGCCTGTAGACTGTACCTTTGTAGCGAAATGAAGTACTGTCTATGACTTGTTAAAACCACAGTTTATTGTATTCGAAACTCGGCGTAACTGTGGCAATATCTGTAGAATGCATTATGTTGGAGTGTTTTTTCGAACAACGAAAAGAGTTCCTACGGTGTATCAAAAATACTTTTTTTTGCCTGAATAGCCTAGCAATAGCGTGCTCAATTTCAACGTACGTCATCACCTCGAATACGAAAAATAGTGTGTAGTTTTTCCTTTGTGTTGCGTAACGGCAGGAGACATTGTACTAATACCAATTTCCAGTGACTAACATGCTTTGATGAAGTGTTCTTTTTTTTCTATAAGTAGAGGATCGGGCGCTCGAAAGTTTAATGAACTGAACGACATGTGACGTTCGCAGACAAATGTGAAAGTGAAAGTAGGCTGTGTGTATATACAAAACTGTTGTGTGAACCATTAGTCTGTAAAAAAATTATTGTGAAGATAAATCTAGAAAGCTTATTTACAACTGTTTTAAAAATATTTTCGTTAAAAAAATAAGACACACTTGTCAATAACGAATTTTATTCTAGAAATTTCTTCTTCTATGCTAATGAAAATTTATTTTTCATCGCTACACTATTTATAGGAGAGGGAAAATTAAGAAAACATAGACTTTGCAAAAAATATGTATACCTTTATAGATCGCACAATATACTTGGCTGCACTGTTTCGCTTTGTAGACGATAATTTTACAAGAAAAAAATAGTATTGTTTATATTATTATTTATTTGTAACAATAAAGATCTTTATGTATGTAAAAATAATATTTATGTTGATTATTTAATGAAACCTTCCCATCAGAAGTTGAAGATATAAAAAAGTTGCAATTGTTTTAAATGTCATGCAATTGTTACGGATACCTGCAGGTTGACTGACCTCGGACATACAGCCGCAGGGGATTATTGGAGTGGAGTTCAAGGCCAGCTGTGCAACAGTGCAACAACGCCTGGCAAGTGTTGCCTTGTGTTAAAATAATATAGTTATTATCAGTATAGGCAACTACTCTTATCTAAGCAACAAATCAGCTAATAATGTCACTTATAACACATCTTACACCTGTGAAACAATGGCTGACAATATCATACCCCTTCGTAATTATAATATAGTGGGGTCAATCTTCTATTGGACGTAAATTTATTTCACTAACAACCCTTAATTTATTAATTATTAAATATGAATAACCAGCTAAGGGGCCGTTCATTAATCGTAAGGGTCCCAAGAGAGGGAGGGAGGGGTGCTTAAAAAATCTCTACATAAACTTACCTGGGGGAGGGGGTAAAAGCCACTCTCATTTGATATTTTACTACGAGTCGAAATTCGGCTGCACGTTCATTATGTTACACTAACATCAGTGTTCAACGATTGCAGTTTGTTAGTTTGTTGACTGATTTGTTTCCTTACTTAAGGATTTTTTTCAAAAATTACCTTTAATTATAATATGCATTTTTGAAAGACTAAGTAGTATTTTTTTTAATATTTATCTTTGATTTGTGTCAAATAACTTTTTTGGTGTTACTGAACCTTTTTTAAGGCATTTAAATTATTTAGGTTTCTTAAGGAAAAACCTGGTAAAATCTTATGTGTCCTTAGATGGGGGCAGGGGGTCAAAATGGCCATAATAGTTCTTACGTAATTAATGAACGGTCCCTAATGCTCAGCATGCGTTGCAATGCCTCAATCATTTTTTTTTTTGTAATTTGTTTGAAGTAGGTACACATGTACAAAGAATATATCCAATTGTCTATCTATGTATACATCTACGTATGTGTGTATATATATATATACCTTTCTCTATATACATATATATACACACGTCACTCCATAGCAATGAAAATATTAAAAATCAATGTTTTTACCTATCTATTTTATCTATATTTTAACTTTTCGCAGGTGTGACTTATGTATATAAAAACACGCGCGCATCCGAATGCAAAGCATTCGGTGAAGAACTTTCGGAGATGAAAGATTTTGAATGAAAATATATTTACATTTTTATTTATATAGATATTCTATTACATGTGTTTCATAGGCGTAAGATCTCTGATATAAAAAAAAATTTACTTGTCTAGTGTTTAGCTACGAGTATTTCTTTGGAAAATGTTAGTTTCAAGAACGCATAACTTGGTTAGGAATTGCCTGTCTGGCGCTATCAGTGTTTTATATGGTCCTAACAATGGACGGCCTATTTGCTTGCGGAACTGCCAGTGACCACGCGTTACACGCGCGCTGTTGGCTTGGCGATGTGCTGCAATCTTACAGCACTTAGCATGTGTGAGTTCCCGAATAAGAATATTTAACTGTGTTCTACGTCAGATTACGATGTGCCATTATTGGCAATTCTAACACGACAAAATACAGGCTTAAGTCTTATACATATGTTACACAAGTTGATTTTGACAGTTTATTGGTGAATGATAAGCCTACGTCACTAGTAGTATATAAAAGGGCATCCGAACCCAGGTCCTATGGTCAGGAGCTGTGTGTCCGCCCACCATATTGGATTGTGATGTCACGGCGTCCATATTGGCAGACCTAGACTCCGTACGCCATCTTAGACTCCGCCATCTTTAATTATGACATAACAAATGCCATATTTAATTTTGACAACACGTCTACCATCTTGTTTTCTGACTTCACAGCCACTTCGATTCTGACGCCACAGCGGCCATATTGAATTTTTTTTTATGGATGTCGCTATCTAGGATGACATAATGTCTGCACTTTTGTTTCTGCAGTTTTTTTTCCTACAAAGTGCCAGCACCACTCATGCACATAAGGTCGATGTTCCATTACCTATTAGTGTTATTATGACCCTTAAAGACATTAAATTGAATATACAAAATACACGGAAGTGAGGTGATTCGAACCAAGGCAGCTCGGACCTCTGGGTTGGAAAACTTACGCCTTTGACCACACGCCCAAGACATTTATCAGACCGAGAATTAAATACGGAATATAAAAAAAACAGATTTGGACTTGTAATCTTTTTATAATATGTAGGAATAATAGCAGCACCTGTTGGAAGCTGAGCCGCCATCTTTATTTTCAATACTTGCTACTAGTGCTGGTATTCATAGACGTGTCTTGAGCATCGTCTTGAGACCGTTTGTTGAAGATGGTCTTGTTTCTCAAGATGGCGATTTCCGTATCCATGTTTCATAGTCCCCGAACAAGACGAGCTTCACGAAGACTACGTACTCAAGCATGGGCTTCTTTGACGTACTTTCGGCATGACGAAGCACGTACTTAAGACGACTGAAAAGACACGAGTATACACGAACCTTGCTGACTGGACTCGTTTGTTAATAATTCTGATACTTTTCAGACCGAGCATTGAAACCCCAGTATCCGAGTATTTATAGTAACAAGATTTTTGTGAGTATATGTCTCTACATTTGGGGTATGTTTGTCTGTTACGGGTTAGGAAATTTTCTTTTTGTAGTTTTAATATTCTTGACATACACCTGGAAAAACAGGTGTTTTGTGACCACAAAATGCGCACCTTCTAGTACACCTCCACTTGTGTCACTTGAGTTGAATGAAAGTAAGAACTAGCTAGTATATTGTCTTTTCTGTGCAATTTGAACGTTAAGGCGTAATGTATTACTAGTTCAAACGATTTTATAATATCCTATTTTAAAAATATTAAGATAAAATAAATTAATCGGTTTGTTAAATTATCTATGCTACAATTTTATGATTATTGTTTCTAATATACGTAAGAAACTGTAACTTATTTTACCATATTATTATTTTTGATAAACTTAAATAACCAATTAGTTTCACTATATTTTAACGTAGCTAACCTAATCTAATCAACCGTTAACTTGGTATTACCATTTTTAAAGTAACTACCCTAACTAAATCTCTACAGATCGGTTAATTAACTACTTGTTGAATTGCAATGTACCTTTACAAAATGATCAAAAAATATTTAAGGCAGTGAAAAAATTAAAAACTGCTATTGGAAAAAAATTGTGGAAATCATACTCTGCTTCGGGATAAGGTACCGTAAATATTATTTTAATAAAAATATTAGATTTAACCATACAGTTAAAGAATTTTTTTAATTATGTTAGAAAATTTTATGTTCAGAATGCTTACAATAAGTTTGAACAAATCTGATATTGTAGGCTTCGTAGTAAGGAAGTTTTGAATTTTTTTAAACCATTTTGTTATCTTAACCTTATGCAGTAATAGTTAATCTCATCAAAAATTTCTCTGACAAATATTTTAGATATTGTTAAGTATTTTTGCAATAAGCTGTAACGGGTTTGATAGTAATACGATTTTTTCGTTCTTTAACTTTTATTTCCACATCTTGCAGTAATGATAGTTCGTATAAAAATGTATTTTCAACAAAATTTAAGCATAATATTAAAAAAGGAAATAAAAGAATGGATTCGATAGTGTATAAGGTACAGAAGTTATTATTTTTCTATTCCATCCCCTTTTTTTCTATCCTTTGTTGTAAAGTTTAAGATACTTTTTGAAGATTTACAATAAATTGTAATAGATTAACTAGTGAAGGAATTTATGTATTTGTTTGTCCTAACCTCTGTTTTTTTTCTAACTTTGCAGTTTCAATTGGTCATACTAAAAATAAATTTTGAAAATTGATATGGTATTGTGGTACCACTACCCTTGCTCTGGGTCAATGATAACTCCAGCACCCTGCGGGGGGCTAAGTTAAACAAAAGTGGCGCACACATATACACACATTTTTTAAGTACCGCAGTAATCAAAGAACTAGTCCTCGCGTCTAAAAGGGTGCCAGCAAAACAATACCAAACAGTAATGAAAGTTTAAAACATATAAGAGAAATATAGGATTACGAATAGGTGGTACCATAAAAAATACAAAATTATCACTTAACGATTTACTATAAAAATCATAAAGACTCTTAAACATATTTTTCAGGGGGAAATACGCATGGCCTTGAGTTGTTTGGCAAAGTACACTCACTTACAGGGCTTAATCCTATTAAAATATATAAAACACATAACATACTAAATACCTTAAAATTACGTAAAAAATAAATAACAAATATTAAACATTACAGCATACGAAAGTATATGTGTCCAGTATCTTATTCAATACACGCAATCATAACGAACGCATCTACCTTGTGCAAAGAATGCTATTCTAACAATTTTAACTAGTTTCACATATGCTTTTAATTTCATTACATTAAAGATAATATAGTTAATTCTGGACGAATTTATCTTGATATTGTCATTTTATAGACAAACACGTGACATTGAACTTTTCAAAGGATTTTATAACATCATTAAATTTTACTTCATGATACCAGAATTTGATATAAACTTTTAATATTATTTACAAAATCTTTATTTAAATGAAAGTACTTCTATTTAATGTATTCTACACAGTAATGGTCTATGATATTACTGCTAATAAAAACATTCAAACTAATGTAACTCTGCTTCGACAGGATCACTAGATCGTTTGGGCGCTGATGGGATAGCAGAAGTATAGCTGAAATAAATGTTGAGACTACGACTACAGTTCTGGAACGAAGATGAAAATCGGTGATCTCCTCGGGCAACGGAAAACTCCTATGACCAAGAAAAAACTTACCATCGTCGGGGTAACAGTACCAGATTAGTGTCGCAAGACTGCGACGTTGCTGACGTCGTCGTCTTGCGAAACTAATGGACTGCCAAGATGACCGACGCGTTAGAAATGGAAGGATCGACAGAATTCTCTAAATCTGATGTCAATAGATCAGATATTTCTGAATATTTGATGGCGATGAAGATCCATTTAAGGACACGGTTCGCCGCGAATCTTCTTCTACTCCGCGTGGGGCTCCGAGGACTCGGAAACCCTCACACACGCGAAATATGTTTTGCTTCTTTCAGTTACCTTATTTCCATTCCACCTTAATTTTTCCAAATTGAAACTTACATACGTTCGCTTGTTTTAACAACCAATGAACAAGGGAGCTATAATAGAAAACAGAAATTACGAAACTTTGAAAAAGAAAATAAATTTAATTAAATTTATTTGGTCATGGATACGGAATACTTAATTAGAGAATTATGTTATTTAAACTCCGAATCAGATCATACTAAGATTACGACTTTACATGGAATTAGATGGCTTTCTATACTATTGTTCTCACTTCATACAAGCATTAAAATTTAGAATTTACTCAAATTAAACATAGATTAAACAAAAATACTGATTTCCATACAAAATTGCCTTTATAAATTAGGGATGAAATTTGGTGGCAATAATTATTTTGTTTAATCAATATTTTTTTCTATTCTGAAACAACAACAAAAAAACAATATTGCTACCTTCAGGTCACAGATTATCTCACATATCACTACATTATACAGCTAAAATTATCATTATTTAAAATAACGACAAAAATACTAATGATGTAATTCACATTTGAGGAAAATAGTTATTAACAAGAAACAACTATGTATGGAAAAAAAGTGCACACGTAATGCAAATATTTTGTAAATTTTGACATTATAAAAATAATATGATCAATAATTTTTAACATAAATATGTCGATCAAATAAATTATTACATTAATGAATGATTTTTTTTATGATTCTTTGAATGTTTTCAGAATTTTCAAATATAATGGATTTCCAAGATGGCGGCCAATCTGTCATCATTAGATTATTGGAGGCTGGTAGACTTGGAACCTAAGGTGCTTTTTGGACTTTCCACCATATTTTATTAAATAAACATTTTTTTCTTAAAATTACCTTTTTTGGATTGAGCAAGGATCGAAACAAGCACTGTAATCGATCCAATTAATTAATTGTTTTTTTTTATGAATTTTAGAATTTTCCCCGAATTTATAGCTAAATAAATACAGACTTCAAAGACGGTAACCAAAATTCAAGATTGCGGGCGCCTGGAGATATGTGATTACTATAGGTACTATTTCAGGTAAAAATTAAAATAATATGGTGGCAGTATTCTCTAGCAGACGAAAACAATATTTTGGATCCAAGATCATGGCCTCCAGCAGACGAAAACAAAATGGCTGACATGACGTCATACTAGCTGGTGACATATCTACCTAGGCATTGGTGGTGGGAAGTCAGTCTGTCGTTGGCTTCTGTGGAGGGAGGATCCGTTGCCATTTATTTTTTGCTCTCTCAGAGTTTAAACCAAGGATTCCATGATGTAAGTGCTTTTTTGAATTAGAAATTTTATTGAAATTGTATTGAAATTATTTTTTTTTAGTAAATTATTATTTTTTCCTTAATGTCTCACTAATTTTTGATTTGCAAGATGGCGGAATACCGTAATAATATCAAAATAGCGGTACATTTTTATTAATATATATTTTTTTAATTTTTCTCTGATTTTCTCGCATAAAAAAATACTGATATTAAAGCTGGCGACCTAACGAGAAGTGCAACGGTGATGTCATAATTTAAAATGGTGGCCCTGACATACTAATGGTCATAGTCATGACCTCGGCGATTTAGTGCGGTTTGCTCATGAGAAATTTAAGCCACTTTGGGAAATTTTTGAGAACTAAAACGGGGAATTTTCCCTCAAAACGGGATTTTTTTTTCCCTCGAAATAGGAATTTTTTTGTTTTTGTTTTATTTATTTGCGGAATTGTTTTTCCTAAATACTGGAGATTTTGGCGAATTTTGAGGGAAAATTTTGAGGAATTTTTTAAGGTCAAGGTCATCCAAGATGGCCACCGTATTGTTAGAATTCAAGATGGCGGTCAACACCATCGACACCACACCTTGATCCCTGGGACAGTACCGGCTATTATACACTACTGATTTTACTCACTGGGATAATTAAATCAAATCATGTTCGTTACCCTGGATGAATACTATACCGGCATACATCGCTATATTAAAAGAACATAGAAGTCCACACAAAATTCCGATTATACAAGATGATATTTACAAGACAGGAGACCGAGCGTATCTACTATCTGAAAAGCTTCGGAAGAAACCACATGATTTGAAAACTGATCAACATATATTAATTAAGTCTTTGTAAAGAATTTAATAATGCGTTAATCGTAGATTGGTTTTTCTGTTTCTAAATTTAGTTTTAAACTTTATTTTTATGAACGTGAAACGAGTTAAAACGTATGTTTACAGAATTATTTTTACACACGAAAGAAACATCTGGCATAGATTCTTGAAACTACTCAAGATCATTGTATTTACGTAATGCTTACCACTCAAATTTCTTACTTCTATGCATAATAAGAAGTACGTGACACTTCAAATACTTGCTCTTAGAAACGATACTACGTTAGAAACACCAGCGAAAATCGCACTTACAATCACGTACCACCAACACACCACATTCACCCTTGACTAGAAGGTGTCCCATTAACTGTAAATGTAGGGGAGTGAAAACACCTAAAAATAAGGTTTTATAACATATGAAACACACACTGTAACACACGCTGCGTGCTCGTGCAAACACAGGACTAGAAAAAGGGATTGAAGGGAAATTGCTTCTCTCAATAGGCGGGGAGAGACATGCGTCATTCCCCAGACCACATTTCGGAGTTAACAAAGCGAGCCGCCGCATGAAGGGAAAACAAATGGCGCAGAATTTCCTCTTCGACTGGTTCACTCACTTTACAGAGAAACGTATTTACTTGCAATAGCACTAATTTTAGTGTTGAAACAGTATTATTAGGAGTGGGGAAAATGGGTTCGTAAGGATTATTTATTACTAAAAATTAGGATTATATTTAATATTATTTATTACTAATATTTACATCACTAATTAAATAACCACACTTAATGTCTGTTCACAAATCACTAAGTATTTGCCTAGTCTACAGTTCACACTCCTCACTAGAGCTAGGCTGAACCGTGATTCGCCCGTTACCTCGCACCTGTCAGCACACACAGTCTAGCGGCACTCGGTCGCACTCGCAAGGCCCTGTCACTCCGACCGCAAGAAGGTAGGAGGAGTCTCTCATCCTCCTCGCCGAACTCACACTTCACTCCACTCGCCAGCACGAACTCTCGGAACTCCCTAGGGGCCGGCGTCACCGCTTTTATACCCTTGGCAGTCTTTCTGGAACCGACTGGTTGGTTGTTACGAGGCTTGTCAACCCGGGCTGACACGATGCTCGATGCATCCGGAATAACGGCGCATTATTCACGCCACTCCACGCGGCGGCCTCTACAAACCCTCGAGATAGATATCAGTATCGGAAAAGGATGGCGCGGGGGCAGGGGTTGGTCCCCCAAAGTTATGCGCGCGTGACGTCAGATGCCGTGCGGGGCCGCCAGGCGCCCGGGTATCTGGCGCGCGTCATTTCCTTGTCTCCCGCGTTCGAACCAGTTCTAACGTCACATTGACAAGTCTCCGCAAATTAGGGAAATACAAAATAAATATATAAACAAAACAAATCGGTTATAAGCTTATAAAAATTCCTTCATACTCCTACAATTTTTTTCTAAATTTAATGAATGAGATAACCTATACATTTTACAAACTAAACAACAAACTAAATTCATAGATACTTATATCAGAAAACATGAGAGAAACATATAGGTTTAGATGCACACTCTCTTAACACATTTTAAGATCCATCGGAAATAGTACATACTACTGTGACTTCCGATGACACAAAAGGAATATTTAAAAATTTATATTTTTCATCCTTTTTTCAGTTTGCTTATTCTAGGGAAACCATGTTTTTGAAAACCCCAACCAATCTTAGTTAAACCCTATGAATTGAACCTCACATTCATACTGAGGGTTTATGTATTAAGATCTTACAGAGATACAATGTAAGCGAAGATTTAAATTGGTTATGACACATCTCAAAATATGTCAATACATATGGTGTACTCTATGCATAGCAGGATTGCGCAGATCGGCATGTTATCCATCAGGGAAATATTTAACAGTCCAGTGTAGACATCGTATCATTAACTAAATGATCTGGTGATGTAGGTTAGATATTTTTCTTTCCACATTAGGTAATGTTACTTGCAAATAGATGATTGCTATCATTGGATGAAGTTTTGGCATGAGTAAATAAAATTTACTTATTTTTTTACCTTTATACTATTTTGTTTTGAATCTTAATAAATAATTTATTTTTATGATTGTTTTTCTTGGAGTGCTTCGAATTTATAGTTTTATGAATATTGTGTATGGGGTTTTCTTAGGGTGCTTCAGCTTGTGAACTTTACTTCTAGTAGAGGAAGAAAAAGTTTGTTTTTTTCAAACTGGTTTGCTGAGAGTGTTTTGAATTTTTTTTTTTCGTTTCCCTTAAATATGTGTATTTAACAAAAGTTTAAAAGAATTCTTAGTTTACACCATAAGGAGGGGGAAAATTGCAGCACTGTAACTTCTTTTTACAAATGCTGGGAGGAGCATTAGGAGTGGGGAGGCTTTCAATGTATTTACTTGCATTCACATGGTTTACACATAGTGTTTATCAGGTTGCTTCAAATTATGGATTTTTTAAAAATAAAAATTCCTATTATTTTCAGCATAGCGAAAAAACTGCAGTATTGTATCATTGTATCTTTGTTAATTTTTTTGTAGTAGTATTTATCATTTGTTATTTTATTTCGACTATTTACTTTTCACAGTGTTTTTTATTACTGTTTGGATATATACGTGCACGACATTTGATTTTTTCCTTTATTTCTTTTCCATATTTCTGTTGTTGGTATTTGTATTTGTTTTATACTTGGATAGCACCAGCTTAGTGTGCAATATCTATGTTGGGCAGTGCTTATAAACGTAAAAGTAAATAAATAAAAATAAATGCTTGGCTGTGTGTAAGGAGTGGGACTTTCGATATGTATAGTCGATATATTTCGAGTTTGAAAAAACATAAAATGCATTGTAAATCATTTTGAAGATAGTTGTGAAAAATGTATGATGAAACATTGGGGTGTCTCATCATTTCCTCTCAATTATCCTTAAAGTTGAAGTTAAGACTTAGTTCACTATCTTTCGTAATTGGAAGATAAGAGTGAATTTGTCAAGCGATCTACAGTCGCGATATGTGTGTGTGTGTGTGTGTGTGTGTGTGTGTGTGTGCGCGCGCGCGCGCGGTCCATTTGTTGAGCTCGAATACATGAAGCTTCATGCAAGAAGTGTTTCCTAACATGTAACAAAGACTAGTACAATCAGTCTTGTAATAAACTGATCTGTGAGTGATTGTGGAATGGTTTCGCAAGGTCTACCGACACATGTTTTTTTTACGTAAATGAATACACTATATTTTTTAAACGTCCAATAATAGCAATCGTCTATTCGCAGGTAACTTTAACTAATGTGGAAACATCACCAGATACTATGGTTAATGAAACGATTTCTACAACAGACTGTTAAGTATTTCCTGACGGATATCATGCCTCTCCGCGCAGTTATGCACTGCATAGAGTACTATGTGTGTATTGATATATGTATTTTATATTTTAGTGAGAAAAAAAACCTAAGTGAGACATATTTTGATGTATGTCACAAAAAAAATTTACATTTTCACTCTGTTGTATCTCTGTATGTGAGATCACAATATGTAACCCTCAATATCCATATGGGGGTCAATCCTTAGGGTTTAAATAAATCTTTTTTTTTTTCAGAAATAAATATGAATTTAATTTGTTTTAATGATATAAAAGGCATGTGTTTTCTCATTTATTAAAATGGTGGTGGGGGGGGGGAGTAAATTATAGGCATAGGAAGGAATTTTTTTAATGCGCTTATAATTTGTTTTGTTTATATATTTTCCTTTGTTTTTCCCAATTTGTGGAGGATTGTCAATGTTATGTTAGTACTGTTTCAACACTAAAAGTAGTGCTATTATAAGTAAATACGTTTCTCTGTAAAGTGAGTGAACCAGTCGAAGAGGAAATTCTGCGCCATTTGTTTTCCCTTCATGCGGCGGCTCGCTTTGTTAACCCCGAAATGTGGTCTGGGGAATGACGCATGTATCTCCCCCCCCCCCCCCCCCACCCATTGAAAGAAGCAATTTCCCCTCAATTCTGCTCACTAGTCCTGAGTTTGCACGAGCAGGCAGCGTCTCTCTGCATGACTTGTCGGTTGCGTGGTAGTGTTCGAGAAACATACAGTGTGTGTTTAATATGATATAGTTATTTAGAAAACTTTATTTTAAGTTGTTTTCATTTCCCTACATTTACTGTTTAATTGGGTCCCCTCCTTGTCAAGTGTGTGTGTGTGTGTGTGTGTGTGTGTGTGTTAGTGAGACATGATTACAATGGCGATGCTTGCTGGTGCTTCTAGCGTGGTATCGCCTCTAAGAGAAATTATTTGAAGTGGCGTGTAGTATTTTCATTACCTATGCATAGGAGAACTATGAAATTTGAGTGGTAAGCGTGACAAACGTAATTCTCTCTTTATCATTTTCTTTTAAACAGTAACATTAATCTTCATGTAATTATTACTTATTTCACTTATTTCTTACTTGTCAAATGTTTGCATGAAAACTCATGTACTCTCTATATTATCGCAATTTTTAAAGACTTTTTTTCTCGATCATCGTGGTACTAATGAAGAAATTGTTGCACTGAATTGAATACCAAGATGAGGCCAATATTGCTTACATGCTTGCATACACCGTGCGCACGAACTGCATCGTAGCTGTTCCAAATCCTGCCGAAGCGCATCAAAAGCAGCATCTTTTATTTTTCTTATTTTAACCCGCAAGCCTACACCGTGCGCACAAACTTCATCGTAACTGTTTAGAAACTATCCAAAGCACATAAATTTTTTTTAGGAAATAAATAAATATTAGCCAAACCTAACTTGGTTAGAGTTATAGTAAGGTTTTAAAAAGGGGATTTTTTTTCAAAATGAATACTTTTCGTATATGTATCACGCTCGGAATTATTTTAAAGAATTCTACGTTAAATGTTGTGTCCGAATTTCCTATTAATTTTATTTTCAACGTGAGAACACATAAATTTTATCTTTACCGAGGTTGGATGTTTACACATAAGTGGCGAGTACTGAAATACTGGTTCACATTTTTTTATTGTTTCGTTCAAGGCAGGTTTGTAACTTATTGGAACTCTTGCGATACCAGCACGTTGCATATGATTGCATGGTTACTTTCCCTGTTCACCGCACTACGGAGCCACCAGCTTGAAGAGGCGATTACTTCGCGTCTCGTGTCGGGCAGCTTTCTAAAGTGCAATGAAAATTCCATATGACTTGGCGACTTCTATAAGCATATTTAATGCCATTACATGTTTCATTCGCACTATGTATACACATTTTTCTATGTTATCTTTGTTTACTCAGTTTATGATATTTTCAAAAATAACAACATTGAATTTGCATTTATGTTACACTTTTAACTTTGAATTGGTTTTCATCAGTCATTATTTTAAATAAACCTTCTCTTTAAGGTAAATCTTTTTAATAATGAAAATGTGTTGTTAGGAAAGTGAAATTAGTTAATGACATTGAATAATTTTGGTTAGTTATAAAGTAATAAACATATTTTTTCTTCTATTTTTTATTATAACTTTTCGATACAATTAAAACTGAAGCTACAAATGACAATAGTAGTAAATGGGGCTACTAGATCAGGGTTCAGGGTGTGGATTGAGATTGTCGGTCCGCCATCTTGGATTTGTGACGTCACGGCGGCAAAAATTCCTCAAAATTCCTCAAAATTGACTCAAAATGACTCAAAATTTCCCGTTTTAAGAAAAAAATTCCCATTTTCGAGGGAAAAATTCCCGTTTCGAGGGAAAATTTCCCGTTTTATTCCTTAAAAATCCCAGAGGCTGAAAATTCCTAAAACTGGCTTAAGCATCCTTAACTCAAGCCAACGTTAAGCCATTTATAGGATTATGACGTCACCGCTACAGTTTCCGTTACGCCCGCCATCTTTAAATTTACTATCCAATTTTAATGATTTTTTTTTAAATTTATAAAAAAATTCAATTAATAAAATTTTAATAAATTATTAATAAAAAATATACTTTTACGACATGGAGCTCGGAGTCCTCGGTTCGAACCCGACGAGTGCAAAAAAATTAAAAAATGGCGACCGATCCTTCCCTCACAGTGGACGCTGGCAGACTGACTCCCACCACTTTTTATCATCATCTAGTATGACGTCATGTACGCCATCTTGAAATTTGGACGCCATCTTGAAAATCTTTATTTATTATCCGATTTTAATGAAAAAAATTCCAAAATTCATCAAAAAATTAACGTATTTGAATTCTGTTTGATTATATCGATGTACGTCCTTGGTTCGATTCCCGGCGAGAGTAAACGGTCGATCCTTCCTCCATGAAAGCTACCTAGACTGATCTACCACCACCAGTACCAAGGTATATATCATCAACAGGTAAGACATCATGTCCGCCATCTTGTCTTCATCCGCTGGAGACCACCATCTGGTTTTTCGTCTGCTAGAGTGTGCCGATACCATGTAGTATAATTATCTGGTCACCATACTTTTGTCCTCAACTGTTGACATTGAACATTGACCTTGACCTTGAACCTTGACCTTGAAATTTGACCTTGACCTTGAAATTTGACATGACCTTGAAATTTGACCTTGACCTTGAAATTTGACTTTGACCTTGAAATTTTACTTTGTCCTTGAAATTTGACTTTGTCCTAGTCGACCATCATGGATCCGACATTTTATGTTCAGTACATGCTACCAGGAGCGACCACCTGCTGGAGTACACCATCTTGTGCGTGTACTCGTGTTATAGAGTACATTTCCATCTGGTTAATTTTATTCTAACCCGCTACATTGCAGTAATCATTTATTACCGAGGTGCCCCCGCCATCTTGAAATTCGGACGCCATCTTGAAATCATGTAATTATTTAGCTAGAAATGCGGGAAAAATTCCAATAGTCTCCGAAAAAAAAAATCAATTAATTTACAAATTGAATCGATGGATCCCTGTCCACGGTTCGATTCTTGACCAGAGACAGTTGTAACTAATTATTAAATAAATGTTAGGTTCTGTTTTCCATTACCTTTCGCGGAGTTTATTAATCATTCACTCTACGAAAATCAACTCAAGTCATTATACCGGACCAACGAATTAAATCAGTGCCGATTAGCCTATTATGAAAGTCTAATATTTCAATAATCTGAATAACATATAAGCCGTTCGTGTACAAAGCCACACATATAGATCAATTGCCTTCAGTCCATGAGACCGAGTCATGTCATTATCAGACGTATAGGCTAGTCATTTCAGGACCACATGACCTTCGTAATCCATCGTGACATTTTTATACATTCTAAAGGACCAAGTAACCTTGTAAAATATTGTAGTAACACCAAGAGGTGATAAACTAGTAAATATTCAATCACTACATTTTGTACTACGCGCAATCAACAAAAAAGGAAGCACCAACAACGAAAAGACAGCACCACCAACGAAAAGACAGCTCATTTGGAAGCACAGACAACGAAAAGGCAGCACCGCCAACGTAAATACAGCACATTTGGAAGCACCGACAACGAAAAGGCAGCACCACCAACGTAAATACAGCACATTTGGAAGCACCGACAACGAAAAGACAGCAGTGACAACGAAAAGACAGAACATTTGGAAGCACCGACAACGAAAAGGCACCACATTTGGAAGCACCAACATCTAAAAGACAACACCGCCATCGAAAAGGCAGCACATTTGGAAGCACCGACAACGAAAAGACAGCAGTGACAACGAAAAGACAGAACATTTGGAAGCACCGACAACGAAAAGGCACCACATTTGGAAGCACCAACATCGAAAAGACAACACCGCCATCGAAAAGGCAGCACATTTGGAAGCACCGACAACGAAAAGACAGCAGTGACAACGAAAAGACAGAACATTTGGAAGCACCGACAACGAAAAGGCACCACATTTGGAAGCACCAACATCTAAAAGACAACACCGCCATCGAAAAGGCAGCACATTTGGAAGCACCGACAACGAAAAGACAGCAGTGACAACGAAAAGACAGAACATTTGGAAGCACCGACAACGAAAAGGCACCACATTTGGAAGCACCAACATCTAAAAGACAACACCGCCATCGAAAAGGCAGCACATTTTGGAAGCACCGACAACGAAAAGGCAGCACCGTCATCGTAAAGGCACGGACCGCAAGACCGGGCCATGTCAATATCAGACATATAGACCATGAACTCAGTACACACAGGAAAAAGGAATGTACACGCAGGAAAACGGAACGTAAACGCTGGAAAACGGAATTTACACTCAGGAAAACGGAATGTACACGCAGGAAAACGGAATATACACACAGGAAAACGGAATTTACACTCAGGAAAACGGAACGTTAGTAGGGAGAGCGTGCTGACTCTGGAACATAGGCGAGGGGGGGAGCGGGGTAATCTGGGGATTATCCCATTTTTTATGGTTTTTTACGCATTTTTTATGGTTTTTTATGTGCAAATCCAGTTTTTTATGCGCTAATCCAGTGGCTAATCCGCTAATCCAGTGGCTAATCCGCAAATCCGCAAATTCGCAAATTCGTAAATTCGCAAATCTGCTAATCCGGAGATCCGCAAATCCGCAAATCCGCAAATCCGCAAATCGCAAATCCGCAAATCTTTTACGCATTTTTTATGGTTTTTTATGTGCAAATCTAGTTTTTTATGCGCTAATCCAGTGGCTAATCCGCTAATCCAGTGGCTAATCCGGAGATCCGCAAATCCGCAAATCCGCAGATCCGCAAATTCGCAAATTCGCAAATCCGCAAATCCGCAAATCCGCAAATCGCAAATTCGCAAATCCGCCATTTTGTATTTCTAGAAATTTCCACCAACTTCGAATCGTGACGTCATGATTCTGTGTCGTCTGCTGGAGGCCGCCATCTTTATTTGTTCTGGCCGCCATCTTGTTTCGTCTGCTGGAGGCCGCCACCTTGATTTCTTCTGGCCGCCATCTTGTTTCGTCTGCTGGAGGCTGCCATCTTGATTTTTCCTGGTCGCCATCTTGTTTCGTCTGCTGGAGGCCGCCATCTTGATTTTTCCTGGTCGCCATCTTGTTTCGGCTGCTGGAGGCCGCCATCTTGTGTGACGTCATATAGTTCTGTTGGTCGCCACCAGGTAGCAGCAGGTATTATTTTATTTTAACTAAAATATTTTCAGTGCCGAGGCTGGGATTCGATCCATGGGACGTGAAAACGTCCAGGATGTCGTGGTTACGAGGCGGACGCCTTGACCACTAGACCACGAGACCAATTGGAATATGGTGGAATAAATAATCTATATATGCTATGTACTGATGTCAAGTTTATGATAAAAGGGGGAGGGTATTTTTTCCTTCCTTAATGCATACCTAAGGCGCCACATTTGAAATTAAAAATCATTATACAGCCGCCATCTTTAATTCCAGCACAGACTACCAGATGGCGCCAAATTAAAAAATTAGTTGCCAGAGGCGCCGCCATCTTGGTTCTCAAGTTGGCTGGTAGATGTCGCTAGTATCGCGCGCCAAATTCATCAAATTAGTTGTCAGAGGCGCCGCCATCTTGGTTCTCAAGTTGGCTGGTAGATGTCGCTAGTATCGCGCGGCAAATTCAAAAATTAGTTGCCAGAGGCGCCGCCATCTTGATTCTCAAGTTGGCTACCAGAGTGTGCCACCGTCGCCATCTTTATTTCATATTTCAGCTGCCAGGGCACAGCACCATTCGATAGATCGAATGCTAATCGATATATTTACTTTTATTTCGTATTTCAGCTGCCAGGGCGCAGCACCATTCGATAGGTCGAATGCTAATCGATATATTTACTTTTATTTCATATTTCAGCTGCCAGGGCGCAGCACCATTCGATAGGTCGAATGCTAATCGATATATTTAGTAACAAGTGTTGCTACCAGAGGGCGCGATATTTAAATTTAAAAAATATTACAACCTTTAAACAATTCTCCGCCATCTTGGATTCAACAGCCCCACCATCTTGGAAGCACATGATACACCCAAGGACTCGTTCCAATACATGCACAGAGTGCACCGAAAAGATTGTTCCCTTACATGCACAGAGTGCACCATATTGAATGATCATGATATGTGTTCCTTTATATGCATCAGAAGCAGGCATAAGAAATTTTTTCTTATAGGCATACTTTAGTGTTAGCTTTCCTGTAATGCATTTAATAATAGTGTAAGCTCATTATTATTATTTAGCGATAGTGAATTTATAATTATGATGTGTAGTCTCATTCTCTTCGTCTCGACGTGGCGGAAGATTCCCTGGAGTGTAAGCTGAAAATAAAAAAATAAAAAAAAAACTTGTGTTTTGAATTTATAGTGGTATGCTGCTTTCCACATCACCTTAGAGACTATGTCTCAGGAGGTACAGCGTTAGATGCGTTAACTCCTTTTTTTATACATGGCGAGTTTCCCCGAGAGGCCTATTTTCCATGTTTAACAAGGGCGCAAGCATTATGCTTCACCGTCACTCTCTCCGAAGCCGCTGTCCACTCCATCATCTGGCTCCACTTGCTCTTGAGCCTCCATTACAGCTTCAAAGCATGCTATAATACCGTTGTAAAGGTATGTTAGAAACTCGTATTCCTCTGGAAATGCAGCGAACAAATTGATCGCGGAGACCTCTAGATGGTGTACTATCGCATCTATATTCATGCCGATGCAAGCATGAAGCGCATATTCAATGCAATCGCGCATTTCCTCAAAAGCAGCCATGTTCATTATGGAATTGTCAGAGACAAAATGAAGACTATAGTTGACCTGGTCTTGACGGAAAGATGACATGCAACAAAGTTTAACCACATTAGCATTTAAAATCAGGATAGACTCAAATTTACTTTAAATTATTAAACAGACTAGCATTTAAAGAAAACTATCAGATTCACTATCTGAACCGTGTAAATAAGATGAGTGCAATCTCTACATGTTAAACATACCGATGGTTTTATCTCCACATGCGCAGTACAGTAGTGCATGAGTTCTGTCCAACATTCTTAATGTTTTATGGCTGAAGGGGGAGGCAATGAATCGAAGTTGGTTGCCATCTACCCAGTTGACCACTCCGAGCGGAGGAGGAGTTTGGAGTGCTGTTGTTTTCCTACAACTCGACTCGGAGCAGCAATGCTTATTGAGCGTACCAAGGTATGAGGATAGTACAAAAAAAAATAAACTGGAAAATTATAAAAAAAAAAAAAAGTTAGAATCTCTTATTATGTGGGGAACTCAGGTTCAGGGATCTAGACGGTAATGTCCCCATGGAAGCGTGCTAATTCCATCATCGGAAATGCTCCGCTTGTCGTCACCTGATGACAACGCCACCTTAGTCACGCGTTCAGTACAAACAATATGATTTCGTGAACGAAAATGATATTGAGTCCCCCAAACCCGTGAATTTGTTTGCAAGCAATCCAGATATTGCTCAAAAAGTAGCGAGCTGAGTACACTGGCCTTCACACCCTTGGCTTTAAGCGTAAAAGCACCATCGTCCATCTTGTATGCATAAAGTTTGGGGCGAAGACCAACATACTCAGTAATGATGCGTCCAGCGGCTTCATCCTTCATGACACCAGTCATGCCGTGGTTGACTGATGGAAACCTTTGAGCATTATCTGGAGCATAATTCGAAGTGTCGAATCGAGAAGCCAAATCGGGGAGAATCGAAGAATACACATCGCGACACTCGATGTGGTACAGAAGAGAATCGGTATCTGAGTAAAGCAGGTGCAGAGATGGAAAGGGAAACTTAACCTGCATATAGTTATAGTGGAAATCATAGAGATGCAATTTGGATAAATCTAAGATGGCCACACCAGTGTAAAGGGGTTTGTTGAAGGTTACCGAACCTTTGGCTAACTCAATGAGGACCAGATTCTCATCGACGATCCGCCTTGCCTTAAATGACGGACGACCTATCAACTCTGCCGCACCATATATGGTATCGTACCGCGAAACCACACGTATGTCACGCTCCCTACGCGGCGACTGCAAAGATTTGCCAAAAACGGAATTATTCATTAATTTATAGAAGGATTTCTCAAAGGGGTTCGCTGCCTGAGCACGGCAATTCAGATTATACCGTACGTACGACGCCATCCAGGATTTTTGTTCAAAGCGCAAAACACGATGAACATTGTCAAGAACGGCCCCGTACGTAAGGTAGTGCTGCAGTGTTTTTGCATGTAAAACATAGTTCTTTCGCGGTTCAAGTGTCAATAAGAGCTTTGACATATTGCCGTTCACCGGTACGCCATTCACGGGTGCAAGCGGCAGGTCTGATAGCCGGTCATGACATTCACGCGGAAAGGATAGATCAACCTCTATAAAACATGAGCAGTCACCATCGGTGTCCATGGTGCTAAAGTTCCAGTTTGCATATTCGAGTTCCTGCACCCACTGGAAGTTGCCCACCGGAAGCTTACCAAGCATCGTATGACCATAGAGAGAATTTACATCGAAATAACAGATGTAGGAAGATGGCAGGCTGGAGTCATAATCGCTCATGTAAACATTGTTAGCCTTCGCATAGCGCCGACTAACGTTGGTGATCCCACCCCGAACAGCATTCTCCAAGAAAAGATAGATATCTGGATCGGTGACTAATTCCAGACACACCTCAGACTTGCTCAACAAACCGTCCCACGCAAGTGATGGGGCCGTAATGTAGTGCGCCGGATCTAAGCCATAGGACTGGCAACAAACTGAACGGAAATTCTCGAACACGTCAGCCAACAAACACGTATCCACCTTCAAATACTGCAACGCGTAATCGTTCAAAGTCTTACAGCGGAAAACATTCCACGCAGATCTAGCGTGAGCATAGTCCCCGTCACTCACGTCAGTCCCACTAAGAGCATTATGAAATGCTTCCCTAGGGGGTAGTGAGGTCGTCTGCAGTTCTGCCATACTAGTGACGAAATCGTATGGGAACACCCCTTTCCTACGAGCTAGATCAAACTGTGCGTCTTCTGGAAACTGGACACGAGTGAGGCTCAGCTGAGCAGGCGAGAGATTACCTGCCAGAGTATCCAGAGATGAAGTTAGGAAGTTAAGGGAGTCAATGAATCTTAAACGCACTGTTCGAGTACCTCCTCTCGCATCATTACCGGTAATCGGTATGTACTTTGTTATGCTCTTGTAACTTTCAAGAGACGTGCCTATAACCCTGACCTCCCCGGGGTTCTCCAAAATGGAGGAACCGTCAGGTTGTGCAATATGACGTGAGACTAATGGTCTCATCAAAAAGTGGGCATCATAATTCTGAAGATTGTGGAAAATAGCCACCAGTTGGTTCTTCTGCAGTCTAAATGCAATATTACACTTAGAATGCGCAAAGCCACGAATCTCACCGGTCAGGTGGTCATGGTCCAACACTGACTTGTCACCTAGTGTCTTATTACATATATGGCAATGTGTCTGACTCGCCAACCGCGCAGCAAAAGCAGGAGTCTGGGCTTTCATGGGAACGGTCTTAGCATAAATCGCGCACACCCACTTAGTCATATCAATCAAGGTAGAGACCATGTCGGCAACACAATTCTCCCCTTCAAAATGCGCATATCTGGTAAGCGAAGCATCGTACGAACAAACTAATAAAATGCTACATGCATAAGGCACGTGCTCGTTCACCGTCGTGGTGCTGGAGGCATCGATCTCCGGTAAACAGGTGGACATCGGTTTCAAGTAGGTCTCTGTATCGCAATAAGCGACAAAGCCCATACGTTCCTTCTTGGATACATTTGTGAACTCGAGCCATTTGGTCTCCTCAGTCGGGAATACTGACCGAACGGCCGTGTGTTGGCTGCACAAATCAGTGTGGGAGTTCAACTTGTCCGCAGTATGGAAATACTGAAGACAGCGGTCGCAAACCCACTTTGTATGTTGATCACGCGAGAGTTGAGAAGAAAGCAAGCGGGACAAATTCTTAATAGTCACGAAATGGAGATGAGCGGGAGCACCAGACGCACGAATAGCCAAAATATTCACATGGCGATCACATCGCATAGAGGTAATGCAAATCGGCTGGATACTTGCATCAGTGGGTTTGTTAAAGTCCTCGTCAATAATCGTTCCCTGATCACTCACGCAAGAATAAATGTTCACGGAAATATTATTGAGACTCTCAAAGATCTTAACCTGATTCAGTGTCATGGGGAACGTCATACCGGTCGTATCAAAAACCTCGAGAGGATTAGGATACGATCCAGTACGAGTAACCATCCCAGCCGCCGGCGTCACACCTGCCATAACGGCATACAGAAAGCACATCTCACGGTCAGTCTCGATGTTTACACAAGCTTTGCGGTTAGACAAAAATGCAGGCAACTTTGTATGCGCGGCCCCCACCGTGAATGGTCGGTATGCAGAGACATGCATGTCGAGATGTTTTACATGACTCAACATCCATCCAGACCCGCGCAAAGCAAACTCACTTACATGCTCCATAAGCACAGAAACTAATGTGAAACTGAAAATTTCTGCTAGGTCCTCACTTAACAAAACAGGGATACTTTTGGAGGCGAAGTGGAAGCTTTCACTGATGGGCCCCTGCACAGGATCCTCCTTAATAAATACCGCGGCCAATGTAAGATAAATTTTGAATGGGCGGAGAACGCCACCCACTACGTCCAGAAAGGGTTCCCTGCACCTGGAGAGAAATCTATTAATGTTGGGGTCGGGCTGGGGAATATCATTCGCGATTCTGGAATCAACAAGTCGACCCTGGAATGCGGAATCTAAAGCGACGGGCTTCAGGCTAGGCAAAGAGGGAGGTGGCGTGTCTTCGATCTCTAGGTTGGATGAATCATCAGCCGACGATAAAATCACTGACTCAAATGATGATGAAGATGAAATCAATGAATCAATAGATGATTCATCGAGCTCAGACATCGAAGGCTCGCTTTCCTCAAATCTAGCACGCTTATTAGAGTATGGAGAAGACATTATTATAAAAGGAATTTAAAAAAAATAAAGAAGGATACGCTCAACAAGTTAGAACCTGAAAAATAAATAAAAGATGCTTGCTCTAATATACTGAAACCAACAGCTGTATCAGCACTTATTATTTTCCATAATATGTGTAAAAATTTGTATTGAAAAAATGAGTGTAAATATGAAATAATTGTATGTCATGAGAAAACTTCTTGTAATATTTATTTGTGAAGTATTTCAAGTTGTAAATAATGTAGAAATATAAAATGTTTAAGACATGTAAACAATGTGCAAGAAATTAATTATATGTCGGTATATTCTGAGAATGTAGAGAATTATTATTTACATGGAACATACTGTATTGAAAACAAATGTATATCAACTTCATATCACGCTTAATATTGTTTAAAGTTTGACAAAATTTATTTAACTGTTTGCAAGCAAAGAACGAGCTCTGAATGGTTGTTGTTTTTATAAATCGCGCATAGCGTTCAGTAACAGAATGAAAGATGTATTAAAGAAATATTAAATACACGCATCCCGTTGTAAAAATAATTATGAAAACAAGTTGATTCTCAATCATTAATAAATAAGCGAAAACAGGAATAATATTCAAAGTAATATAATCGCAACAAAAAAAATAGAGTTTAGTAATTTTTCCGTGATAATACACAATTTAAGTAATATAAATACATGGATTTAGTTATTGCTTAATTCGACCGTTTTAACGTGTTTATTTATTTAAAATAGTGGACATATTGTTAAATAAGAACTGTAAACACAGTGCGCGAACGTGTTTTAACGAAACGAATGTACTCCATCTCGTGTTATCAGTCAGAACTGACAGAACACATACCTTATCTGGAGAAGAACGTCTCTCTGCGGAGGAGGTATCGAGGGCTGACGAGGGCTGGCTGCGATCAAATGAGGTTTCCGACCTCTGTGGCAGGTGTATATATATATAAATCTGCGTCGGGCGATGACCTGAATTCTCTCGGAATCGCCTACTCTGTGTGTCGGCTTTAGATGACAGTTATAAACTGAAAATTATTAATTTAAGAAAGTTGAGTAGATTATATTTGGTAAAATCATTTAATAATATGGTGATCATGGAAAACTAGTTAAACTATATGTTTTTTGTTTTAGAAAGTAGATTTTCTACCATTCACTTTTTTCAGAATTAAAATTTAATTAATGTTTTTTTATTATAGCTTACTGAAAACATTTTTCTGCAATCGTTGTAATGCATTACAACGATTGCAGAAACTGTCAACCAAGTCTGTGACAGCATATAGACACCTCTTAGGTGCGACGACAGTTGTCTGGAAAAACAAATTCCTTTCTCTGAAAATAGAGAGCTTCATCCACGGGCTCTCGCACGTCAACCCGCTGGTCGGCCCAGGAAGGCAGGATGTTTCAATGCTAGCTTTTATTTTATATCAGAGGAATACTTAAATCATAACAATAAATCAGAGGTTACACATTAGTTTTATTGTAGTCAACATACATTTCGTGAACGTGCGGGCGCAGAGACTGATGGATAATTTGAATACATTTTTTTTAAAATTATACTAAACCAGAAAATTATATAATTGAAAAGAGTATTAATAAAAAATACAGTAACCTACACGTTCTTTACTTAAGTTGCAAACAGTTTCGGTAATAAAATATGCATTATGCTTTTAACAATTTATTTTAAAACTTTATGCAAAACTGAAATATTACAAGAAAATCACACATAATGTTTGCATACAAACCTGAACATTTACATACAAAGAGTATTAAAGTGACGATAAAAAAAAGATTTGAATGCTAACTTGAACATTTCCTTACACACAAAGAATAATATATTTACGTATTCAGCTGAAACATTTACATACACAAAGTGACAAAAATTCAATTATACTTTGCTTAATAATTCTAGAAGTAATGAGCGCACTGCTACCCGGGCCATCTCGTCAGTTCTTTGTATGGAAGCACTAGACTCTGTTTGAACTCCAACATCTTGACTCACCGGTCCTAAATGACTGAGATCTCTGGTTCGACTCTTGCGAGAGGCAGCAGGCTTTCGCTGTCGTCTGGTGGACTTCGGTGTCGCCTCGGTGATTGGCTCAGCTACAGGTATGATGGATGTTGGCGAATCAGGGCTGATTTGAATGCATTCAGGGATAACCTGAACCGATTGGGTAGCTGTCTGGTTGAATGCGTGTGCGTAGACGTCTTCACTCGTGGCAGGCAGCACTGTATCGTGTCGAAGCATGTTAACAATACATTGTCCATAACCCGAGCAGTTAATTAATTCAAATGGTATGTCTTGAGGTCCTGGGTCGAGTATTTGTTTCGAGTGAAACATGCCGTCACAGCTTTCCGATATGTGTTTTAAATTGTCTTGACTCCACTCGCTGTAATCAACACTGCCTAGACCAGGATTTACACTCACGTATTTCTTGCTTGAATGAAAGTTAGACATCTTGCTTGGCACAGATCCTCACACCGACACAGTTTCAGCTCGACTGTCGACCCAGGAAGCGGCGATCCTATTTAAAAATATATTGCCCATCCGAATGAATAAATTGATTACGAAATTCCATAGAGTAGAGCATCTCGTAGAACAGTCCATTATCTATATCCCCATAGTTGCTTGCTTAGATGCGTCGACACCGAGAATTTGTTTTCTCGTAATAAACGACCTCTCGACAAGGAACACAAATGATTACTGCAAGGCGTGTCGTGAGGTGGGTTCCACATGCATGTAGCGGGATTATGGCGATAGTGTTTAATTCCGGTACACCATTCGGAGAAAGTACTTTCATAGTCTCTGTCACGGGATGTCTTGAGCTCATCAATAGTACAGGGAAACTTTGCCATTGGATGACTAAGATTTATTACACAGTCTTTATGCTGACAGTCGAAAACAGTCAAGAGAGTCACGGACTTGTATGGTCTATCAGCGTGCCACCTCAGTCGGAAATGAGTATTTTCGCGACAAAGTTCGAAATAAACGTATCGAAGACTACTCAATCCAATATCAAATTCATAGAACTCTACATGAAATTCAACACAGTTCAGACTTGCACGTTTGTAAAGATATCTATTTTCGGTATTGTCAAACAAAGTCGAAGGCTTCATTTCTTTAGATCGTGGATCAGGAGGATAATTAAAATATCTTGTCGCTTCATCCCATGTTAAGATGCTCGGTGCCCACAATTCATCTATTACGGCATCTTCTTGGCTTTGAGTTATATCATGGAATCGCGGTGATAACATGACTGACATAGGTATTGTCTTAGCTCTCAAACTTAAGCGAATGGGGTGAATCGATAAAGTTTACACTGAAGGAAACTACATGTCTCGTAGCAAACACTGTTTTCATAAGTTGTGTTGTGAACATAACCATCACACTGCTCCTCCCAATGCACAACTGTCTCTGGGTTCGTGCTGCGTCTCAAATCACACCTTACTGCAGAATAATCTGGTTCTGAGGTTATAGTTTCAGTAGCGGCTGCTGCCTTAAGTTCTTCTAAGGTAGTAGGAAATTTACTGTCGGGTCTCAAGTAGTGCACAACACAATCTACCTGATTGCAGGGCGTCTCAATAAAGTCAGGAGCCTCCAGATCGCAATCGGTGCTCCAGTGATGATTGAAGTTGCAGACTATGAGGTGGAACTCTCCATCTCCGGTAAGGTATGCCACACGACGAAAGCCGGGTGACACGTCTGCGTAGCGTGCCGATGGATCGAACGTCATTTTTCTTGAATATATAGTGAGTCTACGCCCGCACGACCGCGAACTGTACGCTGACTGTCGTACCCCGGGACGATGACCTCAATTTATAGCGCCTCCAGTCCAGACATGTTTACCGTTGCTTCGCTTGTTGTTGATTCCATTTCGAGCGCGTCATCCAACATTCCAGGATCGCTGTGTTCTAGCATCCAAGCCCTAAGCAATGCGACGTTACGGCGAGACGATACAGGTCTTATGCTGTCACGATTTTGAGCATACATTATGTCTAATTTTTTGAAAGCCGGGCAGCCATATTCCTCTTGTGCATCCACTATGTGCATGTGTTTGAGACAGTGTTTACCCAACCATCTTTTCTGTTCGCTTCCAGCAACTATTACAGTTCCACTCAAGTGAGTTGTCAAGATGGTGGAAAGACTGTTGTAGGGAAACAATCCGTGTTCCCATTTTAAACTATGAAAATTTTTAGTGAGCCACGCATTACTTCTCCGGTATTTACGACTAATGTCTCTCCACTCAAACGGCGGTTTGAATGTTCGCGTAATTATGTTCCCCTCAGAGTCAGCAATGCTAAGTTCCTTGGTAATAAAGCCATACTGAGAGAAAAATCCTTGCAGATTAACATACTTCATGGTGGCTGAGACACGACTGAGCCTCTACTATGCTTAACCCAGTATTTTAACAGCTTTGTCTCGTGGATTATAGGAGACAAGTCTGTCGTGCAATATTATTGCAAATGCTTGTGTTAAGATCGGTAGGTTGTCTGAGCTTGTGATCTCCAACTTGCAATCTATGATATTCGAAGGTATTTTCTCAGCTTGACGGCTTACATCAAACATGAATAACGTAGCCAGTTCCTTAAACTGATGAGGGTCAAGCAAAGGTGCATTCTGCTTTCCATAGTAAGACTCTTGAAAATTTTAATACATATCATATGCGATTAAGTAAAATCCATTGTCGAAGTTTATGTCCAAATCCGTGTATGGATAACTTTCTGAATTCAAGAATAGTTTTATATTCTTTATGTTGCAGTGGTCAAACCTCGATTTATCGGCAGCCATTACATTATGTTTAGCCGATTGAAAGCCGACTATTATGTATCGTGGTTTTTCCATCGAGAAGCTTGTCTTTACTGACCAGCTGACATTTTGTGCTTGTGGCATGCTGGGATATGTTTCAACAGACCAAGATCTAAATGCTATATCTATATTTCTGCCTTTCTCCACAAGCTTAAGCAGTCGCGTGCGTTCCGCTGGAGACACTTGGATGTGTGGTACGGCCCAATCGATAGTGTTTATGGTTAAATTAACTGCTTGAGGCTGCGCACTCGCATCTACGATCGAGTTAATGTACGTATTTTCTAAAACTATAATTAACTCTTGTTTGGAGTTTAGAAGTATACGGTGATAATCCTCAGCAAAGCCGAGGAGATGGCTTAGCGGAACACAGATTTCGAAAACACCATCGGCTGTTAGAGGCAAGCTATAGTTTTCCTCGAGACACCATCCCTCCATTTTGCTGATGGCGTATTCATCACGAGTTCGTGAAAGATAATTCTTCACTGTAGATACCACTCCTAGTGATCTGGTCTGATCTATAAGAACGCCGTTCAGTTCAAATCCTATCCGATTGATCATATGTAATACACCATTGTTTATAATCTTTGCATGGTCCGGTTTCCGTCCGTCTGCCTTTACGAGTTTTCCACGTATACGCAAAAAGGATTTTGAGATGTTTGTGTATGCATCATGATTTTGAATCACTATACGGATTTCAGAGTTGGGGGCATAGGGTCCATTTAAGTATGGTTTGTAAATATGCAGTTCAGTTTTTGAAATAGAATCCTCAAATTGTGGTGCTTGCTCGACTTCAAGAACGGTGTTCTCCATGAGGATAAACTCTAAATCCAAGTTTTTTAAGGAATCTCACGTTAACAGATGTTAGCCGCTTTATGTCTCGTCGTCTACTGGATAAGGACACACCTGAACCGCTCCATTTATGCTTAGAAAAATATTTCACTCCCATTGTTTTTTCAAATGCAGTCTTAGAGTTATTTCTTCCTTTCTTAGGTTAACTAAGCGTCCTTCCTGATCGACTATTTGAATGTCGAGCTCCGATATCGATTGAACGGTAACTGGGACATAAATGAGCGTGGTAGGTCGTTCATTTATCTTATATCCCGGAGGTACTATGGGGGAAAATTCATGAATAGTATTGTTTAATTTACCATTCAAGTATGTGTGTCCCACAGCATTGCTTGTAATTCGTATAACATTCACGGGGAATATATTTACAGGATTTGTCGATTCATGCAGCTCACCTGCTTTGTATACTTGAGAAGAAAATCCAAGCATTTCACCTAATGTATTTTTTCCACTAAAATCCACATGTATATTGTTGCTGAACATTATGCACTGTAAGGTGTTGGGGTTGCCTCGTAATAGAAATGTTGAATCTGCAGGTAGGTTCTGTTTTATGTAAGCTTCCATGTCACTTATTTCATATGCACCTGTTGGTAATTTCATTTCATGATGTTCATTGTTTGCGATGTATCGAAAAACTTGATTATTTTCATCAATGTTCGGTATCGAGTTATATGTTGTCAGATCGATCAATGCCATTGTCCACTCTCCATCCAATTGCAAGGGAGGGAAGTAGTAGGTTCTCATAATCGAGCTCTTCCCAGTTAAAATTAATGTTATTGACATTTTGTCTAGTTTACACTGCGTCTCGCATTGTGTGTGGTCTCTCTATAAACACTCTGTCGCATATGTGGCTTATGATAACACTAATGCTTCTTATATATTGATACTAAAAATCTTAAGCATAAGTGACCGCAATTCCATGAATGCAACTTTTGTTGCCTGTCATAATTATAGGTTATGTTGCACTTGTTTAAATATCGTATCAGTTCCACTGGTGGAGGCAAGTCTCCGAAGCTATCGTAATATTCAACGTTAGGACCGGTCTTGACATAAGCAGTCCAATGCGTTCCCGGTCCTTTGGATGAGTCTAGATTCAAAATAGCACTTTCATTACGCAATGGTTTCTTAGGTAGCGAATCGCGCATGTATATTTGTCTAAAGTATGGTATTTTCAATTCTTTTATCGCCTTCATTAACTCGAGGTTTGTAAGAGCTCGCTTTGGTAAGTTTTTGATTATCGCTTCCTGCTCCCGCGATTTTTCTTTCTTCTTCTTCCTCTTCGCTTTCCCCCACCACCCGACTGTGGGTAGGGGCGTAGATAAAGTCCTGAACCGTTTTTTGCTGCACGTGCTATCGCTTGCATACGTGCCTGACTCCGGACATCGGAAACAGTTTTAGCAACACCCGCAGCTCCACCAATTAAGCTGCCTAATGCAGCGAGTGCTGGAAATATAAATGGTAATAGACCACCCTTCTTCCCCAGGGCTTTCCTGACAGATTTACGGTTTCTCTTCTTTGATGATGAAAATCTTAAACCTGCACCAAGCTTACGTTTCACTCTCATAATCTTGTTAACGGTCCACGCGGATACTCTCTGTCCAAATTTAGTTTCGGGAGACTTTCTAATCTTCTCGGCCGTGTCAGCTAATATTTTATCCGCTTTATGTCTTTCAGCCAAGTTATTACTATTCGCATACGCAATATCGTGAAGACGACACGCCTCGTCTAGTGCATTCACACCACGATCACCTCTTGCTAGTCTCTCGGCTAGTCTCGTGCCAGGTCCACAGAAATTGTAGCCCGGAAGATGTGCCTCGAATGGTAGCTTATTTATAACAGAATTAACTAAGCCTGAACCTCTCTTCCGTCTCATACAAGACATATCAAGACACTGAGTGGTTTCACTATAAGGATGACTGTTTTATAGTGTTTAGGTTTAGTATTAAGAATGGAGGTTGTTCAACAACAGCTCGCTTTACCAATTTCACTAATTGATGATGATGTGTTTAGTAAAACTGAAGAACGTCATGGATCTCTGTTACCAAATACCATACAGTGTATAGTGTCAGGTCCTTCGAATTCTGGCAAAACTTGTCTTATTCTTTCACTTCTAGAACACCCCAATGGGATACATTTTGAGAATGTGTATTTATATAGCAAGTCCCTAGAACAACCAAAATATCAACGTTTAGCCCATGTGCTGGAAAATGTCGGGGGAGTGAAATTTTTTAAATTTCGAGAAAATGCTGATGTTTTAGACCCCAGTCAAGCCCTCCCCAACTCTGTGCTAATCTTCGATGATGTTGCTTGTGATAAACAAAGCATTGTTCAAAAGTATTATTCTATGGGGCGACACCACAAGATCGACTGTTTCTACTTGGTACAAACTTATACCCAAACCCGAAAGCAATTAGTGCGAGATAATTGTAATCTAATAATTTTGTTTAAAATGGACGATCTTAATCTAAAACATGTGTTTTCCGACCATGTCGGTACAGATATGAGCTTTGAGAGATTTAAAACTCTTTGCGGTCACTGTTGGAACAGTCCTAATGAGCATGGTTTCATTGTGATAGCTAATCCTCTACATAAAGGGCGTTACAGATGTGGTTTTGATCAGTTTATTGTGATAGGTTCATGAATCATGATGTCAAAGTTCGGTGGTGGTGGACTTAAACGATCGCACGACTCATGCATGACGTTTACTCGTGAAGGGGACTGCGACTTAAGCTGGAAACATTTGAAGAGAGTTGGTGATCCTAAACAAGATGGTGATGCTGCTAATAAGAAGTATGTTGACGCAGTAAGCGGGGCTTTTACACATGCTTTGCATTCGATGACTGATGGTATGACACGACAAGTTACAGATATCAACAGATCACTTACTGTAACAAGAGATGTGCAAGTGGGGATTATGGAGTTCTTGCGCAATATGGAGGCTAAAGAACAGCATTTAATTGCTCAATTAAATGAAAGTCTTTCAGCTGTGTCGACAAAGTTGGGTGATATGTGCACCTCGTTGGAGAGCAGGTTAGATTTATTCGCACAAACATTTATAGAGGAACTAAATGATGCACTAAATGCTAACATGGTTGAGATGGTATTGAAAATTAATGCTGGAATTGTACAACAGCTTTCACAAATGAATCGCACTGTTGGTGTTTTGACGATTACTCCTGATGAATATTCTCGCGGTGTGTTGTCTAAGAAACCTTCACCTCCAAAACCAGCACCTGCAAAAACAGCATCTTCAAAACCAGCACCTCCAAAACCAACACCTCCAAAACCAGCACCTCCAAAACCAGCACCTCCAAAACCAGCACCTCCAAAACCATCAAGCTCTAGACATGCCTAGATCACTCACGTATTGATGCTAGTTGTATATAAAAGGGTGATATGCTATCGCTAACTCTGCAGTCATGTCTCTTGAGGCTAGTAAGTTGGAGCGCGTCATAGAAAATGTTCGTGCAAAGTATCTACTTGCCAAACGAGCTCGTTTGGAGAGGGATGCAATTAATGAAGAAATATTCAAGTCTGTTAATTCGCGTTTGGATAAACTTGGACCTACTACATCGCTCGCACAGTCTATCGATACTGTGAAGCAGGATTCTGCGGAAGAAGCTACTGTGAAACAATATTTAGAATCAAGCGACAGTGATGACTCGAACGCTATTCCTTTAAAACATCACGGTGTTCCATATGATGATTCTTTAGGTGGAGTGCAGTCTTATTTGCAGAGCTACAACCTTCGCTCTGGTGATGGAACCTATGGTGTATCTAAACGACATAACCGCTGGTTTTTAGGGGACACGGAAGTATTTTTTCACGATAACAATATGATTCGCGTTAAAGATGAACTAATACAACCTGCTCCTGGTTTATTTGAACTTTTATTTCGCAGAGAGCCGCATACGTACTCGGAATCGGCCCTTAAACAATATGGTAATCTACTAGAGCTTACAAATGCTTATTTTAAAAAGAATGATCCTGCAACAAATCTCTATAAAAGCACGTCACATGCGAAATTTGATATCATTAAGCAACTGTTTCCACATATTGGTTCGCAGCAACGAGGAAGTGGATTGTTACATAAAACATTGGATTTAGGTCGTAAACGAGAGTTCATTTATTGGAATGATCCGAATGAGATAGTAGATCGACTCAGGTTGTTAATGGCCTCGCAGGCTTCTGGCCACACCGGACACAATAACGAAATCCTTTCGATACTTGAAGAGTTACAAGAATCAGGATACATTGCAAAATGAGCGACGCACAGCGTGGGATTGCATACGAGCTTCACCGAGGCAAACGTATTATATTTCCTCGCAGAAGGGTTTTAACATATGGACTCCATGATTTACTACAGATTGATTTGGTAGAAATGATACCATACAGTAAAGTGAACAGTGGTTACAAGTACATCCTGACTGCCATAGATGTGTACAGCAAACGTGCTTATGCAGTTCCAGTTAAACAAAAGACAGGTGTGATGGTTACTGCTGCCATGAGAAGTATTTTGAAAGAAGCAGGAAGTTTTAAAAGTATTCAAAGTGATGCGGGAACAGAATTTTATAACTTAACTTTCAGAGCTCTTATGAAAAGAAAAAATATTAATCATTATTCCACTCACAGTGAGATTAAAGCAAGAGTGGTAGAGCGGTTTAATAGATCTCTAAAATCGCTGCTTTTTCGCGAGTTTTCAGCTCAAGGAAATTATAAGTGGCTTAAAATTTTACCACAAGTTCTACGTGTCTACAATAACAGATTCCACCGCACCATTGGCATGGCTCCGAATCAAGTGAAGGATGACTCTTTGCTACAAAGTGTTTACAAATATGTAAAGACAATTGACCCTAGAAAACCTAAGGCTCGTGTGGGGGATCATGTACGCGTGTCACGAAACAAGAAAGTTTTTGAAAAGGGGTTTACACCGAATTGGTCTCACGAAGTGTTTAAAGTAACAGCTATGAGGTCCAGCTTTCCGCGTGTGTATAACTTGAGTGATATGGATGGAAATGAAATACAAGGTGTTTTTTATGCTTCAGAAATTCAAATTACAAAATACCCCGATACATACTTGGTAAATAAAATTCATCGAAAGCGTGGTGAAAGATTCCAGGTGTCTTGGAAGGGGTTTCCCGATACCGTGAGGACATGGGTAAAGAGAAAGGATATGGGAGTTTAAGATTACATATACACATTTTATTTTACCTTATTGCTTGTTCTCAATCGAAGCATATTCTATGGAATCGTTTGTGTGGGCTGTTGTTGAGATTCTATTCCTGCAATGTATTTATAATGTGTGGACTACTTCCTGAACACGACCCAGCACTCTGCAGCTTGGGATCAACAAGCTGTGATGTCAGCCCGCGCTGGGCGCCTCATTGGAATGTGTAGCGCGACATCGGGGTTGCATGTCATCTTTCCGTCAAGACCAGGTCAACTATAGTCTTCATTCTGTCTCTGACAATTCCATAATGAACATGGCTGCTTTTGAGGAAATGCGCGATTGCATTGAATATGCGCTTCATGCTTGCATTGGCATGAATATAGATGCGATAGTACACCATCTAGAGGTCTCCGCGATCAATTTGTTCGCTGCATTTCCAGAGGAATACGAGTTTCTAACATACCTTTACAACGGTATTATAGCATGCTTTGAAGCTGTAATGGAGGCTCAAGAGCAAGTGGAGCCAGATGATGGAGTGGACAGCGGCTTGGGAGAGAGTGACGGTGAAGCATAATGCTTGCGCCCTTGTTAAACATGGAAAATAGGCCTCTCGGGGAAACTCGCCATGTATAAAAAAAAGGAGTTAACGCATCTAATGCTGTACCTCCTGAGACATAGTCTCTAAGGTGATGTGGAAAGCAGCATACCACTATAAATTCAAACACAAGTTTTTATTTATTTATTTTTTTTTCAGCTTACACTCCAGAGAATCTTCCGCCACGTCGAGATGAAGAGAATGAGACTACACATCATAGTTATAAATTCACTATCACTAAATAATAATAATGAGCTTACACTATTATTAAATGCATTACAGGAAAGCTAACACTAAAGTATGCCTATAAGAAAATATTTCTTATGCCTGCTTCTGATGCATATAAAGGAACACATATCATGATCATTCAATATGGTGCACTCTGTGCATGTAAGGGAACAATCTTTTCGGTGCACTCTGTGCATGTATTGGAACGAGTCCTTGGGTGTATCATGTGCTTCCAAGATGGTGGGGCTGTTGAATCCAAGATGGCGGAGAATTGTTTAAAGGTTGTAATATTTTTTAAATTTAAATATCGCGCCCTCTGGTAGCAACACTTGTTACTAAATATATCGATTAGCATTCGACCTATCGAATGGTGCTGCGCCCTGGCAGCTGAAATATGAAATAAAAGTAAATATATCGATTAGCATTCGACCTATCGAATGGTGCTGCGCCCTGGCAGCTGAAATATGAAATAAAAGTAAATATATCGATTAGCATTCGACCTATCGAATGGTGCTGCGCCCTGGCAGCTGAAATATGAAATAAAAGTAAATATATCGATTAGCATTCGACCTATCGAATGGTGCTGCGCCCTGGCAGCTGAAATATGAAATAAAGATGGCGACGGTGGCATCATCTGGTATCGATTATATGAACTAAAAGATGGCGACGGTGGCACACTCTGGTAGCCAACTTGAGAATCAAGATGGCGGCGCCTCTGGCAACTAATTTTTGAATTTGCCGCGCGATACTAGCGACATCTACCAGCCAACTTGAGAACCAAGATGGCGGCGCCTCTGGCAACTAATTTTTTGAATTTAGCGCCATCTGGTAGTCTGTGCTGGAATTAAAGATGGCGGCTGTATAATAATTTTTAATTTAAAATGTGGCGCCTTAGGTATGCATTAAGGAAGGCAAAAACACCCTCCCCCCATTTATCATAAACTTGCCGTCAGTACATAGCATATATAGATTATTTATTCCACCATATTCCAATTGGTCTCGTGGTCTAGTGGTCAAGGCGTCCGCCTCGTAATCACGACATCCTGGACGTTTTCACGTCCCATGGATCGAATCCCAGCCTCGGCACTGAAAATATTTTAGTTAAAATAAAATAATACCTGCTGCTACCTGGTGGCGACCAACAGAACTATATGACGTCACACAAGATGGCGGCCTCCAGCAGACGAAACAAGATGGCGACCAGGAAAATCAAGATGGCGGCCTCCAGCAGACGACACAGAATCATGACGTCACAATTCGAAGTTGGTGGAAATTTCTAGAAATACAAAATGGCGGATTTGCGAATTTGCGATTTGCGGATCTGCGGATTTGCGATTTGCGAATTTGCGGATTTGCGGATTTGCGGATTTGCGGATTAGCCACTGGATTAGCGGATTAGCCACTGGATTAGCTCATAAAAAACTGGATTTGCACATAAAAAACCATAAAAAATGCGTAAAAAACCATAAAAAATGGGATAATCCCCGGATTACCCCGCTCCCCCCCTCGCCTATGTTCCAGAGTCGGCACGCTCTCCCTACTAACGTTCACGCAGGAAAACGGAATTTACACGCAGGAAAACGGAACGTACACGCAGGAAAACGGAACGTACACGCAGGAAAAGAGAATTTACACGCAGGAAAATCGGAATGTACACGCAGGAAAACGGAATTTACACGCAGGAAAACGGAACGTACACGCAGGAAAACGGAACGTACACGCAGGAAAACAAAATGTACACGCAGGAAAACGGAATGTACACGCAGGAAAACGGAACGTACACGCAACAAAACGGAACGTACACGCAGGAAAAGGGAATTTACACGCAAGAAAACGGAATGTACACGCAGGAAAACGGAATTTACACGCAGGAAAAACGGAACGTACACGCAGGAAAAACGGAACGTACACGCAGGAAAACGGAACGTACACGCAGGAAAACGGAACGTACACGCAGGAAAACGGAATGTACACGCAGGAAAACGGAACGTACACGCAGGAAAACGGAACGTACACGCAGGAAAACGGAACGTACACGCAGGAAAACGGAATTTACACACAGGAAAACAGAAAGTACACGCAGGAAAACGGAACGTACACGCAGGAAAAACGAAACGTACACACAGGAAACGGAACGTACACGCAGGAAACGGAATGATCACAGGCTCCAAAATTCATTGGCTCCAATATTCATTTACTCCAATATACATTGACTCCAATATTCATTGGCTTCAATATTCATTGGCTCCATCAGTCATTGTCACCAACAGTCTTTTGGTTCCAAAAGTCTTTTGGCTCTAAATATATTTGGCTAGAATTCTTCGAGTCTAAGAGACTATGAGGCCACATGGCTACGAGTCTAAAATGATCTAGATATTTACGAGTTATACACGGCTTGCGAGGCTAGAGCTACGAAGCTTCTAGTTCACAAGTTTACGTGACTGCGAGGATACAGGACTACTAGTCTACATGAGTACTTGACTACGAAGCTACTCGTCTACAAGGCTCCAATTGCAGCATCTGTCTTCGTCAGAATTTTCTCTCTTGCTCCAACTGCACCACCACCATTATGTTATAAGATTACATGGATACTTGCTTACGTAGCTGCAAGTCTACGTGGCTCCAATGTATCATGACTACGCGACTTCAGGCAATGAGGTTACGAGACTACGTGAATACAAATCTTCAAGTTTACGAGACTGCGAGGCTACAGAGCTACGAAGCCTCTAGAAAAAGAGTTTACGTGACTGCGAGGATAGAGGTCATAAAGTCTACATGAGTACTTGACTACGAAGCTACTCATCTACAAGGCTCCAGTTGCCGTATCTGTCTTCGACGGAATTTTCTCTTTTGTTCCATCTGCACCACCAGCATTATGTTATAAGATTACATGGATACTTGCCTACGTAGCTACAAGTCTACGAGGCTCCATTACATCATGTCTACGCGACTACGAGCCATGAGGTTACGAGACTACGTGACTACAAATCTTCAAGTTGACGAGACTGCGAGGCTACAGATCTACGAAGCCTCTAGAAAACGAGTTTACGTGTCTGCATGGATACAGGAATACAAGTCTACAAGGCTACAATTGCTACATTTGTCTTCGACGGAATTTTCTCTTTTACTACATCTGCTCCATCACCATTATGTTATAAGATTACAAGGCTACTTGATTACGTAGCTTCAAGTCTACGAGGCTCCAATGCATCATGACTACGAGACTATGTGCCATGAGGTTACGAGACTATGCGATTGCAAGTCTTCAAGGTTACGTGATCCCGAGGCTATAGGACTACCAAGCTTCCAGAACGTATGGTTACGAGACTGCATGACTAATTGGCGGGCGGCTACGAAACTTCATGCCTCTAACTGACTACAATAGCACTATTCAGTGGTGAGAGTTAATTTATCTCATGCAAAGGTACTTGCTGCAAGTAGTTCCGCTTTTCAACATCAGATGACGTCACGTGTTGCTTGCAGGTAAATAATATTTATTTCTTATATGCGGGATGCTCACTATCGATCGCATAAGAAGGATGGCTTCGTTAGTCTCCAAGGAGAAGGAAGTTCGTCCTTCCTGCTAGTGCTTCTCAGATTTCTCACGGTCCACCATCTTGGTTTGCGACGTTACGGCGTCCATCTTTGATAGTTGTGACCTTGACCTTTGATCGAAACCGCAGGAATGATCGCAAGCACTCGGATTAATCATCAAAATATTGTTAAGAATAATCAGGAGCACACGGAGAAAACCATCACAATATTGATAAGAATAATCAGAAGCACACGGAGAAAAACGACACATTTTTTCTTTGATATCATAAAATTACAGGAAAAATAAATAAAAATAAAAATAAATTAATAAAAAAATTAAAAAATACATAATCTGATTCTGCTAGCTTGTAAACTTATCATTGTTGAGCAAAGATAGAGTTTTAGTACAAGCCAGAATTTTATGTATTTTTTAATTTTTTTAGTTTTTTTATTAATTTATTTTTATTTTTAAATTTTTTTTCCTGTAATTTTATGATATCAAAGAAAACATGTGTCGTTTTTCTCCGTGTGCTTCTGATTATTCTTATCAATATTCTGATGGTTTTCTCCGTGTGCTCCTGATTATTCTTAACAATATTTTGATGATTAATCCGAGTGCTTGCGATCATTCCTGCGGTTTCGGTCAAAGGTCAAGGTCACACCTATCAAAGATGGTCGCCGTAACGTCGCAATCCAAGATGGTGGACCGTGAGAAATCTGAGAAGCACTAGCAGGAAGGACGAACTTCCTTCTCCTTGGAGACTAACGAAGCCATCCTTCTTATGCGATCGATAGTGAGCATCCCGCATATAAGAAATAAATATTATTTACCTGCAAGCAACACGTGACGTCATCTGATGTTGAAAAGCGGAACTACTTGCAGCAAGTACCTTTGCATGAGATAAATTAACTCTCACCACTGAATAGTGCTATTGTAGTCAGTTAGAGGCATGAAGTTTCGTAGCCGCCCGCCAATTAGTCATGCAGTCTCGTAACCATACGTTCTGGAAGCTTGGTAGTCCTATAGCCTCGGGATCACGTAACCTTGAAGACTTGCAATCGCATTGTCTCGTAACCTCATGGCACGTAGTCTCGTAGTCATGATGCATTGGAGCGTCGTAGACTTGAAGCTACGTAAGCAAGTAGCCTTGTAATCTTATAACATAATGGTGATGGAGCAGATGTAGTAAAAGAGAAAATTCCGTCGAAGACAAATGTAGTAATTGTAGCCTTGTAGACTTGTATTCCTGTATCCATGCAGACACGTAAACTCGTTTTCTAGAGGCTTCGTAGATCTGTAGCCTCGCAGTCTCGTCAACTTGAAGATTCGTAGTCACGTAGTCTCGTAACCTCATGGCTCGTAGTCGCGTAGACATGATGTAATGGAGCCTCGTAGACTTGTAGCTACGTAGGCAAGTATCCATGTAATCTTATAACATAATGCTGGTGGTGCAGATGGAACAAAAGAGAAAATTCCGTCGAAGACAGATACGGCAACTGGAGCCTTGTAGATGAGTAGCTTCGTAGTCAAGTACTCATGTAGACTTTATGACCTCTATCCTCGCAGTCACGTACACTCTTTTTCTAGAGGCTTCGTAGCTCTGTAGCCTCGCAGTCTCGTAAACTTGAAGATTTGTATTCACGTAGTCTCGTAACCTCATTGCCTGAAGTCGCGTAGTCATGATACATTGGAGCCACGTAGACTTGAAGCTACGTAAGCAAGTATCCATGTAATCTTATAACATAATGGTGGTGGTGCAGTTGGAGCAAGAGAGAAAATTCTGACGAAGACAGATGCTGCAATTGGAGCCTTGTAGACGAGTAGCTTCGTAGTCAAGTACTCATGTAGACTAGTAGTCCTGTATCCTCGCAGTCACGTAAACTTGTGAACTAGAAGCTTCGTAGCTCTAGCCTCGCAAGCCGTGTATAACTCGTAAATATCTAGATCATTTTAGACTCGTAGCCATGTGGCCTCATAGTCTCTTAGACTCGAAGAATTCTAGCCAAATATATTTAGAGCCAAAAGACTTTTGGAACCAAAAGACTGTTGGTGACAATGACTGATGGAGCCAATGAATATTGAAGCCAATGAATATTGGAGTCAATGTATATTGGAGTAAATGAATATTGGAGCCAATGAATTTTGGAGCCTGTGATCATTCCGTTTCCTGCGTGTACGTTCCGTTTCCTGTGTGTACGTTTCGTTTTTCCTGCGTGTACGTTCCGTTTTCCTGCGTGTACTTTCTGTTTTCCTGTGTGTAAATTCCGTTTTCCTGCGTGTACGTTCCGTTTTCCTGCGTGTACGTTCCGTTTTCCTGCGTGTACATTCCGTTTTCCTGCGTGTACGTTCCGTTTTTCCTGCGTGTACGTTCCGTTTTTCCTGCGTGTACGTTACGTTTTCCTGCGTGTAAATTCCGTTTTCCTGCGTGTACGTTCCGTTTTCCTGCGTGTAAATTCCCTTTTCCTGCGTGTACGTTCCGTTTTCCTGCGTGTACGTTCCGTTTTCCTGCGTGTACATTCCGTTTTCCTGCGTGTACATTCCGTTTTCCTGCGTGTACGTTCCGTTTTTCCTGCGTGTACGTTCCGCTTTCCTGCGTGTACGTTCCGTTTTCCTGCGTGTACATTCCTTTTTTTGCGTGTACGTTCCGTTTACCTGCGTGTACGTTCTGTTTTCCTGCGTGTACGTTATGTTTTCCTGCGTGTACCTTCCGTTTTCCTGCGTGTACGTTCCGTTTTTCCTGCGTGTACGTTCCGTTTTTCCTGCGTGTACGTTCCGCTTTCCTGCGTGTAAATTCCGTTTTCCTGCGTGAACGTTCCGTTTTCCTGAGTGTAAATTCCGTTTTCCTGTGTGTATATTCCGTTTTCCTGCGTGTACATTCCGTTTTCCTGAGTGTAAATTCCGTTTTCCAGCGTGTACGTTCCGTTTTCCTGCGTGTACATTCCTTTTTCCTGTGTGTACTGAGTTCATGGTCTATATGTCTGATATTGACATGGCCCGGTCTTGCGGTCCGTGCCTTTACGATGACGGTGCTGCCTTTTCGTTGTCGGTGCTTCCAAAATGTGCTGCCTTTTCGATGGCGGTGTTGTCTTTTAGATGTTGGTGCTTCCAAATGTGGTGCCTTTTCGTTGTCGGTGCTTCCAAATGTTCTGTCTTTTCGTTGTCACTGCTGTCTTTTCGTTGTCGGTGCTTCCAAATGTGCTGCTTTTTCGATGGCGGTGTTGTCTTTTAGATGTTGGTGCTTCCAAATGTGGTGCCTTTTCGTTGTCGGTGCTTCTAAATGTTCTGTCTTTTCGTTGTCACTGCTGTCTTTTCGTTGTCGGTGCTTCCAAATGTGCTGCCTTTTCGATGGCGGTGTTGTCTTTTAGATGTTGGTGCTTCCAAATGTGGTGCCTTTTCGTTGTCGGTGCTTCCAAATGTTCTGTCTTTTCGTTGTCACTGCTGTCTTTTCGTTGTCGGTGCTTCCAAATGTGCTGCCTTTTCGATGGCGGTGTTGTCTTTTAGATGTTGGTGCTTCCAAATGTGGTGCCTTTTCGTTGTCGGTGCTTCCAAATGTTCTGTCTTTTCGTTGTCACTGCATTTTTTTTCGATGTCGGTGCTTCCAAATGTGCTGTATTTACGTTGGTGGTGCTGCCTTTTCGTTGTCGGTGCTTCCAAATGTGCTGTATTTACGTTGGCGGTGCTGCCTTTTCGTTGTCTGTGCTTCCAAATGAGCTGTCTTTTCGTTGGTGGTGCTGTCTTTTCGTTGTTGGTGCTTCCTTTTTTGTTGATTGCGCGTAGTACAAAATGTAGTGATTGAATATTTACTAGTTTATCACCTCTTGGTGTTACTACAATATTTTACAAGGTTACTTGGTCCTTTAGAATGTATAAAAATGTCACGATGGATTACGAAGGTCATGTGGTCCTGAAATGACTAGCCTATACGTCTGATAATGACATGACTCGGTCTCATGGACTGAAGGCAATTGATCTATATGTGTGGCTTTGTACACGAACGGCTTATATGTTATTCAGATTATTGAAAAATTAGACTTTCATAATAGGCTAATCGGCACTGATTTAATTCGTTGGTCCGGTATAATGACTTGAGTTGATTTTCGTAGAGTGAATGATTAATAAACTCCGCGAAAGGTAATGGAAAACAGAACCTAACATTTATTTAATAATTAGTTACAACTGTCTCTGGTCAAGAATCGAACCGTGGACAGGGATCCATCGATTCAATTTGTAAATTAATTGATTTTTTTTTTCGGAGACTATTGGAATTTTTCCCGCATTTCTAGCTAAATAATTACATGATTTCAAGATGGCGTCCGAATTTCAAGATGGCGGGGGCACCTCGGTAATAAATGATTACTGCAATGTAGCGGGTTAGAATAAAATTAACCAGATGGAAATGTACTCTATAACACGAGTACACGCACAAGATGGTGTACTCCAGCAGGTGGTCGCTCCTGGTAGCATGTACTGAACATAAAATGTCGGATCCATGATGGTCGACTAGGACAAAGTCAAATTTCAAGGACAAAGTAAAATTTCAAGGTCAAAGTCAAATTTCAAGGTCAAGGTCAAATTTCAAGGTCATGTCAAATTTCAAGGTCAAGGTCAAATTTCAAGGTCAAGGTTCAAGGTCAAGGTCAATGTTCAATGTCAACAGTTGAGGACAAAAGTATGGTGACCAGATAATTATACTACATGGTATCGGCACACTCTAGCAGACGAAAAACCAGATGGTGGTCTCCAGCGGATGAAGACAAGATGGCGGACATGATGTCTTACCTGTTGATGATATATACCTTGGTACTGGTGGTGGTAGATCAGTCTAGGTAGCTTTCATGGAGGAAGGATCGACCGTTTACTCTCGCCGGGAATCGAACCAAGGACGTACATCGATATAATCAAACAGAATTCAAATACGTTAATTTTTTGATGAATTTTGGAATTTTTTTCATTAAAATCGGATAATAAATAAAGATTTTCAAGATGGCGTCCAAATTTCAAGATGGCGTACATGACGTCATACTAGATGATGATAAAAAGTGGTGGGAGTCAGTCTGCCAGCGTCCACTGTGAGGGAAGGATCGGTCGCCATTTTTTAATTTTTTTGCAACTCGTCGGGTTCGAACCGAGGACTCCGAGCTCCATGTCGTAAAAGTATATTTTTTATTAATAATTTATTAAAATTTTATTAATTGAATTTTTTTATAAATTTAAAAAAAAATCATTAAAATTGGATAGTAAATTTAAAGATGGCGGGCGTAACGGAAACTGTAGCGGTGACGTCATAATCCTATAAATGGCTTAACGTTGGCTTGAGTTAAGGATGCTTAAGCCAGTTTTAGGAATTTTCAGCCTCTGGGATTTTTAAGGAATAAAACGGGAAATTTTCCCTCGAAACGGGAATTTTTCCCTCGAAAATGGGAATTTTTTTCTTAAAACGGGAAATTTTGAGTCATTTTGAGTCAATTTTGAGGAATTTTGAGGAATTTTTGCCGCCGTGACGTCACAAATCCAAGATGGCGGACCGACAATCTCAATCCACACCCTGAACCCTGATCTAGTAGCCCCATTTACATACTACTGACAATTTTATAGGAATCTGTAAGTATATTTTCGTGTTATACTAAGCCGAGCCAAATAATAATTGAATAAGTCTGTGGAAAAACGAACTAGGTCAAAGTTACGTTATTTTATGAAGGAAGGAACTAAGTCAATTACTTCTTAGATGTGTGATTTAAGAGAAAAGGAACAATGTACCTTAGTTATTTTCACCACTATTTAAAGCGTCTTGGCTTTTATTGTCCGCATGAATTAAAATGTGAAAAAAAAAAAAAAAACCTAGTTCCTCTCTCCACAGACCGATGAAATTATTGTTTGATTAACCGCCGTTTTTCATCTGATGACTCTCCCTGGTTGCTGATTGGAGGAGGTGGGTGGAGGCAGACAGCTCTCGGCTCTGTGTCGCCAGCGAACTGCGGCCGAAGCGCGTCCGAGCAGTCGCTCCGCTCGCAGGATGTCCTTATCGCCAATTTGTTGATAAACACAGGCTGGTAAACACGCGGCGCTGATAGCCGGGAGCAGCGCTGGGCCAGCCACGGGCTCGCCTGCTCAGTGGGATCTGGCGACAGTGGAATCAGGCACCAGGGCCACTCATTACGTAACACACAACTATTCAAGCCCCTCGCAATTTAAAAAATATCAGATGACTGCAAACTTTTAAGAGATTATAATTTGTGTTAATTGGACACACTTAGTGATTTTCAACAGCATTTTAAGAAACGATTTTAAATGTTTCAATAAAACGTAATTTTCATCCCTATACCTGTAGGTACCTAGTCATTTTAAAATCTAACAATTTGTGTAATACTGAACAACTTAAAATATAACATACCTAATACCGACCAACTTAAAAAAAAATAATAATTTAAAATTTGTTTTTTTGTGCTTTCGTACCAGCGAACGTTTCAATTGTGGTATCAACATTTAGTGTCCGCGCAAGACGTGCGATTCAATGCATAATGTTCCTGGATCAGTAAGTCTTCGCTGACACATTGTTTACCTGAGGCAGTTCTCTGTTTCCCGGGCTTCCTGGTGACCAGGGCCCACGGATTTATCCACACAACACCCCCTCCCCCCTTTTCTTTGTCACCCACCTCCTTGACGGCCACAGTCGTCAGTTCACTTGGCCTGGAACCTAGCGAGTGCTTACGCGCTTAGCGGAAAACCAGGCACTCAAATATTTGCTACAGTAGTGTAAGATTTCAGCTGCATCACTTGCGAGCAGCCTGCTGTGAATGTTTTCGAAGAACCTTCAAAATACGTTTCGTGCGCATTTCGCAGCTTGCGAGAATGTGATTACTTAAGTTTCAACTGAATAATTTCGTTTCTATCTGTCTCGCAAATCAGGCGACCTATAGCAATGGATTGGTGAAGTTAGCGCATATCCAAGTATATTGATGGCCTAGGCTGCGAGTCTCAACAACCAGAACCACTGTAACACACCGCAGGACGTGGTGTAATTTGGCTGCTGAAGTAGAGTCACGGGTTTTCTGCCTCGAACGATTGTCGGAAGACAATAACAAACTTGCTGCCTTGATTTTGTTGCTGTTCTCCTTGTATATTTTTGAAAGTTAAATTAAGTTTAAAAAATGTACGAATACAGCTTTATATTAAGTTTCCCATAAACATCGTCGCCATTCTAAAAAAAAATCTTTTTCACAAACAGGTTTTTTTTGTTTTGTTTCAGCGTTATGCTCGCCGCTCGTGTGCAAATATCTTGAAACGTCGCCAAACGAAAATTAGAGTTAGAGTTTTTACCCGGCTCCTAAAACGGCAAAAACTACGGTGATGTTTTTTTTTTTGCAGAAATGTTCATCATCCGAAGATTTTATTGTGTTTTTCTTCTAAAGTATCACGGTCGTGCGCGAGCTGTCGAGTTCCGTGCTAAGCACTGCACGTGCTGCATGAAGAATCTTCAACCAGAAACGCACATGTGAAGTCACTGGAGAAAAGTTGGTAATTAACAGAAACTAGAACAAATATTTTGCTGTCAACTATGAGAAAAAAATTTACTTTCCAAAAGTATTTCATTTCTGAATCATTGAATTATCCATAAGAAATATTCTTTGCACTTTCTGACTTCTTCTAGACATGGAACTCACTATACTCGGCTTGTTCATTGAAAAACTAAAGCTCTCAGAAACTGTACTTACTAACTAGTTATAACAACCCCACGATATATGATTTCACTACACATCGCAATTAATTAAAGTTGACGTGTTTGCAATTATATTTGCATTGTTGTCTTAAAGAACAAGATCACATTGTCTTTAACATCATTTTTAATCCTTTTGTGAATTATGTGCTTACAGATATAGCATCATTACACAATGTAAACAAACATGTAGCATCAATGTGAACACATTTTAATGCATCATTATGCGTAGTTTCAGATGTGACTCTTGCACACACATTCAGCAGTCGTTATTATATTGCATTTAGCAATTTCAAGATTTTAATAGTCATTTTGTGAGAATATTTATGGTTTTATGGGTTTTTATGGTGAGGTATGGTAGATAGTGTAGTACTAACTGCTTGAGTCATAGTACCTATCCTATATATTCAGCACTTTTTTCCTCGCCACTTGTTACACTAGGTACATGTGACAAATATTGCTTACAGGCAGCTGGAACAAGACTGCACTCATTACTTTAGTCTTCCCAACATCAAAACTTTACAATCGTGTGAGAATTATAGTGAATCTGACTGATTATCTTATTACCTAGGCAAAGTAGGCTTTAATTAATTAATCACCATGAATTGTTATTCTCATATTTTATTTGACGAGGGGTAAATATATAAATTAGCTAGTTAGCCAAACTTGGCTAGATCGTACCTTGTGTGATTAGGAAATGTGGATGAAGAGATGTCCACTTTAAAGCAGTGTGATCCTGTGTAATTAAAATTATAGATAGGGATGGTCTACTAGAAATATACTACTAAACAAATATACTCATTAAATCATTATTAAAAATAAAATAATTAAATGATTTAAATAAATAATTAAAATAATATATAAAAAATACAAAAATATTAAAAAATCAAATACTAAATAATAATGGCTACTATAAAACCTACATAACTTAAACAAAAATTTATATAATTAATAAGTTAATCCATCTTATTTATATATTAAAGAAATTAAAAAAATATATATTTTTTTAATAAAATTCAATTATGAGAAAACTATGTATATTAAATTACGACTAACATTTCACACCTAATAAATAATATTAAAAATATTTATAACTTTAACAACATATTACATCAATTCAATTCAAGAGAAATAAATCAACAAAATTAATATACCATGATACAAAAGGTAAAAAATAAATTCTACTTAAAAAAATTACAAAAATTATCCTTAACAGTACAAATAAACTATAATAAAAATACTTAATTAAAAATAAATACTATACCTAAAACTATAATTAAAACTCAAATTAAAACTATGATAAACAATAATAAAAATAAATAATTATAGTCAAAAAATAATTATTGCACGATTAATCTATTTAATGTAAATGAATAATTTTCTTTCAACAAGTATTTGACACACTAGATACACTTTCCAGTACATCTACTTTGTGGGTATACTTTGCACCAAAATAACATGCAAAGTTACATTTTATCTTGTAGTAAAAAGCAAAACTAAATAATTATATAAAAATTTGCATGCATGTGAAAAAAACTATGAGAAATAACATACTTGATGCACATACTTCCAACTTCTTCTCATTTATAGAAATGACTAATTAAAAATTGGTGCAAAGTAACCTCATTGAGGAGGTTACTTTGCACCACTTCAACAAAACTTTAACCAGAAGCCTGTGAAGTGTACTGGTGCAAAGTATACCACCTTTACTTTAAACATTGACATGTATAAGTTATTGTATTATATAGCCTTAGATTTCTGACATCATAATTTACCATTTTGGGCATATATGTCATAAAAATTACAAATTTCTAAAATTTTTTGATAATTTTACCCAAACATACATTTATGGAACAAATATTTTGTAGAAACAAAATATATACCTACCTATTAGTGAACATGCTACGAGTCACTAAACAAACCACATAAGAACAATAACTTGTTATCATTGATATTTGTGATATTTATCACCACGATAACTCAGTTCTGGAACAGAAAACATGCCTCGTTTATTTACAGGTTTAGGAGGGTTGATTGACCCAAGAATGGCATCCCATTTATAAGACAGTTTTTCTGGCTTTGTTGGCCACTTCCAGCTAGAAGATGACTTTTGCATGGACGAAATAATAACTTCATCGTCATTAAATTTAAATTGTACGATCTTGCCAGGGTACAACTCATCTTCATAAGAAAAAACCACAAATGTCCCGATACTCTTCTTGACTGGCTTGAGCGCAAGATCTATGTTCCCATTTATACCATCTCCAGGATCGTCTTGTTCAACATCAGAAGAATTTTCTGAGCTTTTAGACTCATCGTGAATGGAAAACGAATCATCAGAGTCCGAGCGTAAAGTCTGAACTTCTGATGTGTTCAATGCTCTTTTCTTAGGCATAGGATTGTATGTAGAGGTGCTGGGAATATTTTGAGAATTACTCATGTCCAAATGAAGTTCAGCAGCAAGATTATTCCCAGCATCAACAGACACTTTCGACTTTCTCTTGCGCACTCCTGAAAATGTAGCATCTGCCCTCTTTTGCTCAAAAAATGACTTAAAACTTCCTTCAATTACAGATCAATGAGAAACATGGCCTGGCAAACGTTCAAGCAAGGGCAAAACATCACAGGGTACAATGCCAGTTATTCTAAAACCAGATTTCAAATTTTTCTCTGAATTTTGTGCCATATTGTCCATCAAAGTCTTCAACAATTTAGGAAATTCCTGCTTCTGCAAAACACTGCTTGATAATCCAGCTGGACTGTCTTCCTCCATTCACACTTCATGGGATGGAAAAATGCCACATCTAATGGCTGAGTAAGATGGGTGCTATTGGGTGGTAAACACACAAAGGAAGTGTTGTTTCTCTTACATTCTTTTAACACAGTTCTAGTCATGTGTGAAGAAAGATTGTCCCCTATCAACACCTTCTTCCCTTCCTTCTTTTTCAAAACTCGCAACATTACACTCATAAACCAGGATTCTAACATTTCTGAATCAAACCATTCTGAACTCGAGTTCCCATATCGTGTATTCTGAGGCCCACCCTCGGTCCATGTTGACCACAAGTGTTTTGCACGATATACAACAAAGAGTGCAAGTAATTCACCAGTAGCACTTCCACACATCATAATCGAAATACTGGCTTTAGATGCATTACAGATAGCTTCAGGATATTTTATACCTCGTTTCGTTAATACTTTCTTTGACCCAGGATTGTCTGTTAGGTTTGTTTCGTCATAGTTATACACATTAGAGGGGTCAACATCCTTGTATTTTTTTTTTAATTTGAAGGAATAATAGCATTATCTGTTCGAGACCGAGACGTCATATTTAATTTTTCAATGTTTGCTACCAGGAGTGCCAGTTAACACACATCGCCTGCTAGAGGGCGTCGCCGCCATCTGGTTTTCAGTAATCTATACCAGGAGCACTAGTGTACACAACATCTGCCTGAGTGCATTGCCGCCAAATTAGTTTAATTTTTTTCCGCTAGATTATAGGTATCATTTATTACTATGAAGAAATTAAGAAAAAAATTACAAAATTCATAAAAAAATAGTTAATTTACTGAGCCATTCGATCGATATTGGTCCTTATTTTCATCCTTACACGATTCAAAAAAGAAAATTTAATAAAAATTATGTAAAAAATTACAGGTACAAGAAAATACCAAAAAATTACAAATAAAAAATTTATTACAGAATTTCTACAAGTATAGAAGGTGAAGCGAGTCCTTTGCATGCCTTACAATGTGATTTCACGACATCTCCACATGGCAGTCGATTAACCAGCTACGTCCAGTCGGTGGTCAGGCACATCCAGTCTAAGACCAGCCACGTCTTGATGTAAACTATTAATGTCAGTTGATGACTAGGCACATCAGTCGATTGGTCTGATACGCACAACCAGTTGGTTGGTTGGAAAGGCTATCACGTCCAGTTGGTGGCAAGGTACGCCAAGTCGGTAGCCAGACATGTATATTCAGTGATCTGGAACGTAGTCCTGTAGCTTCGTAGTTTGTAGCCTTCGAAACCTTATAAACTTGTAGCTTCGTAATCATGTAGTTCTGCAGCCTCGTAGTATCGTAGGCTTTGTTACCATGTCGCCTCTTAGCCTTGCAGCCTTGCAGTCTCATGGACTTGTAGCTGTGTAGCCAAGAAGCCTGAAGCCCTAAATTTTCGTAGTCTGGTGTCATGTAGCCTCATAGTTTCGTAGCTTAGTAGCCCCGTAATCTCGTACCTCAGTAGCCTCGTAATCTCGTACCTTAGTAGCCTCGTAGTCTCTTAGCTGGTTGGAACCTCGTAGTCTCATAATCATGTTGCCTCGTAGTTTTATAGTCCTGTAGCCTCATAGTCTCTTTGCCATGCAGTCTTATAATATTTTTGCTTCATAGCCAAGTCGCCTTGTAGCCAAATGTTGCTGAAGATTTTAGGCTTAAAACAGCTGAAACCGTTTAATTTGGGAGCCAATGACTTTTGGAGCCAAAGACCTTTGCAGCCGATGACTTTTGGAGCCAATGACTTTTAGAGCCGGATATATTGGAGTCAAAGACTGTTGTGGCCAATGTATTTTAGAGCCAATATTTTAATGGATTTCTCCATGTGCTCCTGACATTGTTTTGTTGGTTTTCTCCATGTGCCCCTGATTATTCCTGCCAATATTTTTATGGTTTCTCCAAGTTCTTCTGGTCATTCATGGTGACGCTTCTGTTGGTTTTTCTCCGTGTGCTCCTGGTTATTCTTGGTAAGACTTCTGCTGATGTTCTCCGAATGCTTCTGGTTATTTCTGAGAAATAAATCTCTGCATGAAAATTATTTTTTACTTAATTCTATTCAGAGTTACGTTTAATTAGTGAATATCTGCTACAATGTCAGCACTTACAATAATTTTATCAGGTGTAATTCAATTAAAATAATCATTTCTCAATTAAATACTATGCCTTTAAAAAGCTGAGAATCACTATCATGCAAGAAGAACTTCCATCTCCTTGGTGTCTAGCAAATCCTTCCTTCCATGGCGATCGTAAGTTAGCATCTTGCATCTCACATGAAAGTGCGAATGTTTGTACAACATGTCAGATGAACAGAATCATTACTTAGACGATTATTATAACGTGAGACAGCTCAGAAACATTGACATACAAGACTAATTTCCTTCTCCTTGATGTCTAGCTAAGCCTTCCTTCTATTACGATCGTTATTATGCATCCCGCATCCCACATGAAAACGCGACTTCCTGTACAACACAGCATGTGGCGACAACTGTTGAAAGAATCAGGACTACTTGCAACATGTTATTTGCATTAGATAAATTAACTCTCGCTGCAAAATGGGACTATTTTAGCCAGTTGCAGCCTTGTATACTCGTATTCTCGTAGCCTCGTTGCCTTGAAGCCTTATAGTCTCGTAAACTTGTACTTTCGTAGCCAAGAAGCCCGTAGACTTGTAGTCTCGTAGCCTGTTGCCATGTAGCCTCGTAGTATCGTAGCCTAGTAGTCTCGTAGTTTTGTAGCTTGTTGGAGCCTCGTAAACTCGTAGTCTCATAGTCCTGTTACTTAGTAGTATTGTAGTCCTGTAGTCTTGTAGTCTCATATCCTCGTAGTCTTGTAGTCTTGTAGCTTCATAATCAAGTCTTTGTAGCCAAATTTTGCTGGAGCTGTTAGGCATAGGAGAGCTGGAGCTGATGAATTTTGGAGTTAATAACTTTTGGAGCCAAAGAATGTATGAACCAAAGACTATTGGAGCCAAAGACTTTTAGAGCTAATGACATTTAAAACCAATTAATTTTGGAGCCAAATACTATTGGAGCAAAATACATTTGGAGCCGAGACTTGGATCTATTTTGACTTTTGGAGCCAAATACATTTGACCTAATGATATTTGGAGCCAAATACTTTTGGATCCAATGAAATTAGGAGCAAAAAACAGTTGGACCCAAAGATTTTGAATCTGATGATTTTTGGAGCAAATATCGTTTGGAACTAAAGAATTTTTGGAGTCAACGACACTTGGAGCTAAAGACTGTTGGAGCCAAAGATTGTTGGAGCCAATGAATTTAGGACCCAAAGACATTTGGAGCCGATGACTTTTGGAGCCAAAGACTGTTTTAAGCCTAAGCCTTTTGGAACCGATCACTTTTGGAGCCAATGACTTTTAGAGACAAAGACTGTCGGAGTCAAAGTCTTTTGGATACAAAATTTGTTGTAGGCATTGTAGCCTACCGTATATTGACGATCTAATCATGCTGAGTTTAATGTTCGTGAAAATGTACACACTTTTCTTTAACTGTACGTAGTTAAGTCTGTATTATCGTATCCTCCTGATGAGAATATATCCTTGTGGCGAGATCGTATCTCTGTGATGAGATCGTATCCCTGTGGCAAAATTGTATTCCTGTGACGAGATCTTATCCCTGTGGCGTTTCTTCTGAGCTTCTAAATGTGTTTCCTTTTTGACGAATGTGCTTTCTTTTTTTATTTCCTTCCCTTTTTGCATTGTCATCGATATGTCTTTACTCATGACTTGATAGGCTTCGTGATTCGAATACGACTGGTCTATACGCCTGACATTGAACATGACCTGATTAAAATGTTGGTAGCGTATCAACGAATAATACCTCTTGGTTCGGAGATGCTTGGCCTACACACCTAATATTGTACATGGCCTGGCCTCGTAGATCAGAGACGCTTGGCCTATGAGCAGGTTTTGTACATGAACTGTTTAAAATGTTTGCCGAGAATCGAAGATATATACCTCTTGGATACTGACTAGATGTGTTTGACCACCTACTGGATGCGTCTGGCCACCAACTGGAGGTGGTCTGGCCACACAATGTTTTATAATTTTGGGAATTTTTTGTTAAAAATTAAAGAACTTTAATTTTACAGTCAAGGTTAAGGTTATGGCCGCTGATAGGGCTTTATTGGAATTTTGCCCTTCTCGATGGAAATTTGTTCCTATCAATGGAAAATTGGCCCCTCTCGAAGGAAACTTGGCCTCTCTGGATGTTTTCGGGAAACATGGGAAATTTTCCCTAAAACTGGGATTTTTTCCCCCCTTGAAATAGGGACATTTTTAGGAATTTTGAGTAATTTTTGAGTAATTTTGAAGGTAAAGGTCATCCAAGATGTACGCCGTGACGTCAGAGCGGTCGGTCATTGACCGGCACCTCACACCTCGCACCGGCACCAGTCCCAGAAAATAATTTCCTATACTACTTTTAACAAATGCAGATGTTGAACACAGTGCTCATTGACGTAGTTTATTTCGCAGGCGACTGGCCAGCGAAACAGAGGAAGAATGTGTTCATCGGCTTAGTCAAATTGGCGAGCGATTTTCTAATGAATCAGAATAAGAACGTGCTCGTAGTTTAAATTTGATTCACGAGCTGCTAGCCAATGCATGTGCTGAACAGCAATCACAACAATTAAGCATATTACGTAAATATTCCTCACAGAGAGTGCTTAATGAAACTTCGGAAGAAAGGGACAGTCGATTAAATAATTTAAGACAAGTAGCACACCGTTCAAGAAATTTATTAGGAGTTGAACGTTTTCGAACATCCATTAAAGTTTTTGGAGATGTACATGTCATATGCAAAAAATTACTTAATTAGCAATAACGTGTTAATTTGCCTCAAGAATTAGTTCTGGTCAATAGGATAGTGGCGTGTTATCGATGCTCAAATACTATTAAAAACGTTAAGTTCCGCTTCAACCTTACTGGAATAAGATGAAAGTTGTTTCTTTACCGCATGAATTAACCACATGTATTACTCAAACCAAGATTTGTGGAAGTTACATCCTTACATGGAGTTGCTGCCCAACATATATTTGGCAAGAAGACTCTTCATTCCGTATTTTTACTTCCTATCGAAAAAGACAACACCATGACAGTTTAAACGTTTGACTGGACAGAAGCTTCAACAAGAGAGACGCAAGTGGTGTTATATAAATTGGCTAGTCATTGAAGAAATTCCGATGGTCTCCTCCGATAATTTAAAAATTATCCATTTACGTCTACAGAAATTTCAAAACACCAAGAAATTATTTAGCAGAGTTAACATCTAACTCTTTGGTGACATTATGCAACCGCCTCCTGTTAAAAGTCACTGGTTTTTCTATTACAACCATATTGTTTTGCAACATAAATTAATTTGTGGCATCAGTTTTCGTTTTGTGAGCTTACAATAAATATGCGCCAACGAAACGATAGTGAATTCATTGATCTGTTATTAATTTGCGAGTTTGTGAATTAACGCGCAATCTGATGCCATTGCTATGTGAACGTCGCAGAATATCTTTAACAGGGGAGTTTTCTGACGGAGTTGCAGTTCGAATCCGTTCCACTGTGAAACAAGTGGATGCTTATAACGATACAATGACAGCAGAAAATGCAAAAAACACGTAGATCATTACACCATAAACTCTGTAGATGAGTCTCGTGAAATAGCCACTTATGGAAAGACTCAACCAAACATTGTCGTTCCAAAATATGTCAGTAAATGCGGAGGTTTATTATAAACGGTAAAGTTGGTTGAAGAATTCCGGGTCATACTAAGGCTCAATATATCGGTCTCAGACCGACTTGTAATTGGAGCAATATTTACTGTCAAGAAATTAAAGTGTCCTGCTCTTCAAAGAGAACAAATCGAAGAAGGCGAATTACCTGAATGTGTATTAATGAAATATGATACTATTGGAAGCATAAAAAAAGATGAAGATGGCTTGGTTGCAAAAAAACTCTTGTTGCACCATTTCAGGTGACTAAAGGATACAGAGTTGTCAAGCTCCCAATGTTACCTTTGATTCTAAGCTGGGCCGTCACGGTGCACAAGTTGCAGGGCACTACACTTGGTAAAGCTGTTATATACCTAGGACACAAAAATTTCGCTAAAGGCCAGGTGTATGTAGCTTTCAGTCGTGTGAAAACATTGGAAGAAATAGCATTGTGTTATTTAGAATTAAATAAATTATTGATAAGGCCACACAATGACAAAGCATTGTCAGAAATGATACGATTGCAAAGTTTAACTTCGTCCTGTAATTGGCATTATATACAAACAATATTATCCTTTTCACTCAAACGTATATTAAAAATTACTAACTCCACACACTATAAATCAATTCACCGTATTTATGCTGTTATTTTTTGCTTAGGAGTTCCGATGTTTTTCTGATTAGTTCTATAGTAAGGTACCTACCTATAGTATTGACATAATATCCATAATAACTCAATCCATACATTCGTGCTGTTTGTCGTTAACCTTCCTAGTCCAGTACAGCACGTCCTCGACCATAGTTAGGTACCTATTATGTTTTCGGATTGTCATAAACCTAACAATACCTCAATCACTATGCATGTCATATTTGGTCCAGGTCCAATAACAACGAAATTAAAATGAGACCACCTCAGAGCTATAATGAACGCAACGCAAAAAAAGAATGGTTAAATTCGGTTTATAAACAAAGAAATTATGCCTTAACATTCATAAAAAAAATTATGTACCTATACAGACGAATTGAGAACCACCTCTTTTTTTTTTTTTTGAAGTCGGTGAAAAATTGTAAAATGAAATTGTACAAGCACGGCACTTTCTAAGCGCATAAAATAAAATAATTGTAAATGGTATATTATAATGTTAAACAGATATAGTGGAGTAGCAGGCGTGACGTAATGAAGTAGATACGTAGCTATAGAACGAGAATGAGCGACGGGAGCGGGGTGGTGCGGTGGGCCACTGCGCCCCGGTAGATGCCGCGGGCACACTCCGCGGGTCCCTGTCGGGCCGGGACGGGAGCAAACAGGAGGGACGCGCGGACGGGGAACACACGTGTTGCCGGACGGAGCGTTTGCCCAGGCACGTCACGTAGCATGGCTACGTGGCCGACACGAGGGCACCTGGCGCGCCGGCCCTCAAACACGCGCCTCGCACGGCCGACAGCCCGCCGAGGACTGCTCAAACACCACTCGCCTGGCCGAACACCCCGGCGCCAGCAACCCGGGGCCATGTCCCGCGCCGTTCCCACGTCGCGCGCTGTTTGCCGGACACATGTCGCGCTGGTCTCCCCCGCCCGGCGTCTGGGATCTGCAAACACTCCGCCACGGCTAGGCCTCCTTTCCTCGCCGCTGCACAATTACATCCCGGGAACACGAATGTGTAGATTGAACTATTATGAATATTATGTCAATGCTATGATATTAAGTCAATTACTATGGAAGTTAAGAAAAACACATCGGAACTCTTCTGATCCCGGGACTTGAGATGGCAAATAAACACACAAAAAAAAAAAGGTATGTAAAAATCAGTCTTTTCATTGTAAACTTACTAACAAAAATCCTCACACAATTGTCATTTCTGAGTGATCAGACTTGAATTCACACAAACCACAAAATTCTACGAGATATCCTTAAATTTAAATAAACTAACAAAATTATAAGTAATGAATAAACTAAACAAATTACATATCAACAAATATTAACATTTCTGTAAATTTTTGTAAGAAATGGATTTCTTATAGCTCATATTTATCTAGGTAAGTGTGGCTAGGGTAATTTGTTTGCTTTCAGTTAAATCACGAAGACAGAGATACACAAGTGAAAGTGGCTTATAATGTTATCTATGCAATTATTCTAGGTAATTATTTTCAAGTGAGTTATTGGGATGTTAACTTATGGTATTGAAAATTTTAAAGTAAAAGAGAAACAGAGGTAAAATCTGGGAAAACGGGAGAGAAAAAATGTTTGCAATTATTTTATTGAACTTAACACTATTACAAGAAAATAAACCCTAAACTGCAAGAAAATATTGTCTGTTTACTATTCACACTTCTGAAAAATAATAATTTGACATTTAAATTTAGTACATACCCATTATTTTAGTTAATGTATGCTAATTAACAAAAAAATATAAATAATGCTACTAATGCGATGCAAAGCGCAGCTTTTTAGAAACCTTCTCACTAACAACGTCATAACTCTCACAAGTCACTTCTCTGTTTGCCAGCGCAAACGCGACTGAATCAGCTGTAAAACAAGCTGGCGGACAATAAAGTAAAAATTATAGTGACAGATAAAATGTGTGTGTTTCGTCCGGAAATTTTTGGTTTTATGATGTATGTTTCATTCCTTTTTTTTTTTTTTCTTTTGTGTGTCAATCACGAAATCCCGGGTATAGGAAATTTATATCCTGAAAATTGTTGTAAACAGTCAGTCGGGTGTAATAACTAATAAATTAAAACTTTTTTGTAACACTTGAAACGTGAGGCCTGTAATTCAGATAAGCTATAGCTCCACGCAGGAAATCTTAAATAAACAGTCTGTTAGTACAGGCAGACAATAGAGTGATTTCAGAACAGATAAGATGATTCTATAGTTGACTTGGCCGGGGCAATTTAAGGACCCGAAGTGACGTAGTAGGAAAACAAAATGTCCTGAAAGCTTTTGTGCAACCAGGGAAGGATATGTGTCAGGCTACGTAAACGAAAGTTTCCAGATGGAGCAATCAGCCCGAGACATAGCAGACACACATGTACAGTGACTCACCAGTTGAGGAAGGGCTCTTTGGTTCAGTCACGTCAGAGAGCATGTATAGTCCATGCGAGGCGCAGGGACCCATCCTGTACATAGTAATCTTTACTACGAGTCTGTGAGATTAGCTCGGATTGTCAAGCTTATCCATAGCGAAGAGAAGAATAACTTTATGTTAACATGTATCAAGCTGTATGTTGTAGGAGAAGTATACAATAATGGCTAGAATATTTCTGAGAGTAGAATTTCGTTGATACCTTTCACACTCCGATAGCCATTCCGCTCGGGGATACAACAAAATGTCGGGACTGGAAATGGGCCGGAATCTCGGTATCGAATACACTACTTACAGCTGATAAGTCGGTACGAAAAATAACTTAAAGTGCAACGAAGGAGTGGGGCACTTGATGGGACTACGAGGAGGAGAGGGTGGAATAATGGTTAAAGTAGGTAGTGAGACAACTCTAAGTCTCTGTGCAGCTTTATCGTCGCTATTGTCGTTATATCTGTGACTCTCCAGTGTTAACTTCCATTGTGTACTTTATTATTTCTTCTTTTTTTTAAAATTAATAGTGTATTGCGTACTTGTTTCATCGTTTATGTGGATTATTGATGTGTGAAGTATGATTTATAATGCCCGTTAAGGCCACATACCCTTAGTTTGAAGTTATACTTCTTTAGACGCGTTATGAATAATTGATGAGAGTGTATTTTTACAATGCGCGAACGACATGCTGCACCCACACGCTTTCTACACTGTAGTTACTTAAGAGAAATATTTTTCCCTTTTTATAACAGTTACGTGGTTTATACCAAATAGGTATAGCAAAACATATAATAGTATATGCGTGTAATAACAATGTGGGCTGTTAATCATCGATAGTAATTTGGACGCAAACACGGTAAAACCAACGCATACAAAATTACGAATGGCTGCAAAATATACTTTACGTATTTTGTTTGGTATAATGGTAAATAACAAAATATTAATTAGACGTTCAAAATTGTCATAGTATTTATGTATAAGCAATATTATTCACAAAATTATTTACATAATCTTAACGTATACTTTTCGTTTAAATAATTAAAGCGTTACACTTTATACCATTGAAAGGAAGAAAGAACAAGAAATAGAAAGATAACATTCAGATTGTATCAATTTATGTTTGGCTAATTCGTCAGAAATGTTACGTAGAGCACATCTAACAAGTTCCTTTGCAAAAATATAATGTTTTAACCACTGATATGTACCAAAACAATAATAATACGGAAAGGGAATTTAACTTTCTTAAATCAAACTGCTCCGGTTATTCAGTCAATAGAAATGTATGACACTCGTTTAAAGGACTACTTACAAAGTCTAAAAAAATTATCATCAGTTATTGTTATTTCTGATTTAATGACAAATCAATTCACGTAATCTTTCGGAGTTTGTATTTATCAGATTTGATATCAAACTAGTGTCACTCGAAATAGGTATGCAGTAGAGCTGAATTTAGTATGACTTATTGCGATTCTTCTTTTCCGCTCACGCACTTCTTTTCCGCTCACGCACTGTTATTCAATAATCCCTTTTGGGATAGCCCTGCAAATTAATTGCAAAACCCTTTCTTAAAGGTATATTGTAAGATATATATATATATATATATATATATATATATATATATAAATGAAACTGAATTAAATATTCTGCTTGAAGTTACCACACACACGCGTCTTGCTCAGTCGTAGAAGCACGATTCTGACAATCGGTAGTTTAAATTTTCTTAATTTATTATAAACAATAATATAGAAAACTGATATAGCAAAGCATAAAATAGACATATTATGATGCACCTGGTAAAGGTAAAGTAAATGTTAGGTTTTGGTCCTCATAATGGTTGTCTGCTTTCTCTGTGTACTTGATGCAATATCTGCACCTTCTGTGCTGTTTACTCGGTGGCCATATTTTTTTCAGTGAATTAAACTTTACTTAACTCTCCAAAGCCTTAAAATTACTTGTAACTGTGTATTGTGTTATTTTCTCAGGGTAGACTATATTGATCACTTTAAAGTCAAAATGTTTGCTGTAAAGGAAACTGAGATAAATAATATTCAGATGAAATTAACTTTTTGAGATAAATTATTTTTAGTTATTGCTGTGATAAAATAACCTCATTGTAGCTGGAAATTTAATGGCGACCAGATTGATTAATTTTGTATTGATAATGGAAAGGTTTTTTTCCTATCTATGTTGGATATTTATATTTGATTTAATAAAACTTGATTGTTTGTTCTTGTTAATGTTCTGCAATCCTCTAAGGTTTTCAGCATTTAGGTTTTTTCCTCCGATTTTCATTTAATTTGCAGGTTATGCCCCACCTGGGCAAGCAAGTGAGTTGGTAAAAGAGTTTGTGCTTGCATTGAGTGTTTGGGACCAAATGGGACCGGCCTCATGCTTTAGTGATTGGTATTGAATACAGGTCCATATAATTAAAAAACAATTATTTATTTTGAATATTAATTATATATATTGTGTTTATAAAATTTTGAGTTTATTCATGTGAGGTTATGTTCAAATATGTATAATAAATTGCATTACATATTATTACAATAAATAATGCAATTAATAAATTGCAATAAATATTTAACATATTTTATAATATTATTTTCATTGTTTATTAAAATTTATCTCGATTATTTTACTGAATCAAATAATGTTTACGATTGTGATTTTTAATACGAATACTGAGTAATTATTGAATTAAATATTTAATATGATTGCATTTATACTTTACAAATAGTATTTATAATATCACTCCAGTACATTTCTTATTTTATTCCAATTCATTAATTGCATGCCAAATTAAAGTTAGTTTTTTTATTACGCCAAGTAATTATATCATTTAATACACATACATAAGTAGATGCAATTTTTTTTAAATATTTTATTTGGTTTATAAAGTGTCGTCGGTTTGGTAATTAAAGACGGATAAACATATTGTCACACTTGAAAATAACTAGGGTAGGAATCGGTCGTGCTTGATTGGGGGCGCAGTGCCTTATCGCTGAGGCACCTGGTTCCACGGCTTGCAATACAGCTCCCAATTTTTTATTTATTGGATTGGCATGGCATTCACTTGCAAACACTGACAACCACGAGACGTTTCTTAGAAACACTGTTCACAAAACAACAGTGGCAGAAGGTTACGTAGACCATTAACACTACTTTGGCAGTGTGTAGCATTTATTTATTTAGCTACAATCTTCGTAACAAAACACAAGCACCGTCTTTAAAGTAAGGGAAGCCTATGATGTACATTCTGTATTGCACAGACCCAAATAATCCCGAAAATCTACCTTCGGCCAAACGTCGGCATTAAAATGATTTGACAGTATTTTTAATGTAGCTATACTAACCTAACATAACCAACCAACCACAATTTTGTAAAGTAATAAACAAAAAAACTGACGAAGTTGGCCGAAGGTAGATATTCGGGCTTGTTCGGGTCTGTGCAATACAGAATGTACATCATAGGCTCTTCATAAAGTAAAGCACCCACGCACAGTACCTTGAAACCAAAATAATGGTATGAAATGCAATAACCCGACACGATGACACGCGAGACCGAAATGCTGTCTTGGAGTCAATAGTTTCCAGGTCATAAGAATACTTAGAGTTCATTACTTAAAACTAAATTTCGTTAAGGAAATGAGCACACACGAATATTTTTTTCTGAGACTGTAAACCCTTGACCAATAAAATTATATATATTTACAGTTTTGATCATTCTTCTAAATAAAAATAATTCACAAGAGAAAATAAAATTCAGAAATCTCTGACAGGCTTTCCAATAAATAACTAACAACCATGCCTTAAAGGCTAGGTCGTAAGCTTTCGTGGCCAGAGTAAATTTCCCCGCGAAGATGGCTGTAACAAGACATTCCGAAACGTCAGGCAAAACATCATTTATACAGAGGAGATATCCCAGAAACCAAGAAGTAGTTCATGAATTAAAAAGTAAATTTTTAAATTATAAAGTAATGGCTGAAGTAGCTGGCGTTGCCCGGGATAAACACATCATAATATAAGGAACATCATTACCGAGTTTCAAATTTATATGACATACACTTTAAAAACTGGAAATTTTTATTTTAAAGTCCCATTGATTGCACAATCTCGGTGCAACAAGAAAACCGGGATGCCAGTCTTCAGCTTCATTTTGTGGGAAGGCAGGTAACCCCTACGCAATATGTGACGGACGCACCAAACGATACCGCGTTACAAATTCAAGGCAACGCCATATAGTCACGAAGTTCTAAACTAAGCTGTTATTAACGCCTTTAGTTTGCTAGCATCCGCGAATTTTCACTAGGTTTCGCCAAGGAGAAGGATATGAAGTTTCCAGACCTTACTATATGGCCATGTGGCGGACATTGATAAATGACACAAACTCACCGTTTGTGTATATATGACCTACCTTCTATTATAAAACTGAATTTACACTTTTTCACTCACTTAGGAATGTAATTTCATAATTATATGTAGTCCAATTGACTCTCCGGCCCATAAACTATCTATATGCAAAAAATCATGTCGGTCAGTTGCTCCGTTGCTGCGTGAAATGACAAACAGATTCACAATTCACATACTTTCGCATTTATAATATTATTAGGAATAAGTGAAATACTTTGAATCCAAGATGACATCTTTCCGCTACCATCCCTTCCTCTTAACGCCTTAACGGAATATACTTGGAGCTTAATTTGTATTTCTTGACGGTTTGGGGGGGGGGGGATGAAACCGGGTGATAAGTTTGGGGACATAGCAGTTATATTCACGTACTAACGTGGCGACCGTGTGTTTGTACTTGTATCGCTGTTACTGGCTGCAGTTACACCGGTAGTTATATCCCGGGCAGGCCGATGGATAATAATGAAAATAAGATTTGATAGCATATTACGTTTCAATTTACTTACGAAAAGAATAAATCACGAAGTTATACAAAATATGCTAGGACAGATGCAAATTTGAGCTAACCACCGCCATAATGGTACGACGTGAAATAACAAGGGCAAGTGGGCGGAAAAGGCAGCGTCACTACAGATGTTATTGCTCCGTCTGTATACTTTCCTAGTACATCTGATGACTTAGTGAAACAAGTAAACTGTTGTGTGCATACACTTAAGGGCGCCGTCTCGTCGGTGTGTGTGTGTGTGTGTGTGTGTGTGTGTGTGTGTGTTGGTGAGGCGGGACGATAAGCGCGACGCTCGCTGGTGCTTCCAGCGCGGTGTCTCCTCTGAACTGGCGCGCAGTCTTCTCGTCGTCACAGGAAAACTGTGAAATCTGAGCGGTGACCGTAACATTATATGGCGGAGAAATGAAGATAAAGATGGAATGCAAGTACTATAATTTCTTTCAAGAATCTTTACCGGTTGGTTTACGTCTAAATATTACTCCGAAAACACGCCTACTAGCCATTTTTACTCTTCTAAAAACATAGTTTAAAAACTTAATCCTAAATCAAAAGTACGTTTCGGCCCTCAGCGAATTCTAAATGCTTTTCGTTAACAGGTTTCACTCGGATATCTTGAGTATTTTTGAAATCACGTTGTTTTTTTTTTTTTTTTCCTGAAGCTCTGCGCACCGTGGGTGTGCCCGGGCAGACGGTTGCCTTAACTGTTCGTGAATTTATTCTTTGGTGTGTGAAATTGCGTTGCTTCGCGCTAGCTCTTAAGACTTCACTAAAGACTGAAAACGAAATATTTGAGGATTTTGAAATTAAAAATGTTATGTCACTTGAGTAACGGATAATTTAAATGTAATTCAGCTACAATGAAGGTTTTTAAAAAAAAATTTTAACTCAAAACAAGGTAATGGTAATAACTCATGAATAAATAAAAAGCAAAATTAAAAATTTTGAAAAAACCTCACGGCGAATGTAAACGTTGTACCTAATCGAAAAAAGGATTAAATACAATTTTTGAAAGAAAAAAAAACGACTAAAAGGAAGTAACGAAAGATAAAAATAAAAAGCAATTTAAAAAGGGTTGATTGGTCTGAAGTCTGCCATATAAACAACTAATTATGAATTTTCTTAGTGCTTTCTACCTTCATGTACCTATTTGTTTTTCGTAGAGATAGACACAGCAATATTATCAAATACAGGTACTACACATATTCACCTAACTATTAATATAATGACAAATCCAAGAAAGTCCGTCGGGGCTGCCATTTCCTGCCCCGAAATGAACTAAAATTTGGCTTTTTTTATGAGTTTGTGACTAATTAACATTGCCTTGGGTACGTAAATAAATGCAGTCTTTAATAAATTGATATAAATTGCGGCATCTCCCTTAGACATACAAAAGCTTTTCTATATTGCTATATTTTAACTGAAATTGGGAACTGTCACAGTCACTTCTTGATGCCTGCCCCCCCCCCCCCCCCCACCCCGGGATCTACGCCCATGGACGACAGCACAGACAAAACAGTAGACTTCCTAAGACAAAACAATCCCGACGTTTCGAGAACTAAGGTCTGTTCCCGTCATCAGGCACATCACACAAACTGAGCATCAGTAAATTTACTAAGATAATTGTTAATAATTCACGAAGTTCCCTGAATACTTCGTAACTAGTGTTCTTCGTGAATTGAAGATGATAATTTTTAGCAATGTAGGTCTGGCGTCAACTTCTTACTTGTCACGTCTTACGCGCTAAAAACCCTGCCTCACTGTCAAATATTTGTCTCCAAGTTAGAGAGTTAGTATTGGACGGGAAATGGTTTCCAATTTTCTCCATCAAATATATTTAGTCAGTTAACCTCAAATATGTTTTTAATGATGTCACACTCTCAAAGTTTAATTTTGGTCTGAGCTATCTTAAACTTTTAATTTTCAATCTCAATTTTTGAAATTAAATAATGCATCACAGTGGTGGATGGAATTTTGACATATTATATTTGTGCACATTTAATTTTTTTGAACATGTATACATTTAAATCACAATAACATTCTTTTCACAAATTAATAAATGTTCAGTGATTTTTTTATGTATAAAAATCTAATTTCATTTTTTTCACATAAAATGTTTACCCATGTAACATTAATGAACATTATTTCAGTTAGTTAACTTTTATAACCTTTTTAATTGCCCCTTGTGCTCTTTGCCGATTTAAAGAACCGTTGAGACGGAAGCGGATGTCATTTCCGTTTTCGATGGGAAAAAATTTTTATTGGCCGAATGCGCCCAATATCCGACATATTTTAGAACCCGTCCGATATGCAACATATTTGATGGAAACTCAAGTCATCCAACTTGTCAAATAAGCATGACTGCGCTACGTCATAACCCTCCAGCTTGCTGTAAGGTGCTGGAAGCGGGACAGGCCTCGAGGGAAGTGGTCGTGATCCGTGAGCGGACTCCGGGACGAGACGAGGCCCTGCGAAAAAGGCGTCGCTGCAAATGGCCGTATATTTCATCGGCCCTGCCACGAAGTGCCGCGGCTCGGGTTACTGCCCTCCTATCTGATGGGCCCTCTAAGCGGTGCTCGAAGGGTCGCGAGATAGCCATCTACACCCCCTCGGCGGCGCAGGACGGTCATTGTGCGCCCTTCACCGGGTCTCCGTCGGCGACCCTACAACCCTCCCGGCCGCGGCCTTCGGAGGGAGGGTGCGCGATGCGGCCTCCAGCTGATCCGTTCCTTCACCAGGAACTTCCTTTTAAATTTCTCCTAACCGAACTAAAATTAAGTGTATTAGTTTGGTTGGGATCTGCCTAATCATGCAGGGTTTCAGCCATGCAGGAAGGGTAGCATGCATGGTGTGCTTTGTTCGGGGATCAGCCAGCCATGGCAGCAACTTAGATCTAGACTATAACTAGTTAAGTTGGGCCCAGGTAAAACCTGCATAAACACAGGGAAAACCCTGGACTCATTCACGCGGGGTTAAACATTGCAAGCATTATGCAGGCAGGTTCAGTACACGACGAGAAGGATGGTCCAGGAAGAAGAGTTGGTCAGGAGCAGAGAGTTTCAACCATGCTCGGGTCGGGAGCTTCGGCCTTTCGGCCCGCATTGGTGCCTTTTTGCGTCTGGATGTGTTCCAGTGTCTCATGCGCCCCTGGCGGCGGGCAACAGTACTCATCGTCCTCCAAGCTGCCAGTCCATTGGGTGTGCTAATAGCTAGGAAAGAAGATGGCGTTGAGCGCATATAAGAAAACAATTGTATTAATTCAATTACGTTAATTAACCTGATCCCATGTCCTACGGTTGTGGGTTCATGTTCTACCAGTGAATTCAGCTTGCGAGTCGCTCCGTGCCATTGTTTCTACACATTGATCGTGAAATATATGGATAAAGAACCATTGGTTAGTTACTGTGTCGGGTTGTTACTTTACTTTTAAATTTGATGGCTGACAATAAATAGGAGGTATCCCACTTGCTTGTTTCTTCCATTTTTTTAATATTCCATGTGCTGTTTGTATTTTTTTTTATATATTTCCAAGGGTGATCCGCAGATTATTAGAATATACTGCTAAATTTTTTAATCACAATTGAAAATTTAAAAAAAAAATGAAAATTTTTTTAACCTTAGGCACAGGACATTCTGGCCTGTTCGCGGGGGAGGGAAAAAGACAACCACTTCTACTAGGAACCTGTTACAGGGAAGGGACAGCGCCTCGCAACTCCAGCCTGCCCGGGAGACCTACCTGACTTAATCTTCTGGGGATTAAAAGAAGAGAGGAACTTGTCCAAAACAAATGAATGATAGGTCCCTTCACGTTTCTGGCACACCAGTTGCTGGGTGACTCTGACCTGGCGTTCGCCTACCATGTTTAATATGGTAATTTAACTATATAGAAAAATATTTACCCCCAGAATTACTAAACAACTAAAATATTTCTTTATGTAATAATCATTACTGTACTCAGAAAACAGGTCTTTTTGTCACGTGCAGTAAAATTAATTATTCTTATGGTATATGTATTAGTTTTCAGTTTATTTTTTTTTAAAAGAATATCTTACATTTATCAACCCTATACACAATTGAAAAGTTACTAATGTCGTAGGATTTATTCAAAAATTACTGATACACACGCATACCAGTAATTCTGAAATGCTGATTGATTCTATCTATTATTGTCGTTAATTCAATCCTTGTTAAATACAAAAATGTTTATTTTAGGTAAAAAAAAAAAAACTTTTTCAATGAAAATTGCGAAAAATCCTTAAAGAGGCGAGTATTTGAACTGTTAGATGTATTGTAATCAATATTCAATATAATATATTATATATAATTAAATATAATCAACACAATTAATAATATAATTATCAAAGGGATGCGATCTCATTAAAGAGATATGATCTCATCAGTAAAATACGAATCGATCGCAGGATATGGTAGAAAACAATGCCTCTAACTGTATTCGGCTACAACTGCTATTTTTTCTCCAACTGGTTAGAATAGCTACAAGTGTACTTGGCTCCAACTGCTCTAATTACTTCATTTGCTCCAATTATTCCAACTGGCTACAATAACTCCAACTGCTCCAACTGGCTACATTAACTTCAACTGCTACAATTTATCCAACTACATTTGGCTTCAAATGATTTCTGTTGAATTTTGCTCGAAATTTCCCGATTGCTAGGATGAATTTATTAATACTTTCCATTTTGTTAGTCATTTGTGACATTTTTTTACGTTTTTAAGTTAACAGTTGTGTTACGAGAACTCAGTCATAGAAATTATATTACGAGAAATAAAACAATATTTTTTTTATTCCGAATAATTATTATTTTTTTTAATTTTATACACATGCAGGTGAAACAAATCATTATTGTATGTAGCCAGTTTCACTCAGATATTTGAGTATAGAGGCTACTTCGTTGATTTTCGAATAGTTCCCTGCCCTAAGCGAAGCCAGCAGCAGTCTCAGACGATCGACACATGTTAGGATCTTCCTATGATACGTAATAAATCTCTTCTGCTGCCGTCATCTTCCTATAATGTTTATTTTTAATATTTTTAATATCTCTGAAGTCTTCTGTTTTGACACCGGCCTCAAAGTCACTGCCGTCATCGTCCCAGTGATCATCACAAGCTTGATTAGAATAATATATTTTAATGCGACGTTTCCAACGTATTAGTCTCAGCATTTCATCGCAGTCTTCGATCTTGTCAGCTTCAGGTCGTTCTATATTGTTCACAATTTCACGAAAATGACTTGAATTTGATGTAAATCTATTTCCCATGAAGATGCTACTTTCTTTGTAAGTTTAAAATTTTAAATGATTAACAATATCTGTGGTAGTGTTGTTAGAAATAGCATTTTCACATTTTTCGAGATCGTAATAGTCATCTAATATTTTGTCCTCATTCCTCTTCCTTGATGTTGTAGACCCGTCCTCGTTATCGTTATCAGTAGTCAGATTAGTTGTACAAATCTTGCGATGTTCGTTTAAGATATATCTTCGACCAAATGATTTCTGACACTAACTGCAACTAAATGGTTTTTGGCAAGAGCTTAAAATATACTCAATCCTCTCATGACACTTAGCATTTTTTTTCTCAAGGTAAACACCTTGCTGCAACAACTCCAGCGTTGGCCATTAAATACAGCTGCAGGCAAAGATCTGGAATCCATATTAGTTTCTGTGACTGTGGTTGGATGCATACTGAAATTTTATTTCGAAATCAAATACTTAAATACGAATTTTTATGTAATCCATCAGCCAGTGTTAATTTTTCATTTTGATAGAGACATGGCCAAGTAGTTCTGGGTTTCACCATCAGATGTCACCATATTATATGTTGAGGTAAATATTATTAATGTCTATGCGGGATGCTCACTCACGATCGCTAGGTCTTAAGGGGAAGGGGAACCGTCTTGCATTGCAGTATTTCTCAACTTCAGTTAGTATAAAAATAGTTATTTTTGTCTGAATTCCGCCTGATAAAAATATTGTATTGATTTTATAACATAAATTCACCAATCAAATGGAACTTTGAATACAATTGCATATCTTGTTACGAAAAAAAAATGCATGCAATGATTGTTTTCTCATAAATAACCAGAAGCACAAGGAGAAAACCAACAAAATGTTGACAGTAATAATCAGGGACACACGGAGAAATCTCACGTACATATTAAAAAATCCAGCTCAGTGAACGTATCTGCTGTTGACGACAGTAAAATCTTTAAAAATTACAAAACAAATTTGGGTTTGTGCGAGAACTCTATTCTCGCTGAATCTTAACCCCAGCAGTCATCGTGGATTCGCCAGCTTGGATTACGCCAAAATGGTTTATGGCGTCACAGCCACCATTTTTAATCCTAGAACATTCCGCCATTTTGTTTTCAGACATTTTGAAAGTATGATGTCATGTCAGCCATACTAAAAATCGGTAATTATTATCATAAAATTATTGGAAAACATTTTAAAATATACAACAAATTATTTAATTATAGTAAAATTCTAATAAAAAATTAACTTACTTCATGGAGACCAGAGATCTCGGTTCAAACCTGGTGAGGGCAAAAAAAATTATTTAACCCTCCCCACTCACCACCTTCACACTATCCCAATTTTTCGCAATTATCATCCCCCTGTACCCCAACCCCCCACCCTACTTTTATGCTATAAATACCGACTCACTGGCCCGGGAGCGTTCCGTTTGCAGCAGTTACACGCCTATATAGTACCAGTCGTGTACCGAGGAGGAAATGTTTGCTTGTTGCGCGAGCGGGGCGAAGATCATATCGGCTATCGCGGCGTACCGGTAAAGTCCGCACGCTAGCAGCTCTGGACAAGGAGACGGAGTTAGCATACCTGCCGAAAGAGTATCTGCTCGTTTACGCACCGCAAGAGATAAGATAGTTTACAAATCCCTGCCAGGGTACCTCCAGCAGGATGAGGACACTCAAGACTGCTTGCCATGTACCGATTGCGACAGAGGCAGCTCTTCCGTAACCGACACACCGCACACGAAGTCGTGGTGCAAGAAGCGACGAGGGCCGACGTCGATGGTACGATAATCGATGACGATGTCATTTAATGAGGGCCGTACCACTGCCACCACGAGCATCTAGTCACCTGGACTCCAGTCTCGCACCTCAACCTCGCACCTCAACCTCGCACCTCAACCTCGCACAGTCAGCACTCCAGCCACGCAGAGTCAGGCACCCCGACCTCGTAGGACCAGCCTCGAAGAGTCAGCACTCCAGCCTCGCAATTGTAGTTAAACAGAGGCAACATAAAAAAACTTATTCTCGTTTTTGAATTGCACCATTGCAAAAATTTTAAGAATGTTACTAGTTTCGAAAATAAACGGTTAACCCATTATGATCGAGTAAACAAACTCCGCATGATATATACTGCAAAATGTTTGCGAATATTATGACATCGAACTACTCTCAGTTATTCGTTGTTGACCTGATTGTTGACAGCACATGGTCACAAAGGCACACACACATATTTATATATAACGTGACTCTTTGACTCAATTTTATCTTGGACTTGCTCACCAAAGATACAGGAACTCAGGTGATAAAATGTTGATTCTTACATGTCATGATACATTTCAATAGAAATTTTGTAATTATATTTTTCTTTCTGTACGTATTTAGAAAGTTTCAAAACTGAACACTTCTAGTGTCAAATGTTTGTAATGTGAACTGCTGCTCAAAACAGTAAAATAATAGGTGACATTAAATACGAAAAACAATCAAAAAATAAACACATTCGTTGCTAAAATAAATTAGGTATTATTATTTTAGACATAGTTATTTTTTAACATTAATTATTTAAAGTTATATTTAATGGGTTGAATATTTACTAATTAATAATTATAAATTCCGAAGTATAACGCCTAAAATACCTACATATATGAATTGTTACTGTGATAATGCACGTTTTGATGTGTAAACGTATTAGCTCTCGGTCGTCGGCATTTAGTAGGAGTAAATTCGTGAATGTAATGGAAGTCGATTGGAACGGAAATGTGTCATTAAGGTGCTGCCGACTGTGGAAGTCTCAGAAATCTTGATAAGATGTCATACTGTAGAGACTCAACAATTTGTTAGCGTACATATATTCGACGCCATAAAAAATTAAAGTATTTCATGATTAAATTTTTACTGTTGAATCTTAAATAATGAATCAGCCAACAATATTAAGGTTTGTTTGTAGGAAGTATTTAAAGATTTATTTCTGTCCTGTAAGAAAAATCAAGTATACATACATAGGTATATTTAATGTTTCAGGTTAATTATTTTAATGTATCTATTGAACTGTGTAGTGTATAACAGCCGAAGCTGGCACTGGCTTCTGGCTGTGGATTGTGGATGGAGTCAATGACCGATTGCTCTGACGTAACGACAGTCTTTTGTGTCAAATATCCTCGAAATTCCTCAAAAATACTCAAAAAGACTCAAAATTCCTAAAAAAAAGTCCCATTTTCGAGAGAAAAATTCCCGTTTTGAGTGAAAACTTCCTTTTTTTTTGTCCTTAAAAATGCCAACGGTTTGAAATGTTCATATTGAGGCAAGAATCCATATTTACAGCCTCCGATAAGCCTCTGACGACATCATGGATTATGACGTCACCGTTGCAATTTTCTTGAAAATCCGCAATTATTATGATATTTTTATTTAAAAAATTCTAAATTTATAATATATAATAAAAATTATATTATTATTATTATTTAAAAACACAGTTACACGTTTCGTTATAGTTGCTATCTTGGATTCTATAAATGTTGCAAATTTCGTTACACCCGCCATCTTGAACGTGTATGACATAATCGTTGCGCGTTTCGTTCCGGACACCATCTTTGATTCTAGATCGTTTCATTTTTGGTTATACCCCGCCATCTTGAAAAACCGTAATAATTATCAGATTTTAATGGGAAAAATCTTTCAATTTATAAAAAAATTAATTAATTAAATTTTAATAAAAAATATTTACTAAACGCATTTACGTTATTTAGTCCTCAATTTGAACCCGGTGAGAATAAAAATAAAAAATGACGATAGATCCTACCTCCACGGTAAATTACCTATGACAACAGATCCTATCTCCACGGTAAATTACCTATGAATATAATGATGAATTCTATCAATTCCTGTCAGTTAGATATTTGATAACTGCAAAAAAGTTTATTTAGGCTCAAAAATAGTTATTCAGTTAACTATGGCGAAAAATCCTCAAATTGGCGTAAATTCCTAATCTGCCAGGGTTCAGTAAGACGATAATGACTTTGTGCGAACATCATAAAAAAGCTGTAATTATTACCTTAAAAATTTGGAAAACAAAATTCACAAAATCATTAATAATATTACCAATTAATTAACTTATTGATTAAAACATTTTATGTCCTCGGTTCGATCTTCGATGGATGCAAACAAATGTGATTTTAGGTTACAAATATTTATTTAATTACTTATCCTCACTACAGAAAATTAATCTATACAAGACAACTGTTCGATGAAATACATATTTTAACCACTATGCCTACCACTATGTGGAAGTCTTTTTTCATTTCTTGACACAGTTCAACAAAGTAATGTCCAAGTGTATCAAGTAGACCAAGTGTATCCGAACTACTAGACCAGGCTATGTCCAGGCTTATAGACCAAGAGTATCCAAACCACGAGATCTTCTTCGGTGATACCTGTTATATATTTCAAACAAATATTACATATTTAAAGCATTTGAGACAAGAGTCTTTGAACTATGAGACCTAGAGTATGGATATAATCTATTTTTGAAAATAAGTTAACTCAGCTTGTTTCGCGCTAGCTAAAGGATCAAGAATCCCCGAAATATGTTTTATGCTTACTACAAGACCAGGATCTTAAACAGCTCCTATAAAATTGAATTTTCTATGAGATGATCTCTGAAGTGCCTAGATGCCTCTGTACGTGGGCGTTATTGTGTAGGGAGTTCATGAGCTTAGTTCAGTGTCAGTGGTGAGATGGCCTTCAGACAGTGAGGGTGTCGCTAGCGCTAGCTCCGAGGTGTGTCATTTATGAGGAACTAGAGGTCATCCTCGGTCTCACTGCACACAGCCAATAACGTTTCCCACAAAGGGCTGGAGGAAAGGTAGCCTTAGCAGCTTTCGTTTCACCAATCATTCGCTTGGGTAATTTGGAAAAGGGGGGGGGGAATGGTAGAGGGTTGGCAGCGGTTTGGGGCAACGGGAATCATAGCTTAGTGGCACCTTTGAGAGCTTTGAGGAGCTGGATCATTGTTTAGATGGTCGATTCTGTTTGCCACTGTATTATACCACAATATAATACATGATGAAAACTGAAGGGTTTTCCATTCCTAGATTCTGCACTAAATACATTATCTATACTAATAATAAAACTGTTCGAAGCAAAAGGTATGTTTATTGAATGAAATGGAAAAAAAAATTATCGTTGTTAAGAACGCAAAAAAATATATTTTTTTATTTTTGTCTTTTTTTTGTTTGCCTGTTAGTCTGTTTGTTCCAGCATCAATCGAACATTACTTGGCGAGTTTTGAAGTTCTTTAATTATTAGAAAAATCTTTGGCTAACTTAAATACTAGGCTGTATAGATTTACTGAATTCCACCCCTAAGAGGGTGATAAAAGGGTAAATATTATTTTAAGATTAATAGTTATATCTCTGAATTTAATTAAGCGTAATAGATACGAAAACTAACATACACCATTTTTACCCATATTTTGTGAAATAAAAATCCTAAAGGTTGAAAAGGGGTAAGTATAATTAAGAGATTAATAATTATAGCTCCAAAGTTAATTGCGCATAGTAAATTACATTGAGTACCAATAGTTAACATATGAAAACTACCGATCACAATTTTTATATTTTGCAAAATTTAATCCCTAAGGGTATGTATTTGATTAATAATTATATCTCTAAATTTAACTAAACATAAAAAATTATTTTGGGTACCAATAAAAAATATATAAAAACTACCAACCACAAATGATATATTTTTCAATATAGTGGGTACTACTGTAATATTTATTTGCCGAAGAAAAAGCTGTTTGTGCCCCTTTTGTCAACCGTGGAATCAACTGGGACAGTTGGCGCCTTGCAGGGATGACATGAGTGGTATCCTTCGCAGGCACATGTCCAAAAGGGGGCGGGGATGAGGGCAATCTCCCCTCCCCCTTTTTTCCCTTAAACCTTAGCCGATATTCTTACTGTTTACAAAAAAATGTCCTAATATTTTGAATATTTTTTAAGTCCCGAAGTCGGTTATCACAGCTCTTTGTGGGCGCGGCTCGGCAGTCAGAGAGGCAGAGATGCATTCGGCGAGAGAGAGCCAGTGGCGTAGCCAGGATTTGTATATATGGGGTGTTAAGAAGCATGGACCCCCCCCCCCCCCCCCCCGCCCGTATTAAAGCGGGAGGTCCGGGAGGTCCTCCCCCGGGAAAATTTGTATTTTAAGGTGTAAAATAGTGCTAGTTTAGCAGTTTTCGGTACTTAAATTTAAATATTGTAATGGTAAAAATTGTATTAATTTTTAATATTAAATTTGTTTGAGTGATGAATAAGAAATTAAATTAAAGATTTGGCGCTAAGGGGGGGGGGGGGGTTTGAACCCCTAACCACCCGCCCCCCCTGGCTACGCCCCTGGAGAGAGCACGCTAGTTCACCTGGATGTTCTCCCGCACGTAACGGGGTAACTCACAGCTGTGCCGCCAGGGTCGCTCGTCCAGCCGCAGACGCAGCTGTGTGTGTCCGGCGCGCGTGGGCAAGATGGCAGGCCCGTGTGTTTCCGCCTCATCGGGCGCGGCGAGGCCTCGGTCTCTCGGGCGCCCTTTTCCCGGCGGATAATCGACTTGATCTCTCTCCGCCGGCGAGGAAAATCTGGATGATGCAGCTTTTGTCACGTCAGTCAGCAGGGCCGGCCCCGTGGGCCGGTGGTGATGGAGGGGGGTACAGTCCGGTGCAGCTTGCGGTGGGGCTCTTGACAGGGAGCTGGTTGGTTCGCACCATCTCATTCAAGTATTTTAACATTACCTAGGCGTTTTACTTTGGCAGAACGTCGTGTAAGTTATAGAATTGCAGCTTTTGCGCGATAAATATCTTATTCTTGAATGTTTTTTTTAGGATTGCCATTTATTTAAATTTAATGATAATGGTAAGGCTCAATCGTGTTATAATAATATGTTATTGCTTGATAATATCTTATATAGTAATGTCATATTTTGGTCGTTGCATTTTTACCAAGTTAAGAAGATTGTGATTTGCTTTGGAAGCAATTATAGCCAACCAACGTTTATGGACTGGTTTTGACTTTCTTGTTGTGAATTTTATAATAGATTTTTTCGTAAATTTATGTAATGGTAATTAAAGTGAAATGTTTGCTTTGGTTAGATCAGTGTCTTTCAAAATACTGCGAAATCCAGAAATGAAAATATTCTCGTAGAATATTTCCCCCCCCCCCCCCCCCCCCCCTTTAAAATAAACTCCCTGTTCAAATTCGTAGTCAGTTGGGATAGGTGCAGAATAGACTGCTGCTATGTTTAAGAATATTTTGATTTGTGGACGTAAATTATTGCTAACTAGTCGATTTCAAATGTTTACCTGAAACTTACTTTATATGAATGATAGTACAGGCCAGTGCAGACCCTGGGACCCAGTATGGATGCTCTGCAAACTTCTGCGTCTCAGAAACCTTGGGTCCAGCAATGAACCGACACTAGAACATGTGACATGGCGGACGGCTGATGGCTGTTTGTTGGTGTTATAAAACCCCGTGAAACTTTGTGTGTTCGCATTTCAATGTAGCGAGTGTTTTTTTTATTAATGCAGTTATATATGTATGTTATGCATCGAATAACTATTGAAGATTAAATAAATTTAACAAAAGTAGGCTACGTTTTAATAGGAGTAGACTACAATTTGTAAACAAATGCACAATTCATTTTTCATACCAGTGAACTATGCAGGTCTGTTAGGAGCCTGTAAGCCAATGATGGTCTCGTGCACTGAACCCAAGAATCAGTAGCCCACGGAGTCGCCAACAACTCCAAAGAGCAGAAATAATCAGGAACCTAAAGAGACAATTATGTAGTATTACGAGAGAGGGTAAGACAAAAATGTCAAATTTCCAGGAGAGGCCAAGTAAGTGTAAAACATTTTTGTACTACGGAAATTTGATAAACATTTTTTAAATAGTTGTGTGTGAGCAGTGTGGCGAGTGTCCTTATATAAATAAACATATTATAAATAAATATATTGGTTACTCCTTTCAGCCATGTCCACGTCAGTTGGCTAGGTTAACCTCGTGGGGGATACAACAGAGAAGCCCTAGGACCTTAGGCTCAATGACACTGTATTGTGTGTAGCGAAATAAATAAGCAGAGAAAACATGCGCCGACTCGTTCATCACTTGGCTCTTTCAACCGACAGATCTTACCAAGAGAATGATTAGTTAAATAACGAAAGGAACTAATTTTATATAAAAAAAATACATATATACTTCGGTTGAGACCATTTATATTTTAAATATCATCATGCACATACTTAACTTACAGATATCGAAATGAGTATTATAGTTTACAATAATCATTCGTAAATACAACCAAGCTTGGGGGCCTCGCAAGATAAAATAAACAGTTAAAAAATTATTATTAACATATGGCTGATTGCACCAGTGGAAATTACAATAACAAGAGTAACATTTGAAATTTTTAAATAATTATAACTAAATTTTTATTGTGTCATTTAAGTTGATTATTAAAAATAAGATAAGGTCCTTTCTATCGATGAATTAATTTTTGCAGAAGTCCAGAAGAAAATTAACATTCATGCCAAAACATGCTTGAACACACATTTAGGACGGTATTCATCGCACCGGTGCTACGTTATATACCACGTGTTTATGGGTTGGTGATTTGAAACGAATAAGAGGTTAGCGATATAATTTTTACAATTTTAAGTATAAAATCATGTGAAATTTTAGTGGCACGGTTCTCTTTTAAAATGCTGGGTGTGTGATTACGTTGGAAACTGTACCCACCGTACTTATATCTATGATTTTATGTTTGCTATGGCAAAAAATAGGCATTGAAACATTGACGAAACAAATTTATTTTACTCCATGTTTAAAATAAATAATTATTGAACGAATCTATACTAATATTATAAAGCTGAAGAGTTTCTTTGTTTGTTTGAACGCGCTAATCTCAGGAACCACTGGTCCGATTTGAAAAAATTCTTTCAGTGTTGGATAGTACATTTATCAAGTAAGGCTATAGGCTATATTATATTATCAATAACATTAGGATCCTTACTAAAAGTCCAATAAGGTAACCCAAGGTGTAAACAAATGACCCGAAAAAATCCTTACACGGCGTGCGCTGCGAAACCTATTGATTATAGAACAAAACAATGTACTACCACTTTGCAGAACATATAATTGTCTTCAAAAAATATCGCGTAACCATATGTCTAACTATTGTAGTTATCTCACAATTAGTGTTTTCTTTTATTTTTTAAATAATTAAAAAGCCGTCGCTTCAAAAACTCTTTATTGTGTACCTTGGTATTAATCCTTATCAAAATAAATTACTGCATATTCAAGACGAATTCAATAACTTTCTAGAACTTTTTGAATTATTCAATTCGGACGTTTCATTCAAAAGATATCGCGATATTTAAAATGTAAGTATTAGTGTTGTAGCCAAATAAGTATTAAGTATTGCACGCGCATGTATGATGTGGTGGGCGGTCATGAGGGGCGAGGGGGCGGTAGCCTCTGCGATATATATATAATATGATAATATTATATATATAAATTTTATTAGTTTTCATTTTCTGACAGGCAGAATTGTTCACATGGTGTTGATTTGTTTTTTGATAAGTAATGTGTGCCAGATAAGTGATGATAATGGGTCAGAAAGATAATGCATATGGGACAAAGAGGAGTCGTGGAATTGGCTGGAGTAAGAGTGTAAAACCCTGCTTTAGATCTCAATTTTGGTTTTTAGTTTGGTTGATTGAAAAATTTGTGGTGCTGACTCATTGGTAGGGACAAAATTATATGGTGAATTGCGATATAACCGAAATAACACCAAAAAGCAAGTTAATACACCAAGTGGACCGTTCAACCTATCGCCACGGGTAAACAGAAAATCATATGTCATAGACATACGAACAGTATATTGCGTGTCATTTTGCCTATGCCCACCACACTGTCATATGGCGCTACCCATTTGGCTTTAACTCGCGGACAATATATCACCCTGTGTTCAGCCCGGGCGACGCGACGCCGGGGATTGCAGCTAGTCACAGATACTTTTAAATGCTTGAAACTAAAATTAAATATATATCACTGAAAGAAAAAAAATAATAATTTTACGCACACATTAAATGTTCAGTGGTTGCTTGTCTTTGATGTCACTGAATTTTACCGTGGCTCACAAGTGCCGCGGATTACAACGAAACACACATCGCATGCTGGTACCAAGCACGGTACACGTGTGTTTCGGCGGAGCGTGGAGAATGCCGCATGCCTGCGCGAGTGTTCGGAACCAACCCGCTGGAGCCGTGGATGCAGAGAGGCGGGGTTCGGGAGCGAGCCAGCCGGGAGGCGCGAGTAGAGATCCCGACACCAACCGAGCGTAGCGCACGACTGGCCTTGCGCCCACGAGGTCGGCGGGGTGCATCGACGTCTTAAAAACGCCGGTTAAAGAATATTGACACAGTCGCCTCACTGTCACCAGCCGTTGATCAAGATATGACTTTGTATGAATAGTAACTCGCTGAGCTGGCACTTGGAGCTAACACCCGATCTATGAATATAGCAAGAAGAACTGTGGAATAAAGGAGAAGTGCAGTTGTTTACCTTCCCGGGAGTTTATTGGTAACACGTCAACGTCTTGTGGTGAGTTTACAGTGTTCCCATAACATAACTCATACTCGCAATAAGTGAAGAATGTCCGTGATATGCTTAGGTAGCTAACAAGCGGAAGGTAGCTGCACAGCAGCTAACACAAGTGTAGTTTTACAATATTATTATTATTATTACAATAAATGATACAATTCAAAGAAAGAATTATGATCATGATTATATTTTAATACATCTTTCCAAGCCATTTTCGTCTCCAGCTGCTTGTACCCTCGACAAGTAGCCTATGGACGAATGATATACAATGATTAAAATATTTTACGGATAAATAAATCTTTATCTAACACTTTATTATGCAGCCATAAATAAATATTTAACTTTTATTTTACAAATTATTATGTGAACTTGTGTAACTTCAGTAACATGTTTGGGCAGTAGTATATTCATTAACAAGGAATTCTTCGCTAGGCGAGTATGGAGTTCACAAAAGAAGGACTCATTGGATTCGTTCGACGAGTGCCATTTTATTCACAATTCAAACACAGAGAAAGTTACTTCTTTTATTATGGTTGAAGCGTCTGTTAATTTATAGTCATACTGGCTCGTGAAGGTAAAGTATGCCCATAAAAGAATGTCCCAGTTATAAATTGTAATTGTGTTGACTGTAAGCGTTGTTTAAGTTAAGTTTAAGGTGACAATTAAAGAGTAACTCAGACAGTTTTAGATAAACGCATGCGCGAGTCTGCTTTGTTGTTTTCTAACTTGCAGCGCCACCTACATAAAATTGCAACTCCTGAGCCTAAAGCGTTTTGTGTTCTGCAATTTGCTAAGAGTGAATCTGTAATTTCAGTTTAACGTGCATTTCATTTAATGTTTGTGATCCTCCATGTGGCAAAAACATCCACCACGATGACAGAGCTCATTTTCGCTGGCCTCCACGTTCACCTGACATATGTCATGCGATATTTTTCCTTTAGGACTTTATGAAAGTACATGTCTACGTCCGTCGCTACCAAACTATTTTCCAGAGTTGAGACACAGAACTGAACAGGCTACTGCTTCCATTACTCCGTACGTGTTAACCAAAATGTGGGAAGAATTGGACTTTGGGTTGGTGCCTTATAACTAAAGGTTTTAACATTTGTTAGATAAACTAGGTTAGTTTACCTTCAATTTGATGTATGATGTATTGTAAATAGTCTAAATCAAACTTTTATAATATACAATTGAAACCTGGACATTCTTTACGACGCATAAAAGGTTTGTTTCGCCTCAAAATATGATCATGACGGCAGTCCTCGCTGATTGTTGAACCTCCGTCCAGCCTGGGCTTTACGTCTTCACGGGTTCCTACATCGTCGACTCGCTTGGTACTGCCGAGTCCCGGTGAGGGATTCCAACCAGAAACCGCCTCTGACGTCAAGGCTAGACGTCACGTCCAGCCTTGTAACGCCTTTCGTCCTTACAAACAGAGCGAAAGACGACGTCCATGACACTCGCTCTATAATAAAAAATATTTAAATATTAAAAATTATTAATATTAACTTTTCTCTCAAATGACCGAGAGCGTTTTTCAAGACAATCCATCAAACTAGTGCTAAGCCGAAAGGTTTAGATTAACTTAAAGAAAAAGTGATAACAGTATTAACAAAACTAAAGTGGCCATAATTGGCTACACTTGTTCCCCGCAGACCTCTACTGCACCAGGCGGCTCGTAGCTCTTGTTGACGACTTACAGCAACATGATGCAGCTCCTGGAGTGTCTTAACAGTCACGCCTCGGGCTCTGTACACATCCCGAGCGCGGGCTGCTCCATATGTGGTTGAGTGTTCGAGAACGTTCGACAACCGCCCGGGCGACGAACACATTCACTGATCCAGGAATCGCTCATTGAGCCACAGTCAGGTTCGGATGCATAAAGGTGCATCGAAAAGCGTAACGGACGCCTGATTGTATAATTAACTAGTCACAATATTGTTATGTTTGGTGTGTTCACCGGGACCGGGAGCACGCTGATAATTATGTGCCTTCGCGGTCGCCATAATTATGAGTAGTCCATTCAGTTCTTTGAGAGTATTGTGTGCACATATATTCGGTTGTAAATAATATATTGATAAATGGTAAATGAAATATACATGATTTTATGTAATAAGTACAGTATACATGTAATTCCAACTTTTGGTTAATAGTCCAAGTTAGTCAGTCTGGTAATTTGTTGCATAGTAACACTTATAACTTTTTTTCAGCTTGAGTTTATTGAAAGTGGTTCTTTACCTCACTCCACAGCTTGTGTGGTCCACCCTGCAGCAGACTGAAAAGATCGCATCCTCTGAAATCTAGTACCTGCAACAATAACAAAACAAAAATTATTTGTGTTTTATGAGTCGTTAACATGACGTGCATAGAGACGGCGGTAACACAGTGATACAAATAAGAGAGCCATTGCCCATTATAATTAATTATCCCAGTATTTGCCTGGAGTGATTTCGGGAATCCAAGTGAAACAGATATCAGGATGGCCTAACTGAGGTACGATACAGGATGTCTGGAATCTGTGCCCTATGTCTTACCACCTTCTAAATTTTAATGATTACACCTATACTAAGAATTCTTCTATAAAAATGCTTTACAGGCTGCGAAGAAACGTGGTTCGGGAATCACAATAGCGCGAAAAGTGCTAAACGATACACGCAGCGCGAAAAAATATCCTACTAATTACGTTCTAAAAATCTGTGTCGTCAGCATGACAAAATATACTGACGCAACAGACTTTCCTATAATATTTTTTTTTGTGTATGCATGACGAAATGGCATGCAGAAGTGATTCTGAAATAAACGTCGTCATTTTATTTTCAAAGTATTGTTTAGATGGTGCTTTGTTATTTAAATTATATTTCGTGTATTTTTTAAGATTTGGTTTACTACATTAGGGGAAGGCGGGGCAAGATGGGGTGGTTAAGGGATTTCGTAATATATTTAATAAATTATTTAGCAGAATATGTTTTATTATGTATACATGTTAACATTGTCTTGTTTTCTTTCAAACACATTGGTCAAAATGCTTATAACTTTTTACATTAACGAAAAAATTTCGTTTTCTCAGAGAGTGGCAAATGCCCCATCTTACCCCGACCCCCGGGGTAAGATGGGGTGGTTGTTGGGGTAAGATGGGTTATGAGTAAAAAGTTTTAAATGTGAAAGGTTTACATGTAATAATTAAAGTTTCAACATAATAATGAGTTATACATAATTACATAAAAACATTAGGTATTATCGCTCACAAGAACTTTAAAAGTACCTATTAAGTTTGAAACCTTAAAGCAATAAAGTTTTGAAACAAACCATTGCCATTAAACACACGCTTATAAGAAAGATTTTCATTTTCTTGCTAATAAAGTTTAGATTTTACTAAAGTGAACCATTTAGTTTTGCTTACAATGTTCACAGACAAAACTGACTTCATCATCTTCATCTTCCTCTCCGGCACATGAGCAGTGTGCCCATCTGTAGCAGTGTCTACATGACACCCATCCTTCATTAGACTGAGTATAAAAGTAGCCGCAGTACAAACATTCTGTATCACAATTTCCTTCACTGTCTGAGCTATCCACATCCTTTTCCGATGAAACATTTTTAGATTTTATTTTTCCTGCTCTTCTCTTGGCCTTAATCCCCTTACACTTTTTTGGCAAATTTTTCTTCAGTTTTTTTGTCAGATAGTGTTTTCTTCTGTACTGTCTCATTTTGCAGTTTGCCCTTCCCTGAAAGTTTGTCTTCGAGTTCTCTTTTATAAGGAGAACTTGTAATTATCGCTGTTTTGCCTTTTCGACATGCTACCTTCCTAACGTTTCTTTTTCCTACATGAGGAATGGGCAATATTCGATCTGGAGAAGTGGTGAAAACACTCATCTTCCCTGAGTCACTGAGGATGGAGTCGTCTTGGTGGCTCGAAGGCACAAGATGATGTGAACATCCAGGTTCGTTGTTGACTTGAGACGTACCAGGGTCAGCTGTTGTTGCCTCGCTGAGTGCACATTCATTACTGACAGTAGGATAGGTGTGGTCAGTAGTGTTTGATGCATGAAAAGCTGAGTCAGGAAAAATATCTGAATCAAAAGGATAAATTCCTGTCGCCTTGAAGCTGTTTATGGCATTGCTCATTGTTGCAGCTCTAATGAAGGCTTTTCCTAGAATCTCAGCAATCTGAAACATAGTGACCGCCTTTCCTGGGTGCGATCTTAACCAGTTTGTTGTCTCTTGGTCATAATATGTGCTAAGAGGTTTCATAACTCCAACATCAAGGGGTTGTAGTCTGTGGGTGCAGTGAGGTGGAAAACACATTATAACCACCCCACATTCTCTGGCTTTATCGAGAATGTTTAAGTTTTGAACATGAGTTGAATGCCCATCCAGCAGGAGGAGAACTGGACGTTCCTTTGATGCACCTGAAAACTGCACAAAACTCTCAAACCAACTTTCAAAAATATCTTTCTGCATCCAGCCAGAAATGTGGCACTGCGCCCACATTCCAGGAGAGCAACCGTTTAGCAGTTCGGACTTCATCCTTTGCCTTGGGTACACCAGCATGGGTGGCATAAATGTGCCGGCAGCATTCATGCATAATTCAACAGAAACTGTTTTCCCTCTGTCAGCTGAAGTCAATGCTCCAACCTGCTTTTTTCCTCTAGTAGCAATATTTTAGATGTCGATTTGGGAACAGCTGAAATTCCAGTCTCGTCACAATTGTAAATTCGGTCTGGTGTAAAGCTGTAGCTGTCATAAAGTTCTCCCAGCAACTTATAAAACTGCGAAATATTTTCTTTGTTGAATGCTGTAGCACGAGCTATCGATGTAGGCTCGGGCTTCCGAATCGACAGATCAGGATTCCTTCTCAAAAAACCGGCCAGCCAATCTGCACCTGCTTCCTGCTTTTCTTTATTAAAATTATGTTTCTTATTATTTTTTTCAGCTAGCTGAAAAGCCAATTTTTTCAAATCATTTGTTCTGAGACCAAATAGCCGACTTTCCATGTGCTTTACATAAGCTGCCAGCTCCTTTTCTTCGTCCATGGTAAATACGGTGGTCATGGGACCTAACTTTTCTCTCACGCTTTCCACATCTGTCATCTCATTCTGCTCATTTTCTGTTCGATGTTTTCGTACCTTACGTTCCAGTGTGGTTTGTGGAACATCGAATATTGAAGCAGCCTTGTAGTAACCCATTCTTCCGCTCAGAACTTCATTCACTGCTTTCATCATAGAATCATCTGACCAAGCTCCTCTGTTACTGGTCCGTTTATAACAGCGAACCATTTCTGGAAAATAAAAATAAATACATTCAATTCACTGGAAAATTCCGAGTTTATAAACAGAACTATGAACATTTAAAGAGATACATTTCTTATTAATCTACTTTTGAATTTTGGATGATTTACATGTAATAATTAAATTTAAAACACAATAATCAGTTACGATATGTAATTACATAAATTGTCGGAAGACTAAAAACATAAAAAAATGCTTGCATGGATTTTAAAATTATAAATTTAGAAACCAATGAACAATTAAAATTTCAAATATACCTAAACATTATAAAAGAACAACAGTTTGTAATAAAAACCCTCATTTTCATATTAATAAAGTTTCATTTACAAGAGTGATCCATTTAGTGTCACGCGCAATGTTCACAAACAAAATTTATCTTCAGGATTAATTTTTTATTTATGTAGGTCAATACTGGGGCATTCGTCCCGGGCATACCCCGGGCATTCGTCCCCGTCTTGCCCCAAACCACGCCTTATAGGTTATACCGACTTAGATTAGTACCAACGAACGATAAAATTATAGTAAATACTGCATTTAAATCCATAAAAGGAGCACTATTGATGGTATGATAAATTTTATTTAGATATATTAAAGCAACTTACCGTTGGATGATAGTAAAATCCTGAAAATTACATCAACGTCGGCGAATAATGCAAACTTGTATGTGTGTCATGAACAACTGAAGAGAAAATGGCTCCAACGCTGGTATTGCTCTCTACGATTACTTTGATTTAGTTCCAACTGTCACCGCTAGATTGCAACAGCTGGCAGGTTTGGAAGTGCCACTACCCCGTCTTACCCCATATCCCCATCTTGCCCCGCCTTCCCCTATATTGCGTATTCGTTTTAATGTAATTTCCGAAAATTTAACTAAACAGATTTTTCCCAAACAAGTCCATTAAAAACAACTTGTTTAGAATTAGCACACCCGTTTAAGTAGTAAGAATGTAATGGCGAGAAACCCACGATAAAAAAAAACAGCAAGTTCAAAACAATGAGATATTTCGCTGGCCCTTCGTATCCCTCGCATTGCGTATTTCGCGGTTTTGTAGTCCCAGCACTGATACCGAATATGCGACCCTTGTCGTGGAAGTCCAACTCGCACGTGGATTGATCCTAAAATAAGTTGAAAATGGCTCAAAAGTGACGTGGAGCGTGGCGTCGGATAGACGCGCTGCGCCGCGCCGCACTGTCACAGTGAACCGCTCAAGAGCTGCACCTCTACAGTAGGTAACTGCTGCGCCGCACCGCGCCGCCACAGTGGACCGCTTATGGGTTCCACCACTACAGTGGGTAACTGTTGCGCCGCGCCGCAACAGTAGACCGCTTATTAGCTGCACCACTACAATGGGTAGCTGTTGCGCCGCGCCACCACAGTGGACCGCTTATGATCTGCACCACTATAGTGGGTAGCAATCGCGCCGCGCTGCCACAGTGGACCGCTCATGAGCTGCACCCTACAGTGGGTAACTGTTGCGCCACACCGCGTCGCCACAGTTAAATGCTTATGAGCTGCACCGCTACAGTGGGTAACTGTTGCGCCGCGCCGCCACAGTTGACCACTCAAGAGCTGCACCACTACAGTGGGTAACTGTTGCGCCGCACCGCGTCACCACAGTGAACTGCTTATGAGCTGCACCACTACAATGGGTAGCTGTTGCGCTACGCCGCCACAGTGGACCGCTTATGGGCTGCACCACTACAGTGGGTAACTGTTGCGCCGCACCGCGTCACCACAGTGAACTGCTTAAGAGCTGCACCACTACAGTGGGTAGCTGTTGCGCTACGCCACCACAGTGGACCGCTCATGAGCTGCACCTCTACAGTAGGAAGCTGATGCACCGCTCCGCCACAGTGGACAGCTTATGAGCTGCACCACTATAGTCGGTAGCTGTAGCGCTGCGCTGCCACAGTGGACCTCTTATGAGCTGCACCCTACAGTGGGTAACTGTTGCGCAGCACCGCGTCGCCACAGTGAACTGCAATTGAGCTGCACACTTTAGTGGGTCACTTTTAGGCAGCAACGCGTCGCCACAGTGTACCGCTCATGAGCTGCACCTTTTCAATGGGTAGCTGTTGCGCCGCGCCACCACAGTTGACTGCTTATGAGCTGTACCACTACAATGGGTAGCTGTTGTGGTGCGCCGCCACAGTGGACCGCTCATGAGCTGCACCACTACAGTGGGTAACTTTTGCGCCGGACCGCCACTGTAGACCGCTTATGAGCTGCACCACTACAATGGGTAGCTGTTGCGCCGCGCCACCACAGTGGACTTCTTATGAACTGCACCACTACAGTGGGTAGCAGTTGCGCCGCGCCACCACAGTATACCGCTTATGAGATGCACCACTACAATGGGTAGCTATTGCGCCGCGCCACCACAATGGACCGCTTATGACTTGCACCACTATAGTGGGTAACTGTTGCGCCACGCCACCCACAGTGGACTGATTATGGGCTGCACCACTACAGTGGGTATTTGTTGCGCCGCGCCGCCACAGTGGACCGCTCATGAGCTGCACCACTGCAGTGGGTAACTGTTGCGCCGCGCCGCCACAGTTGACCGCTTATTAGCTGCACCACTATAGTGGGTAGCTGTTGCGTCGCGCCGCCACAGTGGACCGCTCATGAGCTGCACCACTATAGTGGATAACGGTTGCGCCGCGCCGCCACAGTGGACTGCTTATGAGCTGCACCTCTACAGTGGGAAGCTGATGCACCGCGCCGCCACAGTGGACAGCCTATTAGCTGCACCACTATGATGGGTAGCTGTAGCGCCGCGCCGCCACAGTGGACCGCTTATTAGCTGCATCACTATAGTGGGTAGCTGTCACGCCGCGCTGCCACAGTGGACCGTTCATGAGCTACACCACTACAGTGGATATAACTGTTGCGCTGCGCCGTCACAGTGGACTGCTTATGAGCTGCACCACTACAGTGGGTAGCTGATGCACCGCGGTGCCACAGTGGACAGCTTATTAGCTGCACCACTATAGTGGGTAGCTGTCACGCCACGCTGCCACAGTGGAACACTCATGAGCTGCACAAATACAGTGAGTAGCTGTTGCGCCGCGCCGCCACAGTGGACAGCTGATGTGCAACACGCCGCGCTGCGCTCTTTGTGCCTCCACATTGTGAAGCTGATGTGCCACGCAGTCACATTAGACAACTGATTTACCGCGCAGTCACAGTGGACAGCTGATGTGCCGCGCCGCGCTGCGCTGACAGGGTTGCTCGCGCTCCGCTCCGCTGTACAGCTGCTGCGCGAGTGATGTGTTCACGCGGCTCGTCATTAACACTTCATTAATATTAATGACGGGCCCACGCACGCCCCCTGAATATGCCTCAGCGCTAAATGCGGCACTAGTTACGCCGTTTCTCCAGCAAACACATGAAATAAAAATTACAAAAAAAATTCCTTCTAATATTATTGTTGACTTTGCCCATACTGCGTATTCGTCGAAAGTGATTAATTAATTGAAGCCATTGAATCACGGTGTTTTTCCACAACCGGACAAACAGTTAAATTGGCTCGCCGCATACGACTATAATTGTAATTATAATAAAGTATGTCTTAAAGAATCACGCACGATTTTTTAAAGTAAATATGAATATATATCAATAAAAGACAGAGGGTAGGTATGTATGACTGTAGTATGCGTAGCGCGGAAACAGCGGGACTAAGAGCCGGGTAAAGTAGTACATGGATCATCCAGGTTGTGGTCCGTGTGAACCTCATAGAGATATTTAAAATTTTTGACGTGACAACGTCTAATAAAGCGATGAACGCCGGCTTCACGCACGAAAAAGTGTCCCGTTACGCACATTTTTTCGTTACGCGGTGTCCCGTTACGCTCATTGTACGCTTGCGCCGCATCTATCTCTCTTCCACTCGATTGGCCTATGCGTCCGAGGAGAAGATAGACAGCGGCAGCACACAACTTACATCTACACGTGAACTGTTTCGTCGACTGTTTATAAGGTGAAGTGAAAAGTTAATGTGGTTTTCATTGCTTATTAAAAAACAATTTCGGCAATAAAGGTTAGTTATTCTTGCATTTTAAAAAACTGATTACTAGTATAATTTCAAGTATTTATTCTTTTATTATTAAAATAAAAATGATTCAATTTTATTCATAAAAGTATGCAATTATTTAATGAATGTTTTGTTATGACGTTGTCACGTTAAACTATCGTCCGTAAACCGACTTTACAGAGAACCAATTTTTTTTAGTATTCATTTATTTATTAGCGATTAAACCTCATTTTTAAACTTTAAGGATATGATAAAAAAAAGTCATTTAAATATTTTTTTTTGCCACGGAACATTTTTTGTGACTTCTTAAAATGTTAAGAAAGTCTTTATATTGTACCATTATGGGAAATTTACCATGAAACCGCGGTATCTCCTACAACTGTTTAGAAAAAGGCAAAATCCATAGGATATAAACCTACTTACAATATTCGTATGAAATTGCTTACGTTCTAACAAGACGTATGCCCGTTATGCCCATTCCTAATAATCGTCTAACGAGTGCTATTGGTGGAAAACTCGCCAGTGTAAGGGAGTCCGTGTTCAAGCCCGTCAACTGGACAATGCCCGGTAGGAATAGAGCTATGACGTCATCCACGTGAAACTGGTGCAAATACAGGTTGTACACACACTTCTGTTTCCTGTAACCAACCTTCCCGCATGGAAGGGCTCAGGGTTTTCTCTGTGTCAATGCAGGTTTAACGTGGACCCAACTTATCTACTTATAGTCTAGAGATAAGAGTGAGGGGAGTTAGTCATGGCACCAATCGCTGCAATGGTTGGCCAATCCTCCTCCTAGTACAAGATACATGCTACCTCTCCTACACGGCTACAACTATGCAAGATTAACCGTATAGGTTTGGACCTGAAACGCACCTACCTAGACCGCTCCTAAATACACGTTAGATTAGGAAAAGAGATAACGGCGACTGTGATAGAGACACCTACGAAGTGTCTTCTCGTCCGGCCCTGGGGGCCTCGTCGCCCTACCTTCAAGAGTGTACAGTGTCCGCTAGTGCTCGTCGCTGCCCGTGCTGCTTGTATCGTGGAGGGCACGTCTGAGCGAGTGAAGCACACCGCTCCACCGTGTCAGAAGAGATCACCACGACTAGTGCGAGGAGGAGAATGGCACCTGGGCAGTGGAGGGCGAGCGACGAGCTGCCACCCACATCATCACCCACGTGAGAGCGTCATGGGGCAAGGAAGGATTAACCACGAGGGTGCAACTCTGATTGCCGAGAATGGGACCTGGTTTTTTAAGAGTAGTTTCAGGCCTGGCCAACCCGCTGGATAGTAGCTTTTATAACATATTTCCATAATATCCACATTGACTGTGAGAATGAATGCATAAGGTTTCATCAGGGAAAGTAAAATTGTATTCACTTTATTTTAATTGTGTTTTATTTTGTGATATGCCATACTAGAAATGTTGCATTTTCTACTGATTTATTCAGAACATGCCCTTTTATTGTAAAACATAATTAATTATATTTTTCGCCCAGTTTAATCTCTTTTAATAAGGATTTAGTAGTCAAGTAGTTAAATTAAAATTTTAAAGCTAAATTTTTTGTACTTGAACATCTAGCCCAAGAATTTTTTGCTCACCCAACATATAGCGTCGGATGTCGAAAACATGGTCTCAGTTTCCACTGTAAAATCCCTCACTGTTCTATGGGATTAACCACGCGGCCTTGGGAGTCACGCTCGCTGGGCGAGTGAGGTGGATTCGCGGGGCACGTTGAGGCTCCAGCAGTCGTCATCTAGTGGCGAGTACCGGCAGTTAGGCCCCCGCAGCACCGAGGTAAAGAGACAAGAGACGATTGATTACTCCACCCATCACCGCGCACAGTCTCGGCGCGGTCGTATTAAACTACTTGTCTTATTAGGAGAAACGACTGCAACGTAATTATTGAAAAAAGTCCGCTCACGGGCGGGTATTATTTGGGTCTGCCAGTCTTGCGTATAATCACTTAAATGTACAGTAAAGTCACTGTGATTCTTTTGATTTTCTTTTTTTCATATCCCTCGGCGTAGATTTGTAGCGAGAGCCCGATGATCTCAAGTGAGCGTTCATCACTTTTCTAATTGGTTACTCGCTCTGCAGCTCGTCTAGTGCATGCGCAAGACTGTGGCTAAAGCCTATTAATTATTTACACTTCAGGTCGCACTCGGCCAGCCATAATAACTGTCCCGGGAGAAGAAGTGACTTCCATTTTTATGACAACCACAGTGTGTCCATTGTTAAATTATTATGAATTTGATGTTAGTAAAATTTGTTAATCTGAGTCTTACATCTTGGTATGTGCCGTCTGCTGACATGCCCTCACGGATGAAAAAGCTAACAACAACGTTAATAACTTACATTTGATGTTTAGATATATTAGATGAGATGCTAAGCTTGTGACTTAGCCGCTAATGTCAATATTCATAATCGACTTAAATCCTATTAGAGATTTTTTTTCCATTAGTCCGTGTGTATCTATGTATTTTATATTTCACGAGTTTTCGTCAAATTTTTGTCGTAATGGTTTTCTATCAATAACTTTAATTTTTCGTTTGCGATGGATATTAAAAATTCAGCCTTAAATGGATTAATAACTACATAACTGTACTCTTGAAAAAAATATATATTAAAAGTCAATTCCTGAAACCAACTTACTTATTGAACTTATTTTGAGGCTAAGAAATGTCATACCCCTTAATATTAAAATCAAAAATGTTTTAAAATAATTTATATTGTTTAATATATTTCATATCAATTAGCAGGTCATTTTGCGTTTTTATCGTATTATATTAGTGATCATGCTCCAGTATGTAACCGGCTCACAGTGGTTCCAATTTCCCCCCCCCCCCCCCCATTTCCACACAAATTGTTATATTATGAATGCGTTTAATACTTTCGTAGGAAATACAAATATTGTGTTATCCAGTTCAAAAACCAAGTGGTGGCTCTAACATAGTGCATAAATGGCTGTGGCATCGTAAATAATCATGAATTTTTTTTAAACTTCTAAATAGCGATTTTCGAGGTAGCTGATTAAGAATCAGAAACATAAAAAATAACAAATTAGTGGACTTTTACTTTTTTGGGGAAACGTTTTTGAAAACTCAATATATCACTGGAACTTACTTTACGAAACGTGTATCTAGCCAATAAATAATATTTCACGCCTGCTCTTCAAGCTGTAACTATTCTAAAGAAAAACCTATATATGGAATATAACCCCTTACAACATTTCGACAACAGCTGCATTTTAAAAAAGGTTGTAAAATTTGTATGGAATTTGTTTGTATTTTCATTAGCCCTTGTAAAAGCACAACAGTGTGTCTTGTAGTATAATTTGCTTGTAGAATTTCAAGAGCAAAGTTTGTAACGCCACAAAATAAACTCGGGGTATAAACGCCTAGTTACCTGCAGGTGCAACAGGTCACAGCAGTAAGCATCTCGTGCTAAAGCACAAACGCGACATATCTGACTTTCGCACGAAATTAGTACTTCTGCTTTATAGACGCTAAAGTACTATTGTTTTTATTAACTGACTACTTAGCCTAGTGGATAATGTCTGTGTCTTTCTACTTACGTGGTAAACAACCTCTCTCGGTTCGAAGCCTGCACACTGCATATACGATGTTTTATAAAAATATTTCATACTTTTTTATTAAATGCATTTACAACAAGATGTCAGCCGACAACGGATGAAGTGAATTCAAGATGGCCGCGGCACCCACCAGAATAACATCAAAATACAAGAGAATCATTTGTAATTTGGTACAAAGCTCGCCTTATAGTTTTACAAGTAATAGCCTATCGTTGGCAACTGTGATCCCAAGGATTTTTTTTTGTTAAAGTACAATTTATTTTCAGTGTAGTTCACTATAAACGGAAAGTTTTATTTAAAGATAATGTTTTGCAGGAAAAAAAAAAATCATTTTTCTTCTTACTAATTTGGTTGGAAAATATGTTTTTGACAGGACGTGGATTATTTTTTTTTAGACGTATCACAAACGTTCTGTGACGCAACAGTTGCGCTATGAGAGTTGCACAAGTCCTATTGCGCTATAAGAGTATTACAAGTCTTTCTTCAAGAGTTACACACGTCTTTTCCACCGGACACAGCAATTGACTTATACAAAAGTATTCGGCACAGAAACGTAGTCATGTAAAGCTCTGTAAAAATATCTCCAAAACAACATACTTTTCTAAATGGTAAATATTACAAACGTCAGACACAACTTTGTTTTGTTAGATTATTTCTAATTATAATCCGTTGGGACAGTGGCCAGAGAAATAATGGTTGCTAAGTTTAAAATTTCTACATACTGGCAACGACCAGAAAATTCCACAAGGTAATTTTGTAACAAACTGACACAATATCTCCATAACCATGGAGTCAGTCAACTATAAATCATCTCAGTTATATTATTCCAAAATAAATAACATTTAAGATTTTCAAACCAAATTTTAATGGAAGATGTTATTATATATATTTATGAATTGCATATAAAATTGTATTTTTCTCGAAAAACGTGGCATTTTCTATTGTACATTAGGCTAATCGTGTATTATACGGTACTTTGCTGGCTTGGAGAAACTTGTTGATTTAGGGTGCTTCATCTGAACGTATTTACTTAAATGAAGAATTTGAATTTTCTTAAATATTTTGTTTCACATATGACATTTAAGAATTTGAGACCAACCCTTCATACAATGCTGAATGAAACTCTGATTGTTTATCATCATAAACTTATTATACTGTTGAACTTTTTTTGAATTATGCCATTAGGCCCATCAATAACATACGATTTTCCATTACAGGTGTAAAACTCAGCAGATGTAAGTAATGACACGTTTGTTTATTTATGAATAGTGCTTTAAAAGACATCCACTTTTACGCAATACAACTTTTAATGAACTGGACACAAAATACGAAACTCAATGCTCTAAAACTCGTACATTTAAAGTTTTGTGAGATGTCATAACCTCAAAAAATTTGTGCCTATGCCATGACGCGTATTTTTAATGCTTCCATTGAAAAAAATGGGCCGTTCAGTTTGAAGTGACGAACATGAAGTTTTTTTAATCATCCACGACCATTATACTTGGACACTGAAAAGTTCTTCTTTTCTAAATTATCTGCGTGAAATATCCGGGCAGTAAGATGCATAGCTATGCGCTCCTGCGGTGATTATCCTTTTTTTTTTTAAATTTTTTTTTCCACATCCGTCAGGTTGGCGGCGGCCGCGTCGTAATGGCGTGCTGTCACGTGCGCCGCGGGACGCAATTCTCGCGCCACTTGACGGCCGCGACGACACAAAAGTCTGATCCCTCCTCCCCTGCACAAAGCTCGGTAGGGCATCCCCCCCGGGCGCGGGCCTCCACAATTGGGTAATGAGGGTCCCGCGCAGGGCTGTATAGGAACCCCTCCCCTCCACGCCATCCCCAGGAGTGCCATTTCCAGTAGCTCCCCCAGTAGGCTGCGAGGGGGCCTGCCGCCTTTATCCCCCGGGCGCCACGCTCACAATAGCCCGCGGGGCTGCACACGAGACTGCTCAGGCCGCTGCCACACATCATCATCAACCTCCTCGCCTCGTCTCTTCCTCGCAACCAGCATCGCGATAACAGATAAAAGGGCTCTCCCCCCCCCCCCCTTCCCCAGCTCATTCCCCACACAATACTGCTAGTATACCTCTAGTACCTGGGGATTGTACAACGTCGTTGTAGTGAGGCGTGGATCCATCAGGGGTATGGGTGCAATCCCCCCTCTTTACCCCAGCCTTGGCCAACAATCCTACTGTTTACCGAGAAAGTTACAATATTTGAATTTTTTTTAGTCTCGAAGAAATTCAATTTTTTTCAATTTGAACAAATATTATATCTAAAACATAATCATAATTATTTAAACAGTATTTTTTTTTAGTATTATTACTATTAGGTATTTGCATAAGCGTAAAATAAAGAAGTTAATAATGTTAATTTCATGCTAAGTTGCTGTATTTTGTTAATAAGCACTCGGGCTGAAAGATGCGATACTATGCTTTTACGCTTTTACAATTAATATTATCTCGACAGCGTTCACAACACGGACGTACATTTCGTCTTTGTGACAGGTAAAATAATAGTAAAATTAGGCCGTATTTACGCGATAGTAGTGAATATAGTGCACTCTCGTCTTCAGAGAAAAATATATGGCATCGCAAATCAAGCCAAACTCGAGGGGGGGAAAAAACAAGCCACACCTCTGTCCCTCCTTTGTGACGTTCTCCTGGTTCGGAGATATTGGCCCGTATACATATGTTGTTAGATGTAAAACGTTGCGCGTGTTTTCCATTAGGATCAGAGATTCGAGTAATTTATATCGTGGTATTGCTGTGCAATTAGAAAAAAATAGTGCGTCAATTTTTATGCCTCGTAAGAATGCTATAGGATAGAATCGTAATGTAAATCTGTATAGAAGACAAAAGTTAAAGTGAATTCCAGAGGAAAAAATATATATTCATTAAAATATATAGCGATACAGAATCGTTTTCCAAAATAATACATTTTTACAAAATTCGTCCCTAAAATATACACATATTCCCAATCGACCTTAAATGACGAGAGGTCAACATATGCAACTAGGGTATACAAGCCATTTATAATATGTAACCGCATCACGTAGGTTCATGGTTCTTTGATGATGGATAAATTACGACACTTCGCAAAGCAAGTAGCAAACTTAGAACTGACAACCAAATATTTGCATCTTTACGTTATTTATTAGCCATTACTCTGTTCTACTATAATCCTTATAAGTTTATTATTATCAAAGGTAATAAAATATCTAAGCTACCATTAATATCATTACCCTCATATATAATAACAATGTCACATTCATTAACATCGTTACCACTATCAGTATTATAGATTTCATCGCATCTTTCTCACCTATCAGAACTCCAAGTCTCATCACTATAGTCGATTCTGCTGGTTTCAGATACCCTTAAATTGTTTCCAAGTGGGTAGAGACGACGAGAAGTTGGTGTGAATATGTTATCATTTCCCATGAGATGATAACTTCGTCTTTCGTATTCTGCTCGTCGTCGCCAGCCTTCAAGCCCATGTTACCGACGAGATCCAAGAAAACTTTGCCATCTTCAGGGTTATAATATTCGTATAATATTTCTCCAGCATTTATTTTTTTCCCATAGTTTTAAAAAGTCTCATTATCATCAGTTAAATTTATGTGCAGTTCAACGATGCCGATAAAAGATATTTCTTCGACTAAAGGATTTCTGGCACCGCCTGCAAGTAAATGGCTTTTGATATGGACCCAACTCACTATCATGGCACTTAGGGCCGCTGGCAGAGTCATGTGAGTAAACTCGAAGCATAAACTTTGCAGGTTAATCAGATTGAATAATAATCCACTTCACTTCCAGTCACGATTGTGCAAGCCTGCCTCAGCATTCTCCCTAAAGCTAAATTCCTTCTTGCAGTGACTACATTAGTAATCATTCGACACCACTGCAGACCACGCTCGGAAATCCATATTAGCTTCTGCGGAGGATGTCAGATGCCCACCTACATTTTATATTGTAATTAAATACTTAAATATTCATATTTAAAATCCACAAGAGAGCGTTAATTTTCCCATTTGTTTCTTTCTATCGCCATACATACATAATCCATACCCCGAGCTCTACTGAAGACATTAAAATGTGAGTGAGGAGCCATGAACAACATAAAGGAGCTCAAAGCTTCAACCTAGTACAGACGTGAGCAACAGATTGATAAATCACTAGTTGAAACAGAGAACTCTGTAATACTCATAATTAAAAAAAAAGAATGACTACGTGTCCCATATGTGCAATTTACATGCAGTATTTGCAATTTAGAAAATATACATTACATAAAATACAGTGTCTAGTACAAGGTCGGGATCAAAAGACTAGACAACTAATTTTTTTTAGTAAAGACGCAAATAAATTAAAGTCTCGCATATTAGGCACCACCTTATGTCATCAATTTAAAAAGAATGAACTTTCTTTATGTGAGGATTTAAATCACATCACTGGTGGCAGCTCACCAGCATTTCGGTCAACATTACACTTAACATCGTCAGATCAGCACTCTGGGTACCACACCGAAAATTAAAACTCGATTCATCCTAGAGAGACAGCCCACGACATCTTTCACCATGCCTCTCATTTGCTATGGAAACCTATGTAGCATTGCATTTATTTATTCACTGTACAGAATGTAATGCAACAATAATTTCACATAAAACAGTAATATAAATATTAATAATAATACCAGTACCACACTATAAATCTTGGCGTATTGCGAAATCAAATACAAGTCCCTTCATCCTCACCCGAGAATCCCTGCTAGGAACATGGAAAGCATTTACCGTAGTTCCCCAAATGTAAAAAAAAAAAAAAAAATGCTGTGTTCATATAGAACATGATACGTCTTAGAGAGGGACGAGTTATCCATCGCAGAATGATTTAAATGCAAAACAAAAAATACAAGTACATTCAAATTATAGGAAAACGAGAGTAAATAGCAAAATTATGCCGAGATTCAAAAAAGGCCGTTACGTTCCCCACTAAATATCAAAATTGATTGTTTCTTTACATTTTCCAATACAATCGACTCTCACCGAAGATGTAAATCACGGGGAAACGTCCAATCAAGACAAAACATACATTCGCAGTTAAATTTAAAATAAAAAATTACAAACACCAATTAATAAAATTAATTTTTAATGTCCAAATGAAGAAAAAAAATTCATAATTCTATAAGCTGATTATGGCAAGGATCGAATAAAATTTTAGACTCTGAATACTCAAAATAATATTTAATTCCAAATTCATGAAATCAATTAAAATAAAATTTTATTGAAACATTTGCAATTATAATAAAAAAAGATATGTTTAATATAAAATTTTAAATACCTCTAAATCCAAGTAATTTATAAAACCCAAAATACTGTAGATCCATTTTAGAATCACATGCAAGGTAACAACACACATCTCACATATTATTTTTAAAGAAACGTTTGCCCTCCACCAAGTACCGTACCAAAGTCTATTGTGTTAAATCGACATATCCGCTGCAAAGGGATGCAAATAAAACACAGAAATAAAGAATAATAATTGATGGAAGAAGGCTAAAACAAACAAATAAATTTTTTTAATTCTTTAAAATGTAAGAAAATGCTAATAAACAAAACCAGATAAAAAACCAAAACCAAAACAAGAGAAAGCAGAGGAAACCTGCAATGATATGGAAATGCAGGGCACAAATCGATAGCCCCACTCCTCATGAATACGTTTTGGCATTACATATTAAGAAAGTATCCTATCAAATACAAAAGTAGCCAATCAGCTATAAAAGTAACCAACCGACTATAAATATAGTCTTAACACTGCTATACAAATGTAGCCTTGAACCTGCTACAAATGAATGTAGCTTAGGCTAGATATCGGCTACAAATGTAGCCTCGACTACAAACTTAGCCAACAGTATACCTACATAAAAATACTTGTATACCAAGCGCATTCATCTTTAAATCCGAAGCACTATGGTGCGACCCCCAACAAGTATCGAACCAAGGTCGTCTTTGTGAAAGCCGAGTTATCCACTGCAGAATGTTACAATTGAAACATATAACAAAATATTAATATATTTTAATGTAATAATAAAATAATAAAAATATTAAAGACATTTACATTTGTAGCTATTATCTCCAAGACAAGCTAGAAAAAGAAAATGGGTTTTTAGAAAAGTCGTTCAAATAGCTGGACGAAACAGTAAACGATGTTGAGCAGTGCAGACGAAACATGAGCATTGAAATGGTTGGAATGACTAAGACAAGAGGCGAAATCTGTTTGGCAGCAGTAAGTGAAATCGCTAAGGCTGTTGGCATAGTCACTGGCGATAAGGCTGTCAAAGTTGCTCACAGGCTACGCAGCAGCCAGAGACCAGCCTGGGCCAACACTTGCACAACTGGTCTCCCGACAAACGAGAGTTCAGTGGTTACAGAAATTCTAAGAAAACCATACGCTATTGGTCTCAGAAGTAAATACAAGATTTCCTGCAAGTATGCTTTTTATAAATTAACATCTCACGCACTACAATGAGTTTATTCTCTGGGAAACAAAAAAAAGTGGCTGGAGAGAACAAATTTTTAGTTTATATGAGTAAGCGACGCAAAAATATTCGCAAGAAAAGAGGAGGGGAAACCAGTCACAAAAATCAGACGTATGTCAAATCTTGTAAATTTGGGGCCTTCAAGAATGTTTAGTTATATCTGTATGTCTTAATTTTTTCTTATGAATGAATTTTTACAATCATTTTCACATGGACTGTCTTGACTGTTCTGAATTAGATATAACATTTACAGATAATGATTTCAGTGTCCTGCATTTAAATATTTTAATTATAAGCAAAAACTTCAAAATGTTATTGGAGTAAAATTTGATTTTATAGTTCTAACTGAAACCTGGCTAAGCGGGCAGAGTTCACGGTACTCCATTGCGGACAACAGCGCTTACTTTAGCAAAACAACTATTTACAAAAGTAATGGAGTAGTGGAGTGTATCAGGAGCAAACTGGCTTCTGACGTAGAGGAGATTGTCCCTGGGAGGCGAAAATAAATTTTGTGCTGTGTTTGTTGGTTCAAAAAATTGTTTATGCATGTGTTAGTTAATTGTTACTTATTATGTATCCAGTTTATAGCAAAGTTTTATAATTCATACTTTCGAAATAAAATATATTTTTGCTAGGGTACAGTTTTGCATTACTAACACATTAAACTGTTGCTTTATTTTAATGTTTTATGTTAAAATACAATTGTATATGTTACACACAACCAAGTGAAATTGTAATTGAGTGAAATTAATATACAATTGGACTCATTTCAAATGAATTTTAATCCCGTAATATATATATATATATATATATATATATATATATATACCTACTTTTTGACGAATAAATATGCATAGCTTATATAAATATACAACTATAGATATGTCCAATAAAAACAAGTCAAACTTTTTATTGCAATATTTAATGTGAAAAAGTATTATGTTATAAGGAAACGTTGTTATAGCACTTATCACAAAATATAACTAACAAATACATCCTTAATATCTACACAGCGAAAATTTTCATAATTTCCATGTAGGTAAAATGTTAGGTAACAAAAAATTGCTCTATAACTTTAGTCAATATTTGAGAAACTGTATGACATTGCTAATCACAGAAACATATATAACATCCTTAAACTTTAGCTTATTTACATGCTTTTTCACACGAACACACGAATTTTTATTTTGGAACTACACTCGTGTTTCATTTTTTAAATGCAGTTAATTGGACATATTCTTATAACCATCCTACATGAGTTTATTTAAATAATGTTTTATTTATATTATGATTTAATTAAATTTCAATGAAATATACCCTACTACTCGACGTTAGTCCAACCCAAGGTTAGTAGAAGGGGAGGTTGCCTCAGACGCGCGCGCATCTTTCTGCGCAGGCAGCGAAGTGACGTCACGTGCAGTACACCGCTTCGACCTTGCTCCCGTCCCGTCCCCCAGTCAAGACGCGCGCGCTTTCACAAATTTATCTTTCCGTCCCGACAAAACTGGACACACTGTCATAGAGGCGATCTCATGACACGCGTACTTCTAGTTTCATCTTCATGTGTACGACGAATTCAGCTACTTTATGTGTACCTCGCGTGTGTGTTTAGAGTTTATTTCCTAGCCTGATAAACGTCTACTTGTGCAGTGTTCGGCGTTTGAACGAATATTTTATAACATTAATGCAGCTTCAATACTAGTTTGCTGTGTGGTAAAATGCCCGGGACTGGGTGTGCTGTAGCTGTTTGTAAAAATCGTCGTGAAAAAACAAAAAACGTCATATACCACAGATTTCCAAAAGAAATTGTGTTCAAATGCCAATGGGTGCAACACTGCAAACGACAAGATAAATTCAATCCTGATACGTCTTATGTTTGTTCAGATCATTTTATGGTCGAAGACTATGAAAGAGATCTACAGGCTGAACTGTTAAAAACTGAACCGAAGAAAGTTTTGAAGAAATCTGCTGTACCATCTCTAAAATTGTTGTCTAAGGATCATATTCACCGGGAGGATACAAATTCTGTAGAACGTAATTCTCGGTACAATTCAAGACAGAACAAAAAAATTGCAACAGAGCTGATAAAAGAACCGCAAGAAATAAGTGTAATTGAATCTAGCAGCCTCAACGCTAGAAATAAGGTTGAAAATAAAGAAGAAAATCTGAAAAAAGAAAATGAAATTCTGAAACATAAAATATTACTTTTAGAAAGTAAACTTCTCTCAGACGCCAAAAATATTAAAAAATTAAAGAAAGAAAATAATAACCTGAAGAGAAAGAATGTAAAAGATTCTAAAGAATCAAAAAAATGTTTCCAAGTGCTGTCGTCGTTTTTTACGAAAAATCAAATAGGGTTGCTTCTTGGAATAAGGAAACATGTGAGGTGGACTAATGAAGAAATATCTTTGGCGTTCACATTAAGGTACCTAAGTAAACGTTGCTATCTTTTTCTGAAGAAAAAAATTAATATCCCTTTGCCAGGTATATCCACGCTTCAGAGGTGGGCATCATCTTTGGAAATGCGTGAGGGCCTACTTCAGCACATGTTTCAGTATCTTGAAGTTGCCGGATCAAAACTGATTGATAAAGAACGCATAGCAGTCGTGCAATTTGACGAAGTTAAAGTAAAGAGAACTCTGGAATACGATGTAAAAAAAGATGAAGTTGTCGGACCTTTTTCATACATGCAAATTGTAATGGCTCGAGGCTTGTTTTCTAAATGGAAGCAGCCACTTTACATAAATTTTGACACAAAAATGACGAAAGATATTCTTCTGTCAATTATTGATAAGCTTCGTGGTGCAGGGTACGTGGTGAAAGCCATAGTAAGTGATCTTGGGGGAGGAAATGTAGGCCTATGGAAGGAAATGGGAATTAGTACAGACAAGACATTTTTTAACCACCCTAGTTTAGAAACCGAGAAAATTTATGTGTTTGCTGATCCACCACATCTTTTGAAACTCATAAGGAATTGGTTTTTGGATACAGGGTTCAATTTACCTGGTAACATACACATTAATAAAGGACCAGTCGAAGCCCTTATAAATGCAGAAGAATCCTCAGATCTCAAAATATGCCACGAACTAACAAAGACACATATATCGGTGGAAAAAACGCAGCGGCAGAATGTAAGGAAAGCAAGTGAATTATTGTCACGAACCACTGCTATCGCTTTGAAAACTAAAATGCCCGGAATGGACAAGAATGTGGCACAAGCAACTGCAGACTTTATTCTCCTGTGTGACCAATGGTTTGACACCATGAACTGTTATATACCCCGTAATATTGGCGAACCATCCCGAAAAGCATACGGCCAAGAATTAACTGCTCAAGACGAAATTTTAAACAAAATGATTGAAACAATAAGTAAATTGCGTTGCTGCGGGGAAAAAAAACTATGCAACTTTTCCAGAAAGGTGTCTTTGTGTCTACGAAATCATTACAGCTTCTTTACAGAGATCTAAAACTGACACATGGTATTATTTACATATTGACCCATCGTATTAATCAAGACATTATTGAAAATTTGTTTTCGCAGATTCGCACCCGTGGAGGATTAAACGATCATCCCACGCCTTTAGATGCACTATACCGCCTGAGGATGATCATTTTAGGAAAAAACCAAGGTGTGCTACGGACGAACACAAATACGACCGCTGCTTCAGATGAGACGGAATTTGTGGCAAGCAAAGTGCTTAAACTTAGTGGTCTTTTTGATTCAGTAAGTGAAACTGAAAAATCAAAAACAAATTTTCTTAAAGAAGAAGGCAAGTCTGAAGGAAACGTAACTGCGGATGATATCATTGCAACACAAACAGAATTTAAATTTTCTACCGATTTAGAAGAAAATGCTTTTGAATACCTTTGTGGTTTGGGTGGCAAAAAAAACTCAAATCAGAGTTCTCCTACTTAGAAAGTATCAATGAGGCGAATACTCTAATACCAACTGAATCATCGTGGGTCAAGCATCTGTCTTATGGGGGATTGTGTATACCGTCTGAACTATGGTTACGTCAAGCAAAGCAGCTTGAGTGTGAATTCCAAAATTATCATGGTAAAGAACTTCTAAAAGGCCCAGGCGTCGTGACGAAATTGGTGGATAAGATTGCTCCTTCCTTAAATAATATTCCAAAGAAAATTATCAGAACCTTTGTTCTTCAAAGAACATTCATAAGGATGAAGTGTCTTTCAGAAGAATCCCGAAAATCTACCAAGAGAACTGCTGGTGCCATGTCAGACGACGGGAGGAAAAAAATTAAAAAATACAAAAAAAATTGTTACATGAAGTACTTAGGCATTTAAGACCTGAATTTGTATGCTGCATTAAATAGCGGACTTCTAAAGTGACATTCGGAATATTTTATTAGGTCTAGTTTTGATCAGGATGACCGAATTTTTATTTATATGGTGCATTATCAACTAAACAATTTTTTTAAGTTACACGTGTGTTAAAGCAATCTCTCAAAAACTTAATGCTAAATGATTTTTTTTTTTAATTTTAAATTTTTATTTTCCAAGAGTAAAGAAATAATCCGACATCGGAAACTACGGACGATCAATGAGCTAACCAAATATGTAACGGTTGCAATGTTTGGTGAGTACCGAGATATTTTATTGTTTCCACATATGCTTGTTTTTTTTGGTGTATTTCTTGCAAGGTACTCACAATCATCAGTGATGTGAAATGTTTTTTTATGTACATAATAATTTTTGTGCTTATCATATTAATGTAATCTGTTTTTCGCGTGTTAACTTACTTTATTACGTTTTTTTTTGGGGGGAGGGGGGGTAATATTTATAATAATGGCAGCCATATCAGTATTATACCGAGTATAAATATACTGGAACAATTATGGAAGGGTCGTTGTAATAGTGTTAACAAGGTGTTCGATCTATGAGTTTATTTTGAGACGCGACACTTGCTGCTGTGGCCGGACGCGGCAGACAGATAACGGGCAGGCCGGCAGCTGCGGGACTGCTGGTGACGTCACCCACCCTAGGCCGGCTGGCTACACAGCGCTTACGGGACCGAGGCAACCTCCCTCTACTAACCTTGAGTCCAACCTACAGTATCACGTCGCGGATTTTTATCTGAATAAATGCGTACGTCACATAATATAACAAGAGTGAATAAATTATTGCTGGTTTTAAATGTAGCTAATATAACATAACTAGCCATCCGCATTATTTACGCAATTTAAATGTAACTAACCTTACTTAACCACATCCACACATTTATGAAGTATAACAGGATCAAAATGGAGCCTCCATTTTCAACAAATCGAAGTTCCGAAGAACAACAAACTGTCAAATCTCTAGCGCAATTGCGATTCCATTAGCAAAGAAGGTGGCGTAATAATTCCAACAGTTTGTGACGTAAATCCTAACTTGCTAGATTTTAAATACTAACTTATTCTAGATTTTACAGTTGTATTTTCTTATTTATTGTCATTATAATTGTCATACGGCAGTCACAAGTTACGTAAATAGTAGCGTGATAAAATTTCACGCTAATAATTTAAAAATTAAATAAAATTACTACCGATAAAGGATATCTCCAGCTTATAAACAGAGAAAAATAACTCACTTTATATTTTTACATAATTTGGAACTGTCAGACATAATTAACATCAAAGAAACATCTCGTTACATCACTCGACTATCTCAAATTTAAGATGTATGCAACATGGCAATAGCTTAAATTGTGATTGGTAAACACCGACCAGCGAGGCGTTTTATTTCTTACCGATCGCTGTTGCTATTATCGTAGGGGCGCTATACCTCGTTCTATGCAAGGACGCAATTTTCCCGATAGTCTACTCACAAATAAACGGCTGTAAAGTTAGTCAGCAGACTTATCCCTTAAACAACACTAATTGCAGATAACTCTATGATCCTCAAAAGGAGATGTACCATGTCATGCGCAGACCAACTTAATATGAATTAGTGGATTAGATCTCGTCTACAAAGTGGCCAATAGAGACAGAAGAGACGTGACATGGTGACATGGAGCATCAACGAAATTTATTGGTGGAAGTAAAGACATCGGCTCACGGCAACGTCCGCAAAGTTCCCCACTTGTGAAAATTCAAAATTGTTGATCCCCGGAAATCGAACCCAGATCGCCATTATTATTAGAGACAGGAAATTTTAACTCTAAACACTTATAATTTAGTAGGACTATTTTTCCATTGGTCCAGAGGCCGCATTAACAAGCTGCAAAAAAAAAAATGAAATATGAGTTAAGTCACGTGTAGTATATTCAAGACGTCACAATGTCAGCAGCCAGTGAACAGACGATAGTTGCTTTACTAAGCGGAGGAATTCGGCAGCGAAATCAAATTAGAAAATTCAGCAACTGTGTGACTAATGTATCATGGTGTTACATGGCAAGCAAGGCTCGACAATGGAACTCGAACCATAACATTGGCGGAGTCACAAAGGCAGCGACGAAGGCACAGGTGCGAGAGGTGCGCGACTACCTGTAAATGAACTCGCGTGTTCCTCCTGGTTTCTGGTTACGGGAGAGGAGATGTGTTACAACCCCTGTGTCCCCCTTCCCCGCGACGACTGTGAGGAAGGCAGAGCTTCACCGCCTTGTGAGGGCGGAGATGTATCAGTTACTAACCCCCTCCCTCCCCCGTATTCTCAACTCGCGAGATGTGCATTGTCCGCCTCGCGGGAGCAGGAGCTGCCTTCACGCGACACTCCCTCGCCCATTCAGCGAGCCCTCCGCCACCTAGCGCCTTATGTGCGACCTTATAAGCCGCGAACTTCATTTTCCTCTCCTGTGGCACTTTCGGGGGAAAAAAAGAGACGTAGAAACGGAGGTTTGGCCGGGCTGTAAGCTCTCCTCTCGTCTCGAGTGCCTTGTTATTTTGGTCCACGCCGACCTCATGAAAAATGAAGCTTGGTATCTGTTGGACCACTTCTTGTCACCAGAAAAACTTTCACTGTTGGCCCTTTCAGATGAAAAAAAAAAAAACGTATAAATGAAACTGCGCGTGGAAAAGGGGCTTCCCAGGACACGGGGAGAACCCGTCGAGGAGACGGGCCTTCCTGGATGCGCTGGGAGGTCGTCGACCCTGAGGCCATGATATGATAATAGCCTTCGAAAAACCTGGTGTTATGATATAAGTAAAATAGCACATCGAAGTTTCTGCACACACCTCATGTTTATGAATTATCAATATTTTACTTGTTTATTTATTCATTTATTTCACTTTGTTTTTACATGGGGTGGAGTAAAGGCGCAGACAGTCTTGTATTACAATAAATACCACACGAAAATAAATTTAATTAATTTTATTATAAATTTTTAAATTTAAAAATTAGATAAATGAACATTAAAGAATATAAAAGTTAAGAAACAAAAAAATAAATCGTTATTAAAATACGAATAAGTGTTATTGATTGATACGGGCTACACGTTTAAAAACTGCCAGTATACTAAAAATGCATAGGACAAGCTCATCAAACTTAGGTGCTATCATGCTGTCCGTCCAGTCTATTGGCCCCACGACTCGCCGTTACTGCGATATTTGCTTCACATATTTTTTACATGTGTTCGAGCTTGCATCCTCACTTATTTTGCTCTTTAGTTCCTGTTCTGTCAAGATACACATTGTTTAAACAATGTTCGGAAACTTAATTCAACTGACAGGAATATTTAGCGGGTATATTGATCTTAAGAGCACTTCACATTACACTGCACATCATGGCAAAGGTAATTAATTCATTGGATGTTTGCATCGAGGAGTCTTGATTAGCACATATTCTTCGCTTTCTTATGTTGACCCAAAGGCCACTTACGTGTGAAAACTCTTGTCCAGAAGTCGAATAAAATATACAGGTGTTTTTTTAAAGTTCAACATGTTGCTAAATCAATTAGAAAGATTCTCTATTTGGTTATTAATTTAACTGTTAATATAAGGCAGTTTTTGAAGTTCCATAATAAAGGCTTAGGCTCATATTAACGGTGAGTAACTTTTTTATTTGATCTTAATGTCACACACAGAATAGGGACACTGGTGCAGGAATCACCGTGCTCTGTAACAAGAAACCATTCTAGCATTGCCTGGAGTGATTATGATTATGGTAATCCCATTGATAGCCATCAAAATGGCCTGATTGGGACTCAAACCCTGGGTTCCTGGAATGAGAGTGCAATGTGTGATCACTGAGTCACCTCGTTCCATGGGCAGAAACACCATCTTCAGATACTTGATGGCATACATATTACGTTTCGGTCAAAACAATTTAGTATTTTTTATTATTTAAATGGCACTAAGCTTCAAGATACTTTACGTTAAACTATAAAAAAATGTTAATGGTGTAAGATTTGGTTATTTTAACTGTCGGCTTTCCCTTTTACCAGGGCGAACACCGACGATTCCCGCACCCTTCTGGAGCTGCATTTATGGTGCATGACATAAAACTGATAAAACTAATCCTATACCCGTACACGTTTATTGGTGTCCTCTTCCCAAAACCAGGGTGCAGAATAAATAACTTAATTGGCAAAAATCTAAAGATGTTAGTTGAATTGACAAAGTTAAAAAAGTAGTGATTGGAGTAAAAATTAAAAACCTCAAAAAACATTAGTTGTAAACTAATACCTGAAAAAATTCACATAATTTTCAATTATAGTGTACATCACCATTAAACATTATCAGCTTGTGAGTTGGTTGTTATTAATGCAGCACTAAAAATACCATAAAAAACCAATTACAGCTAAATACTATTTAGATAAATTTTAAGTTCAATAAATTTTACCGTACAATGTAAACATTATGGAGCTCATTATATATTTTAAAATAATGTTTAAAATCTAAAAGGCTACTAAAAAGTATTAAACATAATTATGAATAGCTCGGGCTTCACAGCTTTAAATTGCCAAAGAAAAGTGAACTTCAAGGTCCAAGTGGGCGGAGCGCATTAAAAACGTGGCACATTTCACGCACGACCACGCTATCATGACGAGAAATTTAGTCAGTTCAAGGTCTAATGAAGTTTGACTGAATTGTTGATCACGTGAATCCTAGATCTTGACAATCCGCTAATAGATGGCGCGTGCATTACAGGTCCGCTATTTCGCAACAAACCCAGCTACTTCTCAGTCACAATCAGCTGAGCTCTCCTTTCCCAAGACAAGCAGAAACTTCAGACGCGGGCCCCACAGGGACTGGGCCGATGTGTTCCGCTCCCATTGGCGTAGCTGTGTTCATAAAGTTGGGGGGGTCAAATAATGATTTTGATGTCATGTAAACCCATTCCCCTCTTACTCTTTAAAAGTGCAAAATAACGCTTTTTAAGCAGTTTTTGTATCTAACCATTGGATACATCGATGTTAAAATTATTATTGTTTCCTTAAGATAAAATTTGAGAGTGAAGAAATTACAAATAAAGTTGGGCAGAATAATATTATAAAATAAAAATATCACGGTCTAGAAAGTTGGGGGGGGGGGACAGTCCCCTCCACCCAAAAAGTTCAGGGGGACTCGTCCCCCCTGTCCCCCCCCCCCCCCCGGTTCCTGCGCCCTTGTCCGCTCCTCGGCGATGAATATACCTCCAATCGGCGTGCCTCTTGTTCGGCGTGCTCTCTGCCTTTCGCCTCGTCAACGCCAGGCACCAGCTCGTGCTCGCGAGGAGTGCCATGCATTGCACACGCGGGCTCGTGTTATCCCGCACCTCCGACTCGTACCGCAGTTTTCGCTCGTTGCGGAAACGTTCCGCGGATAGAAGCACTCGACACTTGTATTCCCGGCCTTGGCAAGGCCCGCGGTAGCGCCTCCTTGTAAAACATCGTGTCTCCGTTCCGCTGCTACCCAATGATTTGCCAGAGTTGAGACACAGCATTGAAGAGGCTATTGCTTCCATTACTCCGGACGTGTTAACGAAATTGTGGTTGAAGAATTGGACTTTAGGTTTGATGTGTGCTGTATAACTAAAGGTGCACATATTGAACATTTGTAAGAACAACTAGGTTAGTTTACCTTAAAATTGGATGTATGATTTGTTGTAAATAGTGTAAATTAAAATGTTATAATATGCAGTGGCGTAGCCAGAATTTGTGTATGGGGGGTGTTAAGAAGCATAGCTCCCCCGTATTAAATCGGGGGAGGGGGGGGGGGGTGGGTTCGGGGGTCCTCCCCCGGGAAAATTTGGATTTTAAGGTGTAAAATAGTGTTATTTTAGCAGTTTTCGGTACTTAAATTTAAATATTGTAATGGTAAAAATTTTATTAATTTTAATATGAAATTTGTTTGAGTGATGGATAAGAAATTAATTAAAGATTTTGTGCTAAGGGGGGGGGAGGGTTTGAACCCCTAAAACCCCCCCTGGTTACGCCCCTGATAATATGCCATATAAAATGGGACTTTAGCTGGAGATGCTGTATTTTGTCAGTCGTGATCGGAAGAAAGGAGATGGGAAGTAACCCCTCCCTCCTCTCCCCCGGCTAGTCCACAGGGGAGCCGTGGTGAGGCGCACGCCCTCGCTCTCCTTCCCGCGGCGGATGTCGTCATCGTCGCCGCGCGCGAGCGGAACTGCCCCCGCCGGCGGGTCAGGGGTCAACGAGGCCCGCGGCCCGGCGATGGTCGCGCTTCTCCGTGCGTGAAGAGTGCAGCTCGGCTGCGCAGGCAACACGGGCTCTGCGCACAGCGGCTCCCGCCGAGTACACATTCATCTGCGAACAATAAATCTACATAGTAAGTAAAAATGTAAGTGTTCGTTCGATCAAAATCCTAAATCCTCGTAAATTATTCACGGATTGCTTTTGAAATTTTGACACAGCGTTGGATTTGTTTACGCGCGTGTTTTTATGTACGTATGTCACACCTGTGATAGGTAAAAAAAATAGATTAAAATATAGATAGGTAAAAACATAGATTTTTATATTTTCTTTGCTATAGAGTGACAATTACATACATATAGAGACATTTGGGTATATAGATGAGAGAGATTGAGAAATATAGAGGGAGATATTGATATATAAATATATAGAGAGCTAAAGATAATGAGAGATATGGAGAGGCAGATATATGTATGTATGTATGTATGTGTGTGTATATATATATATATATATATATAGAGAGAGAGAGAGAGAGAAGGGGGGTCAAGAGAATACCTAGAAAAATAGAGAATTAGAGAAAGGGATAGAGAGATTTTTTGTATGTGTGTACCTATTTAAAAAAAAAAATACATGTCGTTCGTCTTAAAGGTCAATTTCCGTCGTTTGTCCAAAATTCATTTGTCCTAAAATTAGGAAAAACGACTTTAGGACAAACGAGATAAGCGCAAACGACTTTAGGACAAACGACGGTGTGGTGTGAATAACTTTTAACACTCACTTTTAGAACAAACGAAATTAGGACAAACGACTTTAGAAAAAAAACTTTAGGACAAACAACTTTAGGACAAACATCTTCGAGACAAACTATTTTTTAAAAATCACTTGTAAAGCAAAAAAAAAACAGTGAAAGTAAACTTTCTGACTTTTACGTTACGTAATAGGGGAATGGTTTTCATTCTGTATCAAAACAACTTCTTTTATTTACGATAGTTGAAGGACCACTATCGTTTCCACGATTTTTTTCGGCCCTTGTCTTTAAGGTCTGACCTTTGCCATTAGATTAAATACTTTACATAGCTTTATTCAATTCCGTTACATAGTGTTTTGCATGTAATTTTGAAAGTTTTGGCTGACTGCGCTTCCACCGCTGGTTAGCGATCGCCTGTCGCAACTCGGCATCTCCGATCGCACGCTAGACAAGCACGCGACCCGAAACACAAGTGACGCAACCAGTGGCGTAGCTAGGATTTGTGTATGGGGGGTGTTAAGAAGCATGCCCCCCCCCCGTATTAAAGCGGGGGGTCCGGGGGTCCTCCCCCGGGAAAATTTGGATTTTAGGTGTAAAATAGTGCTATTTTAGCAGTTTTCAGTACTTAAATTTAAATATTGTAATGGTAAATTTTTTATTAATTTAATATGAAATTTGTTTGAGTGATGAATAAGAAATTAATTAAAGATTTGGTGCTAAAGGGGGGGGCCTTAAACCCCTAAAACCCCTTCCCCCCTGGCTACGCCCCTGGACGCAACCAGAGTTTCTGAATTTGAATTCGAAGGTAATCAAAAAAAAAAAACTAATCTCGCAGCTCCTAGAAAGACTAAATCGTTCTGAGACAAAATTAAGTGACAAAAATAATGAAAATGTTTGCGAAAAAAAGCCTATTCATTTTTTTTTTATAACTTTCAGTATCGTCTGGTTGCTACGGCGAGAGCAGCTCGAGGATTTTTATCGCAAAAGCGGCCGTCATTAAACTCTCATTCTAGAAACCATGTGAATTTTTACTTACTCGCTCCTGTCTTAATCCCCCTCACTCTCCATGATGGCAATCATTTTGTCTTGTTACAGTTCACTTTGGTATTTGATTTTTTGTGGTATATAGTGGGATGCATGAGATAATATGTAGCAACTAATTTATAATGAAAAACTCTGAAACAATATTGTCATAGGAAGCATTTCATCACTCCCACTGGTTCAGCTCATCTGTATTCTCCTCGAATCAAACTGTATCATAGATCCGTGATAGGTGAGACAGCATTGAAATATTTCTCCTTAGCATATGTCCACCACCCCCACTAGTCCGAATCGTCCATTTTCTCCTCGAATAAAATTTTGTGTCAAGGACTCGAGATGAAAGCGTACTAAGTAAAGTAAATCATACATCCTTGGCATTTTGCCGCAACCCCCACCCATATAACTCATTGTGTACCCTAGGAATCACTATCTGTGTCGTAAACTCGTGATAAGATAGCCAGCAGTGAAAATGTACTCATTTACAGCCTTTCGCCACCACCACCCAACCAACTCAGTAGTTTTCCTTTAAATAAAACTATGAGACATGGACTCGTGATGCAAGAGACAGCAATAATACATTCCACCTTGGCATCCAGCCGCTATACCCTCCTGTTCGACTCAACCACGTTTTGCTCGACTCAACCACGTTTTGCTGGACTCAAACTCAGTGTCATGGACACGTGAAGAGAGAGACCACGTGAAACTTTCCTTCTTAGCAGTGGGCTGCCACCCTACCCGTCCACTCACCTGTGTCCTCGAATTAAACTCTTTGTCATGGACCTGTGATGAGTGAGACAGCATTAACACATTTCTCCTTAGCATCCTGATGGCACTAACTCTACTCCGACTCATCTATGTTCCAATCGAATCAAACTCTGTGACATGAACTAGTGCTGTAAGATACCTCAGTGAAATATGCCTCCTTGGTAGTCGACTGCAAAACTCCACCTATCTGACACATCCTTGTTTCCCTGAAAAATTAATTTTGTGTCATAGACTTGTAATGAGATAGAATGAAGTAAACATTCCTTAATGGCAGCTAGCAACCATCTCCACTCAAATGACTAATCCTAGTTTATTTTGACTCAAACTTTATGACATGGATTTGTGATGAGAGAGAGCAGTAAAACATGTCTTATTGGCAGCCAGCCAACACCCCCAATCATTACATACATCCATGTTCCACACAAATCAAACTCTTTGTAATGGATTTGCGATGGGAGATCCAGCAGTGAGACATTTATCCTCGGATACCTACTGCCAACCTCACATTCCGATTCTTCTGTGTTCCCTACGAATCAGTTTCTGTGACATGATTTTGAAATGAAAGAGTCAGCAGTAAAACATTTAAGCTTGGCAGCTTGCTGCTACCCCTATCTGTCCAACACGCCCATGTTCCCTTCTAGTTAAATTCTGTGTAATGGACTCGTTCTGAGAGAGACCGCAGAGAAATATTCGTCCTTGGCAGCTCTGTGTCATGGACTAGTTATGAGAGAGACCACAATAGTGGTATAGGTTAGCTGGTACGGGCACTGGGTTCTGGGTGCAGACTGTGATTGTAACCTTAATATTGAATTGTGATATCATGGCAGCCATCTTGGTAGATGTCACCATTCCACTTACCGTTATGGTCGCCATATTGAGTTCTGACATCACAGCGAACATCTTGGATGACCTTGACCTCAGCCGCTATCTTGAATTATAGAACTTTCCGCCATATTTAATTCTATAACTTTCTGCCATCTTGTCTTCTAGAACTTTCCACCATTTTGTCTTCAAGAACATTCCGCCAACTTGGAATCAAATGCCCAACTCTCAAATATTACACTTTTTGTTACAGCCGCCATCTTGAAATCCCTTTATTTTAAAACTAGAAAATCGTGAAAAATTTTTAAATTCATAAAATAATTTAATTATAAAAATTTTAATAAACAATAATTACACCTTTTTTATATTTGTTCCGACATTGAAAGAGCTTAAAAATACACAGAAGAACTTGTAAAGTCGAGCCCACGTACAAGATACAGGATAACGATGGCGCTACTATTCTAGATAATATTGCACTTCGTGACGACAATATATTTTTCTTTATCTTGAACGTGATTATTTTCATAGCCCTCCTGATATCGACAAAGAACACTGTGTCGTTGCACTCCGTAATGTTGCATGAACTCAACCTGTTTTCATAATTTTTTTTTATTTTCTTGTTTTATTGCAAACTGGACATCATGTAGGCTCAATTTTGTGAATTTTGAAAATAATTACTTTGTTATGTAATTATATGTATTTTAATCATATCTAAATGTAAATTGTGATAAATGTGAAACTTATTTGTAATCTTAAGTGAAGTGCTTCAATATATATATATATATATATATATATATATATATATATATATATATATATATAACAAAAAGGAAAAAAATTAATTCAAAAACTTTATAAAATTTAAACTTTTTTTAACACTAATATTTAATTACCTTAAACTTTTTCATTAACTTTAGTGGAGATGTATTAGTGATAATTTTGGAACTATACCTGTATTGTTTTAATTTTTGTTCACCAAGTTTGACATCTTGTGTCACTATCTATGGTGTATCTTCTTAAAGAGATGATTTTCTTTGCCCTTTCTTCTTCCTTGTCGATCAGCCATCATGTAAACATCGTAATTCAAGTGTCTGTTTTAATCTGCTGGATTATGCGGTTTTTTGATTGCCGCTTACCGCCTTATGGGTGAGTTTTCTTTCTTGATTCCTCCAGAATCATGTTATTTATTTATTTATTGCCGATGTCTTAATATTGGTGATTTTTGTTAATTTCTTTTAGTGGTCCTTGTGAGTGGCGTGAGACATCCGGGCCATGCTTGATGTAGTCCATCAGGTTGCAGCCTACTAATAAAGGAAAGTTGTTTTTTTTTTTCTTTTGGCTTCCAGCATGTTTTTGCATGAAGGTTAATCTGCTTTCGGCATCATCGGCTCTATCATCGCGTTGAAAAATGATTTTAAAAAATCCAGTGAAATGAACTTTCCTTCGTTTCGTTAAATGAATAAAATACATTTTAGTTATTATCTTCAATAAATTTTAAATGTTGCTGTTATTGTAATTGCCACTGGTGTAACCAGCCATGTGTTCATTTTATTTTAATATTATGTAATTGTGGGGCCCCCAAGCTTGTCAAATTTTAATATTCAAGGTTTTATGAAATGAAATTCTCAATTGTAAGTTAAGTATGTGCATGATGATACTATTTAAAAAAAAATCCTGAACAGAAATATATATGTATTTTTCATATAAAATCAGTTCCTTTCGTTAGTTAATTTAATATATATTTAATTAAGTTCTGTTGGTTGTAAGAGCCACGTGATGAGCCAGTCGGCGTATTATCTCTACTTGTATACCTCTACACATACAAAACAGTGCCGTTGAGCCTAAGGTCCTGGGGCTTCCGTGTTGTGTCATCCCACGAGGTTAACCTAACCGACTGAGGTGGATATGGCAGAACATAAATTGAAGTACATTGATGATTTAAGTAAGACTGAATACAATGGAAGTATCATTATTATGAAAAGCGAGAGTACATTCATGCCCATCTCAAGAAGATCTTCCATACTTTGGACAAATGATGGTTGCTTGAAAAGGAAACTTGTAGACACTGAAGAAGCTTTTATGGCATCGATTTCGAATTCTTACAGTAATCCAGGTGATGATACTGACTTCTACGATGAAGGTGACAGTGACCTTGAAGATGGTGGCAAGACCAAACACTTGTGATGAAGCAGTGAGACTAAAACAATGGAAACGACATGATAAAATAAATTATTCTGATAAAGCTTACGATGATCTCTGGGACGATAGTGATCCTAAAAATATTAATAACAAACATTTTGGGAAAATGACAGCAACATACGAGACCGATTACACATAATGGAAAAATCCTAACATTTTGGACGATCGTCTGAGACTAGATACTGATGGCTTCGCTTAGGGCAGGAAACTACTCGTACCTCAACGAAGTAACCATCATACTCAACGAACTGAGGGAAGCTGGCTACATACAATAATGACTTGTTTTACCTGCATGTGCATAAAATTTAATATATATATTTTTTGAATCTCACAAATGATTGTTTATTTCTCAAAATCTAATTTGTAACTAAGACAGTACTTGTAATACAGTTTCCTTTTATTTGAATATGCTAATTTTTTTTTCTGAATTGTGCTTCCAAAAGTGCTTCTTTTTTAAAATGTGCTTCCAAACGTGCTTCCTTTTCGTTGTTTGTGTTTTTGGTTGTACTTCCGATTATGCATCCTTTTTTATTATGCTTCCGATAGTGCTCCTGTTTCGCAGGTCAAGCTTCCAAATGTGTTTCCTTTTTTTTAATTTGCTTCCAAATGTGCTTACTTTTTTTAATATGATACCTTTATTTGTATGTACGTCGACAAGACTGTTCGCAGGCCATGATTGACCTCGTGGTTCGGAGATTCCTGGTCTAAATGCCTGACATTGATCATGACCTTTTTAAAAATTCGTCGAGTATCGATGAAAAAAATCTCTCGGTTCGAAGATGCTTGGGTTATGTACATGGTTTTGTACATGAACTGTTTTAAATGTTCGCCGAGTATGGAAGAAAAATACCTCTTGGCTACTGACTGCATGTATTTGACCACCTACTGAATGCGCCTGGCTACCAACTGGAAGTGGCTGGCCACCTACTGGAAATGTGTACCTAACCTCTGAATAGACGTGCCTAGCTTACATCTAGATGCGGCTGCACACAGACTGGATGTGTCTGGCCAACAACTGGATGTGTCTAGCCTACAACTGACGTGTCTGGTCGCTGATTGGACATGCCTGGCCACAAACTGAATGTTCCTGGCCGCCGATTTCATGCCCAGTGACTGGAGGTGTCTAGCCAACATCCGAATGTTCCTGGTTAATCGAATGTCATGTAGAACTGCCCTGAAAACCCATGTCAAGGCATGCAAAGGTCACGCATCGCTTTCTAAGAAGACTGTAGACATCGATAAATGCTTTAAATTTGCTTATTTTTGTTGTTATAGAATATATATTTATTTGTAATTTTCTTGTTTTATTTCTTGAACCTGTCACTTCAATGTTAAATTTAAAAAAAATTAATACTTGTTACCTGAATTTTTTTATCGAACAAGGATAGAACTAAGATGATTTAATCAATTATTATTTTAACAAGCGATTTATTGATAATTTTGAATTTTCTAGCTTAAAAATTACAGATCTAAAAAATGGTAGCCAAATTTTAAGACGGCGGGGTGTCCTGTCAATAAATAATTACTGCACTCTAGTGGGTACGATTAAACTAAAATTCCGGCAGTGCATTCTGATAGACGAAATGAAAATGACTGACTCCAGACGAAAAAAAAAATTGGTCGCCATGACATATTACTGGTGGATATAATATCAGCCTTTGGCTTTAGTGGTGGGTGTTAGTCTGCCGGTGGCTTCCGTGGAGGAAGGATCTGTAGTCATTTTTAATCGAATGACTTCGCTGGGTTCTAACCCAGTAATTTTTGTTAATTTTATCATAAAAATTTAATTTTGTGAATTTTTTTGTACATTTTGAAATATTCCCCATTAAAATTGTATTTTAATTACGGAATTTTTTAAATATGGCAGGAGTAACGAAAACGTCAACATTCATGGATAAGAGTGCTCGGTTTCAAGATGTTTAAATTCAATATGGTGTCTCAGGTCAGAGTTCAAGGTCAAGGTCTTGGTCACTGTCGTAGGTCAAGGTTAAATATCAAGGTTTAAAGTCAAGGCCAAGGTCAAGGTAAAGGTTTATGGTAAAGGTGAAATGTGGAGTTCATAATCAAAGGTCACCTGTTAAATTAATAAAATCTAATTTATATAAATTTTTATAAATGTTAAAATTTGTCCGATTTTTTGTTCAAAGTGGGGCATTCTATTAGACAATATGACGGAAAGTTCTAGAATTAAAGATGGCGACAAGTTCTAGGATTCAAGATGGCGACAAGTTATAGAATTCAAGATGGCGACAATTTATAGAATTCAAGATGGCATCAAGAGCTAGAATTCAAGTTGATGGCTGAGGTCAAGTTCAAGGTTATAAAAGATGGCCACCGCGACATCATAATTCAATATGGCAACCGTAACAAAAAGTGCAATGGTGACATCATCATCCAAGATGGCTGTTGTGATGTTATAATTCGAGATGGCTTCTACAAAAGCAATCCGCACCCAGAACTCAGTGGCAGGATCGACTATCCTATACTAATCACAGTGAAACATTCTTGTTCGTAAACCTGAACGGCTGTTTAGCCATTAGAAGCGTCAGAAACGTATGTAAATGCGGACCCCTGCGGCATGTTTTTGATGTTTCAAGAAATTGTATTAGTTTTTAGGTCTGAAATTAAAATGCAATTGAATGTGATGTTGGCAAAGCGTAAGAGTATCAAACACATGCGCAGAAACAAAACTAGTCAATCAACAATATGGGGGGGGGGGGGGGGGCTGAATTGTATCCTCTTGGAAAGGGTACCTTTCATAATTTTGGTGTTGGTAGTGTAGCTGGGTAAAAACTGGTAAGGGACTCTTTCCGATTTCTTAAAATGTTTTAGTTTTAATGCAAATATGGACTGGAAAGGTATCCCATCGGAAAGGGTATCTTTCAGGATTTTCTGTACAATGACACAGCAGAAAATAGACTGGAAAGGTACCTTTCCAATTTCTTAAAATTCATATTATTTTCTGCTTTAAAATCCTGAAAGTTATCCCCTTGGTTAGGTTAGGTTAGGTTAGGTTAGGTAAGTATGGTGCACTAACACAGACAATACACGGGATAAGAATTTTCCTCCGATCATATATTCTGATCGAAGTTGAGTTTACACGCAGAACCAAAAGACAAAAGAGAAGACAAATTAAAATGTTACGCTACATAGGCGGTTATTTTGCTTAGGTATTCTGTGGACACTCCCTACCAGCGCTACCTAGTATGCAACTGAGGAACTAGGTGCTTTTATCGATACATTACTTGTCTGGCAGCCATTTTGGGATATGTTTCTAGAGGGGATAACTTTAAGGATTTTAAAGCAGAAAATAATATGCATTTCAAGAAATCGGAAAGGGTACATTTCCAGTTTATTTTCTGCTGTGTCATTGTACAGAAAATTCTGAGAGGTACCCTTTCCGAGGGGATACTTTTACAGTGCATATTTACATTAAAACCGAAACATTTTAAGAAATCGGAAAGGGTACCTTTCCAGATTCTACCCAGCTACACTATCATCACCAAAAGTATGAATGGTACCCTTTCCGAGGGGAAACCTTTACAGTGCATATTTACATTAAAACCGAAACATTTTAAGAAATCGGAAAGGGTACCTTTCCAGATTCTACCCAGCTACACTATCATCACCAAAAGTATGAAAGGTACCCTTTCCAAGGGGATGCGATTCTATCGCCCCAACAATATTAGTCAATCTTTGTGAACGTCCTTTTTTGCATGATTTATATCGTGGTAAATTATTAGTAGTGTCTTACGAGTTCGTGTCATTGATGTGTATCTGCATTAGGGAACATACCTTAAAACTAATTCCTAGCTTATGGAAATTAACTCTGCCAACCAAGGGTATTCACACACAAAACGGCATCTCCCGATACTAAATTTATCATGCACCTTGCTAATCAAAGCAAACTTATTTATGATGTTTTTTGTATTGGTTTTTCTTTGTTGTTGTTGGGATTAACAGAACGACTGAAACAAGAGAGCATGGGGAAGGAATCTCCCATGGCCTGGAATAGAAAAACAACCCACACTTTGCCTGGCGTTGTTAGGGAGGCCATCGAGAACGTAAATCAGGTTGGCGAGATGGAATTCTCTCCTGGGTCCTCCGGACTGCAATAGAAGTGTGTTACCACTGCGCCTTCCCGCTACATTTGTATCCAAACGACTATTTGAAATGATACTCTGGGAACAATTACAATAGCATATCGTACTAATGTTACAAAGAAAAGGTCGAGATATTTTGTTGTTATTGGCAAAATCTAAAACAACTAGACTTATTACAAAAACTTATTCACTGTTATGTAACTACAAAAATTCCACATGGACATAGGCTATGTTTTTTTTTAAATTAATGTTTCCATAAGTTAGAGCAATAAGTTCTTTAAATGATGTAGGCAATGGAGAATTTTGATTTAGTACAATTTCTTGGACATACGCCATTGCAGTTTTGTACTGTTTGTCATGGGAAAAATTCATAAATGCATAATAATAAATAAAAATTGAAAACATAAACCTACATAAAACAAGCCTAAATCAGCTGATGTCAAACAGATGCACCCAACGATGAACCTAAACAGATATCATGAACAACACAAGGACGACAGCAGAGGCGCACACATTCAAACATAAATATCAGACAGCAAAAGAATCCCGTGGAAGAAATTTAGTCATGAAAAATTAATATCAGCACCAACGAACACATTAGGCTAAAAACGACGAGACAGTTCACACAATGACAGTAAATGCAGACAGAAAACAAAACATGGACAACGCAGCAAATATACGAACACAACTATGAAGATAAACAAATATTTTTGACAACACAGCGACGACAATACTGATGAACACAGTAGGTTTCCTGCGACAAAACAGTAGACTGTCGTGTAGATTACAAATTTTAACAGAGTAATGAATCTCCACGGCAACGTCCACTGTGACTACCCATCCCCCTGTGCGTGGAATACCGTGCTCTGTCAAGAATGTTCAATGGTATAGTAAGCCAAGAGTTCATCGTGAAGAACAACGATATGTCACTTTTAATATGCAAGCCATCTAATAAACAACCAACTGGTCGGAAACTTATCATTAATTTCTTCGGTATAAAATATTTAGAGAATTTTTTAAAAATATAAATTGATCTGTTAATAGTTTGTATTTACTCGTGCGAAGCCTGGTACTACTGGTAAAAAAAACAAACTGAAATTAGTACATATTTATTGGCTATATGAACTTTCTATAATGTTTACAAAACATTTTTTTTTTGCAATATTGTATCAGTTGCTGATTAGTTTTTCACAGGGTTGTATACATTATAGATATAATTTTACTCCCACTGTGACAGTTAGGCTCCTACACGAATACATCACACTGTTGGCGCTATTTAGTAGGGCCTATTATTCACAAGAAACTCTCTGTCATCTTCTACCGTCACTATCTAAAATATTTCAGTACAACTTTTCATATCAATGTATAAACAAAGTGTTTGATAGTTGATGCCTTGCACGATTTAAATATGTATTCCGTCAAAGTAATATCTTGCATTTATTAATTTCAATAAATCACTGGTCAGTTTTATGATGTAATCTAGACAAGCTGATACGTCATTTGTTTACATAAATTGATTTAAATGTGTTTTTTTGTTTTGTTTTGCAAATTGTAATCAATGAAAGACTTGTGCGCAGAAGACAGAAATAAGCCTACTTCATTAGTCTACGCGCGAGACTCTGTCTGTATTGCTGAAACATTGACCTCAAGTCCGAGAGAGCTCGAGATCATATCTTCCACGGTTAGAACTCACTCATACACTCACCGAGTTTCTGTCTCTAATGAACCCGTTGCTAAAGATTAATTACGTTAAGTCCTTCCAAAAAATGAGAAAATCGAGTATACCTATGCATTGTTAAAATGTCAACTAATGATTTAAAGAATAAGCAAGCGTGAAAATAAAATTGAAGGATTTCTGTCTGTAACAATTTTTGCCATGTGCACTGTAAAATTTTTTTCGTAATTGTACGTAGTATTTCTTCGCAAACTATATATCAAAATATTTTATGTTAATACATCATCAATATAACAGCGTACATTGTACACAGCATTCTCGTGCAATGTATATAAACTTATGTCTTTTTTCTGAACAAGTAAGTAATAAACTTGGATCTACAGTATGAATTTAGTTCATTTTACTTGTATGTGCTAGATAATATACGCTTCCTTGCAGCATTACAACAGCATACGTTACCATTTAAGTAGTATATAATAGGGCATCCGAGGACAGGCCTCAGGCGGTGGTGCCGGTGCCGGTGTCCGCCATCTTGGATTGTGACGTCACGGCGGCCATCTTGGATGGTTGTGACCTTGAACTTTGACCTTGACCTTAAATTTGATCCTCAAAAATCGCCAAAATCCGCCAAAATTGGGCAAAATTTGCCCAAAATTCCTCAAAAATCGCCAAAATTTCCATTTCTGTGGAAAAAAGTTCCGCCAAAAAATCTCAAAAAATTCCACAAATTAAAAATTTCTCATTTCGAGGGAAAAATTTCCCGTTTCGAGGGAAAAATTCCCGTTTTTAGTCCTTAAAAATCCCAGCGGCTAGAAATGTCCTGATAGAGGCTTAAGCATCCTTAACTCAAGCCTCAGTTAAGCCTCTATCAGGATGTGACCTTGACCTTTGACCTTGACCCCGGCGGCCATCTTGGATGGTTGTGACCTTGACCTTTGACCTTGACCCCGACGGCCATCTTGGATCCACCATCTTGGATGACGTCATTTCGTTTTCTCGAACATTCCGGCATTGTGTTATCCGCCATTTTGAATTATGACGTCACTGTTGCAATTTCCGTTACGGCCGCCATCTTTAACTTTTTTATTATCCGATTTTTATAAAAAAAATAAAATTTATTAAAAAAATTCTAATAATAAAAATTTAATAAAAATATTTAAAAAGCATACTTTTTCGACACGGAGCTCGGAGTCCTCGGTTCGAACCCGACGAGTGCAAAAAAATTAAAAATGACGACCGATCCTTCCCTCGTGGTGGGTGCTGGCAGACTGACTCCCACCACTTTTTATCATCATCTAGTATGACGTCATGTCCGCCATCTTGTCCTCGTCTGCTGGAAGCCATCATCATTGTATCGTCGGCTAGAGTGCGCCGATGACATGTTAGTTTAATTCGTATCCGCTAGAGTGCAGTTATAATTTATTACTGTGACACCCGCCATCTTGTCATTTGGCCGCCATCTTGAAAATCCGTAATTATTTAGCTAGAAATTCGGGAAAAGTTCCAAAATTCATTAAATAAATCACTCATTAATTTACATATTGATTCGATCGATTCCCGTCCTCGGTTCGATACCCGATCGTTGCAATAATGTTTAATCTTATGTAAAAAAAATAATTTAAATAAACCATGTTCAACATTCTTAAAGAGACTTTAAATCCTCTACTACCATCATCCTATCAGACACCAAGACCACCATATTGGAAATTCGTAATTGTAATGCTAGAGATTCGGGAAAAAGTTCAAAATTCATTAAATAAATTTGTAATCTATATACTGATTGATTAGATCGACTAAGGTCCTTGACACGATCCCTGGCCGATACAAAACAACTTTAATTTTAAAAAAGTACCAGAAAAGTGTAAGGTTCGAGAAATAAAACACCTCAAAGTCTTTTACAAACATAATATTTATTACACAATTTCTATCCTACTACAGAATCACTTGCGAAAGCCAACAACAATCTTATAAACATTTAGCCCTGCATAGACGTGCAACGACTACTTCTTAGCTCCAAATGGCTCCCAAAGCTCCAACAGCCTCCAAATGCTTAACACAGCTCCAAATGGCTCCAAATGCTCCAAACGGCTCCAAATGCTCCAAATGTCTCCAGCAGCTCCAAATGCTTGACAGCTCCTAATGCTTCAAAAGGCTCCAAATGCTCCAACAGCTCCAAAAAAAGGCTCCAAATGCTCCAATAGCCTCCAAATGCTTAACACAGCTCCAAATGGCTCCAAATTCTCCAAACGGCCTCCAAATGCTTGACAGCCTCCGAATGCTTAACACAGCTCTAAATGGCTCCAAATGCTCCAAACGGCCTCCAAATGCTTGACAGCTCCAAATGTCTCCAGCAGCTCCAAATGCTCCAACAGCTCCAAAAAAAGGCTCCAAATGCTCCAACAGCCTCCAAATGCTTAACACAGCTCCAAATGGCTCCAAATTCTTGACAGCTCCAAATGCATAACACAGCTCCAAATGGCTCCAAATGCTCCAAACGGCCTCCAAATGCTTGACAGCTCCAAATGTCTCCAGCAGCTCCAAATGCTCCAACAGCTCCAAAAAAAGGCTCCAAAAGCTCCAACAGCCTCCAAATGCTTAACACAGTTCCAAATGGCTCCAAATGCTCCAAACGGCCTCCAAATGCTTGACAGATCCAAATGTTTCCAGCAGCTCCAAATGCTCCAAATGCTTGACAGCTCCAAATGCTTCAAAAGGCTCCAAATGCTCCAAACGGCCTCCAAATGGCTCCAACAGCTCCAACAACCTCCAAATGCTTGACAGCTCCAAATGTTTCCAGCAGCTCCAAATGCTCCAAATGGCTCCAACAGCCTCCAAATGCTTAACACAGCTCTAAATGGCTCCAACAGCTCCAAAAGACTCCAAATGCTTCAAAAGGCTCCAATTGCTCCAAGAGCTCCATCTTCAATTGGTTCCAACTGATTCCTATTACTTTTATCGAACTTGGCATGATTACTAACATGTCTTTATCAGTATACATTTTGACTGGCAGTGGTAACGTTTTTTTACACCTTTAAGTTATAAGTTTTATTTAGAAATCAGATTTCGATAAATGATAGCTTCCATCTGGAAAGAAAATATATTAATTTATCTTCAAGTTTATACACATACATTTAATTTAATACATTATTGTATGTAGCCAGCTTCCCTCAGTTCTTTGAGTATGAAGGATATTTCTTTAATGTTCGAATAGTTTCCTGCACAAAGCGATCCATGTAGTAGTCGTAGCCTGTTAACCAATATGTTAGGATCTTCCCATGAGGTATAATCAATCTCTTCTGCTGCCTTCATCATCCTTGCATGTTTATAATAAATATTATCTCTGGTGTTTATCGTTTTAACACCAACCACAAGGTCACTTTCGTCATCTTGCCAGTGATTATCACAAGCTTGATCAGGATAATTTATTTTATTACGCCGTTTCCATCGTTTTGGTCTCAAACCACCATCACAGTCTTCGCTCTTGCATGCTTTTGGTGCTTCAGTACAGTACTCAATCATGTCAGCCTCAGATGTGTCACCACAATCTTCAATCATGCCAGCTTCTGATGTGTCACCACAGTCGTCAATCATGTCAGCACCACAAACTTGATCAGGATAATTTATTTTATTACGTCGTTTCCATCGTTTTGGTCTCAGACTGCCATCACAGTCTTCGATCTTGCCTGCTTTAGGTGTTTCAGTACAGTACTCAATCATGTCAGCCTCAGATGTGTCACCACAATCTTCAATCATGCCAGCCTCAGATGATTCATCAAAGTCTTCGACCTTGTAAGCTTCAGGTGGTTCTCCATCTTTCACATTTTCATGGAGACGACTAGATATTGGAGTAAATATATTTTCATTTCTAATGTGGTTACAACTTCCTTCGTTTGTTTTAAATTTTAAATTATTATCTTGATCTAGATCAGTAATTTTAGCATTAGCTTTTTCGCCTTCGTTCCTCTTCCGCGATGTTGTAGCCCAGTCTTCGTTATCTTTATTCATCTTAATTGTACAGGTCTTGTAATGTCTATCCAAGTAATATCTTCTACCAAAGGATTTCTGACACTGACTGCAATGAAATGGTTTTTGACAAGGACCCAAATTACACTCGCTTCTCTCATGTCGTTTAGCATTCTTTCTCAAGGTAAACACCTTGCTACAGTATCTACAGTGATGACGTTTTGATACAGCAACAAACCCCGTTTCAGGATTCATATTAGTTATTGAGACTAATGCCAGATGCAAACTAAGAGTTTTAAATTAGATATATTACTTAAATAGAATTTTTTAATTATTTCATCAGCGAGAATTAATTTATCTCATTCAAAGGTACTTGTTGCAAGTAGTTCTGCTTTTCAACAACAGATGTCGCCACATGTTACTTGCAGGTAAATAATATTTAGTTCTTTTATGCGGGATGCGGGATGCTCACTAACGATCGCAAAAGAAGGATGGCTTCGCTAGACTCCAAGGAGAAGGAAGTTCGTCCATCCTGTTAGTGCTTCTTAGATTTCTCAGAGATTATTTGACTGAGTAATGATATTTTTTTTTTAAATTTCCACCTGATAAAAATATTACAAGTGCTGATTTATTGGCAGAATTTAAATAATTAAATGCGATCTTGAATAAAAAATGACATGACTCATTAAGTAAAAAATTCTTCATGCAGAGATCAATTCCTCATCAGTAACCAGAAGCACTCGGAGAAAACCATCAGATGTCTAGTCAGGAATAATCAGAAGCACCCAGAGAAAACCATCAAAATATTGTCAAGAATAATCAGGAGCACACGGAGAAAACTACCATAATATTGTCAACAATAAACGGGAGCACACGGAGAAATCCACCATAATATTGACAAGAATAATCAGGAGCACACGGAGAAAACCACCGCAAGTTTTCTTTGATATCATAAAATTTCAGGAAAAAAATAATACTAAAAATAAAAATAAATTAATAAAAAATTAAAAAAAATAAAATAAAAAAAATACATAAATATATTCTGCTAGCTTGTGAACTTCTCATTGTTGAACAAAGATAGAGGAATATATTTATGTATTTTTTTAATTTTATTTTTTTTAATTTTTTATTAATTTATTTTTATTTTTAGTATTATTTTTTACCTGAAATTTTATGATATCAAAGAAAACTTGCGGTGGTTTTCCCCGTGTGCTCCTGATTATTCTTGTCAATATTATGGTGGATTTCTCCGTGTGCTCCCGTTTATTGTTGACAATATTATGGTAGTTTTCTCCGCGTGCTCCTGATTATTCTTGACAATATTTTGATGGTTTTCTCTGGGTGCTTCTGATTATTCCTGACTAGACATCTGATGGTTTTCTCCGAGTGCTTCTGGTTACTGATGAGGAATTGATCTCTGCATGAAGAATTTTTTACTTAATGAGTCATGTCATTTTTTATTCAAGATCGCATTTAATTATTTAAATTCTGCCAATAAATCAGCACTTGTAATATTTTTATCAGGTGGAAATTTAAAAAAAAAAATATCATTACTCAGTCAAATAATCTCTGAGAAATCTAAGAAGCACTAACAGGATGGACGAACTTCCTTCTCCTTGGAGTCTAGCGAAGCCATCCTTCTTTTGCGATCGTTAGTGAGCATCCCGCATCCCGCATAAAAGAACTAAATATTATTTACCTGCTACTAACATGTGGCGACATCTGTTGTTGAAAAGCAGAACTACTTGCAACAAGTACCTTTGAATGAGATAAATTAATTCTCGCTGATGAAATAATTAAAAAATTCTATTTAAGTAATATATCTAATTTAAAACTCTTAGTTTGCATCTGGCATTAGTCTCAATAACTAATATGAATCCTGAAACGGGGTTTGTTGCTGTATCAAAACGTCATCACTGTAGATACTGTAGCAAGGTGTTTACCTTGAGAAAGACTGCTAAACGACATGAGAGAAGCGAGTGTAATTTGGGTCCTTGTCAAAAACCATTTCATTGCAGTCAGTGTCAGAAATCCTTTGGTAGAAGATATTACTTGGATAGACATTACAAGACCTGTACAATTAAGATGAATAAAGATAACGAAGACTGGGCTACAACATCGCGGAAGAGGAACGAAGGCGAAAAAGCTAATGCTAAAATTACTGATCTAGATCAAGATAATAATTTAAAATTTAAAACAAACGAAGGAAGTTGTAACCACATTAGAAATGAAAATATATTTACTCCAATATCTAGTCGTCTCCATGAAAATGTGAAAGATGGAGAACCACCTGAAGCTTACAAGGTCGAAGACTTTGATGAATCATCTGAGGCTGGCATGATTGAAGATTGTGGTGACACATCTGAGGCTGACATGATTGAGTACTGTACTGAAACACCTAAAGCAGGCAAGATCGAAGACTGTGATGGCAGTCTGAGACCAAAACGATGGAAACGACGTAATAAAATAAATTATCCTGATCAAGTTTGTGGTGCTGACATGATTGAAGACTGTGGTGACACATCAGAAGCTGGCATGATTGAAGATTGTGGTGACACATCTGAGGCTGACATGATTGAGTACTGTACTGAAGCACCAAAAGCATGCAAGAGCGAAGACTGTGATGGTGGTTTGAGACCAAAACGATGGAAACGGCGTAATAAAATAAATTATCCTGATCAAGCTTGTGATAATCACTGGCAAGATGACGAAAGTGACCTTGTGGTTGGTGTTAAAACGATAAACACCAGAGATAATATTTATTATAAACATGCAAGGATGATGAAGGCAGCAGAAGAGATTGATTATACCTCATGGGAAGATCCTAACATATTGGTTAACAGGCTACGACTACTACATGGATCGCTTTGTGCAGGAAACTCTTCGAACATTAAAGAAATATCCTTCATACTCAAAGAACTGAGGGAAGCTGGCTACATACAATAATGTATTAAATTAAATGTATGTGTATAAACTTGAAGATAAATTAATATATTTTCTTTCCAGATGGAAGCTATCATTTATCGAAATCTGATTTCTAAATAAAACTTATAACTTAAAGGTGTAAAAAAACGTTACCACTGCCAGTCAAAATGTATACTGATAAAGACATGTTAGTAATCATGCCAAGTTCGATAAAAGTAATAGGAATCAGTTGGAACCAATTGAAGATGGAGCTCTTGGAGCAATTGGAGCCTTTTGAAGCATTTGGAGTCTTTTGGAGCTGTTGGAGCCATTTAGAGCTGTGTTAAGCATTTGGAGGCTGTTGGAGCCATTTGGAGCATTTGGAGCTGCTGGAAACATTTGGAGCTGTCAAGCATTTGGAGGTTGTTGGAGCTGTTGGAGCCATTTGGAGGCCGTTTGGAGCATTTGGAGCCTTTTGAAGCATTTGGAGCTGTCAAGCATTTGGAGCATTTGGAGCTGCTGGAAACATTTGGATCTGTCAAGCATTTGGAGGCCGTTTGGAGCATTTGGAGCCATTTGGAACTGTGTTAAGCATTTGGAGGCTGTTGGAGCTTTTGGAGCCTTTTTTTGGAGCTGTTGGAGCATTTGGAGCTGCTGGAGACATTTGGAGCTGTCAAGCATTTGGAGGCCGTTTGGAGCATTTGGAGCCATTTGGAGCTGTGTTATGCATTTGGAGCTGTCAAGCATTTGGAGCCATTTGGAGCTGTGTTAAGCATTTGGAGGCTGTTGGAGCATTTGGAGCCTTTTTTTGGAGCTGTTGGAGCATTTGGAGCTGCTGGAGACATTTGGAGCTGTCAAGCATTTGGAGGCCGTTTGGAGCATTTGGAGCCATTTAGAGCTGTGTTAAGCATTCGGAGGCTGTCAAGCATTTGGAGGCCGTTTGGAGAATTTGGAGCCATTTGGAGCTGTGTTAAGCATTTGGAGGCTATTGGAGCATTTGGAGCCTTTTTTTTGGAGCTGTTGGAGCATTTGGAGCCTTTTGAAGCATTAGGAGCTGTCAAGCATTTGGAGCTGCTGGAGACATTTGGAGCATTTGGAGCCGTTTGGAGCATTTGGAGCCATTTGGAGCTGTGTTAAGCATTTGGAGGCTGTTGGAGCTTTGGGAGCCATTTGGAGCTAAGAAGTAGTCGTTGCACGTCTATGCAGGGCTAAATGTTTATAAGATTGTTGTTGGCTTTCGCAAGTGATTCTGTAGTAGGATAGAAATTGTGTAATAAATATTATGTTTGTAAAAGACTTTGAGGTGTTTTATTTCTCGAACCTTACACTTTTCTGGTACTTTTTTAAAATTAAAGTTGTTTTGTATCGGCCAGGGATCGTGTCAAGGACCTTAGTCGATCTAATCAATCAGTATATAGATTACAAATTTATTTAATGAATTTTGAACTTTTTCCCGAATCTCTAGCATTACAATTACGAATTTCTAATATGGTGGTCTTGGTGTCTGATAGGATGATGGTAGTAGAGGATTTAAAGTCTCTTTAAGAATGTTGAACATGGTTTATTTAAATTATTTTTTTTACATAAGATTAAACATTATTGCAACGATCGGGTATCGAACCGAGGACGGGAATCGATCGAATCAATATGTAAATTAATGAGTGATTTATTTAATGAATTTTGGAACTTTTCCCGAATTTCTAGCTAAATAATTACGGATTTTCAAGATGGCGGCCAAATGACAAGATGGCGGGTGTCACAGTAATAAATTATAACTGCACTCTAGCGGATACGAATTAAACTAACATGTCATCGGCGCACTCTAGCCGACGATACAATGATGATGGCTTCCAGCAGACGAGGACAAGATGGCGGACATGACGTCATACTAGATGATGATAAAAAGTGGTGGGAGTCAGTCTGCCAGCACCCACCACGGGGGAAGGATCGGTCGTCATTTTTAATTTTTTTGCACTCGTCGGGTTCGAACCGAGGACTCCGAGCTCCGTGTCGAAAAAGTATGCTTTTTAAATATTTTTATTAAATTTTTATTATTAGAATTTTTTTAATAAATTTTAATTTTTTTTATTAAAATCGGATAATAAAAAAGTTAAAGATGGCGGCCGTAACGGAAATTGCAACAGTGACGTCATAATTCAAAATGGCGGATAACACAATGCCGGAATGTTCGAGAAAACGAAATGACGTCATCCAAGATGGTGGATCCAAGATGGCCGTCGGGGTCAAGGTCAAAGGTCAAGGTCACAACCATCCAAGATGGCCGCCGGGGTCAAGGTCAAAGGTCAAGGTCACATCCTGATAGAGGCTTAACTGAGGCTTGAGTTAAGGATGCTTAAGCCTCTATCAGGACATTTCTAGCCGCTGGGATTTTTAAGGACTAAAAACGGGAATTTTTCCCTCGAAACGGGAAATTTTTCCCTCGAAATGAGAAATTTTTAATTTGTGGAATTTTTTGAGATTTTTTGGCGGAACTTTTTTCCACAGAAATGGAAATTTTGGCGATTTTTGAGGAATTTTGGGCAAATTTTGCCCAATTTTGGCGGATTTTGGCGATTTTTGAGGATCAAATTCAAGGTCAAGGTCAAAGGTCAAGGTCACAACCATCCAAGATGGCCGCCGTGACGTCACAATCCAAGATGGCGGACACCGGCACCGGCACCACCGCCTGAGGCCTGTCCTCGGATGCCCTATTATATACTACTCATTTAGTTTTCACAGTACTTCCTCGTAACAAGTAGAAAAAAAATTACTGAGAACACAGTTAAAACTTTTCACCTTGAATTTATGAACAACTCTGGTATTAATTGACTAAGCGATCTTCGTAGATTTACGGATTTCTTCATAGATAAAATTACCTTCTTTGCGCACGAAATCACAACAATCGTTTCGGAGTAACCAAACCTTCAAACACTTGTTAACAGGAGCACTCAAGTCTCAGACTAGATCACTCTTCCTCCCACATGCCTGCTCACCCTGCTTACCGCGAAGCACAACAACTATGATGTCAGAATACAATAATAATTTATTTCCCCTATTTTTTTACACTTTGTTTACAATATTCACTTAATTAACCAGGAAATTTAGCACTCACGAAAGCAAGCTTGTATGTGAGTGCATCTATTCACTTCAAATTACATGCGGTATTTTGATAAATGTAAACATATATAAATGTACAATAACTGAAGAGTAAATATATAAAATATAACCTAAGAAACCTTACATTAGTTTTATAAAGATTAAAGTTAAAAGAGCAATTTATTAAAATTCAATATAATGTATAAACAAAATACGTATAAATTATAACATTGTTACATGAATAAATGAAAATATAATTAAATAAAAATTTGTATTTAAAGTAAAGTGCAAGTACTTATTTATAACTATATATAAAACTTACTTAAATACTAAAGCCATCTCTTCATCAGTTAAATTATCTAGCCAATAATTAACACATTTTTTATTTGAAAATATTTTTTTTTTAGTTTTCCAGGAAGAATAACAACAGTTTTTGGAAGCAAAAATTTTAAAGATCTCTGAGATATTGTTTTATTAAATAGAGGGATTGGTAGATTTATGTTCTCTATGCCGTGTAGGATAGTTATGATCTACATAATTTAATTGATTTTCCCTTTGATACATATTAATTATTGCAGCTCTAATAAACAATCTTTTAGTATCAAATACATTTAATAGTTTAAAAAGTTACTTGGATAGGTGCATGTGGTTTTTTTAAATAACTCGTAAAATAAGTTTTTGAATTGTAATAAGTGACTTAGTTGACGTTTTGCTGATCTCTCCCCAAGCTACAATGCCAAGTTATCAAGGAGATACATTACCTGGAAGTATGAAGAACACTCGTTTACTTTAAATGCATTCTTCGTCAAAAAGTGAGTAAATGTACTGTAATTACTAAGTGGGCTACATACTGCATACATCAAATACTTGTTGGGCCAGAGCCTTAAAGGTACGATTCCTATGCAGCGTCTGACGCAGTACGGCTGACGCATAGATGGAAAATCCTATAAAGCGTCAGTCGCCGTCCCGTCCTGGTACTGAAAGGATGACTGACAACTGTTGGTCGCTTTATGTAACGTTAGAAGTTGAATATAAAGAAATTATACTGCAACTATGCGAGGGGAATGTTGAAACAACACTGTTATAGAAGGTTGCTTTAAACATCTAATAATTCAACGTTTGTTAAAAGTTAAAACATTTTTTTTTGTTATTTAATAGAATAAAGATCTAAAATTATCTAGTAAGGTAAAACAATGCAGTAATTTCTTTGATGTTCATACTCAAAAATGTATTCCCTCTAATTTTTATCGGTTTATGAATTTCACTTAGCATATTGTTTATTATTATTATAAATAACGAGTGTCATTTAGCTAGAAACAAAATAATAAACACATGGCTAAACTGAGAACACAATTTGCTTTTATAAACCGTATCTATCCACAAATATCGCTTTTTATCTCGAAGCATTTCCCTACACATGTTGGTCCGTGTAGCAGTAAAGAAACATCATAGAGAATCATGCAAGAGTATCGTATACTTTTTGAATAATTTCTCATGTTGCCCAACTGTGTTAAAGTGCCTTTCCTTCGGCCGTGTGGGAGCGCGGCCGCGTGGCTCCGCTGCCCTGGCGGTGTCACGGGAAACACTCCCACATCATTCCCTTGCAGCGGTGCTCTGCGCGTGCATCAGCCGCGCCTTGATGCAGTCCGCGGCAGCTCCAGTTCCCCTCCCCGTGCAGCCATGTTGACCACCCCTCTTGCACCCTCCCCCTGCGGTCATTGGGCGGTGGCGCAGCTGGTGGCGAGGGTTGATAATTGTCCCCTCGCGACGGCCTTAAACTGTCGCTCCCTCGACACCCTCTTCCAGCATGGCGCTGGCGGTCTGCGCGCCCGCCTCTGTGCGACAGGGTCAGAACTGTCTGTTAGCTCGTATGGTAACAAATATATATATATTTTTAACTGAAACTTCTTTGCCGAGGGGGCTACACTTTTCGAGCGATACGAATATTCCTATCACATGAGGGGAATAGTTAGGTACGTGGTGGGAGAACTAACTGGTAGAGCAGGAGAGGGTAGGGGAGAAGAAGAAATAACGCCGCATGCTTGCACACATTCATACTTTCACACTTGCATACTTACCCACTTGAATATTTGCACACTTGAGTACTTGCACTTTAGCATACTTGAATACTTTAATGATTTACACTTGAAAACTCGCATACTTGCATACTTTCACACTTGCATACTTGCGCAATAACATAATTTTACGCTCGCATGTTTGCATCTCCTTTTTTTTTATATGCGACCTTAGCCAGAGAGAATAATGTTTCCTATACATAATCTATACCAATAAAAAACTGTTCGACGCAAAAATTCTGTACACTGGATAAAATTATGATAAAACTATTGCAAATGGCCATTTACCTTATTGATAACTAAAAAATATAGTGTTTTTTTTTTATTTGTGTCTTTTGTCTGTTTGTTCGATCATCAATCTAAAACTACTAGACGGATTTTAATGAATTTTTTTAAAATGAAAAGCTCATAGACTAAATTAGAAACTAGGCTATGATTGAATACAAGAACTCTACCCTCAAGGGGGTGAGAAAAGGGTAAATATGTTTTAACGATAGCAAATTATATGTGCGAAAATAATGAAGCTTAAGAAAAGATAATGGGTACCAATAATTAATAGGTATTAGAAACTTACTACCACTATTTTTATATTTTGCGAATTTTAATCTCCAAGGGTACAAAGGGGTAAGTATGTTTTAAAAATTAATAATCACATCTCCGAATTTAATTATGCATAATTAAATACGTATTTCGGGTAACAATTCAGACCATTCGAAAACTCCCATTCACAATTTTTATATTGTGCGAAATTAAAACTGCTATGGGTGAAAAATGGGTATGTTTTGAAAATCCAATGGAAGCAGTTTCAGCTGTACTGCCTGCCCGACTTTTTTTTTTTGTGGTTCAATTTAGATATTTGTAGATTGTACGCTTACGCTTGCCGAAGGAAATAAATAGTAGGTATTTGCCGAAGGAAATTGAATTCAAAGTGCAGTTATAATACTTGTTGAGGGAACACCACGGAGATGGAGATGTGTGACGACTGAGAAGCTCGTAGCGCGGGAGCTGGAGGCCACGCCCCCCGCTCGCCGGTGCGCCAATGACTCTGGGCAGGGATGAAGACAACTGCGGTCCAGAGGGAAGATGTCGTGCGAGTGGAATGCCGCGGGGAGACACCGACCACGCGACCCCAGAGGCCTGACAGCCGTGTCCGCGCCCAGACAACTGCGCGGTTCTCGCCGCTCCCATGGCCTCTGTCGGTTCAGCCACGAGGTCGTGCTGTCCGGCACCCGGCAGGCCCCCAGACAGGGCCGGCGCGTCCATACAGGCGAACCAGGCAACCGCCTAGGGCGCCAAGTAGCTGGGGGCGGCGCAGCACGACACGTAACAGCTCATATAATATGTTTAACCATTATTGAAACTAGATGAAAATGGATTTTTGTTATCAGTTTGGAATGTTTATATTGATATAAGTAATTATTTAAAGTCCACGGTGACCTGTTTATGATTTGTAATAAATAAAAAAGTAAAAAAAAACACACAAGCCTGCTTCCTTTTGATTGTTGACAAAATATCAGGCTTACGTGATGTATTTTGAGGCAAGGAAAATTTTTTTTGGGGTGTCCGGCCCGGGGGGGGGGGGTGGGGGGGCATTAAGGTTTTTCGCCAAGGGCGCCCATTTACCTTGCACCGGCCCTGCCCCCCAGAACACCGTGCACTCCAACACCCAGTGCAGTCCGAGGGTCTGGGTTCATCCCTGTGGGCGTGGTGGCATCAATACCCCCCCTTCCCCTCAATCTTGTCATTCCACTTCCCACCCCCCCCCCCCCCCAACATCATCTGACCGAAGCGCAACTGTTGCCTGTATGTCAGGCGCCGTCAAAATTTGCACTATAACAATTCGCTTCTGCTACTATATTTAAAGGTGGTAGAACATAATGCCAGAAAACTGTGACTATACAAAAGCTTAACCTCGCATAGTCAAATATTATTTAAAAAAAAAAAACTCAAAAATTGCAATTTTGTTCTTGTACCAAATTTTTTTTCTGGTGCTTACACAATCTTCAATTTGGAGTTTGTATAAAAGTCATATAACAAAAACTGATGGAATCACGTGCATTTCAGTATACAATGTAAATCCCTATACTGACATTTGGCTAATTTGATAGTGAACCAAGCCCTTAATGAGCCATATATAACATGTGAAACTTTGCTACAAATGCCAGAACCACTCCAATGCACGCAACTGAAACCACGCTAATTTTAAATACTCCCAATTTTGAACATATAACGTTTTATAAGATGTTATGTCGAGCGACTGCTTTGCTTGATATTGTGCCAACCTAAATGTTTATACTCGATTATAAAAACGTTCTTACATTTTCAGTTAATGAGTAGTGATGTTTTTCCAAAGACTTATTATATAATGTTGAGATAAGCGTGAATGAACCGTTCGTAAAAGAATTTTAATCAACTTTGAGATAGGGTTGGCTAGGAAACGAACGATCACACTCATTAAGAGAGATAAGAATTAGATAAAGGTTTCTTCGTACATTGAACATTGTGAAGATTGTTATTGGTAACGAAAGAAAAATTTCATTGAAAACTTAGTTTTTTTTATCACAGATAATAACTGCTCATCAACATAATTATGTTCTAATAGGGTCATAGTGCTGTTATTGACAATAAATTCTGCGACTTGGTCTGTCATCATCATCGCAAAACGTTTCTGGTGGCAATCGAACAAACGAAATTCACCCAAGATGTCGTGCGTAAACGTAACGTGTGCACGGTAAGAAGGTTATTTTATTTAGTTTCACATCTCGTCAGCAGTGATGCCGTTAAAGAGGGAGCGACTCTGAGACTGGCAGAATTCTGGGGTCGTTGACAGGCAGGATAGCCTACACTCCACAGAACTCTGCACACTCGGGCAGATATCCCCTGTTCACTAGCTATGCTGCCCGTGATTTGTGCTATTTTTGTTGAGGTTTTCTCATCGGCTCAGAGTCGTCTACGTGAGCTGTGTACAAATCGCAGAAACAGGCCAAAAGTACAGTATGACCATAAAATAAAGTCCCAATTAAAATTTTATTTCGCATCACCTGTAAACGTTGTAGAGTAACTGAAATAGTTTTAGATAAGCGCACACGCGAGTACTGCTGTGTTTTTTTTTCTCGCTTGCAGTGCTACCTGCGCAAAATGGCGACTCCTGAGCATAAAGCGTTTTTTTCTGGAATTTGATAAAAGTAGGTAATTATGTAATTTCAGTTCGTTTAAAGTTTAATTACGATCCCCCATGTGGCAAAAACATCCGCCGATTGTTTAGGCAATTCGAGACGACAGAGCTCTCTTTATGCTGGCTTCCACGTTCACCTGACATAACACCATGAGATTTTTTTTTTCATTTGTGGCTTTATAAAAGATAGTGTGTACGTTCCGCCGCTACCTAATGATTTACAAGTGTTGAGACACATATTTGAAGAGGCTATTGCTTCCATTTCTCCGAACTTGGGAAGAATTTGACTTTAAGGTTGGATGTATGCCGTATAATTAAAGGTGCACATATTGAACATTTGTTAGAAAAACTGAAACTGGGCTATTTACCTTTCAATTTGATATACGTTTTGTTGAAAATTGTCTAAATAAAACTGCTATAATATACCATTGAAACTGGGACATTATTTAATGGACGTCCAGTATATTTAGTAAGCTTATCGTAAAATGAATACGGAAAGTTTTCTGGTCTCTACCGTAAGAGATGGATGAGAAGAAATGAGCACCACTGATGCTTTGTTATTGGAAGCTGGGAACACAAAATAAACTGAAGAGTGCACTGTATTTCAAATAATGTGAACATTTAAAACTTTGTGAGTCTTTTCTTTCAGTCAGTAATGCTTTTGAACATGAAACTTTTGGTCTGAATTAAGTCAATTGGAATAAGTGTAAAGTGTAAGGTACACTGTAATTTTAAACTAAATCTTTGCTACAGGAGAGAGTACAGTGAAATGGCGGTTTGGGAACAGGTGCTGGAGTGTGGAGGCAATATGAAAATTAGTCAAGGGAGGGCGCTAGGGGTGGAAAAAGGGGTGAGTCGGGGGTTCGTCAGCAACCATACTTTAAAGCACTCCTGAACGTTGCGCTTTCTGTTGTGGTCATAGCCCTACTTCCTGGCCCTCCATCATGGATTATAAATTTATTCTGCTCTATCAGTCCACTTATATTACAGTCATATATGGGCGAGAAATAGAGGTATGGAAAGTGCTTATTTAATCCCTATTTAGAGGGAAAACTTCCCTTCTTAAAGGAAAAATTCCCTATTGTAGGGGGGTGGTTTTCCCCCCTACAATAGGGAATTTTTCCTTTAAGAAGGGAACACTCATTAACCACACGGGATGTCCAGGAAGATTACGTCGTAAATAGTTAGTGTCGTTGCTGTAAGAGAGCGCCAGTTTCGTGATGTTATTATTTTAATTTTAAAGCTTTATATAACCGGATTGGACTACCGGACCTTGTTAATAAAAATAAAAAAAGTAATGTAAAAAATGCGGCTATACCCGCTCGATCAGCATGACATGAAACATGATAGTCTTACAGAGGTATACATATAGAATAAGAATATCGCAAAAATATATATTTGTAACAAGTCTTATGAAATAAATGTTTTTGAATAAAATGTATTATGAAATCTTAAGACAGGGTTATGAATTTCTACCTAAGCCCTAATAAAAATGTTTACATTGGTTTGTCTTTAACATACGCCCTTTTAATTCGTATAACTTATCAACCAATTTTAAATTAAAATACATGTTTTAATAAAATGTGTTTATAACTATAATCTTATTACGTAGGATTACATAGTTATGTTTTTAAATTACGCCCTTTTAATTCATATGCTATATCATAACTTATTTTATTGAAATACATTTTGGAAACATGTTAATATAACTATTATCTTGTGATAAAGGTATGTCTTTAAACTACGCCCTTCACTTTATCAGCAATATATAATAACATATATTAAAATACTTTAAATTATTTTTAAATAAAATGTTAATACAACAAAGATTTTATTACATTTATTACAATTATAATTAATTAACAGAAGAAACGATTTCATTCATCCTGAATATAATAAAATATGATGTAAAATACATTTAAAAAGTATTTTAAATAAGAAATATATATCTATAATATTATGACGTAGACAAGACTTGTACCCTTCATTTGTACTATATAATATAGGCCTATGCTTTAAAAACATGAAATGCTTTGTAAATTAAAATTCAGTAAAATGATAATCATATTGTATATGTATACTAAAATGTGATTGAAAATTTCAAATAAAATACTAATATATATAATACATTTATAAAAAAATAGGCTATGTCCAACTTAAGCTACCTTTACAGGTAAAATCTATATATTTATTCTAAAAATACAAATAATATATTGTAATAAAGTATTAAAATAATTATATCCTTAAAACATAGTAATGGCTTTTAACATATGCTCTTCTGTCTGTATAGTGTATTGTTATGTTTGCAAGTACAATACATTTAAAATATATCAACCTAACTGAAGTAACCGGCATTACCCGGGCTGAACAAAGAGTGAATAGGTTTTATTTAAATCGGATGTAGATAGTAATTGTATTCTTAATTTGAACATCAAGTGTGCAAATTCCATCAAGAGTTGCCCAAATTCTTCTTTAGTAGGTAGAAAAGAGCGATGTGGAAGGAAGGGAGTTGGATCGGGATGAATGTATTGTTTCAAAATCGCATGTACTCAATTAACTGTTAGTTAAAATAATATCATCTAGATGACCAAAATACTGTTTTAAGGGGTAAGAAAGGGAAATGGGCAATGTTTTTCGTAATCTCTTGTTTTCAGTGAACTTCTTTTTCTGAAATTGGATGATGATGATAAAATCCTCTTTGTTTTGTTCGTGAACTGTTTAAAATATCACCAAGGAGAAACAAAAATTTAATTTAACGGTTAGTAAAGTGGAATGGGGGTAGTTATTTCTAAACATAATGTAGCCAGGAAGAACACCTTCAGTGTGGTGCAAAAGAGTTTTTTTTAAACACCACTTGTTGAACGCCCGGAAAAGTATTTTACAGTTACGTTTCACCATATATAGTAAACTGTATTCGTCTTCGTGGATTGGGCGTTGTATATATAGTTTTGGGAAGTTGAATAATTAACTTGGATGTTTTGTTAAAAGGCTTGAGCACCGAGCATAACGCCATATGGTTACGTCTTGGCACCGTTAACGACTGTGAATCAATCCGTTAGCATTGAAATTACAATGGAAGTTTACGTTTAATGCACATAACTAAGGCGTGTCAAATAACTCGTGATCATATAATAAGGGTAATGTTAAGTGTGAAAAACTTTGAAATAGAGTTTGTCATCAAATTTACCGGGAATTTAAGCACACTTGTGACGGTCAATGCGCACTCTGAAATGACTTGATATACCTATGTACAACACAACTGAGTCTAGCGTGAAGCGGAAAGAATCCGTGAAATATTAGTGGCTGAGAATTTTGTTGAAGTCCGTCATCCAGCTTACAGCAATTCTATAGGATTTATCAAGGCACCATATTATATCGGTCGGGACAAGAGATCCATTTACGCTGCCAACCGCACCCTCAATAAAGCTCGGAGTCTCCCCACCAAGTCGTGGGATCGAAGCCGCGGCCGACCTCGGCAGGGAGCCACGTCGCGGCTGGCCTCCGGCGATGCTCTTCTACTTCGGTACGTGTCGTGTTTATGGCTCGGATAAATTCGTGGGTTCTTTTCGAAATAGGCATAAATTTAAATATACCTACTAACGCAAGCAGTGTTCGAAATGCGGTCCGGTAACTGGGTCTGAGTCGAGATGCCCGGTGCCGGTCCAATATCTTGGATTGTGACGTCACAACAGCAGAATCGCAAATGGCTCAAAGTGCTAGAAAAACAAAACTTTATAAACCAAGACTGCAGCCTGGATCAGGGTCAAGGTGGCAGGTCAAGGTGAAGGCCATGGTCTCAGAGTCTTGAAGTTATATTTTTCATGGAAACTTTAGTCTCTTTTAAGATATTATTTTTAAAAGGAAAAATACTTAATACATTTAATATTTCTATTTTTTTTTTTTCATGGAACGTTTTCCCACGAAAGCGAACAATTATTAATTTTCACATATTTCTGTGATGTTTTGGTAAGAAATGATTTTTTCCTAAAAAAAGGGAAATTTTGAGTTATTTTGGCGAATTGTGGGTTCAATTGGGAATATTTCAAGTTGATGTTTTCGTATTTTGAAGGTTACATTGAATATCAATGTCGAAAGTCAAGTTCAAGATAATTGCGGCCGTGACGTGACACTCCAAGATAGCGAACTGGCCACAGGCGCCTCGAACCCTGAACCAGTTTCCGAACCGACACCTGCATACTACTAACATACTCATACCTGCGAATTGGCGGTCATTTCCCTCGGCGGCGGCTAGGCCCGCGCGCTGTCTGCGCGGCCTCACAGCGCGGCCCGGCGAGCGGATTAGCGCGGGAACAGCCCCCGAGGGGAGGCCGGTCACCGCGCAATAATTAATAAAACCCCCTGGCACCGCCGGCGCTGCGGCTCGCCCCGGGGGGTAATGATGATATCAGCGGCACCGCGATGCTGGGTACGGCGAGGGTGTCGGGTATCATCCCCTCGCACACGCGCACTGTAGCTGGCTTCATTACGTTAAACATCCCCGAGGGCCGGGCGATAGCATCGCGCTCGCCCCCTCCACCCCTCGCGGTGTAAGGGAGGCGGCACCCCGGCCGGGGTCCGGTTACCAGCACACTTACAGCCTCGTCTACAATGAGATTTGTCCGCGGACCTGTCGCGACTGTGATGTCTTCAGTCTAATGTATGTAGACCGATCCTAGTCTCCTGCGCGTGGGGGCACCATTGGCATCACAATTCCTCCCCCCTTCTTTCCGCCAAAAAATAAAAGAGCACGTGTTACTTAGTACATGTGATAGCAGTGAAACTTCTTTGAATTTTCACCTCGGCTCGTAAGAATATCGTAAGGAGTAAATGAGCGGTGAGAGAGAGAGAGAGAGAGAGAGAGAGTTATAGAGAAAGAACTGTGCTAGAACTCTATCCTTGCTCGACACAGGAGAAGATCATATGCTAGCAGAAGCAGTTTTTGTATTTTTTCATTCAATTTTTTATATTTTTATTATATTTATTATTTTATTATTATTATTTGTGATTTTATGGTATCAAGGAAAACGTGCGATAGTTTTCTCCGTGTGCTCCTGATTTATCTAGCTAATATTTTGATGGTATTCTTCGTGTACTCGTTATTATTCATGTCGAGACTTCTGCCGATAATCTGCACGTGCTTCTGGTTATTTCTGAGAAATCGATATCTGCACGAAAAATTGTATTTACTTAATGAGTCACGCAATGAGTCACATTTAAATTGTGAATTCATGTTACCAAATTATCACTGAAAATATTTTTTTACCATGTGGAATTCAAACAAGAATCATGCATAACTGGGTCCAATAATATGCATTGAGTCAGCTGAGAAGCACTAACAAGCAAGACGAACTTCTTTGTCTTTGATGTTTAGCGAAGCGTTCCTTCTTTTGCGATCGGTATTGAATATCCGCATCGCACATAAAAGAAATAAATAATTTCTACCTTAACACAACACGAAGCGACATCTATTGGCAAGAATCGGGACTACTTATATTTAAGTAATTTTTCCTATTTAAAACTTTTAGTAACTAATATGCATCTCTGGTCGGTGTCTGCCGCTGTATCGAAAGAACACAGGTGTAGGTTTTGCAGCAAGGAATTTATCTTGAGAAAGAATGGTAGACAACACCAGAAGAATGACTGTTAAAAATCTGCTACGCAAAATGTTAAGTTGTGTTCGATGTAGCAAGTCGTTTACGCCAAGAGAGAGCTTAAAAAGACACGACAGAACTTGTAACGCCAAGCCTGCTTATAAGCTAGAGGACAACGATGGATCTACTAATCTAAAGAAGAGTGACCTGCATTACATCAATAATTTTCCTTGTCTAGAACAATAATAAGTTCATAGCTCTTCCGATCTCGACAGAGCACTTAAATTGAAAGATTTTGATAATTTATGGAAGAATGTAGACAATGGAAGAATCCGTTACATGTAAAGTGATATTACATTCAAGCCGAATTCAAGTAGATCCTCCGTACTTTTTTATAAATTATGGACTCTTTAAAAGGAAGCTTGAAGAAGACGAAGAAGCTTCGACGACAATGATTTCGAATTCTTACAGTTATCTGGGTGAAGACGATGACTTCTACGATGATGGCGACAGTCTCTCTGAGGCGGTGACAAAAGCAAAGTCTGTGATGAAGCACCTAAAGCTGGCAAGATCGAAAGCTGTGATGAAGCCCTGAGACCGAAACGACGGAAACGTGTTAAAATAAATAATTCTAATCAAGCTTATGAACACTGGGACGATAGTGATCTTAAAAATATCAATAACCTATATTCCAGGAAGATGACGACATTAGAAGTAATTGATTAAATATCATGGGAAGATCCTAACATATTGGTTGGTGGCCTGAGACTGTTGGTGGCATCGGTTCGTGGAGGAAACTACTCGAACATCGACGAAGTAGCCTCCATACTTAAAGAACTGGGGGAGGCTCTTCATGAAGTCGGCTATCTAGGTGACTCAAGTACCGGTACGGATTTGTTTGTTGTAAGGAATAGGTTATGTAAGGTATTAATTCCCGTTAATTTTTGCATATACTAAATTAAAAATGAGAGTAAACAAATTCAATTTGGGGAAAAGAAACTAAACAAATCGTTGCCGCTTGGTTTTGTAAACAATACAGTCTACGTACATAACCTCTTCTGCAGCCAGCGTGATGGATTTTGGTGAGTGGGACGATTTTGAACATCTTGCGGATGAAGTTTACAATGGCCATGTCAATGTACAGACACCAAAGCGCTACATACATACGAGATGCATTAAACCCTTTCGATATACACAGCGAACTATTATATTCGCGTGCAATGTTAATCCACGCCGCATTCTTCGCTTGTGTACTCATCGCATCCGTGGTTTTATTTACAACTACTGCTTTGTATTTTAAGACCAACTGCTTAAACAAAATTCTTTCCGAATCAATATAATGTTTTCCTCTCTTTTCTTTTTCACTAGCCATCACGAATCACGAAAGTTGTTTCGCTACCACGTGGTTAACTTCACCCGCTTATAGATCACAGACACAAGATAGATGGCCAACATAATTTAACAACACAAACATTCAAAACATATTCATGTAGTTGTAAATTCGTTTTTAATACATGTTCATATTTATGTTATTCAAGTTCACTATCAAATAAAGTATAAATATCATCTTACGTATTAATTTCATTATTTTAATCGCATATATGGTTTGTAAAGTGGGCATTTTTATTTTCAAACAGGTAAACTATGTATTTACAGCGGTATATTTGCTTGCGTTATGTTGACACAAAATTCGTCCTTTACTTTTTGAGATACTTCATCAAGTACAGCGTGGCCAATATAAGTAGTGCTTGTTCAAGTATTACTTCGTCAAGTATAGGTTAATGAATTCATTGCTGGAATAAGTACTACTTGAAGAATAAGCACTACTTTATAAAGTATTACTTAGTCTCCAAACAAGCCTTCGACTATGAATCCCGCCCTAAGGTCTTGTAATATGGCTTCCTTTTTTTTTATTGTACTACCAAATATGCTTCCTTTTTTATTGTGTTTCCGATTGTGCTTCCTTTTCGTTGATTGTACTTCCAAATGTGCGTCCTGTTAGTTGATTGTGCTTCCTCTTTGACGAATGTGCTTCCGATTGTGCTTCCTTTTCTATGATTGTGATTCCAATTGTCCTTCCTTTCCGTTCATTGTACTTCCAAGTGTGCTTCCATTTCTATGATTTTGCTTCCAAATGTGCTTCCTTTTCTATGATTTTGCTACCTCATTGTCGAATGTGCTTCCGATTTTGCTTCCTTTTCGTTGATTGTGCCTCCAAATGTACTTCATTTTTATTGTCCATCCTTTTCGTTGATTTTGCTTCCAAATGTGCTTCCTTTTCTATAACTGTACTTCCTCTTTGTCAAATGTGCTTCCAATTCTGCTTCCTCTTCGTTGATTGTGCTTCCTTTCCTTTGATTGTGCTTACGATTGTGCTTCCTTTTTGTTGATTATGCTTCCAAATGTGCCTACTTTCCGTTAAATGTGTATTCCTGTGTGTTTATTGTGTGTCCAGTGTGTGTACTGTGGGTCAATTGCGTGTCCTGTGTGTACTGTGGGTTCATTGCGTGTGTGTACTGTATGTTCATTGCGTGTCCTGTGTCTCCTGAGTGTGTGTGTTTTTTTTTTGTTGAATTTGTGTGCCAGTTCGTTAAATGTGCGTATTAAAATCTGTAATAGCTCTGAATATTTACTAGTTCAAAACCTATTGGTCTTGATAAAACATTTTTCAGGGATTCTAGGTCCTTTTATAAGTTTAAAACATGTTATGTTGATCGAAATGCTTGTAATTGATTTTATCGATACTTTTGGTCTGCCAGTTCGAAGTCTTTGTCTTGACTGTTTGAAATATGTTATATAAGCTATCGACGAAGAAGGTTTTGGGGTCGGAGACATCTGGTATATACATCTACAATTGTTCATGACCTGGTCTCGTGGTCCGATGACAATTGGTCTATACGTATAGCGTTTTACACGAACTGGTTGGAATGTTTTTCATGCAATGAGAAAAACAGACATCCATGTTAGGCATCGCGACAACATATTTACTTTATCGGACAGGTATCTTGTCTAGTGTTGTTTTTCGTAGAATGAATAATAAACTTCTTGGGAAACAGAATTTAAATTTTATTTTACGCTTTAGTTATCCTTATCACTGGCCGAGAATCAAACCAAAGATGGAATTCTATCACGTCAATCATTATTTTACTACGTGATTATTTTGATGAATTTGTGAATTTTTCTCGAATTTACTTATAAGTCAATAAATACAAATTTTCAAGATGGCGTTCATAACGACCTACTACTGGCTGGTTGGCTAGGATACTAAGCTGGTTTTATGACTTTTAACCATATTTTATTGTATAAGGGTATTTTTTTACATAAAATTAATTATTTTGCATTGACCAAGTATCCAAGCAAGGACAGGAATCGATCGATTCAATCAGTATATTAATTGCAGATTTTTAAAATGAATTTTGGAATTTTTCCTTAATTTCTGGGTTAGTTATAATGAATTTCCAAGATGGTGTCCAAATTTCAAGATGGTGGGTACCGTGAGAGATGACTAACTGTTAATAAATAACATTACACTGTAGTCGTTAAGAAATAAACTAATATGTCGGCAACAGACTCTAGCAGATGGAATGTGTACTACGTGACACTAGCACTCCTAGTAAAAAATATTGAAAACAAGATGGCGGTGACCTCCTCTAGCAGGCGACGTGTATTAACTAGCGCTCCTGGTAGCGAGTACTGAAACAAGATGGGGGTTCTGTCCTGGGTCAGGCGATGCTATTATTCCTTCAAATTAAAAAAAATACAAGTTAGAATATGTGTGTTATTTGTATATACCTTATTTAATTCTCAGTCTGGTAAATGTCGCAATGGCCGAGCGGTTAAAGGTGTATGTTTTCCACAGCGCTTACAATGACTTTTGTATAAAATAAGTAAATTAATTATGTAGATAAGTACCATAACAGCTCTGGTAGGTAATGGAACATCGACCTTATGTGATGAGACAGTGACGCTAGCGCTCTCTAGGAACAAACAGCAGAAACAAATACGTCGGTATCCATGATGGCGGCCCCCAGCAGATGAAAACAAAATGGTGGGCATAATGATGTCAGGATTATAGATGACGATAATTATGAAAAGTGCAGCATCGGTGATTTGGGCGCTCGATTTAAAGAGGGCTGATCCAATGTCAAGGTCGAAGGCCAATGTCAAAGGTAAAATTCATGGTCCAAGGTCAAGGTCATCCAAGATGACCGCCATGACGTCACGATCCAAGATGGCGGACACCGAAGCCTCACGAGAATTCGCGCTCGGAGTAATAATGTAAACAATCATCAATCCTCAGCCAGAAGTCAGTCCTCGAAGTCCCTTTTCTACACTACTGGCGAATACCGTTGCTTTGTATTCTGCGTTCTCGCAGGAGAAAGTTTATGGGTGGTCGAGACTAACTTGAAAAGAACACTCTCGTAGAAAATTGGCAAACCTCCATCCGTTTGCTAAAACTCGGTATTTAACGATACTGAGGAATTATTATAGGTCTTTCGGCTCGTCAAAAGTTGAGTGCCATGACACCCACACCCAAGGCGTGCCTTCTTCTTCCATCTGTCTCTTCGTCGACCCGTCTTTGCAACATTATACACTACTTCACTTTCCGCCCGACAACGTAATTTTCGCCGAGCGAAGCGCATCGCGCGAGCACTCACGCCCCAGGCCCGGTCGCCGACCGCCGGCAGTCCGCCCCTCCATTCACGTCATCAACACTTCCCCTACTCCTCCCACCGTCTCACCGTCGACCTCACTGACCGCCCACACGCAAGACGTTTTCAAATGATCCCCAGCTCATTTCTTTGCAACGATCCGCGTAACCATTTGTACTGTATGAAATCATATTTCAAAAGATTGGTTACCAAACTAAAATATAACTTCTTAAAAGTTTTAATACCAAACACTTTGGTATTATACTATGACAGTAATTGCCAACTTAAATCTTACGTTAACTGGCTAGCCCACGCTCGTAAGTTTTTATTAAATTAACAAAAAATATAACAATAGCTAACTTTTAACATACAAACTAAACAAAAATAAAATTTCCGGCAAGTAACTCATGACAATCGCGGGTTACCAATGTTGGGAGAGCTTCATTACCTGAACGGCTCTCTAGTGCCAAGAGATATTTGTGTCTTTCTTTTTGATGCCAATATGAACACAGTTCATCACCTTGAAGAAGTATTGGAAAATGATCACTCTATGAAGTATAGTTTGTGGCTTGAATGTACCTACTTATGTTAAACCTGAACCATTTCTTGACCTGACTTACAAAATAACATTAAAGACTATGAATACTGTCCTTTACCTATCGCACGAAATAGAAGAGGCTCTAAATTATGGTAAAAAAAGGTATTTCATGTAAAAGCATACCAGACAAAAAAATAGCAGATAGACATTTAGCCATGTAGATCGATTGTATCTGACTTAAAGCATACTCTGCTCACTGAAGGAATAACATTTATTATTTGGTTCTATGTACTTTTAGTAGAATAGAATGTATGTATAAAATAATGTTGTTAAAATTGTATTAGTTTATTTCTTGTACCTGATAATTATAATTTTATGATAAAAAAAAACAATCAAAAGATCCTGCACATAACCAAAACTTGTGATATAACAAAATTATGATCTTAAGTTGAATAAAAATTAAAATATATTTTGTATTCAACTTATGATCATTATTATATCATGTCATTGTTATGTGACAAGTTTTTATGTGCAGGATCATTCGACATACTAAATTAAAACAGCAAGAATCATATACCACAGGATCATTATTTACAGGATCATGCCATCAGAATAATGGGATAAACTTGAATACGTGATACGGAACAAATACCAATTATTATATATAGATATATTTAGCTAAAATAATACATTATGCATCAAACATGGATAGGTATAACTAAGGACTGGAATAGATTGATAATTCATTATATTAATATTGATTTTTAATGATTTTTTTTATTATTTTGAATTTTTTTGTTAATAGTTACAGATTTTCAATATGGCGGGTAAAATGGCCGCAAAGATGGCGGTTGCTACAATAGTCTAGTGATTGGCACTATACACTCTAGCGGGCAAAAAATAAACCAATATGGCCGCCATGACGTCATAATGACAGCTGCCATCATGGGGAATGACTTTTTAAACTCCTGGTTTGAATCCAAATCTCTAAAGTTCATAGCCTTATATATTTATATACTTATATCCAAAAATGTTAAAACAAATATTTAGTACATTTTAAAATAATAAATATCAGAGTTTTTATATTAATATATAACTTAAGTGTCGAATTACAGTCTAGGTATCGTATTCAATCACATTTCAAGGTCATGGTCATCCAAGATGGCTGCCGTGACTTTACAATATAAGATAGCGGACATAGATTTCAGCTCTTCACTCCAGCTCCAGAGGTTAGACCGCCTTTAATATAATACTACTACTACTCCTAAGAAATATTAAATTAATAAGTCTTAGTAAATTTTAACAAATCATTTAATTATCTCATCTTATACATCTTGAGTACTTATACTTCCTCTGTTCTGTAATTTATTTTGCATTGGTTTGGAAATTTGTCAAAATTTCAATATAAGTTTTTATTAGGATTATTAAAAAGAGTTGTTTCTCTCTATAAATATTTATTTACCCGAAAGAAGTTATGGAGTGTTGCTTATGTATGAAAAGAAGAAACCGAGGTTGAAAACTTAACACTCAGTTGTCATTTTCCAGTTATATAGTATTTACATTTGTAAAAATTAAAAAAAAAAAACGTTTTTTTAATTAAAATATTACCTAAACTGATTATAGTTTGCTATGCTTACTTTATGGTTTCGTAAAGTTAAAATAAAAAAATAATATATCATAAATAAATATTAACCGATCGCATAATATGCACAACATAACAAACTATAGCATGCCAATCGCAGCATTTTAAGTAAATATTAAAATTTACACTTAATGTACACTTCGTCGATTTCTACAAACAAGTTCAATGCGTAACCGGAAAATGTCAAACTATTTTTATTTTTTACGTAATTTTTTCATTATTATAGGAGAAAAGTTTTCCGCGCTGTAGCAGTCTAAAAAGAAATAACTTCGCCCTCTACAGGTTTATGTGCATCCAGTGGGTGGTTTTCATGCCAAAATAACCCACGGTACTTTGCACCGCGCATTTTAGCCAGCCAGGTGGCACTTTTAAGGTTTTAATGGAACTAACCGCAAGGGGGTAGGGCCGCAGCCAGGATAACAATTAAAACATTGTTTATGAGTGAGTTTTCTATTTAATTGAGTTTACAAAAATTGTCACTCTAAAATCTCAGGAAACAGTAGACTTTTAGGAGACCAACTTTTACACATAGAAATTTAAGTAATGATTTTTTGAGAAAAAAAACTGAACATTTTATATTTTTTGTTTTTATTTAATGGTCAAATACTTTTTCTTTATTCCGTTGTGTGATAAAACAAGTCGAAATATATACATAATTTGATACATGAAACACAAATGTCAAGTTTGTATGAAAGACGTGCTTACAACTAACATGTGTGCAAATCGGGATTAAATATAGACATCTTGCAAACAATTCCCGCCCCTTCTGTGTATGAGGCAGTGTTACGGAGACTCTGCGTCTCCATATGTATTGTCATGTGCCGTGCGCCTGAGCGCGTGGAGAACGCAACCCGCCTTGCAGAGAACAAGTAGCCGCATGTCGCGACGGGGGAGAGCCTCGGCAATATTCGGAGCCGCCCGGCCGTCCTCGTGTTTGGCGGGGAATTGAGCGGGAACTCCGCTTCTCGAGCCTCGGGAGGCTTCTGGTAACTGGGAGAAGCTTGCCCAAGACGTATAAATAGGGTCGCCATCGGACGAGCCCGGGGAGACCAAGTGACTTATGATGAAGGGGAAGGAGGAGGCTACGCTGCTCAACCGAAGAAGACAACGTCAACATCGCTACGCTATCAAACCGCTTGCTGCCATCATTTTGACTGAAAACGTATCCAACAGGACTCAGAAAATTTCAGTGATTCCCTGAAGTGTGTATTAACAGCGGAAGTAGAGACAACACTTTGTGGTAAAGTGTGTTGCAGCAGTACAAGCAGTGTGGGACTTGGACCTTGTCTTGGAGAAACTATGCGCCTGAATGGAGAGGGGCCGAAGTTAAGAAGTGACGGAGACGTAGCGCGACGTGAGTGACGTTGACCGAACTTGGACTTTGTTAACTTGCAACCTTTAGAGATACGGGCTGAGAAGTTTTTCAGGCTTAGTTGTTTTTTTTTTGTCGGCCAATACAAACTGTACTGCGAATAAGTGAGAGTTGCGGTGCATACGTTTTGGTGTAGCAACCGGGGCACATTGGCAAGCGTGACGAAAGTAAAGACTCGTGGAGACCCACGAATACCTGGCAGCTTCCTGTGGCGGGGCGACGACCAGCCAGGAAATTAACTGTGAGGCGCAACGAACTTTGCCAGTTGAGTATTTATGGTCATATTTGAGCCTCTCGTGGCGATGCACGGGCGAAAGACGAGTGTAACTGGATTGGCTGTAAGAAGAGGAGTGGATGCAGTCCCGTCAGCGGGCCCCTGGTGTTGTTCCTGTCAACATAGCTGCGAGTTCCTGTCGGGGAGATGGTCCTCCAGTAGGCGAAACATCGCGGACGTTGCGGTGCCTAGTGAGATAGGCGAGGGATATCGAGGTGAGTGAACACGACATCCCCTCCCGCATTAACCCACGGAGAATACTCCTCCTTGCTTTCCTGGAATGGACCTTTTAAAATAAACTGTTTTCATTTTTGCTGCTACTACTGGTGTTGACGTAATTTTTGAATTACTTTGATGAGCAGTGAAAAGCTTTTCTTAAGTTTCATTCTGTACATCATACTTTGTATATATTTATAAATAATTTTGCATATCATATTTTTGTTTTATTTGTTTATACAGCCTGCAATATTTTTTGGTATTGATATTTTGTGAACTGAGCTTTAATGTTTTCGAATATGATGCATTGCTGGTATGTTGTTAAAATACAAGCTTTTGCTGATAACAAACGCCATTGAGTAACGTAATGTTTTTTGAGACTTTGGCTTAAACATTATTTGTTGTTGAGTCATTTTTGTATTTTTTTCTGCCTCTCTTTATACTTGCTGTGTTTTTTGACGGTGTAGGTGCAACAAAAGTGTGATGTATTGAGCTCAACGCAAAAGAGGCCTTACAGTGTAGATAATTAATCGTTAAGGGTATTGTGAAAAATGGTATTAAAGCAATTCTTAAATGCAGGTTTCCTGATTGTTCGCATATGCGTTACGAGAAAACATCTAGTCCAACAAAGAGTATTATTATTATTACTACAATTATTATTATTTTACATTGTGCTTACCGGCAATTAATATTTGTGGTTCAAAAAGATTTATAATAAATGTGCATATTCAGACACTTGGTACTCACTGTTGCTAACTCACCCCCTTTTGTGATACAGCATTTTGGGCTAGATGTGTGAGGAAATGCATTTATTGTAGCCCACTATATGTAAAGATTAAAACAATTCTTCCAAATAAATCTCTGCAACCTTATGATGCTATTTTGCTGCAATTTTCTTATTCCGTCTCCACTGTTGTTTATTTTTTTTTTTAATTTAAACCCTGGAAGGGAGGGCCCGGGCCCACGGACCTCCCCCTGGCTACGTCCGTGAGGGGGAGGGGGGAAGAAAATATGATAAATAGGTAGTGTGGGAGAGTCATTAGTTAAAATATTCAACCCGCCACTGATTGAATGGGTGTTTTAATATCTTATCAAACGCCAGGAAATTAAGACACGGTAAATATTAAGGTGCTGCTACCATGAGTGCAGTCTGACTGCTTCATATAGCCCTTCAAGCAAATGCTTGTCAGTAATTTCCATTCGGACACCTAAAACTCGGCCACTAATGCAAGAACAATCCAAACAACACATTCGTAAACAACTTACGACTTTCGCATCGAGCGTCATCAATCCCGGCTAGAGTTACCAAACAATGAAATGATAATACGCTGCTACTTTTCATTCAAGTATACAGTATGAATTGACGTCCAGGGCCGGCGCGTCCATATAGGCGAACTAGGCAACCGCCTAGGGCGCCAAGTAGCTGGGGGCGGCGCAGCACGACACATAACAGCTGATATCATATGTTTAACGATTATTGAAACTAGATGAAAATGAATTTTTGTAACAGTTTGGAATGTTTATATTGATATAAGTAATTATTTAAAGTCCACGGTGACCTATTTATGATTTGTAATAAGTAAAAAAGTAAAAAAAAAAACACGAGCCTGCTTACATTTGATTGTTGACAAAATCTTAGGCTTACGCGATGTGATGTATTTTGAGGCAAGGAAATTTGTTATTTGGGTGTCCGGCCGGGGGGGGGGGGGGGGGGGCATTTTGGTTTTTCACCTAGGGCGCCAATTTACCTTGCACCGGCCCTGTTGACGTCGTACCTCCTTGCCTCTTGATTAAGGCCCGGGTCCCCGCCCTGTCCGCAGCACGCCGCAGCAGTGTCTGTGACGTCACTGCAGCTCCGTGCGCGCGGGAGTGTCATCTCGATGTCCTGGTGTCCAGTCCCGCCCGGGCCACCGCCGAGGCGAGACGTGGAGGCGAGGCGCTGCATCGCAAATATATCTTTGTTATTTCTGTTTTACTGTTTGTTCTCTTTTGTAGCGGCACTGAACTGCAAGTATTCCTTTGCGACTTAATCCGCCTGCCCTCCTATTTGACTTGCCGTGCACAAGTGTCGTGCGTAAGGCGTGCCTATGGGCGTGTCCACGGGGCCCCATCACGTGCACCAGCCAGTAAGTAGTTCACTAAGTTCCCTGCAGAGTTCTCCGCGCGGGTGACGTCCTCGGCCAGCCGCACTGGGCCGGACGGTCCACTCCCGCCTCAGAGCTAGAGGCTGCTCTTTACACTCGAGAGACGTCCGCCACGTCTCCACTCCTCTGTCGGAGATGGGCCAGCGACAGAATAAAAACCATGGCTCTACTTATATCTGTGTTAATACTATAATAGGTAGTCTTAAGTATTTAAAGATTTTATTTAAAAATTTTACCAGCACAAACCAACAAAACATTAAAGCTGGTATTCACTTCAGACAAAGCTAATATTTTCTTCCAAAAAACCGCGCGTCACCAATGTCATCGCCTACTTCTTAAAAAAACAATATCCACTAAATATTTCTTTGCTCATTAAAAATAATGAATTCTCCGCTAAACACTGCTTTGTCTGGATGAAGGCAAGGAAAATTGCCTAAGTTGGCAGCGCTGCAGGCGACACGACACAGCCTCGCGGATGTAGTTCCGCGCTCCGCCGAGAGAGCGCAGCTTCGTGCAGCGCCGCGCTGCGGCCCCGCGGGAGAGGATTCGCTCCGACAAAAAACTGCGACCCGTCGCATCCCCTCACCCGGCGGAAAAGGTGGTTGGAGGAGGGCTGCGTTGATCAGGAAAGGGTAAGGGACGTTAAAATAAAGAAACAGGTTTGTTTAGGAGAAGAGACGCGTACAGTCCGGTCAGGAAAAGTCTTGAGCAGCACTTAATTCCGCTTCCTCATTGTAGCAGCATTTTAAGCATGCTTTATCTAAGCGTATCAACTATTTTTTTTTTCTGCCCGCTGATCAGTGCTTGCAATAAACAATAGTTTAAAGTTTCAGTTTTTTAATTTTTTTAATCCTAGTTTTTTTTAATTTTATTTATCTATTCAATCAGTTATTATCACTGTAATTAGTTCGACTCTGCAATTTAAAAAAAAAAAAAAACACCTAATATTCTATAGCCTGGTTTGTTTTCGAAAGATATTTAAGAAAAATTGCTCGGATTTATATGTGTGTCAAATATTTCAATATGACTTTTCGAGTGATTTTCAAATAACATGTTTTATATTACAGGTAGATAGATGTAGAACAAACCTTACTCGTTCGTTGCACGCATGTGTTGTTTCATGTTGCATGCACGCAACATGACGTGAATACTGCACGCCAGTTAAATGCCTCGCATGTAGAGGTGATGGGGCACTTGAAACTTGTGTATGTGTAACCCCTATTGCTCGCTGGCTGTCGTCACTCGCCCGCCCATGATACGCCTTACGACCTCTACGCGCCAGGCAGAGAACGGGACACTACGGTAATTCAGTTTGTCACAAATAATCGTTATGGCATAGTTTTACAATTAAGTTAGTTTGTAATAAATGTAAATACAAAATAAGGGACTCGTATATTTTAATGCGACGAGTGATGCGTATGTGGGCAGTTTTTATTTGATTGTAGCTCTTGACGTTATATAGCAGCAAGTCGGGAGGCACGCAAGTAGGCCTACCTACTACAGACCACAAGACTCGTAACGATCAGGTCAGTTATCGGCAAACTATCTGGTTGGACATAGTGTTAAAATATTTATTTTTTAGATATCGCGCTATTTTCTAACTGAACAATATTTTAGTAGATATCACATATGATTATATTTTATAATTTTTTTTTTTTTGGCTGGGGATTTATTAACGTAATAGTATGGCGAAACAGTAGTGTGTCTTGGCTGTAATTCTATTCGGAAGGGTAAAACAGTGAAACAAACTGTTTATATTGTTTCTTAATGTTATAAATTGCCAAGATTAATGTAATATATGACCAAAAAATAAACAGGAAAAAATAATTTATAGAATTTGTTACTAGTAGTATCTATAGTTCGCTGTAAATACTTTACGGATGAATATTTCAGAGATTCATAGCTTCTGAAAGAAGGACTTAACGAGACACATGTAATAACGCCAGATATGAAAAACCACATGCTGTGGCGTAGTTAAGTCACTTATTTACCTCGTTATCGCCATATTGTCCCCCCGAAAAATTACGTAAATACTGCAGGACCACGTGGCTAGTACGTATGAATTAGAGTCCTCGTCGTTAACAAAGTCACTTCCAAAACATACAGTAATTTAAAACTGTTTACACAGTGAAAAAACTACACTTAAGCTAATGTGTTGGGCGTCTAACCAACATGGCACAGACTATGAGCTGAAAAAAAAGGCTTCACCCTGTTACAATATAATCATGCAGACTTCGCCACCACTTTATGCCACATTACACATCATACAAGCTAATTTCTTGAATTATATGCATGTCCATCGTGTTTTTGAGAAAAGGGCGTTACTACCGCGTACATTCGTAAACGAACTAGTGAAAGATATTGGCTACAACTAGTACCTACACGAGACAGCTTGAATAGAACAACAATTATTAAAGAATCTCATCTTAATCTAAACTTTAATTCTCATGATAGAAATTAAACAAATGTACAGCGTGAGCTGAGTAGTATATAATAATTCCTCTTGCGCCAGGCTTCAAGCTGTAGATTGTGACGTCACGGGGTCATTTTTAGTGTCAAATTTCCTCAAAATTCCTCAACAATAACTCAAAATTTCGAAAAATTTCTCTTTTTCGAGAGAAAAATTCCAGTTTTGAGGGAAAATTTCCCATTTTAGTCCTCAAAATTCCAACTGCTTGAAAAGTCTGCAAAGTGGCTTAGGAATCCATATCTACAAGCCGCTCTAAGCCGCCGAGGTCATGACCTACGTAGTCAATTAGGATGGCATGACCACCATTTTGAATTATCACGTAACCGCTGCAATTATCGTAAAACAAATCCCTTATTAAAATAATGATTGACGCGATAGATTTCCGTATTTGGTTTGATTCGCGGCCAGTGATAAGGATAACTAAAGCTTAAAAAAATTAAATTATGTTTTCTATTATCTTTCAAGGAGCTTATTAATCAATCATTCTACGCACAACAACACTAGACAAGATACCTGTCCGGCAAAAAAAAATCTGTTTTCGCTGTTACTACCACGGAAATCTAATTTTTCGATGCATGGAAGGCCTTCCAACCAGTTCATGTGCAATGCTATACGTTTAGGCCAAGTGTCTTCAGACCACAAGGCCATGTCTGAACAATGTCAGATATATAGCCCAGACATCTACAACCCTCAAGGCCTTCTTTGGCAATAGCTAATATAAAACATTTAAAGCAGTCAAGATAAAGTCTCCGAAATGTCAGATCTAAAGTATCGATAAAATAAATTAAAAGCAATTAAACCAACGGAACATGTTTTACGATTACTAAAGCCCCAAGAATACCTGAAAAAGGTTTTGATCAAGACCAATAGGTTTTGAACCAGAGTTACTACAGATTTAACTACGCACATTTAACGAAACAATACACAATCAACAAAAGAAAGGAACACACAACACACACTGAACATACAGTACACACACTGGACACACAGTACATACACTGAACATACAGTACACACTCTGAACACATAGTACACCCACTGGACAACCAATGGATGCACAGTGCACACACAGGACACACATTGGAAAAACACTGTACACACACAGGACACGCAATGAGCAAACAATACACACAGTGGACACACAATTGACACACATTACACACATAGGACACATTGGACACACAGTACACACAAGATTCGGAATGAACACACAGTGCACACACAAAATAAACACATAGTACCCACAGTACACACAATGGACGTGCAGTACACACAGTACACAACTGAATACACAGTTCACACACTGGACACACAGTACACACACACTGGGCACAAAGTACATGCACAGTAAACACACTGGACACACAGTACATACACTAGACACAAAGTGCACACACTGGACATACAGTACACAAACAGTACACACACTGAACACACAGTACACATGCAGTTCACACGTAGTTCGGAGATGCCTGAACTACATGAATGCCTGACATTGAACATGACCTGATTATAAATGAAAATTTTATTTTGGCTACTGACTAGTGTTCGACCACCTACTGGATGCGCCTATAGATAGTTAATGGGCCGGAGAGTGACGAATACTATATATAATTTCAAAATTCCATCGCTTAGGTAGTTTAAAAGGGGTAAATTATGTTTTATAATAACACATCATAGGAGGTAAGTCATAGGGTTTGTGTCATTTCTCTATGTCCGCCACACAGTCATATACGTCCTATCCTTCTCCTTGGCTAAACCCATCCGAGTGAATCTCGCGGCTGCTAGCGAACTAAAGGTGCTAATAACAGTTTAGTTTAAAACTTCGTCATAGATGGCGTTTCCTTGAATTTGTAACGCGTTTTGTGCGTCCGTTACGTCTTGCCTAAAGGCTCGTACACACTGCGCTGACGTTTCGTGTTAACACGCATTAACACGTGTAAACACATGTTAACACGTGTTGCAGAAAAAAGTCGTCAAGACTTTTATATGGGAGTGCGCACATTGTTGTGATGTGAGGTGTTATGATGTGTTATTGCGTAAGCTGACGCGGAGCGCGTCATAACACGTCATTACACGCGTCACAACAATATCTAGGCTCCCAGATTTTCGTCAGACGTGTTATGCGTCAGACGCGATTATGGAGGAACAACTGATAGAACTTGTGCGTACGTACGAGTTGTTGTACGTTTCCAACAATTTAGTAGCTTATAAAACTTATTTTTCGTCATGCGGTAGTACATTAAGAACCTCTCCTCATCGTCCAGTAGTTGAGGCATCAAATGATGAAATTCGCCAATAATTGGCCTGTCTGCGTTTATAGGATGCACCCACTCTCTTTCCTTTTTTGAGTTAACATGATGCATACTGCTACTGCACAATCTTCTTCTTCATCAAGTTCATCCATAATTACAGTGATTTCAGCCATTTCAACTACCTTTCACAAAACCGTGCACCCTGCTCCGTATCAACACGTCATCTGACAGTATGAGAACAATGTGCACACTTTGCCGTGTTATCTCGTGTTATGTCGCAACCTGACGTGATGTGATGACACGTGTAAACACGTGTTAACACGAAACGTCAGCGCAGTGTGTACGAGCCTTAAGGGTTACCTGCCTTCACATAAAACGAAGCTGAAAATTGGTGTCCCGGTTTTGCTGATGCGTAGCCTTGATGCACCGAGATTGTGCAATCAATGGGACTTTAAATTCAAAATTTCCAGTTTTTAAAGTGTATGTCATATAAATTTGAAACTCGGTAGTGACGTTCCTTATATTCTGATGTGTTTAGCCCGGGCAACGCCGAGTACTTCAGCTAGTGACAATAAAACACTTCAAGTTAGCCCACATACAGCATATGTTCACAATCTCAAAATGCGTACTTTATGCTTAATATTCGATGTTATAGTGTTGTTTTAAAAGATTTTAATCAGACTAAACGTGTATACATTTTCGCTTGGGCCAAACTTGTGAAAACCATGAAAGTGACTGATGTACCAAGGCTATAGCAGACATTTCACGCAATGGACGTGTACCGTCGCACCTGCAAACAAAACACGGAAAAAATAATACAATGCAACCTTTAACTTTAACTCTACTTAACATTTAGTAAAGTCAAAGATTCCGTTGTAAATAGGTATAACACACCAAGACAGGGCGACAGTTTACGAATAAAGGAAATAATATATTGTTGAATATCTTGCCGAACCTAATAAGTAAATACTATTCCACTGCGCATTCTTCCACGAAAATAAAGCTAAATACGTAAAGGATAATAAGCCTGCTTGGGACATTATTTCCCAACACGAAGAAGAAAGTTTAACGAAAGCAGAAAAATTTGTAAACTACTGTCGTCGATGAATTTTTATACACTAAGCATGGTGTACTCGATAACGAAATACTAACAGTTATTCCTGTCACAATCGGAGGGTAGTCCCTTGAAGCAGGGGCGAGGAACAACGGGAGGGCAGAAACCACCCCCTAATGAATCATGTCGGGAGAATCTCCCGCGCACGCACGACTGCACAGTGCATGTGTATGTGTGTGAGTGTAAGAGAGAGAGTTTCCGAGACCATGAAATAAATGGACGCCACTCGGAAGGCCGTTGCCTCGCAGCCAATCGGACGGCGGGGCGGTCTCAGTGTTGGCTGGGAGAGTTCTGAGCGGCGAGGGAAGGTACCCCCGCCCCCCGCAGGATCCGGGATACAGCTCGTGATCCGGCGGGTGGAGAGGGGGTGAGGTGATGAATCGGGACGCCGCTAGGTGACGCCGCGTGGAGCACCGCAACTTCCGGCCGCGTGGGCGGGGGGAGCAATCTGACGGGTGGCTGACGACGTCGTTACGCCGAGAGAGGATGGCACCGCGATCGCACTTTACTCCTATTTTTGTTTTTTTTAATGATTGATCGTGACGTCACCGGCGGGGGGGCTGCGGCAGTTTCCCTATCCGGTCCGGGGCGCACCGAGGCGACCTCCTGGCTAGTTAATGACCCGGGCGGAGGAAGACTGAGATGCTGACGAGGGCAGTTAGTTTCCCCCCTCCACGGGGGCGGGATAACTGCCGCGACGTCTCCTCGCTTTGCGGAAGCGCGAGTGGAGGGGGAAACCACAACACTCGCCTGCGGGGATCGGGAAAGGAAATAAATAGCCCAGGGGAAAGAAAAAAAGAAAATAATCTGTCACAAAATTTGTCACAATGTGGTCGAGTTGACTATGTTTGCTCTCCGTAAACGTAACAAAATGATCCCAAAAGGTTTTCCTACTCTGCCATAACGGGGGAAAAAATTCCCAAAGCTTATTACAAAATATGAAAAATATGTTAATAAATATGAAAAAAAATATATTTTTTAAATTCTCATTCGCGAAAATAAAAATTGGATTTAATAATTAAAAATGAATGGTCCAACGTGGGAACAAAATGCGTGCTAATGTTTTTGTGTATTATTTAATCTTTGTTATGGTGTACTTATTAAGAATGTAGCGTGACGACTGTAGCCACCAGATCGTCTCGAGCGATGCAGGAGTAGGTACCGCATTGCGGCGGTGCTGCGGTCGCGCGGGCCGCAACAGGCCGCCATCTTGTTGACCGCGTATTTAACAGTTAGGGGGTCGAATTCATTCATGTACTTGCTGTCAAATTATTCATTCTATTTCATCGAGCGCATCACAGTTATATTAATGCAAGAGAGACAATTTAAAAAAAAATGTATCATTTCTCTAGTGACGGGTTTAGAATAGTCTTTACACCCATTAAAAATCGCAATTTTACTGATTATTTCGAACTTGTCAACAGAAAACCCAGAAAACAAATACAATTAATATTATGTAAATATATATATATTATTCCTACGTAGGCCTTCCTTATCATAAAACCAGATGATACATTTTAATTTTTATTACTAACAACTCTCTTGAAAAAATTCCAAATAAATTGTATTTTTAAGCACTAAGTACTAATGTTGCTTCATTATGCCACAAATGGTCATTTTAACGCGATTTTTTTAGCTTCACCTGTATGTATGTATGATGGTAACGGAATATTCCAATTCAATTTTCACCCACCTCCAGACGCCTGCATAATTTGAAATTTTGCACGCTTATTAAGAAACAATGACAATATAACAATTTCATGACTATGACCTGGTTTTCTCAGCAGGATCAACAGGTCATGAAAAAAGGGCCTATATTTTTACAGTTGATATATACTACATAACCAGCAAATATTGTTCTTTATCAAAATGTCTAATCGTCGTATCACAGATGTCGCTAGGACACTTTTTTCAATGGGATTTAATTAAACATTTAAAACGTGCCCAAATGTTGTAGGTTGTGTACAGTAGATTAACTAAAAAAATACTGTTCCTCGTCAATATATATATATTTTACAGCGTTACTAGTAAAGTAGTCTAATCGTCATATCACAGACGTCACTAGAAATATTTTTAAAAATTAAAATGGCTTCAATTAAGTATCTTTCTTCCGTACTATATCGACCAAGTGCAGTATCATAGCAGCATTGCTGGCTTTCCTTAAATTATAATTTATCTACAATCTTATATAATTATACAATAACTTTAATCTTTTATGATCATGTAAATAAACCTACTTTTTTTACTTAAATCGGTTATTCATTTTTATTATTAAATCTTTGTAAGTGTATAAAATTTTTATTGTAAAACATAGCCTAAAAAGACCTTTTGTATTAAAAAAATAAGTATGAAAAGTTGAAACAACACAAATAAGATGAAGATTGGCGAAAAAAAGTAGCAAATGTTTATACAAAAAATTGTAACAGAAAATGTAAAGCTGAAGCGTTAGATCAAATGGCTAAATTACGCTAACTTGAATTAGTGATAGAAATTTTAAGGCAACTGATATCAAGCACCCCACTTTTTTACATTAAATTAATTGTTTTGCTTATTACTTGATTCTTCTTGTAAAATAAAATAACATACAGTTGGTGGTAAAATCTATAGATGTTGAAAAAAATACTTAAATTTAAAGTTTTTTTTTACTTTTTAGTTCATATCACAATACAAGTTTTTATTATATAATTGTATTCCGTTCCGATTAAATTCTGTTTGGATTCTAAGAAATTCAAAAGATGGAAGAGCTGTGAATATTAGAAGAATTGTGATGTAAAATTAATTAAAAAGGACCCACAGTGATGTGATTTCACTAAGACTCCGAACGCTTACAGCATGAAATGTTTGTAGAAAAAATTTATTTAATCGATTTTAAATCCGCAGAAATGTATCTCATTTATTTTAATTTTGACAGCAACACGTGACCTGCATGGAACTTTGGGGTCGTCCATTAATCACGTGTTTTTTTTTAGCAAATTTTTAACCCCCCCTCCCCCCTAGTGATTTGTGGTGAGGTTTTAGACTTACCCCCCCCCCCCCCCCCATAAATCACGTGTATTTTTTTGGTACAAAATTTTTTTAAAAATTTCAGAATATTATCTTTAAATATAGGTATAATCTAATTTAATTCTGGAAAATTAAGCACAGTGATGAAAATGTCCAGACACGCATTAAGATTGCAGGTTTATTCTCACTGGCTTAAAAATAATAAAGGAAATGCTTATATGTGATTTACGCATGTATTCGGCGCCAAAATCAGTCTTACTGGCGACTGGCAAGCCGAGCCGGGTGGTTCATGTTGCGGCGGGCGGGGGATATTGTTGCCTGGCTACGGCGAGTCAAGGTCACGCGTCGCTTTTCGGTTCAGTACTAATCGGGCGAAAAAATAAATACACGTGATATCTCTCTACACCCCCTTCCCCCCTTGTGATATTTCGTGATTTTTCCCTCTCCCCCCTCCCCCCCTTTCGAGCCTCACGTGATTAATGGACGATCCCTTTGCTGCATAGCCCTACTCAGTGACTACCGACTCAAGTGATAATTTGAATGTTATTGTAATAAAAAGTGGGCACCAGTGCCAGTCTTAACGTATTAGTTTATTCTTAATTATGCGTAGTATTATTATAAAAATTTTGTAAATATTTACCCCTTTTCTGTTTTCACCCAGGGATGCTTATGTAAAAATTCAGAACTATGTAAATATGGCGATGTCCGTTAGCCAAATATAAACCAAACGCATCCCGTTTTTGTACTGCAGATGTAAACTCCAAAATAATGATAATAAATTGATATTAATATTGAATTTAAATTTAGTTGACCAATAAATGAGTTACTGGATTCCATATATTTTATTAAAAATAATATTAACCCCGGTTACAACTTAAGATATGATATGTCGGAGAACTTAAAAAAATAAGAAAAAAGTATTTTAATGTAAGCTTAATAATTTTGAATATCTTAAATAAAGTTTGATTTTATCAGAAGATAGTTTTTAATGCTAAAACCATATTTATAATATATCACACCTTAAGAAAAAGAACGTCAGTATTCAGTAAAAAAGAGTAGATATATTTTGCTTGTTTATAAATCATACAACATAACATTAATGCAGCTGGATTAGCACCAGATATACGACATTTATACTAAAAAAAAAAAAAAAAAAATTGACCACCATTTCACCCCTTTTTCAGTCAAATATAGAAATATAGCAAAAGCACCCTACGTAATTAGTTGTTTGAGTTATTCATACCTAGTGACTTACATCCATCTTAATTTGCTTGGATATTTGATTTATTATAATAAAACCAACGTGCCCTTGTTTCACTGTCTTTAGGGCCAAATATTGAAAAATTTTAAAAGCACTCTACGTTGTTAATAATTGTTATGTTTGTCCTTTATTTGCTATGGAGATACATTTTTTATGATAACACAAAACATCAGCTTTTTCACACTATTAAAAGCGGAAAGCCGGAAAATTGAAAAAGTAAAACATAAAAATTCGTTACTTTATTAGCTTGTTGTTCGTTCTTAATTTCTTACCATAAAATATGCTCGATTCTTAAAAAGAGTTTTCTCTTTAAAATATTTTGACACTAAGGGACAAAATTTTGCAAAGTGTTGTAATAATATTTATGGTTTATTGTTTTTATTATTTTTACCGAATACTATAAGTATTACTTAATTAGTTTCGGAGGTAATTTTCTTCACCCCCTTAAAAACGAAGTTCAATAACTGAATAAAAGTAATATATTACTCTTGAAGCAAGTTTTTTTATATAAGATTCTTTTTTTTTTTTTGTTCTTATTGAATCAGAAGTGTTCATTTTTCGTTTTAAAAACGTGACTACCCCTGTAACTCCTCTTAGGATTTCAATTTCACAAAATGGTAGTATTGTATTTGGCAGTTTTAGTAAATTTATAATTGGTACACAATATGTTTTAATATGCTTGATGAGAATCTGAGATATAATATTTACCTTAAAACTATATACATCTTTTATCATTCCTTAGGTGCGAATTTCGCAAATAAGTAAAATTGTATTTAGTAGTTTTCGTAAGTTGAATATTGGTACCCGATATTTTGCCTGATTAGTTTTAGAGATATAATTAATTATTCAAAATAATATTTACCCCCTTTTCACCCCATTAAGAGTGGAATTCTTTAATTATATATAACCAAGTTTTTAAGTTAGTCAGAGAACTTTCTAATTTATAAATATATCAAAATCCTTAAAGTAGTTTTCGATTGATGCTGGAACAAACAGACAAACAGACAAAGAGACAAAAATTATAAAAACTATATTTTTGAGTTCTCAATAACTCAAATAGCCATTTCCAATAGTTTTTCATAATTTTATCTAATGCACAAACTTATACCTAACAGTATTATTATTAGTAAAGATTAACCACACAATTTTTTACTACTTCATAACTTTTCAAAACTTTCCACGTTTTCAGAATTCATTCGGAATGGAAAAAAAAAATCGCTTCGCACAGCCTACAGGCGAAGGTAGATTTCGAAGTACCTATTTATACTGGAAATATTTTGGAAACTTCTATAAACTTCTGGAACATTTAAAAAACGTAATGTACATAACATATTAATGTTCTTCAATATTACAAAATGATCGATTAAATAATTGCTCATGTTACATATAGTGAAAATATTACGACTATTTTTAACTCAATGAATCCAACATTAAATAACTTAGGACGAATTTTATATTATATGCCAAATAAAAAATAATTTAATTGTTTTAATCTTCAAACACTATTTTTCATCCCTTGCACTAATAACATTGTCGTATAACTTTCCCAAATTCTACCCCTTTAGTCGGAAATTGCCCATTAACGAACTCAACTGATATTTTCCACAGTTAGATTGTATGTTTCAGTTTTGAAGAGATTTGTGAAATATTGCGGCAGTAATCGTGTCCGCAAAATTGATATATATATATATATATATATATATATATATATATATATATATATATATATATATATATTGAAATTTTGAGTTGACGATAGCTTTGGGGTCTATGGACCATGAAATGAAAAACTGTATAAAAATGTTCCAGAAGTTTCACCATGGTAACGGCTACAATAGGTATTATTTCTTCGAAATCTACCTAAAGCACTCGTTTCTGGGGATTTATATTATTTAATAAGTGCTTTTTGCTATACATGCATATTAATTTTAACTATGTCTGACTTCACCCAATTAAACATTTTGTTCATAATAGTGAAGGAACAATAAGTAACTGCTTTAAATATTACAATGCCTCGTAGGGAAATAACAAAATGTAGATGTAGAATTAAATTTTTTGTTGGTTGATTTATCTCCTCCTAAAAGAATAGCCGTTCCGTACACTTACCGAACAATTATACCTTTACGTAATTTATTTTAGCTGTTGTAATAGTGTTATAGTGGTACAGTCGCTATTATAATATAATTTGGGATATATTTAGCTTTGTTTACATGTTTGTAAACACTCCTACTAAACCATATTTAGTTTTGAACATGGTTTATTATTTATTTTTAAACGTTTGAGTATTTTAAGTTGATATTCATAACCGTGTGTTATGTATTTATCGACCGTTTAGTCTTCTAACAGTGTTTCTGAATGGCATGATGTGATTGGCCGCAGCTTCGACGGCGCTCCGTTTCAAACTTTCAAACAATCTAATAGTTTGAATCTATGGAGCAACCGGCCAGTTGAAACATGGGATCTAGAATACCGAAGAGTCTGTAGGTACAGCCCTAACGGGGATAGCGTCTCACAGGTCAGGTAAAGCTGAAAAGGACCTACTAAGTGCAAAAACTGCGTGCTGACACCTAAAGTATGGTGTTACAAACACATAACAAGGCTACGCGCAAAATAGTGCAAAGGTGCGACGTGTGCTTCATTTACAGACTAATAACGGAGTTAATAAGTTGGTCCATGGTTGCAGCTTCTAAGGTAGACCATATTGGAAAAACGTTTACTACGAAACTTAGTGACGACTACCGAGATTTGGGCCTTAATAACGTGAATAATTGCGTAAAACGTGCTTGTTAGTGCTTACAAAAGCTAAATACACATTATTGTATTGATCATATATGAATATTTGAGCTATTTTCATAAATACAGTGACACAAAATAGGACGATTTACAAGTATCTGGGTCCAGTAGCAGTAAGTGCAGGATTCTAGTGTTGTACTGACCTGAGTTTAACCGGGATCTTAATTTTTTTTTTTAAATTTAGTTTTATTTTGTAAAATTTAAAACATTTTTGTTACAATTGTGAACATAGCAGTGACAAAATACAAATTATTAATGTGTGCCCAAAATACTGGCATCGCTACTCATATACGTAATTTAAATGGCTTTCTCTGAAACTAGATGGGGTAGTTTAGTGTTGTAATTATAATTAAAATATTGTGTTTCACAACTATTAATATTTTTTGTTTAATTGTCAATGTGAATGCACATGTGTTTCACCTGCCTATTGATTATAAATATTCTGTTTATAAGTATAATAATATATCTGAAGAATATTTCTTTACTATTTTTTTTATCTTGTACAGACAAATCAATAAGGGCAAACTTTAATCAAATGTTAAATGGTATGACTGTTCACTCATGTCTTTATAGATGGCGCCTCACACATCAAAGTATTTTATTTTTTTAATACATATTTATTTTTAACTATGATCTTAATAGTGTGTTTCACTACTGAGTCAATTCTTAAGTTATTACCTAGGTGGTGTTAATATTACTGTTATAAGCAACTCACGAAACCTGTATGTGAAAAATGGAGCATAACTCATGCGTGCAATACCACCCAAAAGCACAAAAATTGTCAACCCAATAGTGAAGCTAGTTATAGTGGTAGTACTTGTGTTTTGTGTTTAGAATACCTGGTTGTCACCGACAAGCATGTCGAGGCTTGGATTCTCAGATTCGAAAAATGATCAAAGTATCGAATACGCAAAAACGTGACAATTTGAGGACATTTCAATCTATTCTGAATGCATCACTATCTCACTTGGCATGGAAAACAGATTTTGCTAAACACAGCAATAATGTAATTGATTCGTTTATAGAAGTAGGTAATCGATGAAGTCTCGGCGGATGAAGCTAGAAATAACGAATGCAAATTTTCGCAAAAACAATTAGGAAAGTGGAATATATAAAGACAATGTTCATGAAAAATATCAACATTCTCGCTAATCTCTTCAATGAACTAGCAGTGCATGGTGAAGGGTTAGAAAAGCTATAATGTGTTCAGAGCTTTGACTATGTGTACTGGGACGACTCAAACGAATTATTCGATTTTCTGAGACTGTTGCTGGTTTCGCATAATGCAGGAAACTGTTCGAACACAAACGAATTAGTCTCCATACTCGAAGAACTATGTGAAGCTGGCTACATACGATCAGTCGAACCGAAATCGCTCGCTAACTTCACGCTCCTGCAAGATGGAAATATCTTTGTCACAAAGTCGTAGGGCATGGGATTGATGATTTATTCCAGGCAGACTTTTTTGAGATGATACTCTATTCCCAAATGAATAAAGGTTCCAAGTAGGCTACATGTTGACGGTCATCGACGTGTATAGAAATTTCGCTTGGGCCATACCTGTGAAATAGAAGAATGCATCCGATGTAACCAAGGTCATGGCAGAAATTTTGCGTGATGGATGTATATCGTCGCACCTGCAAACGGATATCGGCAAAGAATTCTACAATACGACTTTCATGGCGTGTTGATGAAGAAGTTTGGAATCAGACACTACTCTATATTTAGAAATGTCAAAGCCTCAGTAGTAGAGAGGTTTAACAGAACTTTGCGTACCAATATATGACGACAGTCCATAGCTAACGGAACTTATAGGTGGCTGGATATCTTGCTGAAACTAATAAGCGAATACAATACCACGAAATGATGTCAAAATACTTAAAGGACAATCACCTGCTTCAAACAGGGTTTTCCAATACGCAGAAAAAGATTCACGAAAGCGTAAACCTAATGTAGGCAACATTGTGTGGATCTCCAATCAGAAAGGTGTCTTCGAGAAAGGTTTCACTGCGAATTGGTCCCGAACTTTTCCATGTAACCCTCGTCTGCGAATCGGAGCCTAGGAGCTACTACCTCGAAAATTTGGACCACAAACCTATTCGTGGTGGCTTCCATGCCTAAGAGATTCAGCCTAAGATGTATCCCGATACATATTTAGTGGAAAAGATTCTTAAACGAAGAAATCGACGATTCTACATCAAGTAGTGGGGCTTCCCACCTGCTTTAATTCGTGGGTAGCAGACGCAGAAATAGAGAAATGCTAGTAATTTGCTTGTTTGTACTTGTAGGAATTACTTAACACATATTATGTTTGTGGAAATGTGTTGTTTTATTTATTGAACCTGTTACCTTAATGGTACTTTAAAATGAGGTTTTATTATTTAAATAATTATAAATAAATGTTTTGAGCCTAAATTTAACATTTGTTTGCATCGTCCAGGAATCAAACTGAGGACAGGATTTGGTCGATTTAAAATTATGTATTAATTAATACATGTTTGATGATTTTTGGATTTCTGCGCATTTCTAGGTTAATAATTACAAAATTTTCAAGTAGGCAGCTAAAATGACCGACAAGATGGCGATTATTATGTTATAATCCAAGATGTCACTAACCAATATGGCGGACGTGATGTCATCCAAAATGGTTTAGGTAATGACCTTAGAGGCTTGAATTTAATTGTTAAAAATTTTTGGGGGAAAATTTAAGCATCTTTGGACAATTTTCGTTCTTTTAAAAGCAAAAATATTTTGAATAATTAAGTATTTCAATTTTTTGAATATTTTAGGGGATATTTTGTCTCGGAAATGGAAATGTTGGTTTTTCAGTTTTTTTTTTATATAGTTAGAGGATTTTTTCCCTTAAAAACTTAAAATTTAGAATCATTTTGGCGATTTTTAAGTCAATTTTGGCAAAATGTTGGTTAATTTTGAAGGTCAAGTTCATCCAATATGGCAGCTGTGATGTCACAATACAAGATGGTGGACTGGCTCCTCATCTTTGAACCTGCGCTCGGAGCCCCTACATATACTACTATTACAACCAAATATATTTATTTTATTCATTAGTTCCAGAAATACTGATATACGAGAATTATCAAGCAATGTAGGTCTGTAGTTTTTTTAATACAATAAAATAAATTTAAAAACCTGTAAATTGGTAATATAAATAGCTCTTATCATAGTCTGTTTAAAATTGTATCCACGTTTGCAAATTTATATATGAGAGTTAATAAAATGCAATTCAAAATTTATTACTTCTTATGAACATAACAGCAACTAGACAAAAATATTACTCCATAGTCAAAACATTTAGAAAGAGTTTTTTTGGATGCATTTATGGCTGTATTATTTAAATTTGGTGTTGGAAGTGCATTTCGGTCTTTTGAACTAGAAATGTGACTATTTTTTGTTTTCTAATTGCCTTGCGTTTCAATTATTTATTAATTACTAGATTTGCGATAGATTGGTAATTGGCACTATTAAAGTATTTGATGCTTAGTAATGGCTGGATTTCGAGTTTAATTTCAGAAATATCATTGGAAAGCTCGGTTTTTCCGCGATGGAAAAACATTCGAAATGTAAAAATTTATAGGTAAAAATCTGATAGCAATATCACAATACCCTGCTGGAAAAAAAACCCTAGAAAGTTTTTAAATCATTTAAAAAATAATTTGAAATAAAAATTAAAAGGCAAGGCTCTGCAAATTTACCGTACTTAATTATCAAATATAAATTTTCAGCCCTCTCCTAACTAATCTATCTGGATACCATTACGAGGTTTGGTCTGAAAAGATTCTGACCTCAACATGGAAATGGCAACACCTGTCAACAAAAATTGGGCATATGTGTTTGCTCGTGCATTGGAATGCATTCTTGGAAATTTCACCCATTTTTGAAGTTAATTTGTTTTTATAAAAATTGTTTGCGTGAGTAGATTCACATGTTTTCGTAAAAATGGAAAATTGAGTATCGAACTGCCATTGAATATTTGTTTTTGAAAGGCAATACGCCTACGCTAAATTAAAGACGAGTTGGGCACTGTGTACTGGGACTTTGAACAAACATTTACCACAGTGATATTTGGGCAAATGAATTAAAACATGGCCTTACCAGCTTGGGTGACGATGAACTTTTGCATCACCAAAAAGTGATAACGGGGAATCAGCTACGAAAAAGGCAAATACTGTTCCTTTTACCGGGAAAGTGACTGTTTGCTAGGATAGTCATGTAATTGTCTTAATCAATAATCTTGAAAAAGGAAAAACATGACAGGAGCATACTACGCATTTTTACTTGACAAGCTGAAAGAATAAATTGCAGAAAAAGGTCACATTTGCAGAAACAAACGATTTTGTTTCGCCCAGACAATGCACCAGTAAACACCACAGTGTTTGCCGTGGCGAAAATCTTCTAATTGCTGTTTGAATTGCTTGACCACCCTTCTTATTCACCAGATCTAAACCCAACTGACTTTGTTTGTCCCTAGGCTAAAAGTTACGCTCGTAGTACAGAGATTTTTGTCGAATGAGGAGGTTATTACCTTCGTAAACATCTATTTTGCATAGAATCACGCAAAACGATTATTAAAAATAACTGCACGTTTAAAATTGCTGAAATTTCAGAGGGTATGTTCCAAAGCATGAGCAAACACATTCCTCAATTTTTGTTGTCGAGTGCTGCCATCTTCATATTGAGGTCAGAAACTTTTCAGACAACCCTCTTAATTATTTAATCATCCGCGTGTAATAGGAAGTGAATCAGCATGACCTACTTAGCAACGCGAACGAAGTAAGTGTAAAATAAATAAAACTTAAAACCAAATATTACATAGATTTTTAAACACATCAAAAATATTTCAAATTAATTCAAACATCAAAATCGAAGCTTAAAAAATAGTGTCAGATTAATTAAATACAATAATAAGAGATTTAATAGGTATCACACGAGTAAAATAATTTTTTGAAAAGCACACTGTTCAAGATTCATATAAAAATGTCTGTTAAAACCCATAGGTTTACAGGGTGAAACAAAATTATCTTGAAAACTTATCTTGGGTAATTTTTTAAATAATGCTAATTATATTATTGCAGTCGTTTCACGACCGACGGAATTTCAGAAGAGACAGAAGTGAGTTGGAGCTCGTGCAAGCGTATTTTGACTGAGGATTCACAAATTAAACTTGTTGCCGCTAAATTTATTTCTCGCCTTCTCAAACAGGATAAAAAAAAAAAACATTCTATTGAATTTGAGCCAGGACTTAAAAAAAAAGATAGAAAGTAATCCAAACTTTTTGACCAAAGTCATTACAGGTGATCAGAGTTGGTGTTCGGGTATGACACAGAAACCAAGCAAGCGTCAAGCCAGTGGAAGACTCCCATCTCACCCAGACCAAAAAAACCCAGATAAGTGAGGTAGAATGTTAACACGATTATCATTGCCTATTTTTTTATGTTCATGGAATTGTGCACCGGAAATTTGTTCCTCCTGGCCAGACTGTTAACCAGCACTTTTATTTATAAATTTTAAGACGTTTGCGAGAGGATGTGTGGAGGAAAGCCCGGAACTTTGGCGATCAGGTGACTGGTTCCTTCATCACGACAATGCCTCCCACACACGGCCTTATGAGTGAACCGCTATTTGGCCTGTCAGGGGCGGTCTGTCGTTCCCCATCCTCCGTATTCGCCAGACATAGCCCCGTGTGACTTATCCTGTTCCCGATAATGAAGAAAAATCTAAAAGGGAAGCGTTTTGATGATATGGAGATGGTAAAAACAGCTTCGCAAAGGGCACTGGAGGATATCTAAGTTGAAGAGTTCCAGAGATGCTTTAAACTGTGGGAAAAAAGACTTGACAAGTGCATCGCATCTAATGGAGAGTACTTTGAAGGTGACTAGAGATTTGTACAAAAAAGGTAATAAATAAATTTTTATGACAAAAATCCGGTTTTTGGGTTCCTCCTAGTGTGTATATATTTTTTTATATATTTATTTATTACCTTATATATAATAGGCACGAACAAATGTTTTGCAGCCTATCCTTGTATAGATGGTTAAAGCTTAAATAAACAATCTCGGAAAGCAGTTCTTAGTTAACATCTTTCCCGCCACAAGCATATAAATCATCGCCACGACCTTCTGACTGAAGGCATCTGTTCGACAAGACGAAATAGTTACTTAGTTGGGAATGTAAATGTTTTTATCACAGTAATAGAAGCCATAATTTTTGAAACAATTTGTTTTGTGAGACTGTAGAAGTCAAGAAATCATTTTATCGATGCCTTATTGGCTGTTCAACCGAGCGGGGGGACTCGTTCCTTCGTTTACAGTTTCAGGGCAATGTTTTTTTTAAATTTAAAAATATTAATTAATGCATTAATTATTATTTTAAAATAAATGTTCTATTTGAAAAAGGTAACTTAAACATAAGCTCCTCTTCATGGAGGTGGTAAGTAGACCCATCCGTTTGTGGCATTGGTTTAGTGTTGGTTCCTGGAGGAATTTTTAGTAGTTAACAACTATAGTGCCAAAAAATAAAATTGTCACTTTCGTTTTGGCTTACCAACATCAAGAATACGTACCGAGAATGAAAAACGGGCAATATTTCTCCTCCATATAAATGTAACTGTACTACGAAACTTAACAATTACATAAAAATTGTTTGTTTTTAAAATTATTATAATTTTTAACATCTTGCATTCACATTACATTATCAGGAAAAATACAAAAAAAAAAAACACGCAAAATAATGTTACGAGAACTGGGTTCGTAAGGGATAGCCCAATAAGTTTTAATAAGGTTTTATTAATTACTAATATCTACATCAATAATAAATAATTATACTTAAAAATTTCCGATCACAAATCACTGGCACTTTAAAAAAGTTAATTCTCAAGTCCCTCAATGTCTGTCAAGTACAGTTCGCACTTCTCACTGGAGCTAGGCTCAACTGTGTTTCGCCACTTACATCGCGCCTGTCCAAACACACAGCCTTGCGCCATTCAGTCGCCTCACACTCACGATCCAATTGAACTCCGCGTCGCGTTACTTCCAAGGGGAGGGATGGTCTCTCACCCTCTTTGCAGATGTCACACTTTCTTTCGCTCGTGGAACTCTCGGAACTCCGGAACTGTCGAGGGACTCACTCGGTACTCTTTCCAGAACCAACGAGAGCGGTCGTGACGAGTCATGTCATCCCGGGCCGACCCGATGCCCGAACAGTCCAGAAGGGCAACGTCCATTCTCGCCACTCCGCGCGGTGGACCGCGGAAATCCCAAGGCCGCTCAGCGATAGATAACAGCGCCGTGGAAGGACGATGCGCGTGGAACGAATTGGGGGAGGGGTAGCGACGATCCTTGTAATCCAGCCAGACAAGCGTGGCATGCCTTACGTCAGTGGAGGCACGTGATACAGCGAAAGGCGACCGTGGTCGTGCAGGGCCGCCAACCAGCTCCGAACGTGGCTTGTGTCGTGGTCCTGTCTGTGTTCGTAACAATAAAAGAGTCACAAAACTGGTAAAATACCTTAGATTATCAATTTTTGAAGTTATACTTCCTTAGGCGTATTATGAAAATAATGATGAGAGTGAATTTTTGCGATGCGTGCGCACCATGCGACGAAATTTTCACAGGGTGAACAAAAATGCTACATACAAATACAAATTATATAGGGTAACCGTATGCAATAACTCCACTACTTTTCAAAATTCCATTTTACTTTAACATTTATTTATTTAATAAAGTAATATTATGCATAGGTGAACAACAATAATACCAAATGTTTCTGATGCTGAAATAATTGAGTAAATAGTGGTTCCTTTTTTTATTAACAAATGTTATTAAATGCACAATGGCGTTATTGCATCCCTATTGGATACAATAACGCCATATTACAAAATATATTTTAAAATTACATTTAAACAAATTAAACTTTAACAAATGATTCGTCAATTATTAAAATTGACTTAGATATGTTAACAGAGGTGATGGGGCCAGTCTATTCACTGTCATAGTCAGTGCAGATATCACAAATACCAGTTCTGGATACCCTCCCTGCACAACACTTTTCGTGGAATCAACGACTACATTTTGTGCATTGAACCCAGCTTACTTTCTTTCCTGCATCATCAATGTAGTATCCCCAAAAATCTCCACAATAATTTCTGGGATCAGTACAAGTATCTAGGTTGCTGGTTTCATGTGGACTTGCAGAAGTTGATGCTGATGGAATCGTTTAAAACATACCAGGAAATGAAAGTTTTCGTGGCACTGTTGCATGGACATTCTTAGACCTTCTTGTACTGGGTTGCGTTCTTTTCATTTCTGGCGTTTCTATTAAAGTTCTGAATGAGGACGTTTTGCGAGGTGGAGAAGCAGCCTGGCATACTTCGGTTTCAGACACTGAGGGTGATGGGGAAGTTCCAGTAGCAGCACTTAGGGCGGTATTCCAAGACGTTTGAGTAAGGTAGCGAATATTCACTGCCTTGTTGGGCAACTGCCGTACCCTAACTCTCGGGTCATATTCCAAAACGTGTCCTAACTGAACCCCTGTAAGGTATCAGATCAGCAGTCGTTTTAATAAACGAGGACTTATGCAAGGCTATAAACAGTTGTACTTCGTGGAATCCATCGTAATTTTAGCTTATTTTTTAAAACTATGGAATTATAATGTAAAATAAAATATTTAATTTTGGTTGTACAAGAATAAACGATGAATTTTTGGGCCGTATTTATGTTTGCTGTTTTTTTAAAGATATTAGGGGGGGGGGGATCGCTATCGTAAAAGTTTCGTTAAAGTTCATTAAAAAGGAAAAAATATATATATACAGTTATCGATCAAATCGGCAACAGGTAGGACACCAAAAATCAGTGCCCTAAAAATAAGGGACTGGCCGTGTCCTATCGTGCACTTGGAATATGGTTAGGGTACAGGTATTAAATATTCAACACCTAAACCCTTATTTTTGTGTCTTGGAATACGGACCTTACAGTGGGGTTCAGATCATTTTAATGTTGTGATTTTTTTGAAAGTGTACTAGGAGCTAATACAGTGGGTGGAATAATGTTAGGATTAAACAGATGTATTCCAGTTGCACGGAATGAAGAAACAGCGTTATTAGAAGTGGCTGATCTAAACTATGCACCACAAAATATTTTACCAAATTGGAACTTTCCAATAGGACGACCAGGATTCGCTCTTTGAAGTGTGTCCACCACTTCTGTCCAGTAAACTTTTAAAGCTTTGAAAACTCCTTTGTCCAGCGGCTGAAGCTCATGACTGCAATGGGCAGGCAAAATCAAAAGTTGGATTCCAAGTGATTCGGCTGTATCCAGAACACTGATGTCTTGGTAGCTTGCATGTCCATCCAAAATCAGAAGAACAGTTCCCTGTAGACGATGGTTGTTGAAGTGATGCAGCCAATTGCAGAATTCTTTGGTTTGCATGTAGCCCTTTTCAGTCATTGCAAAAACTGACCCAGGTGGAAGTTCATCCCCATACTCCACTTTTCTATTTTTACCCTTAAAGATCACGAAAGGTGGAATCCAGTTAGTTCCTGTAGCATTTACACAGCCTACAACAGAAACCGTTTCTCCTTTCTCAGCATTTGTTGTTGCATAGACTCTTTTACTTCCCTTCTGAGCAAGCACTTTCTCAGGAGAGCCGTAGCACAACTGCAGGCCACTCTCATCAACATTGTAAATAAGTTGTGTGTTAAAATTATTACGAAACAATATTGTATTTTTAATTATGTTTTATTTGAAACTAAACAAAAATAGGATTGTAATAACAGTACTCTTTGGATTCCAGTGAACAAACATGTGTATGATGGAATCATGTGTATGATGGAATCGTGTGTTTGACAAGTTCATTTCCAAAATGGTAACCTGTAAAAGCGTGAAATATCGTCCCACTGTTTCTTTGTTGAAACACATCAACCTACTGTAGCTGAGAGGTTCAGGAGTTCTCATAGACAGTTCAGGGTGACGAAGCATGAAAGCCTCAAAACCATCATCTTCCAGTTTTCTCACCACGAAACTGATTTTTGGTGTTATTTGAAGCACAGAAATTATAAACTACCTCACAAACTCGCTTTCTTGTTAAACCGAAACCAACTGCTTGCACTTTCTTTATTCTACAAACGAGATTATTTTCTTGTTCTTGTGTCAATGTTCTGTCCCATCCGAGTTTCTTGAAACAGCTGTTACGGTACATAACAAGTGATCACGTAATGTTCTTCGAGGAACATTAGTTTCCTTCGCAGCTGATGCTACTTTGGATCTCTGCTGAACGAGTTGTACCGCCCTGAGGAGCTGTTCATGCCTCCAATTGCCGCGAATTCCTTGTGTTTTGTATCGCCCCATTTTCCGCTAAAAATAAAAAAAATTAAAATTAAATAACATTTTGGTAGCGTGTTTTGATTAAGTGTTGAGTCTCTGGGTTTGAGTCCAGTGCAAGGAAGTGGTGTCAATTTATCTTGGCTTAAGTTCGTCTTTACATCATTTTTCTATAGTCAGTAGTGGTAATGCATTGAGGTAAGTAGGCTACGATAAAATCGAGCATTCCTCCTAAAATTATTACGAAACAATATTGTATTTTTAATTATGTTTTATTTGAAACTAAACAAAAATAGGATTGTAATAACAGTACTCTTTGGATTCCAGTGAACAAACATGTGTATGATGGAATCTTGAGCAAACTTTCAATTAAATATTCTTCATTAACAATAAATTTAAAAAACTTAATTTATTTATCACCTGGTTAGAACTCAAACCCATGACATGCATGCATAAGATAATAACAGTAGGTTCACTACGCGAAGTAAAATTATTCTTCGAAAACCATTTTTGAAATTTAATTTGCCTATGCATTAATAATTAATGTGGTAACCAAGGCGTTATATATATATACATATTTAAGTAATGACTGTTTTCAGTTACATGCTTAACAAACAAAATACCGTACTTGGGTAATCAAACGAGGAAGATTTCAAAATAAAATATCAATATTAAGTAATTCAAAACTTCATAACTTATATAAGTGGCGGTATTGGATCCATGAGGTATGGCGTTATTGTATACAATTACACTTACTTAATATTTTCCTATTTTATATTTAAAAAATATTATTAGGATATTCTTTGCAGTGTGGTAGCCTTGTTTTTATTGACATGTCAAAGAGAATATATGCGCAAAGTCGGAGATGCATTTGAAAAAAATTCTTAACATAGAGCCAATTGTATAAACACAACATAAATTTTTACTTACTCGAATCATCTGCTAGCATCAAGGATGTTATTTCTGAAGCGCTGTCCAAATTCTTGTGCGACCAACTTTCACAACTGTTGTGACTCGACTGAAGCCTCGCCCAGTGGGGATTACAACAACCCAAAGCAGGTAGTCGGGGCAAGGTACAAGCGCTGGAAATACCACTGAACAAAAAAAGTGGCGTTATTGTAGCCATGGCGTTATTGCATACGGTTACCCTATGTGCTTTTAAAACGTGTACTTTAGCGATTGATATTGAATACTAGACCATAAAATTATAAACATTATTTAATTATTGTGATTATTAGTGATAGAAATTGTGTTTATAAACTTTTTCAGGTGTATTTGTATAGGTTAGGTTATGTTCCCGGGTATATATATATATATATATATATATATATATATATATATATATATATATACCCGGGAACATAACCTAACCTATACAAATACACCTGAAAAAGTTTATAAACACAATTTCTATCACTAATAATCACAATATATATATATATATATATATATATATATTGCATTACCTATAAATGATTTAATATTATTTAATAAATCATAGGAAATAATAAATTAGAATCAACTTTCAGAATATATATAGTATATAGATATTCATTATTAATTTTAATTAATCTTGATTATTTTACTATACCTATTAATTATTAATTGTATACACGTGTTTATATTAATATTGAATATTGAATATTTGTTTAAATCTTTAATTTGATTGAATTTTTACTTCACCAACCGTATTTAAAATAAAACTCCGGTCATATTATTATTTTATTTCTATTAATCATTTGCATGCAAAATTAAAGTTAGTTTTTTACTGCACCAAGTAAGTGCCTTCTAACGCGCGTACATAAATTTACACACCCATTGTTTCTTCTATTTAGCTCGGATTGAATCATTGCTGATGCGAGGAAAAGGAATGTTTTGCTTGCTCAGTGGCGTGTATCCCGGCACGGCCCACAGAAGCTACCACTCATCCGTGTCAGCTGCCCAGGCGGCCATGCACAGTAGGCAGAGAACAAGGAGGGGCATATAGAAGTACGACTCTTACAGTGGCCACGGAAACCATGTGTTGTGCGACATACGATGCTATCCGTTGGGTGGGCCTATAACTACTAGCAAAAACAAAAACTTGGGCTAGAGGTTTAAATCCCATGTTTTAGGTTTATAATGTTAATTTAACTCGTTGACGACTAATTGCTTAATAAAAGAGATTTAAATTGTGCGAAAATTACTTAATGATGTTTTGTAATAAACAAAAGCAATTTCTATATAAATAAGTAGTAAAAGCAAAATTTCTATGTCACACCACAAAATATGTGGCAAAAAAATTAAGTGAATAAATTTTCACTATTTTTTTGCATGATAATAACTTATGTATTACTTCTCACAATCAATGTAGGTATGTTAGTAAATTACGGTATGTCCATAAAAAAAGTCACAGCTATAAAATTTAATAGTATCAATTGTAAGCGTTGTAAAGTGTTGGTTCAAGATTACAATTAAAAAGTAAATTATAGAGTTTTCGATAAGCGCATTCGCGAGTACTGCTTTGTTGTTATATCATTTACAGCGCCACCTACGCAAATTGGCGACTCCTGAGTGTAACGCGTTTTGTGTTCTACAGTTTACTAAACGTGAATCTGTAATTCAACGCGCGTTCCAGATTGGAATCTCTTTGTACGAGAGTGGTTTAACGTCGAATTCCCTGACCGTTGGATTGATCGTAATGGTCGAGACGACAGAGCTCTTTCGCTCTTTTGCTCTTTTGCGATTTTATTCCTTTGGGGCTTTATAAAAGATCGCGTCCACGTTCCGCTGCTACCTAATGATTTGCCACTAAAAACGCACATACTGAACATTTTGTAAAATAAAAATAAAACTTGGTTAGTTTACTTTCAATTTGATGTGTGGTTTGTTATAAATAGTCTTAATTAAACTGTTATAACATGCCATTGAAACTGGGACATTTCTTTTATGGACACTCTGTAACATGAAAACTACTATCTAACGGGTGAGCCCAAAACTACTCAAAAATACTACGTCTCGGTCTCGGCGTTAGAGTTTCTCCCCCGTGAATGTGGCGCAGTGCCAGGTTCCCCCGGACGGGCGACCGCAGCGCTCGCGGCGTCCCGCGGCCGCCTGTGGAACCGGGTCCCCGCGGCGCCTGTTTGCTCAGTCGCTATTGATTGGCACGAGGCGCGGTGACTGCGCGGCAGCCATCTTGCTCAGCGGCCGGCGCGCAGAGCAGGCGACCTCGCACAGTCGCACCAGCAGACCAACTGCGCAGGGCCGTAGCCAGGATGGGAGTTACAGTACATTCATTGTATTGTTTTTTTTTAATAAGTTTGCTTCATTTTAAAAGAAAATTGATTGTCACACAAAATCTCCGGAAATAGTAGGTACACTTTTAGAGCTCAAGGGTTTACACATAAGAAATTTATGAAATGATTTTGCTTGAGAAAAGAAAAGTGAACATTTTATATTTGGGTGTTAATTATTGTTTTTAATACTTTTAAAATAAATTGTTTGATGATTTCGTTAAAAACAAGTTATAAATAAATATACGTTATACAATACATTTCAAGTTTGTATGAAATATACCTATAATACAGCGGTATTAAATATTGACTACTTGGAAACACAGTTCCTGAGGCTTCTGTGTAAAGGGTTTGTCTGGTTCTAATTAGGAGTAGATAGTATTACTAGAAACTGCAATAATCATTCCAAAATAATCTCTTTGTAACCTTAAGTTACTACGTTGCTGTAATTTTCCTGTTATGTCTTCGATCTATTTTCTTGAGGGAGGGGTCCTGAGCCTACGTCATTGAATCGCGGACACAGCCCTCGCTCGCAAGTCGGACAGTGAACGGCGTGTTTGCTAGTTGGAGCAGCCGGTAACGTGTATCGTGATATTTCATTCCCAGTGCACCTAAATAGTTTCTGCATCAAAATAATGCTTTACATTGAACAATATTTTACAGAAATAAAATACATTTCTGTTGTAGTCCCATTATTGGTAAATTAAAGCATTAAAATCATCTTAATTTCGGCCTGCTGTTCAGGAGATAAATTTGGTCTATATCCATCATTACTGTATGGTACCAGCGGCGAGGCACGGACCTAACCTAAAGGTGGTACAACATTAATATATTAAATCAGCATATTCATTTAACTGTAATCTCTATGAACCAAAGTAAGCACCTTAATAGCATATACCTCCTTCCCTGTTGCAACGAGGGACTTTTAAAAAAAATTACTAACATGGCCGTAAACATTATTACCAAAATTACAACACCTATCACTTTAAAGCTTTACACTAAATAATTAGCTTATAATAAAATCGTTTTATAACAAATGTAGATAAAATGCTACAATTAAAAAAACACATATAAAATTACAAATACAAGAGCATAAAAAATATATGTCATATGACTGTAATTAGTATTCAAATTTACAAGGGCTAAAATTTATAATCCAATAAAATATAAATATAATAATATATTTGAGTTTAAATCGGTAACAGTCTTTATTGCATTTATTGTGACGTAAATAGTTTATAGACTCGTATTCCTTTACCAAAGGTCTTTGCCGAACTAAAATTGAAAAGGAATACCATAAAATCTATACCAAATTATGTGCCAAATATCTTGCGACGTTAGACCATTGCTGCGCCGGCCAACAGTTCCGAGAAACTTCGTGCACGGCGATTGTGCAAACGAGATTTACGTTACGTAAACCTTACGGCTTACAACGTCTCTTCAAAACGTGTCCAGTGAATATTTCTAAACCGTATGAAAGAAGGGGGGTGTAGGATAGTTGCCCATAAAATCTAGACAGGTCAGTTTTACAAAAAAAAAAAAAAACCAATAACCTGAAATAAACAACGTTTAAAAAAAATAACCGACTTCAAAATACACAAAAGTAACATAAGTTCACTAAAAAAAAATGTTGTATACACAAAATTAATACTTAATTTTTTTCCGTTTATAGTATTTAGGTTTTTGAAGTCGGTCCCAAATAAAAAAAAACAGAGCGCGTGTTACTCTGTACACGTGATAGAAGTGAAACTTCCCTGGCAATTAAAACCTCGATTAATTATGTATAGGCTACTAGTGCTATTTTTATAACTCTTTGGCCAAACACCAATTCTCTGCCTTATTCGCCTTAAAAAAATTTCACAAAAAAAATTTACGAAAATATTGTATTATCGGCATTGAAATTTTAATCTCATCACGCCCAAAGAAGTTTCAATTCTAAAGTACACTATAATTTATTGTTATTTATAGTCACTAAATTTCAAAAACTATTTAAAATCATCTTTGATGCTAGTAAGGAACAACTGTCGCTAGGAGCGCGGGTGCAGTGGTCGCCATGGTTTCCAGACAGTGTCCGGTAATTAGCCCTGTAGTCATTGCTTTATGTCTTTATTTATGTTATATGTGTGTGATTTCGATAAATAATGGATGCTTTATAGATCAAACATTATACAAAAAAGAGATTTATGTTATACTAGGTACAGTCTTCAAAATTATAAAACAATGAATAATTACATAATAAACAATAAGTTACTAATTACAATATACTGAAAAAACAATTAAGTATTAATTGATGTATAAAACATTTATTTTTATTTTTGTGTATTTAAAACTAGTTTTTTAGTTGTGTATTTTTAAAATTTTAGTGATGGTTAGACCTTGTAAAGACACTTATCTAATGAGGAAACGACGGCTATTTAAAACTGAAGATGAAAGATAGAAAGAGAAAAGAATAGAAGCAGAAATATTAAAACATATAAGAATGAAAGTACACAGGAGCGAGAAAACAGAATGTCGGGTGTGAGATATTATGTGCTAAATAAATTAAGAAACGAATGTCAAGCAGACCGAGACCACAGCTTTACCATAATACGTGATGATTTAACAAATGCAGATGTTGAACACAGTGCTCGTTGACTTTGTTTAATTCGCAGGCGACTGGCCAGCGAAACAGAGGAAGAATGTGCTCATCGGCATAGTCAAATTTGCGAGCTATTTTCTAATGAATTAGAGGAAGAACATGCTCATCGTTTGAATTTGATTCATGAGCGGCTAGCCAATGAAAGTGATGAATAGAGATCACAACAATTTAGCATATTAAGTAATATTTCTCACAGAGTGTGCTTAATGAAACTTCAGAAGTAAGGGACAGTCGATTTAATAATTTAAGACAAGCAGCAAACAGTTCAAGAAATATATTAGGAGTGGAACAATTTCGAACAGCCATTAAAGTTTTTGCAGATTGTCCGTATGTCGTACTCATAAAATTACTTAATCTGCAAAAGCGTGTTAAATTCCTCCAGAAATTAGTTTCGGTCATTAGAATAGTGGTGTGTTCTCGATGCTCAAATACTATTAAAAACGTAAAGTTCCACCTCGAGCTTATTGGAATAAGATGGAAGTTGCTACTGTACCACATGAATTAGCAACGTGTATTACTCAAACCTAAATGTGCGGAAGTTACATCCTTAACTGGAATTCCTGTCCGACATACAGGGGCGTAGCCAGGGGGGTGGTTAGGGGTTCAACCCCCCCCCCCCCCCTTAGCACCAAATCTTTAATTAATTTCTTATTCATCACTCAAACAAATTTCATATTAAAATAAATAAAATTTTTACCATTACAATATTTAAATTTAAGAACCGAAAAGTGCTAAAATAGCACTATTTTACACCTTAAAATCCAAATTTTCCCGGGGGAGGACCCCCGGACGGGGGGGGGGGGGGGGGGGGGCGCATGCTTCTTAACACCCCCCATACACAAATCCTGGCTACGCCACTGCCGACATATATTTGGCAAGATTTTTCATTCCTTATTTTTACTTCCTATCGAAAAAGACAACACCGTGACATTTATACGTTTGACTGGTCAGAAGCTTCAATAAGAGGCACGCAAGTGGCGCCATATATATTGGCTAGTCATTGACGAAATTTAAGTGGTCTCCGAGAATTTGAGAATTATCCATTTACGTTTTCAGAAATTTCAAAACAACGAGAAATTATTTCGCGGAGTTAACATGCAACTTTCCCCTGTCAAAGGTCACTGGAGTTTTTTGCAACCAAATTGTTTTGCAAACGAAATAATTTTATGGCATCAGTTTTCATTTTGCGAGCTGACAATAAATTTACGCCAACGGAACGATAGTGAATTCATCGATCTGTTAATTAATTTTCGAATTGGTGAATTAACTGCCAATCAGATGCCATTGCTATGTGCACTTAGCAGAATATCTTTAACAGGTGAAGTTTTCAGACGGAGTTGCAGTTCAAATCTATGCCACTGTGAAACATTTGGAAGCTTACATCGATACCACGACAGCAGCAAATGCGAAAATACGTAGATTTTACACCATAAACGCTGTAGATGTGTCTCGTGAAATAGCCACTTATGTAAACACGCCACCAAGCACTGACGTTCCAAAATATGTCAATAACTGCGAAGGTTTGTTATAAACACTGAAGTTGGCTGAAGAATTCCGGGTCATGTTAAGGCGAAGTATATCGGTCTCAGACTGGCTTGTAAATGTAGTAATAGGGATTGTAAGTAAATTAGTGTCCTGCTCTTCGGAGATAACAAATCGAAGAAGGAAAATTACCTCAATGGATATTAATGATATTTGATTATGATACGACTAGCTGCAGTACCCAGCGTTGCCCGGGCTAAACACAGGGTGAAGCGGACCTCTTTTGAAATCATATGTAGTCAGTAATCGTCTTCTTAATTTGAGTGTCAAGTGTGCAAAATAATTTATATCACTTGCAGATCCCGGAAGACGTTCTGCCAGTGTATAGTTATTTACATCTATATATCTAAAAATTAGTATTCTGTATATAATTTAGACTCTATAAAGCACTATAGAATAAAGCTGAAAAATAAAAGATTACTGATATTGAAAAGATTCCATTATATAGCTAATGATCGGCATCCGTTGCAATGCCTCATTCAGTTTTGTTTTGTAATATGTTTGAAGTAGTTACAAATCATACAAATAGAGGTCCAATTTAATTTTTAGAGTTATGGAGGCAAAATCTGTACCAAAATGGCTTGGAGGGACTCACTGATTATTTAGACTAATAGAGGGTTGAGATTTCGAGCAACGGAGGTTTTGGGGCTTGAATGGAAGGGAACACATTTTTTCGAGTTTGGGAGGTTTTAGACTTATCGAGGTTCGACTTAAAGAGGTTCTACTATTTATGTTATTAAGAACATTACTAAATATCTTGTAAATAAATCTTTAATAAATTTATAATATTAAGACTTAGTTAAGTTTAGAAGGTGCCATCTTGGACTCGTTACGAATATTACGAAACTGTGCTACAAGAGATAATTAGTTTTGTGAGTGCTAGAATCTCTTGTTTTTTAGTTAGAAGAAGATGTATCAGGTTGCGATATCGGAAGTTCTGCCATATAGTTACTAATAATTGATACTTAAAGTTGTCATGTGCCCAAAAAAATAAGTAATAACTTATTTGATACAAATAGGGACGTGAGGGGTATGAAAATGACCGAGACGAGGAGAGGCGTTGAATGATAATGATGTCCGCTGGGACCTCCATTTTGGATGGTGTTAGGGGGAAGGCAGGGGCGCCCGCAGGGGGGGGGGGGCCAGTAGGGGCAGTTGCCCCTACGGGGCGCCCGCAGGGGGGGGGGGGGCCAGTAGGGGCAGTTGCCCCCCCTGAGATTTTGAGTGAAAAATACGTTTAACATATAATTTGAAGAAAATTACCCATAACTTATTAATAACTGTAGCAGTAATTAATTATTGTGCTAAATAATTGTATGATCGACGATCGTAGCTGGATGATGTGTCAACTCAGCTGTCCCACCCCTACACCATGCCGGACGTCGCTCCCATCCCGATGCCCGCCGTAGAGTACTAGCACCTAAAGATAGGCTCGTACTATGCGCCAGAATCTTTCTGCGCATGCGCGACAGGCCTAGAGGCGGAGGGGAAGGTGAAGCGAGGACGGTGTGGAAGAGTTGAAGGGGTGGGGAGCGCGGAACTAGGAAATAATATAAAAAAAGAGTGCGCGTGTAAAGACCTTGGAAAGGGTCAGGGAGCCCTATCTGAAAAGAACTTTGCACAGTTTTCTAACACTTCGAAGGCACCAGCGCGAGATTCACCCTTACAATGTGGATGCGCCAACAAACATACAGTCTAAATTATATAAGAGAACATGTACACGCCTGATATCACAAACCACAGAGGCAGTGATGCATGTTGATAATGATAATTTAACGTCCAAGCCCCTTGACGTAAGTTTTCTGTAACACAAAAATTCTTATTTGACAATTTTTTCAACTCCCCTCCCGAAATAAATTTCTATGGTGCCACTGAGTCCGCCCTCTTAATATCTATACATTGTCAGTGACACGAAAAGGTAATTTTTACACTGTAAAGACATATGTATATGAATATTTCCATTCCAGTGTTGGAATTATTTCATGCTATTTCTTCAAATTTAAATATATGTTTAAATTGAATTTTATTTTATTTTGAAGTTTAGTATATACTAATCCTGTATCAAAGTTATAATGGCATTAAATTTTATAAACAAATTTTAAGATTGCCTGACTTATATCATGATCTGTGTAATGATTAAATGTAAGGAAAAGCTGAAAACCTTAAAAGTCGTTAAAACACTAAATCAATTCATTCATACACATATAATAAATCCTAAAGTGTGTTTGTTGGTTTATTATGTTTTCTTTTTGTTAGTTGTCCATCTTTCATGCTTCAACGGAGTGGTGTGACCGATCGACCTGATTTTTGGTGTGTAGACAGTTTAGAGGCCCGATAAAAACATAGACTACTTTTTATCCCGGAAAAATGTACGGTTCCTGTGAGATTGATCTGGAGCGTAATAATGTAATTACTTCTTCATGCTGAAATAGCTGAATGGATTTTGCCATTGCATTGTTGAAACTTAATTTCCTAGTGATATGCATGTCTTCAAGATATACACATATAAGTGGTTATTTTTAGGTTACCTGGGTTTGAATTGATAGTTGTCAGGAGTAGTATAGGAATGGGGCTACTGGGACATGGCGCTGGCGCGTGGTGCCGGTGCCGGTGTCCGCCATCTTGGATTGTGACGTCACGGCGACCATCTTGGATGGATGTGACCTTGACCTTCGACCTTGACCTTGAATTTGATCCTCAAAATGTGTCAAAATCCGCCAAAATTGGGCAAAATTTGCCCAAAATTCCTCAAAAATCGCCAAAATTTAAATTTCTGTGAAAAAAAATTCCGCCAAAAAATCTCAAAAAATTCCACAATTCAAAAATTCCCGTTTCGAGGGAAAATTTCCCGTTTTTAGTCCTTAAAAATCCCAGCGGCTAGAAATGTCCATATGTAGGCTTAAGCATCCATGTCTACAGCCTACGATAAGCCTCTGACGTCATCATGGATTATGACGTCACCGTTGTAATTTCCGTTACGGCCGCCATCTTTAACTTTTTTATTTATTATCTGATTTTAACGAAATTTTTTTTAAAATTATAAAAATATTCATTTAATAAAATTTTAATAAATTATTTATAAAAAATATACTTTTACGACACGGAGCTCGGAGTCCTCGGTTCGAACCCGGTGAGGGCAAAAAAATTAAAAAATGGCGACCGATCCTTCCCTCACAGTGACTGCTGGCATACTGACTCCCACCACTTTTTTCAAAGAATATATATCGTCACCTAGTATGACGTCATGTACGCCATCTTGAAATTTGGACGCCATCTTGAAAATCTTTATTTATTATCCGATTTTAATGAAAAAAATTCCAAAATTCATCAAAAAATTAACGTATTTGAATTCTGTTTGATTATATCGATGTACGTCCTTGGTTCGATTCCCGGCGAGAGTAAACGGTCGATCCTTCCTCCGTGAAAGCTACCTAGACTGATCTACCACCACCAGTACCAAGGTATATATCATCAACTGGTATGAAATCATGTCCGCCATCTTGTCTTCATCCGCTGGAGACCACCATCTTGTTTTCGTCAGCTAGAGTGTGCCGATACCATGTAGTATAATTATCTGGTCACTAAACTTGTGTCCTCAACTGTTGACATTGAACATTGACCTTGAACTTTGGCCTTGACCTTGAAATTTGACCTTGACCTTGAAATTTGACCTTGACCTTGAAATTTGACCTTGACCTTGAAATTTGACTTTGTCCCTGAAATTTGACTTTGTCCTTGTCGACCATCATGGATCCGACATTTTATGTTCAGTACACGCTACCAGAGGATACCACCTGCTGGAGTACGCCATCTTGTGTGTGTACTTGTATTATAGAGTACATTTCCATCTGGATAATTTTATTCTAACCCGCTACAGTGCAGTAATCATTTATTACCGAGGTGCCCCCGCCATCATGAAATTCGACCGCCATCTTGAAATCATGTAATAATGTAGCTAGAAAAGCGGGAAAAAATCCAAAATTCATTAAATAAATCACTCATTAACTTACATATCGATTCGATCCGCTCCAGTCCTTGGCTCGATCCTCGATCGATGCAAAACATTTCATTTTATGAAGAAAAAAAAATAATATATCCAATAAACCATGTTCAACATTCTTAAAGAGACTTTAAATCCTATCAGACGTCAAGACTACCATATTGGAAATTCGTAATTGTAATGCTAGAGATTCGGGAAAAAGTTCAAAACTCATTAAATAAATTTGTAATCTATATACTGATTGATTAGATCGACTAAGGTCCTTGGTTCGATCCCTTGTCGATACAAAACAACTTTAATTTTAAAAAAGTACCAGAAAAGTGTAAGGTTCGAGGAATAAAACACCTAAAAGTCTTTTACAAACATAATATTTATCACACAATTTCTATCCTACTACAGAATCACTTGCGAAAGCCAGCAATCTTATAAAAATTTAGCCCTGCATAGACGTACAACGACTACTTCTTAGCTCCAAATGGCTCCAAATGCTCCAAACGGCCTCCAAATGGCTCCAAAAGCTCCAACAGCCTCCAAATGCTTAACACAGTTCCAAATGGCTCCAAATGCTCCAAACGGCCTCCAAATGCTTGACAGCTCCAAATGTTTCCAGCAGCTCCAAATGCTCCAAATGCTTGACAGCTCCAACAGCTCCAACAGCCTCCAAATGCTTGACAGCTCCAAATGTTTCCAGCAGCTCCAAATGCTCCAAATTCTTGACAGCTCCAAATGCTTCAAAAGGCTCCAAATGCTCCAAATGACTCCAAAAGGCTCCAAATGCTCCAACAGCTCCAAAAAAAGGCTCCAAATGCTCCAACAGCCTCCAATGCATAACACAGCTCCAAATGGCTCCAAATGTTCCAAACGGCCTCCAAATGGCTCCAACAGCCTCCAAATGCTTAACACAGCTCTAAATGGCTCCAAATGCTCCAAACGGCCTCCAAATGCTTGACAGCTCCAAATGTCTCCAGCAGCTCCAAATGCTCCGACAGCTCCAAAAAAAGGCTCCAAATGCAACAGCCTCCAAATGCTTAACACAGCTCCAAATGGCTCCAAATGCTTGACAGCTCCAAATGCATAACACAGCTCCAAATGGCTCCAAATGCTCCAAACGGCCTCCAAATGCTTGACAGCTCCAAATGTCTCCAGCAGCTCCAAAATGCTCCAACAGCTCCAAAAAAAGGCTCCAAATGCTCCAACAGCCTCCAAATGCTTAACACAGCTCCAAATGGCTCCAAATGCTTGGCAGCTCCAAATGCTTCAAAAGGCTCCAAATGCTCCAAATGGCTCCAACAGCTCCAAAAGACTCCAAATGCTTCAAAAGGCTCCAATTGCTCCAAGAGCTCCATCTTCAATTGGTTCCAACTGATTCCTATTACTTTTATCGAACTTGGCATGATTACTAACATGTCTTTATCAGTATACATTTTGACTGGCAGTGGTAACGTTTTTTACACCTTTAAGTTATAAGTTTTATTTAGAAATCAGATTTCGATAAATGATAGCTTCCATCTGGAAAGAAAATATATTAATTTATCTTCAAGTTTATACACATACATTTAATTTAATCCATTATTGTATGTAGCCAGCTTCCCTCAGTTCTTTGAGTATGAAGGATATTTCTTTAATGTTCGAATAGTTTCCTGCACAAAGCGATCCATGTAGTAGTCGTAGCCTGTTAACCAATATGTTAGGATCTTCCCATGAGGTATAATCAATCTCTTCTGCTGCCTTCATCATCCTTGCATGTTTATAATAAATATTATCTCTGGTGTCTATCGTTTTAACACCAACCACAAGGTCACTTTCGTCATCTTGCCAGTGATTATCACAAGCTTGATCAGGATAATTTATTTTATTATGTCGTTTCCATCGTTTTGGTCTCAAACCACCATCACAGTCTTCGCTCTTGCATGCTTTTGGTGCTTCAGTACAGTACTCAATCATGTCAGCCTCAGATGTGTCACCACAATCTTCAATCATGCCAGCTTCTGATGTGTCACCACAGTCTTCAATCATGTCAGCACCACAAACTTGATCAGGATAATTTATTTTATTACGTCGTTTCCATC